>NC_064618.1:541810071-542435071 GCF_023898315.1 Schistocerca nitens | reverse complement strand
GTTGCCAAATCAGCTTTTTTTTTAGTTAACTCTAGCTTATTTCCAATACCATTCAGCTGGCAGATGAGTGATTTATTTGGATTCCAGAAGCAGGATTTTTTTCACAAGCATTTTGCTTCTTTTTTGCTTTATTTTTCTTGGCTATACGAAAGCATTAAAATCTATTTTGATTAAATGAAAATTATTTGCACTGAATTAAGATTGTAAACACTCTTTAATATTCCAAGAAAATTTACTGCCAGATTGAATTAAAAAGCGCAACAGAGCCACTAAAGCTGTGTTGGTGTGCATTCTGGGCTTTTCAGAATACATATCAACTACGAAATATAAACAGCGGGAGCATTGTTGGAAACGCTGTTGCAGCATAGTTGACATCAGCAAATTATCGCAACTTTACAATAATGAAGGAAGCTCTTGTAATCAGAGCTAACTTTGATTTATGCAACATGAAGCAGAAGTCATGTGCTTCACTGCTGCAATAAACAACGTGCCAGCGACTAATCCGAGTAGAGGAACAGCGGACTTCCATTCAGTGCAGTAGTTTGCTAAGGTTTCAACCTCACTACAATGTACAGACGATTGGGATGAAGAAATGCTAAATATAAGTTTCGTGGATACAGATTAGTCTTCAAATTAACATGTATAGTGATGCATATTATTTGTTCTGAACTATTAAAAATGCAGGACAATTGTTTCCATGTTATCAAGTATACATAATTCAAATAATGTTACACTTCCACATTTAACTGTTTGTATTACTGTAATGTCCAGTACATTCCAAATTGAGAATATAAATATCAATTCATGCTATTCTGTTATACTGTATAGTTATTGCTATAATATAACTGCACACAATACACCTTATGTCATTTAACCTCTTCTCTGGTTTCTTTTTTGTAGATACATTTAGCTTATTTCGTTTTGGAGAGGTGGCAACACTGGATGTTGGCCGTCGGCTGGATCGACAGTTGTCAGCTTTACTGTGACTGTGTTCGTAACTATCACTGGCAGGAAAAGCTTTGGCTCGTACATCACGAAGTCTCCTTACAGTCTTTCAGACTTCGCAAGGAAGGCTTAAGTGCGAAATTCAGAGATTCCAGGTTAGTGACAGATATACAGACACCAGTGGTCCATCAGCTGCTGGAGGGGACGGAGATACTCCAAACATGAGAACGAAAATGTTTGATGGCAACTATTTATTGCTAGCCTTCACTTAAACTACAGTCAATGGTGAAGAATCTCCGCTTTGTGTAATTTTTTCACTCTTTTAGCAGCTGATATCACGAAGCCCAACAAGATAAACCCCAAACATCAGGAGTTAATGAAAAAACCGAAAGAATTTTTTCTCAGGAAACTAAATGCTTTATTGTCTACCCAGAAGAACTTGGCTAAGATGGCGAATGTCACTTCTAATGCCTGTTTAGTCTATTACAAGGTCTGGCATAGGATTACTGAAAGCGAAGAACTCCACACAGTTTCAAAAAGCCTAGTTTCATCAGCAGCGATCGATACAGTATGAACAATGTTTGGTTATTCATTTACTCGACAGTTAATAACACAGTGCGTAGAGGAATTTTAGACATTTTTGACGATTTACTCGAGCTGTAAATCGATAAATTGCTTATGTTTAACAATCGACAGGAATTGCTTTCTTGTGCGCCGATATTGAAAACAGCTACAGCCCAAAACCTTTCACATGATCAGTAGTTTATTTATATATTTATTTTGAATAAAACGGGTACCATGAAGTAAGTGCATTGGAGTATGCATTAATAGAGCTCGCTCAATGATTGGAATTCGCGTTGGTTTTCTAGCAAAGTTAAAGCTGCCGTTCCTGATAGCACCTGATGCTGTATAGCTCACTGCACGATACGTCGGGAGAATTTGGTCCCGAAAGATCTTACCCAACTTTTCATGAGGCGCTGCACTGGGTCACAGAAACAGTTAATATTATTAAGGCAAACTCTATTAATTAAAGGCTTTTTAATGCCCTCTGTGAGAAAGAAACGATGAACACATTCAGTTGCTCTTTTTTTATTAATTCTTGATGACTTTAAAGAGGTGGAGTACGAAAAGGAACGTGTGAACTGAGGAATGAAGAATCCGGTTTTTAAAGGAGAAAAGTCGCTCTCTCGCAGACTACAGCTGAACATAAAGGCCTGCCTTATTCATCATCCTCCAACACTAAATATAATGCTGCTGGACTGTCAAGTCTAAATGTAGTGGAACAAGAACGAATTATTGATCTCACCTGTGATACTTCACTGAAGAATAAAGTTAATGAAGTGCTTTTGTTGGGCTTCTGGATACATTTTAGCCAAAATGCAATAAAGATCCTGACAGCCCCTGCAACAACATACTTGTGCCTGAGTGTAATAGGAGCTTTGGCAGCTACGAAGTCGAATTGCTGTTCAAAGCTAAATGTAAGCAAAGAAATTAAAGTAGCTGGTTCTGATATTCCACCACATCGTGAGAAGCTTTTGTCTCAAAAACAAGCTTATCCATTACGTTGAACTTCGCAATTTAAATTTTTAATGCCCTTGTAATCCTTCTACTTCTTTTGACATTGTTGACGGTAACGCGTTCTTTCAAATTCTGAACCTGGCAGCGGTAAAATACAGGGAGCGAAAGGCTATTTACAATTTGTACAGACACCGGATGCCAGTTATAAGAGTCCAGGGGCATGAAAGGGAAGCAGCGGTTGGGAAGGGAGTGAGACGGAGTTTTAGTCTATCCCCGACGTTATTCAATCTGTATATTGAGCAAGCAGTAAAGGAAACAAAAGAAAAATTCGGAGTATCAAATAAAATCCATGAAGAAGAAATAAAAACTTTGAGGTATGTCAATGACATTGCAATTCTGTCAGGGACAGCAAAAGACTACGAAGAGCAGTTGAACGGAATGGACAGTGTCTTGAAAGGGGGATATAAGGTGAACATCAACAAAAGCAAAACGAAGATAATGGAATGTAGTCGAATTAAATCGGATGATGGCGAGGGAATTAGATTAGGAGTTTTGCTATTTGGGGAGCAAAATAAGTGATGGAGGTCGAAGTAGGGAGGATATGAAATGTGGACTGGCAATGGCAAGAAAAGGGTTTCTGAAGAAGAGAAAATTGTTAACATCGAGTATAGATTTGTCAGGAAGTCTTTTCTCATTTTTATGGAGTGTATAGATGTGAAACGTAGTTTAGACCAGAGGAGAATAGAAGCTTTCGAAATGTGGTGTTACTGAAGAATGCTGAAGATTAAATGGGCAGACCACATTACTAATGAGGAGGTATTGAATAGAATTGGGGAGAAGAGAAATTTGTGGCACAACATGATTAGAAGAAGGATCGGTTGGTAGGACGTGTTCTGAGGCATCAAGGGATCACCAATTTCGTACTGGAGGGGAGCGTGGAGGGTAAAAATAGTAGAGGGAGAACAAGAGATGAATACACTAAGCAGATTCAGAAGGGTGTAGGTTGCAGTAGGTACTGGGAGATGAAGAAGCTTGCACAGGATAGAGTAGCATGGAGAGTTGCATTAAACTAGTCTCTGGAATGAAGACCACAACAACAACAACAACAAACCTTCTTTGCTGAATTGAAAACATTGTTCATTGAACAATTTTTGAGTAGAGGGAAATGTGACAAAGATAATTTTTCCACATCTTCATTATAATAATTCGTGTAATTTTGGTTTCTGCTGCGTAAAAGCCGGCCGGAGTGGCCGAGCGGTTAAAGGCGCTACAGTCTGGAACCGCACGACCACTACGGTCGCAGGTTCGAATCCTGCCTCGGGCATGGATGTGTGTGGTGTCCTTAGGTTAGTTAGGTTTAAGTAATTCTAAGTTCTAGGGGACTTATGACCACAGCAGTTGAGTCCCATAGTGCTCAGAGCCATTTGAACCATTTTTGCTGCGTAAAATCCTTCTGGGTTGTTAGGCCACGTCATATTTCTTCTAAGTTATCGATGTTTTGACCCCTTTGCTGGGATCTTCTTCAGCATCTTGCGGTGTCCACTGTTGACTGACACACTGTAAGAGACCAGTGTCGCGTTCCAGCTTGTGCTGGAGGAGTGGGATTTCTGGGTAAATTTGCTGTGACTAACGTTGGTGCTCCATCAGGATTGGTTGGTAAATGCTTTATTTCCGCGCTAATGCCGAAGATGGGGGTTGTTGGCCAAATATCGCTTATGGCTAGCATTGGTGGGCCATCTGCATTAACTAGAAAGGGAGTTTTGCAGCACTTATGCTGGGTAATAATTACTGGTTAAAATTCCTCCTACTATTTTTGTTGGTCCGTCATTAGTGGTAAGAAGCTAAACGGGCGGAGCAAGGGAGGGGAATGTTTATCCAAAATGTGGACGGGGGTGGACAGAGGTTAATACAGGGGAGCGCCAGCTATCATTGAAAAAGCCTTCCTGTGAACAAATATTGATAGCGACAGATTCTGATTTTCATGAACCAAATTAGGAAGCTCTCTTTTCTTGCGACATTGATTACAAGAGTAGATTGTACAACACTGAATAAATGACGAATGAAGATTTTGAGCAACTGATTTTACTTACTAACGTTCTTTTCATATCGCTTCATTGTAATACATTGAATGAATGCCTGAATTGGGAATGCATAAATAACGGGAGTTATAGTGTAGCGTGTTGTAACTGCAGGTGGTGTGCTTACTCTGTGTTATAATTAGAAAAAATATTATACGAACTCATTGGGCAATGCAACTCTCAATACCAATTAAGAAATACAGTCTCTGCAAAATACATACATCCCCTTAGGCACTGTATCCTCTGGCCCTGTTCGAAACTGACAATTTTAGTCCCAGGGCACATATCAAATAAATAAAATTGTCTTATCTCTTAAGCAACAACGTTGGAAGGCGATATATTCTGGTCTCTGATGAAGAAGAATAAAATGTACTAACTGCAGGCTCAGCTGTGTGCAATGCTGGCCATAATACTTTGAAATGCACATGAAATTGTTTTGGGTGATAAATGAAAACATTTAAGAAAAATTCCATGTCCTTAAAAATTATATGACGTAGACATGGACATACTGTTTTCGGTGAATTACTAAATAGTACTCAGTAGTGAAATTATAATCGAAATTATGTTTACCTTTCCAAAACATCTGACAGTTGAAAATACATTACTCAGAAAAATTGCATCCTTTTTAGTCACTGAATCACAACAATGAGATTTATATAACAAGAATTATCTAACGAATTGAATCCCTTCCAAATGGATCAATGGTTGTAGAGAATGACCCCAAAACATTCTCGTATGATGCCGTTCCTCCACTAACGGTTGCAGTGTTATCCGATGTCATCCCAACAGTAAGAAACGGAATTCGTCGAAGAAAGCTGCCCATCAGCCGCTACTATCTTAGAAATATTACAAAAGTGAAATATCCAACTAGCCTTTACATCAAATCTGTTTACGTACATTCTGGGGATACCCAACAACTGCAAATTTCCAGCCAACCCATCTGCACCAACGCAACGGCAAAACGAAAGTCGTAAATATTTAACATCTTTACCTTGCTTGTGGCAAAACTTCTGCTTCCACATTCATACCTCTACCAATACAAGTACTCGCAATTCCTAGATTAAAATCTACTTTTTTGGTGGCTTCTACCCACTGCTGTGCGCCAAGCGCTCTCTTACTCCAACAGTTCAATCTCAGACCAGAAGCAGCACCTTTGGCTCTACGGTCGTGCACAATCAGCGATCCGCTTTATAAAGCGCATCAGAGACATAGTATAATTACATAATGTAATAGTTTCATTTTAGTTTACATTGGTATTATTATCATATTCGGGCGCCATATACAAGTGTACCCCAGTAGACTCCTTTCAACACTTGCTGACAAAACATCGAGACCACGTAAGTAAACCCATCGAATTTTTTATCGTCATGAGCAACAACTGCAAAGAAATGCTAGATTCCTCGGGAAACATGGGTCACTTCCTAAGGAAGGCTTAAGAGCATCTCTATAGGTGTCCTGCTTAACTGCAAAGTCCAAGTCACCATAAATTTTTGGTGACAACTTACTTCTTCACACAGCTGTCAAAATGTGCAAAATTCTACACGGAGAAACTTTTTACGGAAGTGTCAAGTCAGTACCATTCAGATGATACCGTGTCTCATCGTATTGATGCAGTAGTCACTGACACGAAAAACCAATTACTACCACGTCTTCATGATAGCCCAAAATTCGCTCTGCAACTCAATGGCAGCAATGATATCGGAAATCTTTCCCAGTTTCTTGTTTTTGCACGCTACTGCTATGGAATGAATTCACGAGGCCTTTCTATTTTGTGAAGATCTGTAACGGAGGAGCTACGGCGAATATTTTCCGTCTTGTGAATTCCTTTTTTGTTGACAACAATCAATCGTTGAAAATTGTATTAGTATGCGTACCGATAGGCTGTCAGCATTTACCGGAACTAAAATGGGGTTCATAAAATTCGCACGTTGTATGATGTAGAGGTAGGCATTGACTTCTACAGTAGTACAACCGGAAGTCAATCAAGTGCTAGACGATGCAGTCAGTGTTTTAAATTTGGTGAAAGCACGAGCTTTAAACTCTTGGCTATTTTCCATTCTTTGTGAGGAGATTTTACTTATGATTTGCTTCTATTGCTTACGGGAAAACGTTGGTTGTCTCGCGATAAACTTCTTCGTCGCGTTGTAGAGCAGAAGTATGATCTTGGTCTTTTCTTGATAAACAGCAGTCCTGGACTCGGGGCTCTCTTTCTGGATAAAAAATGGCTTCTAATATTGCTACTTGACCGATGTTTTTGAGAAACTGAATGATCTTAATTTATCGCTTCAAGATATGAATAGTAACGTCGTTTTTCTATGCGAGAAAGTGCTTGCGTTTAAGAGAAAACTTGGACTATGGGAAACCCCGATGGAAAAGAAAAACTGTGGGAAGTTTACTTATCTGAACGATTCCGTGTAAGAAAATGAGTTCGGTGGAGGCAAAGTTAGTAGAATTGCCATTGTAGATCTCGAAAACCTCTGTCAACAATTCGAGGATAAATTTCCAGGATCATCACCTGAATATGGCTGGTTCACAATTCGTTCGAAACTATTATAACGGACCCATTGCCAACGGTAGAACAGACAGAGCTACAAGAACTCTCAAGTCACAGACCACTTCGAAATGAATTTCAATCGAAGTATACTGAAAATTTTTGGCTGGACACTCGGAATGAATTTTCCAATTTACAAGGACAGTCGACGTGTTATTACGCATAGCATCAACTTGCTTGTATGAGTCAAAATTTTCCGCATTGGCATTAATCAAGAAGAAAAATCGGTCTCAACTGCAGCTAGGATAAGTTCTGGGAGTTTCTGTTTCAAACATCAAACCATGACTGGAGCTGCTTCTTTTACACATGCAAGCACACACATCACACTAAATGTCCGAGAATTTTCGAAATTTAAACCGTGTGCGTTTTCATTCTTGCTTTTTCCTTTTTTGGATAATTAGTATGAGTATAAAACATTTAAACTGACGTTAGTTGTTGACTATTGTTTCGTCGTCGTTTGTATATTGTGATCTTTCAAAAATTAAATTATTCTAATCACTTAAAAGCAATACAGATGGATAGTTAAACTTTAATATACAGTCTGTGAACTAATTCATAAGAAAATATGTAGCAAAATACACGTATTTGCTCAGTTCCAGCAACTAAACAGACAGATGTGGTTAAACTATTTGTATTCGTTAACTTTCACCTCATTTGAATAACACAAATATATGATAGCTTAAAAAAATATTTATCTTTCATGTGCTCGAAGGACACTCTCTAATTGTTATTATTATCATTGCTGATGTTGTAACTGCCAGTTGCTATAATAGTAGTTAACAGATAACATGAACCGTGTTTGTGCCAGATATCAGAAGTGCTGTAGAAGGTCGAAAAATACGTGAGAGGAGGGAAAACAATTCACGTTACAGGAGGGGAGTGTAACGGAGGAAGATTTGGAATACCTGTTCTAGGGAGTTGTCTGTATTGCTCTCTTGCCGCGGCGGCATACTCACTTGCTTGATGGCGGGGAGCTATGATGCCAGAAGCCTATAGCCGTTCTTTCTATTGAAGTTCCACGCGTTCTTAGACATTTCAGTTGCTTCTCGTATTTTTCTTCTATAAATGTCGGTTTTATTAGTCAGCACAAGTACGTTATTGAAGTCGATGTCAAGGACATAGTGCTCGTGATGTTCTGTTACCGCCGATTTTACACTTTACTTCAGTCCCGTGTGGCGTTCGCGTTCCTTAATGTATTCTTAAACAGTCCTTCCCGTTTCCTATGTACACAGTTTGCCGCATCCACACGTCGTTTCATAGACGCCTGCAATGTGGAGACAATCAGGAACATCCGTTTTTCGTCGGACGAAGTCTTTGTTTTGACTGAAGAAACTGGTCTGAATACTATATTTTCTTAGAATACTGCTTATGTGGTCAGTGGCCCAACAAAGAAACTAATTTAACACAGTGAGAAGGCGATTCATCGTTATTCATACTAGCATAATTAATATTTCGATCTAGAACCATGTCTATGGACACACTCTCAAAGCTATTGATCTTCATTGTCTTTAAAAAAATGCAGTTCCTATTACAATCTCTTGTCATCGCTGATACGGAAGGCGTGTGAAGACAGAGTGTTGAGTACTGATTGCTTCAGGGATCGGTGGTGGTGAGCGAAGAGACGACTAAAAACCTATTTGTGTTAGGAGGTTTTCTATATACTCTGTGTCCTAGAGTATCAACACATCCAGGAACAGGAGACAGTTCTCACTCTCTTCCTCCAAGGTAAAGTTCACTTTGGGGTGAACTCCATTTAAGAATTGCAGAACCCTTGAAGCTCTTCTTTGCTGTGTGGCCATATAATAAATGTGTCATCCACATAGTGGAGACAACAGGAAAGCTTCTAAGTAGTATTACTTAAAGCCTGTTGCTCAAAATGTTCCATAAAAATGTAAAGTGCTACTGGGACAGATGTTTATATCACCCTCGCAACAACAAGAAGAGGAGGTATATTGCTTAGTGATCTGGTTTTTCTTCACCCGACCGAGTGAGGTGAAGCAAGGTCAGGAGTCCACTACACGCAGCAAGCGGCTACACGGGTAGCAGGGGTTGTGTGGCGTGGACTGGGCGGCTTGCGGAGTATAAATGTAGATGTAGATGTAGAGGTAGCGCAGTGGGTAGCACACTGAACTTCCATTCGGTAGGACGAAGTTCACAGGCGCGTCCGGCCATCCTGAATTACGTTTCCCGTGATTCCCCTAAATCGCTTCAGGCAAATGATGGCTCATCAGTAGCAGCAGGAGAAATTTGAACCAATAACTATTCTCCAGCGTAATTGCAGGAAAAATCCTTTTTTAACAAATGACGATGGCTCATCAATGGCAGCAACAAGTGATTTGAGCGATAATTCCCTTCTTCAGCAGTAACGCCGGAATACTTCACTTACTATTCAGTGACGATAGCCCTCCAATGCTAGCCACAAGAAATGTACCCACTAATCCCACTTCTCCAGCACATTCGCGGGAAAACTCCCCTTCATAAGAGAACGCGACGCTGGTCGCTGACAGTGTTCAATCAACTGTGGACACCACAAGCTCCTGAGGAATATCGCAGCACATGGGTCGAAATGTCGATCATTTGGAAGAAATGTAACACGGCATACCAACCCACAAGATTTTAACTTCAAAACATAAAAAATGACTATCTGTATTAATAAAATAGACTTGGGTGAGCGCTTGATACGTTTTCTTCTCTTGAAGGTGGGCGTAGAGGAAACCATCGCTTTAGGTCCATCTCAACTGAGTCTCGCATTTACAGTGTGGTCATTAAAGAGACATTCGTAACCCAAAATTTTTCTCTTCTCCTTTTTTCTCTTTCGCTTTGCTCCTCTGTCCATATTCTTGTTGTTCTGCCTGCCTTATTCTCTGATGATCCCAAATTGTATATTTTGATTCTGAATAGCTCAAATTGTGATTTCTTTAACCTAGGAAAGGGTATCCTTCTTATGATCTACATGTATTAGGCAGCAGTCTGATGTTGCTCACCGACTTATTTTATCTTTTTTACAGTTTCCAGTATTACCCTTAGTTTTTTGTCGCTATTACGTGATATGTTTGGGCAACCAGTCGTCATTTATTTGTTCCTTCTGCCTATAGTGCAGCACTGTTTCTTGAAGAAATGGTACATTAGTTCTGGTCTTTGTTGCGTGCGATTAGCCGAGCGGTTTGAGGCGCTGCAGTCATGGACTGTGCGGCTGCTTCCGGCGGAAGTTCGAGTCCTCCCTCGCGCATGGGTGGTTGTGTTTGTTCTTAAGATAATTTAGGTTAAGTAGTGTGTAAGCTTAGGGACTGATGACCTTAGCTGTTAAGTCCCATAGGATTTCACACACATTTGAACAACACAGTTATGGTCTTTATGTTTATTCCTCATTCTAATGGGTTACCGCCTTTCGCTTTTCACAGAAACTTGTTTTCAGCTGCCTGAATAGTTGATGTTTCCGCTTGAGAGGGAACCAAGTTTTTTTTTACCAGTACAGAATTGACAACATAGTCATTGTCTTATAGAATTTTATCAATATATGCTATATGGTTTCACTCTTAAATGTTTAATGTATTATTTTATATGCATATTAAGTTCTGTACGTTTTATATTTTATGTAGAGATTGCATCTTCTAATGAAGTGACACAGTCACATACACTATGTCAATTGGCCACCAGGAAATGAAGTAGGATGATTAGGATTCAAAGTCCCATCGACGACGAAGTCATTAGCAACGAAGCACAGCTCTAAGCTGAGGAGGAAAGGAGAAAGTTGATCGTGTCCTTTTCAACCATCCTGGCATTTTTGTTGAGCAACTGAGGGAAATAATGACACAAATAAAACAAGCCTGCAAGGTACAGTTTTGGATTTTGGCCTCCATCTTTTCGACTATAAGTTCTGTCTGCTACCCTGATGACGCATCACTCGGTTCTTTTACCGGTGCAAGTTCTATTCTGTGCATTGCTTTGACAGCAGTAACTTCTACCATTTTTAAATAATTTTGAGAACGTGGTAATATGCAGTTTCGTAAATGACAATTTTAGCATCAGGTGAGAAAAAGCTGCCGATATATTTATTGTATTGAGTTTCATGTATTAATTTACATTCCTTGAACATAAAGCCAGTGTAAATGTCAAAAAAGTGAGTGAAAAGCTGCAGCTTTGTTCAGAACGTATATCAACTTTCATTGCCATGAACATTACTCACGTATTTTAATTCTGGTATTATTAAAAGATTTCAGAACCCATTCATTCGTCACAGCTTACAGACTCCAACTATCTCATGCACATCCTCTTTTAAACATAATTCAGTACACGTCTTCAAGTTACTCATGCACAGCCTATGTTCAAATAGTTATTTTATAAACTGCCGGCCGAAGTGGCCGTGCGGTTAAAGGCGCTGCAGTCTGGAACCGCAAGACCGCTACGGTCGCAGGTTCGAATCCTGCCTCGGGCATGGATGTTTGTGATGTCCTTAGGTTAGTTAGGTTTAACTAGTTCTAAGTTCTAGGGGACTAATGACCTCAGCAGTTGAGTCCCATAGTGCTCAGAGCCATTTTTTTATTTTATAAACTTAGCACACTTTTCGTTTCTATTTTGTAACGAAGTGGTCCCACGATTAAGTGTATTTAACCGTAGTCGAAATGTTATGCAGTATCATAAACGTAGCCACCATCAGTAACAAAGTGCCCTCCACACAATAAACACAAAAATCAAGTACCTAAAATCACAACTGACCAAATCTCGCTAACGAAACACTTGTAAATTATGTATAAGGATAAATTCATTCAAAAAAGTTTTGGAAGAAGATAGTATTATACATTAAGATAAATGATCCAAGAATGAATTTTATAGTGAACTTCAGTTATTTTTCAAGAACAAACTCATTCTGCTCTCTGAGAAAGAAGAAAATGGTAAGGGAGATTGTTGTACTAGTAGCTAGAGCATAGAGTACCTAGAAACAAATGCGTGTTTTTGGTTGTTACTTCAGTCTAATGACTGAAGGGAAAAAGAAGCAAACAGAAAGCTCACGTTTCTATTGTGTATGGAAATTACATCTTCTCCTTCACTTCACGTATGACGCAAACTGCCTGCTACGGTAGTCCATCTCTGGTATGGTCTTTCTACACTTCTTCCTCCATTGCATTTATAAATGACAACCTTCAATGGAAATCTCTCTCCACCTCTACAGTCTACATGTGCCTTCAATTATCTCATGTTCTCCTGATTTTTTTTGTGTGAGTTACATATTCCTAAATCATTCCATATATATTCATTTCTTTTCTATATTCCCTTGCAAATGCCTCTGCTCTTCTTAAAAATCTCATTTCTTGAGCCTTTCATGACGTTTCGAACCTTTCTGCCAGATGGCAGAGCCGTAGTACAGCCTCAAAATGGCATCTAAATACGACTTACGTTACAAGAAGTGTGCTGTTATTGAATTCTTGTGTGCAGAAACAGAAACCGCGGTGAACATTCATAAACGTTTGTGTGCAGTATATGCGATGCTGCAGTTGTTAGAAGTACAGTTGGGCGGTGGGTAAGGAAACTAACAGCCTCAGGAAATGCACACACAAATCACCATGATCAGCTACTCTCGGGACGCCTTGTCACAGCCACTGTTCCAGACATGTTGAATCGAACGGATGCCATTCTTCGTGCCGACCAGCGCATCACAACTCAACAATTGGCTCTATAGTTGTCGGTCAGCATCGGAAGTGCGTCTGCAATCATCGAGACTCTCGGATATTCAAAGACGTGCTCACGATGGGATCTAAGAATGCTCTCAGCGGACCACAAGATTCAAAGCAAGGCCATTTCATTTGAATTGTAGGAGCGTTTTGAGACCGACGGAGAGGCCTTTCTGTCACCGACCGTTACAGAGGACGAAACCTGGGTGCACCACCTGTCGCCGGAAACGAAAACGCAGTCCATGGAGTGGCATCATTCTCATTCACCACAAAAGAATAAATTCATGACAACCCCCTCTGCCAGAAAAGCCATGGTGACAGTCTTCTGGGATTGTGATGGCGTCATTCTCTTGGATGTAATGCCAAGAGGCTTAGCTATCAATTCAGAGGCACACGTGAAGACTCGGTATAAACTCAAGAACGATATCCGACGTGTTAGATCAGACAAGAATCCAGCAGAAATTTTGCTCCAACACGATAATTCACGCCCACAAACAAGTCTGCGAACTAGGGAACACATCACCAAATTGGGCTGGACATCATTGTCTCATTCATCCTGAGGTCCAGACCTGGCACCCTCGGACTTCCATCTCTTTGGACTGCTTAAAGATTCTCTACGGGGATCGCACTTTGAAGGTGACGAGAGTGTCAGTCATGCAGTGTAAACATGGCCACACCTACAGGACAAGAGCTTTTACTAGCAGGGAATACATGCTCTTCCACAACGTGGCCGTACGGCCATAGAACGTGATGGAGACTACGTAGAGAAATAGGATATGGAGAAGACATAGTGATATACATTATCACCGAATTCTGACTCTTAACCATAAATATGTTCTGAGAAAAAAATGTGGGGTATTTCTTATTGAGCGACCCTCGTACTTTTCAATAGTGGAATTATTTATATAGGTCGTGAGAGCTTCTTATTTTTCTTTAATTGCTGTTTCCATTAGTGGCGTCTAAATCTACGTTTCCTACATTTCCTTTTCTTCACCAGAACTCCAATAGATATGTTCAAAACAGTGGTTTTTAAGTTTTTCCGTTTTTTCTTCCAAGTCTTCTATTGTTCCTAAATTTGCTAATGTTTTTGTTATCCGCTTTTGGTACAGATCACGTATGGTGCTATCTTCTACTAGATAAAAACTGAGATCTTGTTCTTCCTTTTGATCCATAACTGGGTTCCTCGGTTTTCTCCATTTTGCATTGATGTCAAATGTTCACATCAGTGGGAAGTGATCTGATCCAATACCCACTCCTCGATAAACTCTGGCATCTCTAACCTGTCCATGGAAATTCCTCATATATTATTATATAATCTATAACATATCTATATCTTCCTACTGACCGCCAAAATTTGTATATGTCTTTCCCCCTGGAGAAATAGTTGGTAATCTTTAAATGATTAAAGGTAGCAAAATCTTTTCCGTTTTCATTACATACTTTCTCTCCAAATGCGGTTACCATTTTTGGAATTGGTATATTTCCTATTGCACCAATGAAATCTTCCATTAGTAAAAGCTGACGTTTACTATATCTCGTATATTGTATCATTTGTAACTGTTTGTAAAAGGCTTTGGACGCGCCAATTTTTCCTTCTTCTGGGGTATAAATTTTTATTACTCTCAGGATTCCTCTTGGGAATACCTTCACTTGCTCTTTGTTGCTACTTTACCTCACTGTAGATCATAATGCAGTCGTCTACAAACTTAGTTCCTGATGTTTTCTTTTTTTTTCTGTAATTCCTGCAAAATTTATGTCCATTTCTTTCAAATGTCTAACTAATTCTACTTCCTTCAGAGCAATTTCCCTAACGTTCTGCCGGCCGAAGTGGCCGAGCGGTTCTAAGCGCTACAGTCAGGTACCGCGCGACTGCTACGGTCGCAGGTTCGAACCCTGCCTCGGTCATGGATGTGTGTGATGTCCTTAGGTTAGTTAGGTTTAAGTAGTTCTAAGTTCTAGGGGACTGATGACCATAGCAGTTAAGTCCCATAGTGCTCAGAGCCATTTGAACCATTTTGAACCTAACGTTCTATGTGGCTACTTTCCAAGCTCTATTAAACCATGTCTTATTCTTATGTCTTGTCCATGTCGCATCCCGGTAATCTGTCCTGTTTCCGATGCTAGAGTGAGTACTGCAAGTACCCTTACTGAGTTACTTATATGAGTTAGGAGCTGTGGCTGGTAAGGCTCAGAGATGGCAGTCCCTGCAATGGGCCAGTACACCATTCAGGGACTCAGTTGGAATTCCATACACTGAAAAGCCAGAGAAACTGGTACTCCGGCCTAATATCGTGTAGCGTAACAGCGAGCACGCAAAAGTGCCGCAGCACGACGTGGCAAGGACTCGACTAATGTCTGAAATTGTGCTGGAGGGAACTGACACCATCAGTCCTGCAGGTTGCTCCATAAATCTGTAGGAGTACGAGGGGGTGGAGGCCTCTTCTGAACCGCACGTTGCAAGGCATCCCAGATATGCTCAATAATGTTCATGTCTGGGACGTTTGGTGGCCAGCGGAAGTGTTGAACAGTCCCCTGCTGACATGCAGGGTCCATGGATTCATGAGGTAGCCTTCACATCCATACACGTCCTTCTGTTCGATATAATTTGAAACGAAACTTGTCCGACCAGACAACATGTTGCCAGTCATTAGCAACCGAGGCGTAAATCATTGTTTCGTGCAGACATCAAGGACACACGAGTGAGTCTTTGGCTCCGAAAGCCCATATCGATGATATTTCCTTGAATTGTTCGCACAATGACACTTGCTGTCGGCCCAGCGTTCAAATCTGCAGCAGTTTGCGGAAGTTTTGCACTTCTGTCACGCTGAACGATTCTCTTCAGTCATCGTTTGTCCCGTTTTTTAGAATCTTTTTTCGGCCGCTTCGATGTCGGAGATTTCAGTTTTTTACCTGATTCCTGATATTTACTGCACACTCGTGAAATGGTCGTACGGGAAAATCTCCACTTCATCGCTAACTCGCAGATCCCGTGTCCCAACGCTCGTGTGCCGACTATAACAACACGTCCAGACTCACTTAAATCTTGATAACCTGCCATTGCAGCAGCAGTACCCGTCAATCAACTTCGCCAGTCACTTGTTGTCTTATGTAGGCATTGCCGACTGCAGCATCGTATACTGCTTGTTTACATATCTGTATTTGGATACCCATGCCTATACGAGTTTCTTTGGTGCTTCATTGTGTGTCCTAATCTCCTTCGTCACTCCCGTCTCAGTCCATCTCCTTCTCCCCCTCTCTTTGTCGAGCTGCTCCTCATTACCCCTCTCTCTGTCCATCACCTCCTTTCTCTTCGCTGTCCATCCTGGCCTTCCTACCCCCCCCCCTCCGCACCCTCTCTCTCTAACCATCTCCTCCTGTCCCCTCTGTCCACAATTCTGTGTCATAATGTCGAAGCAATTGGTGAAGAACTTGTAGAGTTAAGATTTTCGACAAACGAACATTTACATTTTTATGCTGATTTCCCCTTTAAGTATTAGATATATAGTTACGTTTTATACGTGGTGCTGTAATAGGTGTATTAAAACGCGCGTATTTGAATGCAACGCTGTGCAGTGATCTCAAAGCTATCGAAGAATAAGCTTCTGTAATTTGAGATACTGAACTCACGAGCATTTACATTTTTATTTATACGAGTAGAGATGTAAATCTTGGTTGGTACAAATACGTAAATCTCCTAAAGTTCTTCACCGATTCTTTTAAAATTTGGTCACTATCTTGCAGTCGAATAGCCTCTTGTTTCTGTATATCTCCTGCAGGACCGTACATACATACAATGCAATGTTGTGGCAAGATTTCAAAGCAACTGGTGAAGAACTTAGGAGATTTAAAATTTGTATCACCGAACTTTTACAGTTTTATTAGTGTAGATTCTTCAAGTACGGAATTTTATGATGAGTAAGACGCTGTATATTTTTCGAACTATTGATATTACGTGTGGAGAGTGAACCTGTATTTCGTCGGTGGTGCACCATCTAGTACCTTTAATCAGAAGACCATCTTTTCCAGTTGAACATGTAATACTTGCATATGAGCTGAGTTTCTTTGATGACTTTATAATTTTACCTGTCCCAAAAATTAAAATTATTTTTGTGTAACGTCTATTCAAAATGTATTTCAGTTGTAGCTGGTTTTTGTTAATACTTCTGCTTGATTTCATCTACTAATGTAATAGTACATAAAATGAAGTATTGGTAAGATTTTTGCGATTGCAATACTTTTAAATTTCAGTAGAATATTTATTGACTGTATAATACCTCCGAACTTATTTTCAGTCTGGAAAGACCTTTCTTTTCCGCAGTAACTTTTGTAATTTCATTAAAAGACAGTAGCTCATAAAAAGTGAATGTCATCATTTAAAAACAGAACAACAAAATATATTAAACTTTTATTACCTAGCTGGCTAGAGCCGTAAACCCGCGAAGTTTACCAAGGCACAGCAACTCTCTTCCCTACTGAGTAAGCATGAACCAAAGACCATCAGACATTTGGTTTTAGGTAAATGCCTACAAAAACACTGAATCCGTTAATCCCATTCTAAACTCAATAAAACTTACCGGATACGAAATTTTAAACATTTTAAATAATATGAGCTAGATTATATCGGACGACTTTGTATTTGAAAGTAAAAAAAAAAAAAAAAGGAAGGAAGAGAAAGGCACTACTGCTGATGAGTTGAATGGTTTGCGTATTCCCAGCTAATAAAATAAAGACCATCCCACAGTAAGGAGTTTAGGATGATTTTAGTTTCCATAGAAAAGTTTTAAGATGTAGAATGAAAACTCTTCAAATATGTAAAATATTGTCTAGTGAACAGAACTTTTTCTATTAGTCAGGCGAAGAAGATAATTATTCTGCAAGTGTTTTTTGCTACTGTCATGATGATAATGTGTCGTATGAATAAAAACAGAGAACATCCTTCGGAGAAGATTCTCAGAGCAAAAAAACATTCTCTGAGAAAGTCCTAAACCTCGTATGAGTAAAAAACTCGAAAAATATTCTCTGACGAGGGACTTCCTTCTCACTACCTACCCACCTCCTGTAAACGTTCTCTGCGTGTGTCGTCTGCCGTCTCTCTCAAACAGCAAACTATTCAATGAACAAATATGTAACTGTCAGCAATGTGTTTTGGAAGAGTTTCACTGCCGTTCGATTTTACTTTTACGTGCAGCAACAGATCATTGAGGCGATTACGGACAGTTTTCAAAAATGAATTTCTTACGATATTATCGAATTTTCTACATATGGGAAATTATTTTGTTATTGATGTTAGGTGAACACATTATATGAAGAAATCTTGAGATCACACGACTTTCCATTTACTCCAATTCGGAACGCTGTCAGAGTTTTCTAACACGAAATAATTATGCTTAAACACGACGAATCACGGTATGCTCACTTGTCAAGTACGTGAGCGCTCGCCACTGCGCTTCGTTACGAGAAACAGATCTGTATATTTGTAATAAACCAGTTACTGATTTTTCTAATCCGCCTTTTTATTTCTAGCATTACAAAATATAAGATTTATGCTGTGTAAAGACATGATAATGAACATGTTAAAATGCCAGTGACACAGTTACTTAGTATATACCTACATCTGGAAAAGTCAATGACACAGTTTTCTGGTGTATACGTAAGTCTTCTCGTTAATTCGTTTGAAAACTTTGGTCTGCTAAACAGCAACACAAAAGTTTTCATTTTCACTTCATTTGAAAGGTCGTCCCCTATTCTTTCATGATTTTCTGTAAGGTAGCTCGCAAGCAAATAATGTTTTTATTGATAAAGCCGTACATACTTCTACAGTTACTCTATTCAGTATTCCTCAGGGCTACGTATAGGCTATCTTTTTTGCCTTCCTAGCAACATAAATTCTGACATTACTACCAAAAATTCGGTAAAACTTAACCTCAACAAAATTTACTAAGCTCAGAGTATGCTACAGGGTTCACTTCCAAAAAAGGAGAACGTTCGCCGCTTGTGAAAAGCTACCCTAGTTTTATTCATACGAAATCAGAAACTGTTCTTTCTTTTGATCAACTTCCTCCACCGTTTTACTCGCACTGGGAGCGTTCTCGAGTGAAATACGTCGTATATACTTCGACTGGCTTTACTCTTGCTCTGAAATGTCGAGTGTAAAGTACATTTTCTCTTTTATTCATACGACCCAATGCTAGAGAAGATGTCCGAAGTGGCTCTATGAATGTCATGCACGCGCATCAGATTTCGGTTCACGACACGGGTGACCCTGTTTCATGATCCGCAGATAGGATGCGAGAACACACGTCTTTCGGATGTTTCAGGATCCGCAGATAGAATGTAACTAGTGTTAAAATGAACAGTGCCGCAAGTTGTGTGTCGGTGGTAGCAATGTGGCATGGGAGCGCTCGGGCGTAAGGGTTGGGACAGTCATCCATCGCCACGGCAAAGGCAGAGTGCCAGGCTACATTGCTGGCAAAGTTCGAGAACGAGACGCTGTAGACTGTCAAGAGAAATTAAGCCGTGGGATCCTTGTAACACGTCACTAGAGGGGCAGAAACACAATGAGACCATGAGCCATCACGCAGCTTCGCTGAAACAGGACGTAGCAGGCATTATAATGGACACGGCTTTGAACAGGATGAGCGCAGATATTTCACAGTGATCGACAAAGTGATGTAGGTTGTAAGTGCTAGTTATGCGTAGGACGGCTATTGCCAAGGGCCACCAGCACCTCGAAACCAGCTGTGATTCGACCGTGGAGTGCACAGTTCGGAAAAGCATTGCCCACGAAAGGCTTTGTGCTTATTACATAGTAGGGTACGCGTTGTGTCTGGCATAAAAAGTCTGTGAAGAAATATTCAGTATCCCTGGTCGCTGAATGAAGTGGTGGGAGTCACGTCTGTTTTCGCAGAAATTCTATAGATGCCAGAATAATTAGTCTCTGTGGTAAACAGTGTTATCAAATCCATGTTCATACGTCTCAGTCACATGTTTGTGCTCATCGCCTATCGCTTGAATGAAAGCAAGTTTCAGCACGATAATGTACCATAAATACCTGAAGAAGCACGATAAAGCGTTAACGGTGCTTCCTTGTCTCCACAATTATGCAGATATTGACGGATCATTTGTGAAATCAAATGGATTGTTGCGTTCGCTGTGTGAGACCACCCTTCAGGTGTGTCGACCACTGCAGAAAGCACGCTACTAGAAAAACGTGAATGGTCAACGCGACGGATTGCTAACCGATGGGGCCCGGGTTTGATTCCGGGCCGGGTCGGAGATGTTTCTCCGCTTGGGGACTGGATGTTGTGCTCACGTTCGTTTAGTCGCAACAGACATTCCACTACTGAAATAGTCGTATGGGCACGCCCTGAAATCCAATACAATTAAAAAGAGAGAGAGAAAGACATAAATATCTACACTACTGGCCATTAAAATTGCTACACCACGAAAATGACGTACTACAGACCCGAATTTTAACTGACAGGAAGAAGATGATGTGATATGCAAATGATTAGCTTTTTAGAGCATTCACACAATGTTGGCGCTGGTGGCGACACCTACAACGTGCTGAAATGAGGAGTTTTCAACCGATTTCTCATACAGAAACAGCAGTTGACCGGCGTTGCCTGGTGAAACGTTGTTGTGATACCTCGCGTAAGGAGGAGAAATGCGCACCATCACGTTTCCAACTTTGATAAAGGTCGGAGTGTAGCCTATCACGATTGCGGTTTATCGTATCACGACATTGCTGCTCGCGTTGGTCGAGATCCAATGACTGTTAGCAGAATATCGAATCGGTGGGTTCAGGAGGGTAATACGGAACGCCGTGCTGGACCACAACGGCCTCGTATCACTAGCAGTCGACATGACAGGCATCTTATCCGCATGGCTGTGACGGATCGTGCAGCCACGTCTCGACCCCAGAGTCAACAGATGGGGACGTTTGCAGGACAACAACCATCTGCACGAACAGTTCGACGACGTTTGCAGCAGCATGGACTATCAGCTAGGAGACCATGGTTGCGGTTACCCTTGACGCTACATCACAGACAGGAGCGCCTGCGATGGTGTACTCAACGACGAACCTGGGTGCACGAATGGCAAAACGTCATTTGTTCGGATGAATCCAGATTCTGTTTACAGCATCATGATGTTCGCATCCGTGTTTGGCGACATCGCGGTGAACGTACATTGGAAGCGTGTATTCGACATCGTCATACTGGCGTATCGCCGCGTATCACCCGGTGTGATGGTATGTGGTGCTATTGGTTACACGTCTCGGTCACCTGTTGTTCGCTTTGACGGCGCTTTGAACAGTGGACGTTACTTTTCAGATGTGTTACGACCCGAGGCTCTACCCTTCATTCGATTCCTGCGAAACCCTACATTTCAGCATGGTAATGCACGACCGCAAGTTGCAGGTCCTGTACGGGCCTTTCTGGATACAGAAAATGTTCGACTGCTGCCCTGGCCAGCACATTCTCCAGATCTCTGACCAATTGAAAACGTCTGTTCAATGGTGGCCGAGCAACTGGCTCGTCACAATACGCCAGTCACTACTCTTGATGAACAGTGGTATCGTGTTGAAGCTTCATGGGCAGCTGTGCCTGTAGACGCCATCCAAGCTCTGTTTGACTCAATGCCCAGGAGCATCAAGGCCGTTATTACGGCCAGAGGTGGTTGTTCTGGGCACTGATTTCCCAGGATCTATGCACCCAAAGTGTGTGAAAATGTAATCACATGTCAGTTCTAGTATAATATATTTGTCCAATGAATACCCGTTTATCATTTGCATTTCTTCTTGGGGTAGCAATTTTAATGGCCAATAATGTAGATACAAGAACTGACCGTATGCTGTAAATAATCTACATACGGTGTGAGGCACGTATCTTATTTACGTCAGATACCTTTTGACCGATTAGATGTACACTACCTGATCAGAAGTATCGACACATCAATACGTAATTCGGAACTAGCTGCTAATAGATGCCGCGAGAGGCGGACCCGCCAATCTATGAGCGAAAGGAGGTGGGGAGTATTGTGTTTTCAGTGACAGCAGATAGGGTCGGCCGCTAGGGCACTATAACTTCGAACGTGGACTAGTCACTGCACGTCACCTGAGTAACAGATCCATTAGGAGCATCTGCCCATATCCACTGTTGGTGGTGTCATCGCGAAGTGAAACGCGAGGGCACATCCACAGCTTAACCAAGACAAGGCAGGCCTCATGAGCTGGCAGACTGCGACCGTCGAACATTGCGGAGGGGGACTGTAAAAAAATCGCTTTAAATCAGCGGAAGGTATAACTTTTGATTTTCAAAGTGCTACCAGCATCCAGCTAACACAATGCTAAGCGACACTCGAGAGGTATAAAGAAAGACGCCGCTGGACAATTGCAACTGGAAACGAGCTGTTTCTGGTAAATAATCAAGATTTGTGCTGTGGCAATCCAGTGGAAGGGTCTGGCTTTGGGAGTATTACCTGTTATCGTGTGTAGTGCCAAAAGTGAAGTACGATGAAGGTAGCATTACATATGGGACTGTTTTTCGTGGTTAGGGTATGCTCCCCTTACATGGTTACAAACGCACAGTGCTGAAGGATATGAAGAAATATTATAGCATTGTGTACTGCGTGGAGTAGAGGAAAAATTCGGGAAAGATGATTGTCTCAACATTACAATTTACCCTGTCATAGAGAAGCACCTGTTAAGCAAAGATTTGGGGGCACCAACATTCTTGAAATGGGCTAGCCTGTCCAAAGGCCTCAGCTGAAACCAAAGAAACATCTGTGAGGTGAGGCAGAACTTAAGCTTCTTTCCAGACCTTGGCGCCCAACCTCATTTCCTTGTCTGGCTCCTGAGGAAGAATAGACTGTCATCCCTCCACGGACATTCAGTCATCCAAAGTTCAGGTCGTCACAATGACGAAGAGGGGAGAGAGCCCATATTAAATTCCTCTAAAGAAGGGATCGGTTGGTAGGACATGTGCTGAGGCATCAAGGCATCACCAGTTTAGTATTGGAGGGCAGCGTGGAGGGTGAAAATCGTAGAGGGAGACCAAGAGATGAATACACTAAGTAGAGTCAGAGGGATGTAAGCTGCAGTACGTACTGGGAGATGAAGAAGCTTGCACAGGATAGAGTAGCGTGGAGAGCTGCATCAAACCAGTCTCAGGACTGAAGACCACAACAACAACAAACAGTATTTGTGAGAATACTTTTGACCAGATGATGTGTTTCTATTCTCTTTTGAGATAGACAAATTGTGATCCGGGGTTCATGAAACAAGGATGAATGCATTTTGACAACATTAGTAATCAGTGACATGCAAGCATTAACTTTTTAGAAATAGATATTGTATAGTTTTACACCAGTATAGCCGATCTGTTTGATGAAAAATCAGTGATTTAATTCTTTTGTAAGACTGGCAAGAAATGTGTGTGATCATACAGCGTCTTTCCCATTCAACGCAAGCTCTGCGTTGAGCATTGAGTTCGCATAGGCTCCACCTGACGCTCTGGATCGTTGCTGAAACGGTACACGGCATATCGGATTTACTGGAGGTAACAGTAGCTAGCCCCATTTAGGAATTCAGATGGTTATGGCAGTTTCACCTGCTGTCATAGAATGTAAAACTGAAGTCTGGACATGAAGGAAAGGGTGATCCTGAAATGCTCCTTTTATGAAGGATGGCTGCATCCACAGGGTTTGATGATCAGGGGTGACAGTCGACATCAGTGTTTTGAAAAGCGTCATCATTTACACCAAGATAGTTTGCATGATTTAAAAACAGGCTGTGAGATAACGGGTGAGTCGTGACGCCCTGAAAATATTCTAACTTCAGAGTTGGCGTGGCCAAGCTGGGGTCTCTCGGCAGGACGCGGCCCGGCAGCAACCACGTGGTGCCGAATGTTAGCTTAGCAACCACGTGATGCTACACAAGGGCTGGACCAGGTGGCTGGGAATTCCATGGTGACACTGTGTCGAAGAAGGAGACACGTCGGGAGTGTCAAAGATGCCGGACTTCGTATAACCTTAATGGCAAACATTTCACAGTTGGTATAGAAATTAATAGTAGCCAGATGAATCATGATACCTCAAAAAGAAACATGTACATTACCATTATTTGCACAACGATTCTGATGATGTAATCAGATTTTGAATAACTTTAATAGTTTTAAGTTTAGTATCTGACGATAAATTATACAAGAACACCTAGCAACGAATTTCCAAAATCTAAACGGTTCATCCGATTTTGTCGATCGCCATGTCTTTAGAAAGCTATTAGTGTAAACCAAGTTTGGTATAAATTACAGGCATGTAACTTGAATAGTACATTAGTTATTGGAGTTCAAAGTGACTGATTACTATCGCGTCAGGCCATAAGTACTCCACAGTTACACGAGAAAACGGTTGCAGCATGCTTAAAAATATATTTATTCATATATGTCTTTGTTTATATCCGATATATACTATTCATGAAGAAATTGGTTAAACATTTACTGTGTGTTAGAGAGCACAGAGACATTATTCTACTGGCCTATATTTGTTGCTATTTCTTTGATATATGTTCATTTAATTTATGTATTTATAATGTGTGTTAGAGTGTGTTTATGGTTCAGCTATAGTAATATTTACTCAATTTCAAGTTACTTAAATGTAAATTAAGTATTTAGAATGTGTTTCATTACGTTTGTGTGGGTGCGTTGGCTTGAAGACATGGTGCGAGCGCTCTAGCCGATCACAGCGCTCGTGAATGGGGAGACTGCATGGAAGTGGGAGAAGAGCATCGTTTCGAGAGAGGACAAGGCAGTTCGGCAGGTTACGGCACAGGGACGCGACGGCGCGATGGAGACAGAAGTGGGGGAAAGACTTTTAGTGGAGTAGTCTGCGTGTGATCGCGAGAGATAGAAATACTTCGGAGTGCCAACTTGTGTACTTGTGAGATTCCCGTGGCTTCTGCAGTGAAGACGTAGTATGCGTTTAGAAGTGAATATCTCGTGAGCTATGTTGTTGCTCGTAACTAATTACGTGAAGTTGGAATCTATTGTTTCCCTGTTATTCAACTTATGTTTTATTTAATTGCTGGACCATCGACACCAATAAGTCTTGAAAGTCCGTTCGGGTTTGCTGCCGGATCCTAAAATCAACTTGACTCGATATTTCGGCGATACAAGGTGGCGCCACGCTCAGTGGAACACTGCTGGGCAACGATATATCGCACTCAGGGCCGCACCGAAGAACGTTCAATTTTGATGCGAGATAATACAGGAGTCCTCGTCTTGCTAAGAGGAAACCCATTGTGTCTGTCGATTAAATTATCAGCCAACCTAAATTCAATCGCTTCTTTATAGACACTGTTCCTAAGACCGGAAATGTTTCCAACTACCACAGTTTCATCAAATTTCCTACTGTATCCCTCATTTAAGCAGTGTTCTGCTACTGCCAATTCTTCAGTCTGTTGTACCCTCGTATGACGGCGATGTTCAACACATCTATCATGCACTGTGCGAATCGAACGGCCAATGTAAACTTTCCCACCTTGGCATGTAATTTTGTACACACCGGGTTTCCTAAGCCGAAAATCATCTTTCACAGAGCCGAGCAGAGCCCTAATCTTTGAAGGTGGACGGAACACACTCTTAATGTTAAAATTCCTTAAAATTCGTCCAATCTTAAACGATACGCCTCAAGCATAAGGAAGAAAGGCCACCGATCTATGTTCCTCTTCATACACCTCCAGAGATGGTCCAAACTCCATAGCCCGACGAATCTGCTTCTCGGAGTATCCATTTTCCTTAAAAATAGCCATCAAATGCTCAAGTTCTTGGGTTAAGCCGTCCGTGTCGGAAATGGCATATGCTCTCCGTACCAAAGTCCTAAGGAAGCCACTGCGTTGGTGTGCTCGATGACAATTCTTACGATGCAGATACCAGTCTGTGTGCGTCGGCTTTCGGTGAACACTGTCCCCAAAAGTACCATCTGGTTTTTAATAAACCATAACGTCTATAAATGGAAGCATCCCATCATTTTCAACATCCATAGGAAATTTGATACGGGGATGAAGACAGTTGAAGTGGTCCAAAAATCTATTAAGAGCATTACGTCCATGCGGCCAGACGGATTTTAGGATCCGGCAGCAAACCCGAGGAGACTTTCAAGACTTATTACGCCGGGAAAGCCTACGTAATCACGACACAAATAAATGTTTAGCAGAAATATACTGAATTCTCAAAAGTGTTTCTACTATCGTACTCATCGTTTAAAGTGGTTAAAATAGTACCTGCAGATTTTATTTAATTGCAACCTTCCATTCACAAATGTCTACATTACGTTCAAAATTCGCAATTTCCACGTGATAGTAACCTTCGACCATTCGAATCATGTGTCTGTTCATACTGTATACTGTAGACTCAGCAGTATTTGGCTTGTAATGTGGCAACTAAGTATCCCTTCCCCTAGACAACGAAACCAGCCAAAACTTTTAATATTTCAACTCTGGGTTTGAGGGTACTTAGCTGAGGGCCATCACCTCATCCCACCAAACCACTCATGACATTTTTCTGTTTTGAAAGCCCGCAGTTGGGGGCTCGTCCGGAACTTATATCCTGCAAAGTGCTAATTCCTTTGCTCTCTGTTATTCAGTCTACTACGCGAAGTGTAAAAACCTTTGCAAAACGAGTAGAGATTTCTCTCACAAAACACAATGTGAGATCGGTATTTTTTGCGCAAGAAGGTTTCTGGAGATAGTGAAATTACGCATATGCTATCGATCTATCACGTTAAAGGCAATTTGCGTGGGGGCTCAGAGTCTAAATAAGTTGAGTGCAGGGAACAATAGCGGTTAGCGCGTTCAACACATAGCGGTATCGTATACAGTTGGATCACCTGGTAACTTGCAGCAGCTGTAACTACATCAGCAACTTCTCGTGTGGCAGATGCAGACCAACACCAGTACGATGGCAGCTTCTTCGAGTACTCCAGGGCTGTCTTCAGTGTCGACTTACACTACAACCGATGGCATCACCATGACAGAGGTAACCATCTCAGATCATACAAGTGCCTGTGCAAACAGAGAGATTGTGTTTAACTCTGAAGTTCAATCTCCACTTATAGTTATCACGAAAATAAAACAGTCACCTAGTATGTGTAATTATGAAAACGGAAGTGAGCCGGTTAGACCGAATGCGGTGTGCGAAAGTGTAACTAGTAGGAATTCAACTATGGGGAATGGATGTGGGGGAGATATGATGTCTCAGCTAATACAAATGATTCAGGGATTGGGAAATAATATGAATACAATGGCAAATAATATCAGTACAATTCCAACAGTTTCGGATACAATTCGGACTGATATGGGTACAATGCGAACGGAAATAGGTTCCGCTGTCAAAGAGGAAGTTGAAAAAATTATGGGTAACCCTGAAAAAGCAATTGATGTTAAATTAAAATGTGTCCGAGAGGATATGGGGAAAATTACAGATGAAGTTATAATAGTAAAATCTAAAATCGAATCAGTGGAAAAAATCTTGGGGAAAAATGGATGCCGGCCGCGGTGGCCGTGCGATTCTGGCGCTGCAGTCCGGAACCGCGGGACTGCTACGGCCGCAGGTTCGAATCCTGCCTCGGGCGTGGGTGTATGTGATGTCCTTAGGTTAGTTAGGTTTAAGTAGTTCTAAGTTCTAGGGGACTTATGACCTAAGATGTTGGGTCCCATAGTGCTCAGAGCCATTTTGAAAAATGGATACGATACAGACGGAACTTGGGGGCAAGGTAAGCAATTGTATAAAAGCGCAAGATGTTCATAAAAGCGATATAAATTTAGCAGTTAGTGACATTGACAATCGTGCAGGTGAAGGGGAGAAAGATGTGAGCAAAATTAAAGATAAAATAAAGTCCAGTATCACTAGTTAAAATGAATTTAAAAAACAAATGCAACGGATAAAAAGTTATTTAAATTCGTTAGCCTCCCAACAGGCCACGGCGGTTACAAATAGCCCTTGGGCAAACACCGGATCTGTGAAATGTTACACAGATGACGGAAGACGTCACCCAGTAAATTTCTTGGCTGGATGTAAGGACGCTTTTGTTCACGGCATGTCGGACGAAGCGAAAATAAAGTTCGTTAGACGGCATTTAGAGGGAGACCCACAGTCTTGGGCAAATGTTAAATGTAGTTCGTGCGAATCGTACGAAGAGTTTTAAAAGTGTTTTTTGAATAAATTTTGGAGCGAGACAAAACAGACATGGATCCAAAATGAATTCGTAAACAGGCTGAGTTACAGGAAATGGTAATGGGACGATGAGAGATTTTTGCAAGCGCGAACTTGGCAAGCTTCTGCATGTGAAAAATCCGTTAGAGGTTTTAACAGAAATCACAACATTAAAAGGCGACTACCCGAAAATTTGCAGTGGGATCTTGTCCATAGTCCATGTGATTCTGTGGACGAATTTCTAGAATTTGTACAAAAATTAGAGAGGGCTTTGAAGTTCAAACCTCAGAGCAAGCATAGTTATCAAAATGGGAATCCAAATAATCACCACCAAAATAATAATCGTGAGAGAAATCAAAGCAATTCTCAGGGAGATAGTAGCTCGAATGAGCAGAATGGTCGGAGAACTAACGAGAGTGATAACTTCCGGCAACGGGCTCCAAATAAAGAACGCAGATTTGACGGGGAAATTCGCGCGAAGAGCAATCGTGTAACAACTGGTTGGGAAACTGATGTTCACCACATCTCAGGTCGAGGAATGGCGATCTGAACAGGCGATGAAAAGGACTGGAGACAATGGCAATGGTAGAAATGTTGATAGGTTTGGTGAAAGGCAACAAAAAAGTAATATGGAGTTTGTTAAAGAGGAAGCCTATAAAGGTGGCTCTCTCAATAAAATCAGGCGCGAACGGTGGAAGCATAGATTTGTGAGAGATTTAAGTAAAAGTAATGGGAATGAATTTGCGGGGAACGATGTAAGTTATGAATGTGTAATGAATGAGAGTGTGAATGGTGATGAATGAAAAGATTCATTGGTTCAAAAATAAGTTAAAACAGAGATAAATTTTGTGAAAGCAAATTGTGTGGAGAATTCTGAAGAGGTATTAGCAAATAGTAGCAACTGCACCAAGGAAAGAGTTGTAGTTGCAAGTATTTGTGAATCGGCGAAAAGCGTCGATGTTAGTGAAGGCGGCGTAGCTTTGGTCTCGCCAGCTGCAGTGAGGGTGACCGAGTTTCGGGGGAAAGTGTCGATATTACTAAGGGGGGCTTAGCGTTGGCCTCGCCAGCAGTTGCAGTTAAAAACGTATTGGCGGAGGTAGCTGACTTCTGTTTAAAGGAAAAGAGTAATAGTAATTTATGTAATGATGTAAAAGCTACTGGTATTGACACTTCGGAGGAAGGAATTTCCGCGTTTCTAGTCACAAATGAAGGCGAAACTAAACTTATTGATGAATGTGTGAATCTAAAACGTTTGACACGGTGTGAAAGTGAGAATGTATGTAAAATAGGTCGGGGGTTAATCTGGATGAAAAGTGTGTAGAAATGGCAGTGTGTGCTTACCTTTGTCCGATCACAGAGGAATGTAACAAGTCCGGAAGCCCCAAAATCGTACGACAAGGTAGCAGTAATTTGTGTAACGTAGCGGTGAAGGATAAAGTTGTGTACAATTCACTTTAAGTTAATTTGTCGACTGAGGAAAGTAAGGTTTCTGATGTGAACTTTTATAGTGATTTAAATGGTGTATCAGCAGATAAGGTTGCTGAGATGAATATTTATGGTGATGAAGGCTTAGGCATCGATGTATTATTTCAGGAAGATAAAGTGTTTAACAGTGAACTGATGTGTAGCTTTATTGAAGCTGCAAGTGTCGATGTTTTGGAGGGAAAAAACAATAAAGCTGTGCATGCTGTGCGAAGTGAATCGGTGAAATGTGTGGGATAGAAAATTTAGAGAGGTCTGAAGTAAATAGTGTGGATGGGGATAGTTTGTGCATTGAAGGTCGTACGAATTGGTATATGAAGGAGTGTGATTTTAGTCTGACTGATTGGCGTTGGTACGGTAGAATGTTACGGTCGTTACTGCCGCATATGTGGAAACGAGAGAAATTTAAAATTGCTAGATGCTTAGAAAAGAGAAGGAATGAATTTGGGGAGAATATTTAATGTATTATTTTGTGCTGAACATGAGATTGAGGGATAGATAGAACAGGATGTGTGAACGCTAGAATTGGAAGAGAAGGGGCGCGACGTATAAAATGATTTATTAAGGGAGAAATATTTATAGTAAATTCCACATTCAAATGCGAGAACGTTTTCTAAATGTGGGCGTTGCATGTATCAGAGATGAGACGTTTTCACACAGCTGGACCCGGGAAACCCCTTATAAACTACATGAGACTGGTGAGTGCACCAGCCCTGTCGTTAATCCACGAGGTCTATATTCAATGCAGGGCTGGGTCAGCTCCCCATAACCAAGCAGCGGCGCATTAATGCACTCAGCTGTACCGATAGAATTCTATGACGTACTGTTAGTTGCAATACGTACGGGATATTGGAGCAACTAATTTAAGTGAATAACGTCAAGCCAGATGCTAAGTTAAATGCCACAATCAAAAACTGTTCACTTAATTTTGATTGATGCTCTATCTGCAAACACAACAGTTCTGGTAACTATTACCCACACTCTAAAACTGAAGAAGCGGGCGGAAATGACACTACTAAAAATCAATATATATTATAAAAGTAGGTGTACAATATGCGTGTCGCGAAAACTCAGAAACGAGTCCCTGTACAATCAAGGCAGTTATATGGTGTGTGAGCCCTCTATCGCCCCTCTATGAAGAAGATTACCGTTTTTACCTGAAGGGCATTGTTTTGACGAATTAAGGGCTGGGAAGTTTACCCCTATAGAAATTTCTACAGTATTCCAGAACATTCGAGAGTATTCTAGAGCATTGCACAACAATCCAGAATGTTACGGAAAGTTCTACATAATCTGGGATGTTCTGGAATGTTCAGGAATAGTCTGGAACAATCGATAACATCCCGGAACATCCCACATCATTGTGGCAGTGGTGGGAGTGTATAAAGCAACACCCGTGGTGGGGAAAACGTTTCTAGTAAATCTACTGCTGGCGGAAATACGTGCTAAACAACACATCGCACTTGGACTGGCATCATCCAACATTGCAGCCACACTTGGGGGAAGGAGGACGAGTTGCCCATTCCACCCTACAACTACCGTTGAATATAGCCGCAAGAACAATATCCGGTGTGTAAAATCTCAAGAGCATCGAGACGTGGTGACCTTCTTCTGCAAGAATGGAAACTATAATTATCTTCTGGGACGAATGCACAAAGGCACATAAAAGATCACTGAAACCTTGGTCAGAACTTTAGAACACTTGCGAGGATACTCTGACGTGATGAGAGGAACTCTACTCGTAGTCTCAGGTGATTTTTGACAAACACTCCCATTTATCCCAAAGTCAACACCAGCCGATAAGTGTATGGTTTAAAACACAAATTTCTGGCCACAGATAAAAGTACTGCGACAAACAAAAAATATTACAGTTGGACTATCGAAAGACGAAACAACAGCACATTTCGCTCAACAACTTTTGCAAATTGGCGAAGGCACAACCAAACTTTTCCAAACATTGTTCACAATCACACCAATCTGGACTGGCTATTTGAAAGGGCAACGTTGGCACCTAAAAATGATATTGTCGACGATATCAGCTTTAATAATGAATAGAAAATTCCCGGTGAAGAGAGAATATACAAATCGATCGATACGATGGTAAACGCTGAACAAAGTGTAACTTTCCAACAGAATTTATAAACCCTTTGCAAGCACCAGGAATACCATTACACTGCCTTCGACTTAAAATTGTATCTTCGATCTCCTCAGAAATCGTAGCTCACCAAAACTATGTAATGGAACAAGGACGATCGCCAAACAGTTTTCGAATAACATCATCGAAACCGAACTTATGGCTCTGAAGTACAAAAGACACACACTGTTTATTCCCGGAATCCCACTGATGTCTACTGAACTACCACTCCAATTTGAAAGACTGCAATTTCCAATAAAATTAGCCTACATTTTTACAATTGACGAAGTTCAAGGACAGACTTTAAAAGAATCCAGCATCAACCTCAAAGCCTCCTGGTTCTCTCACGTTCAACTATACATAAATTGTTCTCGATTAGAAAATTCGAAAAATTTGTACATGCGTACCCCGGATGACAAAATGAGAAATGTTTATAAATAGGAAAATAGTTAGAATATGTTTTCAATATTTTTTTTACTTCTCATACTTTAAAGTTAATACTTTCATTCCAACTACCACACAATCCCGTATGAACTCGCGCCCGGGTTCCCGGGTTCGATTCCCGGCGGGCTCAGGGATTTTCTCTGCCGCGTGATGAATGGATGTTGTGTGATGTCCTTAGGTTAGTTCGGTTTAAGTAGTTCTAAGTTCTAGGGAACTCATGACCATAGATTTTAAGTCCCATAGTGCTCAGAGCCATTTGAACCATATCAACTTCCTGCGCGATGCCGGGAACCCCCAATAGTAAAAAAAAAATTTTAAAAATCGTAATAAACGGCGAATATCTGTTTCCACGACCAAAGGACTTGAAAATTACGACTGGATTACGATAACTGTTGCACTAATGTTGATATAAAATACGTACATGCGTACAAACACTTGTCCAATTGCTGGTTACCATGTACGTTGCACAAACTGTAACCCAGGGGGTTCTATTACGCCCAGTAACTAGATTAAACCATTTCTTACACACATTAAATGCTTGAATACAGGACAAAAAATCTGAGATATATGAAGGGCTTATTTCAATAGTGGTACAAGTCCATTTTTGTTCATTTTGAGATACAGAGTCCTGAATTTAAATGAGCGCTGAGAAATCTGCAGTTGAGATGCCAGAAATATTCAAGCATGTGGCTTCTTGCTAGAGATGAACCTTTACTTCTGTTTGTTTAGATCATTAATTTCAGAAGCATTATTGGCAGAAAAGTGGAGGTAATGGACTTGTACCACTATTGAAATAAGCCCTTCATATGTCAGTGCGGCAACCGCTTTACTGATTTCTACTACCTACCTTAAAACCTTTATCTAACGGTCTAGCGGCCCTGTGTTTTCTGCTCTGGGTTCGTATCACTAACGACGAAGGTTTTATAGATGTCTTCTTTCTATTTATCGAAGCAAAAGAAATGTTGGATTTCTGCTGTGCACGCAAATAACACCGGAGAAGAAACTAGTCACCCTCAGTAGACACCACACCAATATCGTGTAACACTACTTCTAGCGCTGAAGGTGGCCGAAATTTGGCAGGGAAGGGAATTCAAAAGTTTCTTCCGAATGCGGTATTTAGCTGAAGCAATGTATTGCTGATTAGACCTCGTAGAGCCACCAGCTTGCTTCGGCGTAGATTGCTACATTTCGCTCGCTGGTCCAGGTAGTCCCAGACACTTACTGAAGGATCGAAAGACACCTAAACCACAAAAAAAATGGTTCAAATGGCTCTGAGCACTATGGGACTTAACATCTATGGTAATCAGTCCCCTAGAACTTAGAACTACTTAAACCTAAGTAACCTAAGGACAGCACACAACACCCAGTCATCACGAGGCAGAGAAAATCCCTGACCCCGCCGGGAATTGAACCCGGGAACCCGGGCGTGGGAAGCGAGAACGCTACCGCACGACCACGAGCTGCGGACCCTAAATCACATATACAGATGGTGGTAGTATCATGTACACAAGGTATAAAACGGCAGTGCACTGTCGGATCTCTCATTTGTACTCAGGTAATTCACGTAAAAAGTTTTCCAACATGATTACGGCCGCTCGGCGGAAATAGTAATTAGAGCGAAATAGTAATTAGAGGTAAACGCATTGGATATTACATTTGGGCAACTGTTAGGGAATTCCATATTCCGTGATCTGCAGTGTCAAAAGTCTGCCAAGAATACCAAATTTCAGACATAATCTCTACCCACGAACAACGCAGTGGCGACATTCTTCACTTACCGACCGAGAGCAGCGGCGTTTGCGTAGAGTTGTCAGTGCTAACAAACAAGTAACACTGCTTGAAATAACCACAGAAATCAATGTGGGACGTGCGACGAACGTATCCGTTAGGACAGTGCGGCGAAAATTGGCGGTAAGGAGGTATGACAGCTGACGACCGGCGTGAATGCCTTTGATAATGGCAGGACATCACCTGCAGCAACTCTGTTGCACTCGTGACCATATCGGTTGAACCCTAAACGACTGGAAAATTGTTGCCTTGTCAGATGAGACCCAATTGCAGTTGTTAAGAGCTGATGGTACGTTCCGAGCGTGCCACACACCTCACGAAACCATGGACCACAGTTATCAACAAAGCACTGGGGAAGCAGGTGGCGGCCACATCACGGTATGGACTATGTATACATGGAATGGACTGCGTCCTCTGGTCCAGCTGAGCTCATCGTTGACTGGAGGTGGTAATGTTCTGCTGCTTGGAGATCATTATCAACCATTCATGGGTAGTAATTCTTCATGTGTCCGGACCGCGATTATTGGCGATTAGTTTGAAGAAGTTTTCGGACATCTCTAGAGAATAGTCTGGTCACCCAGATCGCTCAATATAAACTTCATTGAACATTTATGGGACATAGCCAAGAGATCAGTTCGTGCACAAAATCCTACACGGGCAACACATTCGTAATTATGATCGGCTACAGAGGCACGTGGTTCATTATTTCTGCGGGGGACTTCCAATGACTTGTTAAGTCTATGCCACGTCGAGTTGTTGCACTATACAGTGCAAAAGGAGCTCTGACACGACATTAGGAGGTACCCCGTGACTTTTGTCTACTCGGTGTAAATTCGCTGAAGGCGAATGACTTGGTCTCAACTGTATTAGGTACAGATGTTCTACCTGTTGGTGACATATGAAAATTTGTGTCGCACCGACACTCGAACCCGGATGTTCCACTTATCGCGAGCGGCCACCTTTCTATTATAGGATTACCGTGTACGCTTCGCAGACCGACACAAACTTCCACATGCCACACTGTATACATACCTATATCATAGTCTCTCAGGGTTTGGTCGGTCCAGCAGGCGTTCACGAATAGCCCATTAGTAAGGTGACGTCGCGATGAGCGGGAAATACGGGTTGGAGACTCGGTACGGCAAAAATTTTCATATGTCAACAACAGGTAAAGATCTGTACATCTGTACCTAAAACAGACAAGTTATTCGCATTAAGTGAATATATTTCGCAAGGCTGTCAGTTATCATCAATGCAAAAATTTACTGATAGCTCATGATAGCGTGAATTAGCGGAAGAATGTGAAAGGATGCTTGAGTGGTCATTTGACCAGGAACATATACCCACAGTCTTGTAAACACGGAAGTTCTCATATTTAAAATCAGAGATGTCCCCAGCATTTTCATCATAAAAATACAGGAGAAATGGCGAACACATGGTTACCTGTAACGCTGAAGTAACCATTCTGGTTCACTTATCACGATAAAGTGAGTGAGTGAGGGTAGCTCATGCTATGAAAACCACCCACAAAACATCACACAATCACATCTAGCCTCAACTACAACCCCCGCAGAGCGTAGGTTAAACACCTCAATTGGCCGTCGGTACGCTCGACGCACTGCATGTTATTAAAAGAGATAATAACCGTCTCGTTGGACCACATCAAGCGTCTCCACTCAGCATCTGTCAGAGGTTTCAGTGTTATATAGCCCTATGATATCGTGCAAACTTTTGCATTGAATCCGAGGATCTACTGAATGCAACTCCTTTCGCAACGTTCACTTCGAAACTAGTTATGATGGAATTCAGATGTGAAACTATTTGTCACTGACGAGGTATGACATTCGTCTCCGACTCTAGTCGGTTGAGATCTCTTTGCGACCACTCTGTTTATGCCAGGTTCCACGGTTGCGAGTGAGAGGCCACACCTTATTCTCACGTCCGAAACTCTGCCTTCATCAGGAAGAGGAACGTAATTCACTGTATGGTCAGGGTCACGTCTAATCACTGTAGCTTCTTTCTGGCGTGCTCTCACACGGAAAACCTCCATAGTAAACTGCTCCTCTACTCCCAAATATTTGATAAGTTTTGCCGAATTCTGCCACAACATAAGATTACATTAAAGATCTCTACGTTAACCTATATTATTGCATTAATTTCATAGAGTCAACTGGCACATACACACCACTTCACTGCCACCACTTGCGTCAGCGGTGGGCGGTCAGATGACGATCTGGAACCAATTCTGCACCATCTGCAACGTGGTCAGAAACATCCTAAAAAGCTTGTAAGAGTGTTGCAGAGGAGGTTGTGCTGAGTAATAGTTGTTCAGAAAACAATTCGATATATTGTGCAGTTTTTCGAGTTAATTAACGTTGAAGTTACCCAGTCAGACCTTTACGGGCGCAAATTCAAGAGGCCCGTCAGTGACGGTGGCACCAAGCGTATTCTTCGTTTGGTTTCCTACAACCTTACGAGAAAGGGAGACAAAAGTAGTACTTGGGGCGGTAGTATACATCTAACATGAGCCAAAACCTGGGCAGCCTCGTGCGCTATCATCTAATCTATGAGAACAACTGACACCAAATGCATCTGGGGGTCCGCTTCAGTTTGCGTGCGAAAGGCCTGATTGGCTAATTTCAATGCTAATTAACTTGGAAGTGGCGCAACATACCGAATTTTTTTCTTAACATTTATTTCTTAGCACAACATGCCATACAGTACCGTGACAAGCTTTCCAGACTTCTGACCGCCCTGCGTAGCACTCCAAAGCGACAATTGGGCTATTTTAAGGGAGGTACATAAAGCCATTACTCTGAAACAAGGAATGCGTTCATATCATCGAAATTATTTCGTAATGTTGGAACTATAGTATAACAACGTAAACCAAGATCTAAATTCACCTACCAAATAACTTTGCTTATACGGAACTTCAAAGTAATCTCGTTTCGTATGTGTCGTTCAATTGGTTAAGCACAAAACAGCGATAAATCATAAATTTCGCTGTTTAAGGCTGATATCCGCCAGTAGAAATTCATCAAACTACTCTGAATATTTAAAATCAGTTCACTTTTAGTTATTCAGAGGCGGACACTGAACTCAGATACTGTCACACTTCTTTTCAAGGTGGTCGAATGTGAGACACAGTGAGAGAAAAGTGTCGCCCTGTACTCGAAAGTGACGTCAGTGTTTCCTTCTGCGACCAGTGCTTGCTATTATTTAAGTACTCATTGCCTGAACGAGGAATTGTTTTCGTAACAAAATTGTGGGGTGGTCATTTTTCGAAGAAATTTTGCAGACTGAATATTGGTTTGTAGTAAAAATTTTCTATTCCTACCCTGTGTGTAATGCTTTCTTATAGCAAAGCAACATTAAGTTCTTCTGGGGGGCAGCCAAAAGTTCCGTATCTACCCGAGAGGTTGACATTCCTCTCCTGATGAATGCCAAATCGCAGAAACATCTGAAATCAAGTGGAAGCCCACGTCGGCCGTATTCCTCGTTTTTAATGCGAAAGGACTTGCATACATCAAACACTGTGCGGGGCTGAGGGTGGCCTGATGAACCATTAAAGCCTACCCCGCCGTTTCACCTGCTGCATACACACAACAGTACTGTCTTACCTGAGACAACATTGTATTGCGTCCTATCTGTTCTGTAATATAAGACATACGCTGCCTTGGAACTTAATACACATTCGAGAGTGGGACATAAGAGTCATTGGTGGACTGGGAGGAAGTAAGAAGTTTGAACAGCCTCGATTGGCACAAAAACATACTACTTCAGACATAAAACACAGAACTATTACTTCCTTACCAATCGTTATTTTGCTAAAAGTGTTTTACAGATTTCCTATTTTTGTCTTTGCCTTTTCACTAATTTTCAGGGCATAACTAGCACACGATTCTTTAATTATTTCGTTTCTCATATAGTGATGTGCACGTTGAACATTCTATCCCATTTTTTAATTTGCTATCACATGTTTTTATTAGTTTAACTAATCGTTTGCTAGAAAAACTAATGATAACGGAGCACCTTAAACGAGTGTAACATTGACAACTCTGCAAGACCTACAAGATAATAGAGAAAATTTCCTAAAATTATGAAGAGGTATTCGGATAAGTGCTATATCCAATTATAACATTAGAACACATACTACGCACTAAAGTGGTTGCATTTAATATATATTTAATACGCATTGTAACAACGGAAATAATACCTAGATAATCTGTCAAACAAATACAATTTGTTTTAAGAATGTAACACTGTGAGAGACCTAAAACGTCTCTAAATAGCAAAACGTTCCTTAAATATGAGAAGACAACTACAATACGATAACCAGCAATTATACCTGTATAGCAAAATTTAAAACAGTAAGTGAATGGAATTAAGTACTGAGTAATTATTTCTTATATCCCAGCATATAAGCGTAGACAATGATTCTGGATGTAAGCTCACAATAATGGCATATACCTTCAATGACTTGAATAACCCTAACTGTGGAAAAAATATACAAACACCACTTACGGTTATTGGCCTCTGCAATCATTACTGAAATTAATTTGACTATAACAACATTACAAGTCTGCTCGGAGGACGATTTTCTGTTTATTTTGGAACGATGAGCCAGCCTCTGTCCGCTGGTAATATAATTTCCTAAGGCAGTCGTTCCAAAGACGTCTCGCATTGTCTTGGTCGTAATATGCATAGACTAATGAGATCCGGCGTTCAATCTCAGCGCAGAAATGTCATCTAAATGCAAATAAAGTTTACTTTGCATCCCCGAGTCGACGAACGACTGTTGAAAATGTATTCGTTTTGACTCGTGGAAGAGTCTCTAAGGGCGAAGTCACCTAATAAATCGGCAACATTCGTTTCGTTCCCCCCTTTCACGGAGCTGAGAAAATGTTCTGAGAGGTAAGACGTCTTCGGTATGTAAACACGGACATTATAGCAGTCTCACTGGACATTAAAGGGGAAACTGAAAAGAAAGTTCAAACGAAATTGTACCACCAAGTTCTGGAAGACAGTGCGGAAACCAAGATTAAAGACAGCTTATTAAGTACAGTTTAGAGATGGAATGAATAAAATGTGTATTGCTTTGTGATATTTCACCTTTCATTCTACTCTTCTCTTACCTCGTTTTTCAGTTTTACAGTTTATGAATTTTTACACTTTTGTTTACTAGTCTTTCTGATGACAGCGAGATCTAATACTGCCACAATACTATTATAATTGAAGACTTTTTGATCCTAATGAAATAAAAATTTCCCACACAGCAGGCTGCAGATCCAGACACCAATACTCAACTTCCGAAGCAACATTCAGTGCTGGAAAGTAAGAATATAATGACCAGTCTATCTCTTCGCACAAACAATAACTTTATTTTACGCATGTGACATTAGTGTTAAGGATCACTATCAGTTGATTTGATTGAAGAGGTAAAGATTATGGTTTTCCTTGCCACCTGAAACAAGAAGAATAACAGAAATCTGAGCGGGAAATAATGTGAAGCGGTGGTCCTGAAAGTTGAATAGATTTTACTCGCACAGTGTCTGGTCGATGTTGGGTCACGATAACTGGATAATGAATATCATTGATCAGACTATAATACTGTACAGGACAGCGAGTGGGATGTGTTCTGAATGGAAGACATGTGATTTGTCGGTGGAGATTGACAGACATAAATAACTGGAACATAATATATGTGTTCATAGTAGGTCAGGGTTTACAGAGCGACCCTCCAAGAAGAATGTAGTTATTTTATATGACTGTCGCATAGGCAACAGGGGTGAGTGGCCTGAACTTAGAATATATTAGAAAATAAAGGTATTTCAAGGGTGAAAGCTGAACTATAGTGAGAACGGACGTCGCATTTCACAATAGAAGCAAATGACCTAAATAAAGCCATCTATCGTGCATGAAATTCTAAATCCAAGAGAGCGTTTTTCAGTAGCTTCTCTACTGGCAGATGCGGGAGGGATTCACATGGCCTCTTATGTTTCCTGATTAATTATTCAGGGCTGCGCCTTACAGTGGGCTTCGTACTGTCCTTGGAATTAAGCCCATCAATTCAACACCCACGTAGGGTATGAATTGCTGGGTAGTATGACTCGGCACTGAATGAAAAACCTCAACGAGATAGAAAGACTGCACAGTTATTAACTTTTTAGGAACAACGTAGAGTCCCACTGAATAATAATTTGTGACTCGCTGAACTTCCCCCAGGACGGCCATTACCAAAGAATCCAATGTAAGCAGTGCCTACCTAGACGGAAGCAGTATCTCCTAAAAATCTGCATAACACCGTGCACCTCTTATGGTTCTTCTCTCTCCTTTACAGTGTGCGCCGTTGCTTGGTTTTAATTCGCTTAACTGCTTACTGCTTCTTTCGTTTTACTGTCAACCACAAAAGTTCCACCTACCTCTGTACGGCGTCTGGTCACCAACCCGCTTCTCTGCAAGGTAAATACTGTTCTGACGATGTTAAAAGCAGCGTTAAAGAAAAACATCGTCAATAGTTACGTTAGTACAGTCCGCATTAACTCTGTAGCTAAATGCCATGTAAATATCTTACAACAATTTTCGGGTGGAGGGCGATTGTTTCATCTCTTAGAAAGATGTCAAAATTCAGCAAATAGTTCTTTATTTTGCTTTAGATGCCAAATCAAATAGGTGCCATCAGCCCGCATTTAAAACTAACAGCGAATATCACTGTCCTCGTCTCACAGCTCATACCATCTAGTACACACGCAAGGCATCCAAAAATGTACCAAAGTTCAACCCGAATTCTTACTCGATTTTCACAGTTTATACTCAGCTACAACATGAGTTTTACATTCGGTCCTTTGCAGTGGATTTCTCTAAAAGAAGTTGCTCGCCAACAGTTCCGTAAACCATTACGAAATATGCCACGCGGAATACTTCACAAAGGCTGAGAGTTCACACGCATTTATCTCTCCAACTAATTCCTTCACAAAGCAATTTTCGCAGTCTGCCCGTAAATGCATATTCTTTCAAGGCGATATAAACCGTACGCGAAATAACAGTATCTTCCTCATTTTACATATAACTTTTTCGGACCTTCCAACATGACCTGCGCGTCCGACAGTGAGACTACGACTGCCTCAATGCCTTTGCTCACAGCGCGTATACTACTTGATAGAGCGCGGGAAAATCTTCACTCTGATTGGTTGATCAAATAAACGGGCAATCAGATCAATCTTTCAAGATCATATTCGGGCGTAAACCGTTTTAATCCAGTCAACATTCACAGATGCATTTACGTCGTTTTATGCTGCAAATATTAATAAAATGTTCCACCAAACCAAACGAAACAAAAACTAATCTTGAAATAACTTTAGAGAAACATTACTCTACAAATAACTATTGTGGCTGCCTTCTTACAAAAACAAGCACACTTGGACATACGGCATCAGCAACTAAGGGGAATTACAGCTTTCGTTGCAACAGCTTGTTTCACACTTTCCCATGACCAAGTTACATAATGTTTAACAGGAGATACTGTATGTCCTGCATACACACTTTCATTTACTTTGTTCGCCTCTCGTGAAAAGAAAACTAGCTAAGTACATCGTGGATTCAGAGTTTCACCTTCCGTTCCTCAGTGAAAACACGTTTAAAACTCATACGTAAATTTTATTTGATAAGCAAATAATGTATATTATTCAAGCCTTGTCGACGTTCAGCGCGTCACCCCGTTGGTAAAATGCTTCAAATGTGAGAAATTTCTTTCACATAATCTGGGTAGAATGACGTAGGAATACTATGAGGTTCAGCGATTTTAATTTATCTTACATCCCGGACTTCCATATCTTAACAGCTGTCATTTTTGTGACGATGCAGCTAATGAAAGGAAGAACCGTAGCATTAAATTTCTCCTGCAAACAGTTTTCGATTATGAAAATATGACTTTTTCTTTGCCAGCAACGTCACTGAATAAATGTCATTGAATCTTTTATGGACTTTCGGTTTGAGAAAATCATTTTAAAATTTTCGTTTTGGCACATAGAACTTTACTTGAAAAATCACATGGCCCTTAAAATGTTAATTTTAGTTTTTCTCATATTTTATTTGTTAGTAAAGCTTTGGTATGACTTCAGTTTGCTATGAAGTTTGCTTTGGTTCCGCGACAACATACTGACATGATTAATGAGCCAAGGGCCGGCCGATGTGGCCGAGCGGTTCTAGGCGCTACAGTCTGGAACCGCGCGACCGCTACGGTCGCAGGTTCGAATCCTGCCTCGGGCATGGATGTGTGTGATGTCCTTAGGTTAGTTAGGTTTAAGTAGTTCTGAGTTCTAGGGGACTGATGACCTCAGCAGTTAAGTCACATAGTGCTCAGAGCCATTTGAACCATTTTTGAATGAACCAAGGCCGTTCTTTCAGATTCCTCACAACATTGTCTGGAATATATGTGACTGTATTATAATTGATAAGTACAACTTCAAGTAAATCAAATACCTCATTGGAGCTACCAGGGAACCTCTTAACTCCCTACAGGGGCTATTGTATGCAATGCTAACGGCGCCGTTCGGTCGGAGATTACAACAAAGTAAAACGTTTACTTGACTGAGAGAAATATTCAGTAGCAAAGAATGCAGCTGTTTTCCATAATGTAATGGTTTTCGAATTGTGATTTGTTTTCGAAACTTATCACAACCGAAAGGACGGAACTATTAGCTATAGAAGGTCTATATACTGTTTAAGAGACGTGTTGATGGAATGATGAAACTAAACAAACGTATGTTTGAGATCAAACAGAAAAGTTGTGCCTAAAATTTAGGAAACTGTTAGTACTGTAAAATAGTCCCTTGGATAACCCATGTCTCTAACATCCAATGATAACGAACTTACACACGTAATTGTCTAGGAAGCATTGCGTTTATTATTACATATGACGCAGTTCGAATATATCTGTAATAAAATAGGCCTAATAAAAATCAAGTATAGGTATAAAGTATTGCGTCAGTAACAGCACTGAACTTTACAGAGATAAGAATCTTGCACTTTTCACTGTGAAGTTCAGTACTGTTGTTGGCACAATATTTTAGATCTTGACATGTTTCTGTTTTGACCCGATGGTAGTTACCGCTATGACTGAAACACATAATAAGGAAGAAGAAACGTATTGCAATCCAGACAAATTCTTTGTGTAAGAGGTAAGATTGGACACCAACCACTACAAGAATTTCCATCCTAGTCAGTATAACAGACTTCACAAAAGAAGTAATAAGAGAAATACCTTTAATGCAGGTTAATACTTAAAGAATTAGAAAAGAGAACTGTTCACATATGATTGAGTTGTAATTAATGTTCTGAGAATCACAAGGAATTGTTCATTTTTTAATCCTAGCGAATAAATTAATCAAGAATGTAAGACCCAAGTATCTATAAAAATCAGACAGGATGAAGTACCGGTATATAAAAATACTAAAAAGAGTGCATATTCCCATAGACTTCTTCTGTTTATCTTAAAATTCAGTAAATGTTCACGGCTGTGAAGGACTCTTATCAATAAAGGGGACATACATGATTATGGTATTACACACAACTGTCACTTTGTTTACTATAAGCGTATAGCGAATGGACATCATGAGGGCTTTCTTAAATAATTAAAAATAACTTAAAACTCATTCAGTTGTTGTCTGGAACAAAAACACCAGAGTTGCAATGTAAACTGTAACCACAGTAACAGAAAAAGCACATGACATGCACAAAAGGAATAAGTGTATTTACTGTTCTGGTGAAAGTCTTCGATAGTTTTATTTTATTATTGACAATGCAAGAGCTGAGCATAACACGTGTCGCTCAGCGTTGCATAAATAATGGTGCATAATAGCGCCCAGACATGTGCTAACAGAGCAGTTGGGTAATCGGTAGGCCCTTTTTTACTAATATATAACTAGCAGGACGCTTCTTAGCAGCATGCTGCCATCATCAGGTGCCTTCCATTTATATTTATATTATATTATCCTGAATTGTGATTATGATCATTTGCAGTATGTGTCAGTGAAGTTATTAGTGCAATTACTAACATTTTTGTTGGAAATTTACTTGTCTAACAGACAGAACACGGTGACAAACGCATCACAGCTCAACCCTGTCACATGCAGTTTTTTTTACATGCCTCCAAACAGTCTTAACTGTTGAGATAAACTAGTTTCGATTGCTAAGATAGTAAGGTACAGTGAATATGAAACCTTTCCCACGCAGATGTGTTCATATCATGGCATCTAGAAGTATTTATATCATGTCACATTACATAAATACATCTAGATAGAAATGGATTCACCTTCACTCTATATTTCTATCCAAGCAATTCAAAACTCGTTTATCTTACTGTTAAGGATCTTTGGAATTATGTAAACATCTGTATGTTTTAGTGGTTCAAATGGCTCTGAGCACTATGGGACTCAACATCTTAGGTCATAAGTCCCCTAGAACTTAGAACTACTTAAACCTAACTAACCTAAGGACATCACACACCCATGCCCGAGGCAAGATTCGAACCTGCGACCGTAGCAGGCTCGCGGTTCCGGATTGCAGCGGCAGAACCGCACGGCCACCGCGGCCGGCTATGTTTTAATGAAATGCAGTAATGTCTTTGTCATTGTGTTCCACGTGCCAGAATATCCAACAAAAAATAAGTAAACGCACCAATGGAATGATGTAAACATGCTAATCACTATATACATATACATACTAAAATGCATTTATATTTTAATATTGGATTGTATGTCGACACATAACCTCTCTGACATACACAACAGATGAACATAACCACACTCCACGTTAATTTAAATATGCATGCAATTAGAATGAAGCTTATGATGGCAGCAAGCTGCCAATACTTGTGATAATTGAATATTAGTAAAAAAGTGACTCAAGCTATAGAAATTATTTCATAAATTTGCGATAGTCTCAGTCCTCAAAACATTCCATAAAACGGACAAATTTAAGTTTAAACGGCTTTTTTCAAAGGTGTCTGGAGATTAGGGCAAAACTCATGAAATCTTTCTTTTGCTACCGTCTTTATACCGCATTGTGCGCAGCGTTGGCAGAGTTAAGTACGGATTTGGCATTGTTAATTGTAAGGGGTGTCCGGATGCCCTTCCTGCCGCCACCCCATACCACTGGGGACGGAATTAGTGTATCCCAGCTGTCTGCGCCTATTGTAAATCGTGAAATAGTGTGAAGGTGTTTCAAATGTCTGCGAGTCGTGGAACTGAGGCGGTACGCAGGGGCCAACCGGGTATTCACCTAGTAGGATGTGGAAAACAGCCTAAAAACCACATCCAGGCTGGCGGCACACCGGCCGCCGTCGTTAATCCGCCGGGCGGATTCGATCTGGGGCCGGCGCGCCTACCCGAGTCCAGGAAGCAGCGCGTTAGCGCTCTCGGCTACCCTGGCAGATTCAGTATCTTCATGAAATATTAGTTCTCAAATCCAAAAGTCTGATATCTGGAATAAAAAACAAGAAAATCATCCTTTCCATGAGGAAGAATAAACGATGGTTACGAAAAGGCACAATTCACTGTCTGGGAAATTTTTATTTAACTGTATTCCAAAAGGTTTGTCTTTTAATTTGATTGTGACTTGAATGCGATGTCATTGTCATCAGTTGAGATTTTTATCTCCAATTAGCAAAGAAGCTTAACGGCTGAGAAAAGTCTTGCAACCACAAGAGGATGATGCTTCGAAGTGTCAGCCACTCTTTACGTTTCTGATGTTAATCTGTTGTAAAATTATAAAAAATACTTCTTGCTCATCTACTTCGTTGGAATGGACGCGAATTCTGCAAAAAGCATTCTCGTGAGTAACAGATAATAGTAACGTAGTTAAACGAGCGTTACTGTTTTTCACCATCGAATAGTTGCGTCACATCCTATCACTGCCTGCTCTCATCACAATCATTATTAACGGTAAGTCCACTTCCCTCGCAAGTAAGTGCAGCTGGTCTAAAAATGCCCCGTAGTCGTGTCATCTGTTAGTTTAGGCATCGGTTTTGACATGAGAAGTCAGCATCAGCTTTGCGAATCAGAGCCACCTTCGTGGAAGAATGTATTGATTACGCACTAACAGGGCTGCTGAAACCAGTCATGTAACGGTGTGTACTATATTCACGTTGTCTTAGGTTTCATGGAAAAGATTTTGTACACGGATCGTACAGAACTCATGTGGAGAATAATGACAGACTTTTTTAACATGGCTGTGAGCCAGAAAACGAACAAGAATTTGAATTGTGTAATACAGCCAACTTGTTGCATCGAGATATAACTTGACATCGTTACGACACCGACTATGGATGTCTTCACTAGTAAAAACCAAAAAAATACCTTTAAAAGATTATAAAACCATTGACATTGAGGAAAAGACTCAGGTGTCAATAAAATTAGCTGTGACACGTGTCCAGCCTATTACATAGTGCAGAAAGGACGAGCAATTGCTGTTAGATTTAGAGAACACCTCTCAGGAAAAAATGTACTAACATATGTAACACGTCCATTGCTGATCATTTATTAATTACAGGCCATAAGCCTAAGGAAGTTCATGACGTCAGTATCCTCTACACAGAAAAGAAAGTTTTCAGATTTGATGTCCTTGAAGAATTGGAAATTTTCGAGCACCTTTCTCTTAATGACTGTTTCATTCTTAATGAACAGTTGCAGCTACGTAATTAAAATTTATTTAATGGTGTAACGCCCAGACTTAGAAACGCCTGAAACTGACTGCTCATTTTCCTCAGAGTAGACCGTGAAGTATCGTCTGCATCTCTCTCCTTTAAAATGTGTTACATTGTAATTCAGTTTCACACAAATTTTGTAAAATACTTGCTATTGCATTGTCATATATAAATTTCTGTTTTGCATAATAGTGGCTGTTGGCTTGTGAGGTGGTAATATAAGAAGCTGATTTCCTTCGCCTGTCCCCACACGACTTTCTTCGGGTTCACGTTGTGGCGATTTCAGCCTGTGAACCGCTTCGTCTGACGCCACCTCCAATGCCTGTTTTCTTTTACAGCCCTTAGTAGCTACAGTGTACTACGTCATGTAGCTATAATTTTCACTGACAAGAACCATTGTTATGGCACTTCCAATACCTGTAATTTTTATATGGCTTTAAATATGATTTTAAGAAGCTGTTTCATATGACTAGAGCATTTAGCTCGTAAATCTGTTTTGAACTGTCACAACTTGTCAGCATGGTAACCTCACAAATTTATTCAGTGTAATAATAATCTATTCCTGGGTTTTTTCTCTCTATTGGTAGTTTTGTAAGATTTTATAGGTTTTTTTTTTTTATTTCTTCCGATGAAACAGCCCACAGTCGGTGTTGAAACCAGGTCATGTTAAATCTGTTTTATACAAATCTTATCAATAATGACAAACTTCATTCTTCTGTCTATAAATGACTGTGTAGTATGTAAGCAATGTATAAGGAACATTGTCAAAAATTCTATTAGCTTCCCTAGAAGATTGATTTCACAACCAGTTAAATCTTTTTACGTAGTATCTCCAATAAACTGAGACTCGTAGAAAACATTGCACTTAATCGGTCATACGAGGTGTGATTGGAAAGTTTTAAGAATGAATCCGCTACTGCTTGTTTGTCTGGTAGGCAGGTACGCAGAAGGAGGGGATTGAGTCATTGCCTTGTCCTTGAACGCCCTTTGACAGGAAACTGCCTTTCCTTTATTCAGTTCATTGTGGCAGCTGGTTGAGTGCGGGTCTGTTAGGGCTTGCTGTCGGATTCTGTCTCCGTGAAAATGGACGGAAAAACGGAGCAACGAGTTAGTGTGAAACATTGTTTTTAAAACGGGAAATCAGCTTTTGTAGCTAATTGTATGAGAGAAAATGTTTGTGAAATCTTATGAGACTTAACTGCTAAGCTTACACACTACAAACCTAAATTATCCTAAGGACAAACACAAACACCCATGCCCTAGGGAGGTCTCGAACCTCCGCCGGGACCAGCCGCACAGTCCATGACTGCAGCGCCTAGACCGCTCGGCTAATCCCGCGCGGCGCTAATTGTATGAGCCAGTCAAATGTTTCTGTCTGGTTAAACAGATTTAAAAATGGCCGCGAATCATTTGAAGATGAACCACAGTCCGGCCGTCCTTCCAACTCAAAAACGAATGAAAAATTTGTGAAAGTTCGCGACTTAGTGCGATCTGATCGTAGACTTACAATTAGAGACAAGCCTGATAAACTTAATTTAAGTTTCTATGCAGTTCAGTCAATTTTAACTGAAGATATGAACATGCGTCGAGTGTCCGAAAAATTCATTCCAAATGTGTTGTCAAGTGACCAGAGACAATACCAATTTGAAGTGCGACAGGAACTGATTATTCGGAATAAAAAGAGGTTTGTTAAATATGGTAATTACAGGTGACGTATCGTGGGTATATGTATATGTTCCTGAAACCAAAAATGGTTCAAATGGCTCTGAGCACTATGGGACTCAACTTCTGAGGTCATTAGTCCCCTAGAACTTAGAACTAGTTAAACCTAACTAACCTAAGGACACCACAAACATCCATGCCCGAGGCAGGATTCGAACCTACGACCGTAGCGGTCTCGCGGTTCCAGACTGCAGCGCCTTTAACCGCACGGCCACTTCGGCCGGCTTCCTGAAACCAAAGTGCAGTCTTCGCAGTGGAAGACTCCAGGCTTCACCACAACCGAAAAAAAGCACAGCAAAGTCGGTCGAAGGTGAAGACAATGTTGGTGATTTTTTTTTTTTTCGATTCTCCCGCTATTGTGCATCATGAATTTGCCCCTGGAGGGCAGACAGTTAACCAGGAATACTACAAATGTGTCCTCGAGCGTTCGCGTGAAAAGGTGCAGGAGGAAAGGCCTGCATTGTGGAAAGGCAGGAGTTGGGTGCTGCACCGTGACAATGCTCCGGCTCATCGTGCCTTCTCCATATTTGAATTATTGACCAAATTCAAACTTTCTGTGCTTCCACAACCACCATATTCCCCTGATTTGGACCCTGCGGACCTGTTTCCTCAATTGAAATTTTCACTGAAATGGAAGCGATTTTACTCGATTATAGACATCCAGGCGAATACAGAGAGCGTCCTTAACACACTTCAGGAAAAAAATTTCCAGGAAAGTTTCCAAAAGTGGAAACACGGTTGGAGTCAGTGTGTCCAATTAAAAGAGAACTATTTTGAAGGAGATGCATCACAGTAGCATGTAAGTACCACTATTGTACAATTACAAGCCCATTCTTACAACTTTCCAATCACACCTCGTATGTTACACCAGAGATAGTCAACCTTTTTTGCCCACCGTCCACTTTCGTATTTCTTTTAGTAGTAAAATTATCCAAATACCCATCGGTTCCACAGTAATGGTTTTTTACAAAGCAGGAAAACCACTTTATAAAATTTATGAAGCAGAATTAGAGAGAGTGAAGTAATAACAATTATTATCTAGCAGATACTTCATGTCCCCGTCCTATGTAAACAAATGAAAATGTTTTTAAAATTCCTACTACCCACCATCCATCACGAAAGTTTTGAACGCCCACTGGTGTAGGTAGGAATCAGGTTAGTGACGAGTATGTTACTCTGTATACATTGAAGACAATTTAAGTTTCTTTCGCTTCTTTATTAGTAATAAATGTTTTACAAACAGCCGTTCTTTCTTCAAAATTATCCTTTCTTGAAGTTAGCCAGGCATAGGTCCTCAGTGCTCTACTCAGTCGAATGAAAAATGTCTTCCTCGGGTATAAATGTAACAGAGTCTTCAAAACGCTCTTGATGTGGTTATGACGCACGGAGACAAGAAATGTTTTGTATATGTGAAGCACTCCTACAAAAGACCCAACTTGACGACTCCCTGAATAAATTTAACTTCGGTGTAGAAGTGTAAGTGCATTTATGAATATAAGAAAACTACTTTAATAGTCAGGCAGTACATCAAGTGTGCGATATTCTGAAGGCGCTAAGACGTTCTTATTCAAGACTGCTGAAAAAAGACGATCGTGAATCACGAAACGACGCCATCAGTCTTACATTATATGGAGGAACATCTCTTGCGGGAGGAAGTTGTAAGAGCGTGAAGGCGAGGCGGTGTTAACGTCTCTTGCGGGGACGGCGATGAAGTACACCATCAACTAAGGGATAATAGTGGTGGAATGAAATTATACCGCTACTAAAACGAGGAGCAAATCAAGGAACAGCTTTTGTAAACAGGAACAAAATTGAATGTGTCACCTATCATGAACACTGTTGCAAATGATTGAATAGTGAGGCAAATGGTTCAAATGGCTCTGAGCACTATGGGACTCAACATCTTAGGTCATAAGTCCCCTAGAACTTAGAACTACTTAAACCTAACTAACCTAAGGACATCACACACACCCATGCCCGAGGCAGGATTCGAACCTGCGACCGTAGCAGTCCCGCGGTTCCGGACTGCAGCGCCAGAACCGCTAGACCACCGCATAGTGAGGCAAGCTCATCATTTATAACAAGAGACTGTGCTCTCAAGACGATCTCAGTTATAGACATTTAGTTGTGTTCTCCCAGCAGGTCGCCGCAAAAGATGACTGACCATATCTTTCTCCCTGACGTGTCACTTTTATGCAGAATAATAAAAAATAGCAACTTTCTTCATTTTTATTGACACATTTATTAATACATTATTGCTCAATATTATGATTCTTAGAGCCGTGTACAACTGTAAAATTCTGTTTACTGCGTTACGGAGAGTGATCCATAAAATTTAATTTCAATAAAACCAATTAATTGCATATTTTTATTTATACAATACTGCGTCCTGTCCAATCCAAACTAGACTAAAATCACATTTCAATTGATAACAGTAAGACGCTAACAGATTGTGGCTATCTAGCAAGTAATATAACTTACGCCACAGAGAAATTATGAGTGCGTAGCTATAGACAAAGTAAGTCTCAGTGGAATGGAGAATGTGAGGGTCAACCTTAAAGTTTCACTTTTCATTCCTATATTGTTACTGCAGTACTGGGCTCATTTGTTGTGCGCCTATGCGTGTATTAAGCGCTCAGCACGTTTCAGAGTGTTCTCTCAATTTGCCTCATATCTTCACTTTTTATTATTTCAATGTCAACAGATGTGTGATGTGTAATTAGTATCCGCCGAGGCAAATAACGCGTACATAGTAAACTTAAAACGGCGTCTCAAAAGGAGTTCCTTCTCGTGGCCCATTATTGCAACTAAGAGTTGACTTTTTCGATACCGGTCAATGGAGAATTTGTTGCTCCCTTTATTGGCCGAAAGTGTAGTGTTTCTAACCTTCAACAATTGTTGGAAAACATCTTCATTGATTTTCGCTCGGTCTAAGACATTTCCCATTACTGTTAGCACGCAATTTCTTGTGAATATTTCTTGTAAGCAGTAGCAACGAAATAAATACGATTTACTGCAATCGGTTTTGACGCCTTCTAGTCTCTTACTAACAGCTGAACATAAGCCTTGTCGTCTGACTTAATTCTAATGCAAAAGTACGTAATGACTACTCATATCTACAGCTGTAGTGTACGGCAATACTGCGAATTACTTTTGATGATCCAAGGTTCACCTGTCGAGTTCCACACTTTTTCTAATTGTAACAACACAAAGAATACCGTGTGCGTTAAGGTTAACTATTGCCCACTCTCAACTGCGTTCCCGTGCAGACGTGCTGACTTAGCTATATAAAACAAAATAAGTAAGTCGTGAGGAAATACAAGGAACAGAGTTGTGGTTCCCATCCCATAAACATCGGGGACATTACAGCAGACGCACAAGCTTAGCTGTGGAAATAATGTTTAGGGTACCATCTTTGGTTTCGTTGGAAGATAAATACTATCATTCGCCGGAAGTAATTTAGTGACACAGCGGTAAAACTGACACATAAAGACAAACTGGTCTTTATAAGTTGTTTATACCGCACAGAAACCTATTTCCTAGCCCTTTAATAACTCAGTCACGCTTGGTTTACTCGTAATCTCTTATACTCTTGACCTCCATTTGAATTGAGTCTCTGTAGATACATGAATGACGTGAATGAAGTATGATAAAAGTAGGCAATATCACAGATGATATTTTTCATGAAAGCAGATCAAGAAATTTCGTATCTTTTGAGGAGAATGTCCATTTTCTAACAATCTAAATAATACTTCGACTGTTTTCAACATTTATTTATTGTGCTACTTTTTTGCAACATATTAACTCAAGTCAGTCTCCAAAGTCGCAGATAATGCGGATTTAACTTCCCTCTCCATATCCAAGTCTCTAGAGTCACAATACGATTTGAATTGGATATTACTGAGAGCAGAAATCGATCGAGACCCAGTGAATGGAATCATCACGACATTCGCGTGAAGAGATATCTGTAAATTAAAGAATAACAAATGCAGGAATCAGTGCGTTATCCTTGAAGGATGTCTCATCAACCTTAGTCGAACAGAACAGGGAAGCTGTCACAATGTAAACAGTAAATAGCAGCAAGAAGGTTGTGAAGCACACATCAAGATTCTAGGAAAGAAAAATATACGTCCGATTGTCTCCAGGCACGTATATATGACATGGCAGTTCAAAATTGCTTGCTGTGCTGCATTTTCAGCCTCAAAAAGTGCTGTTGATCACCGCATCAATTCAGAAAAATGTGACATGTTGGAAAGGACTTAAAATTAAACGGTAACAGGCAATGATACACGCTAACGTACACAATGAGATAAAACAACTCTTTTCGAGGCTATATAAATATCACGAAATTCTCTACTAGAATGACATTTTCAATGGTTGCCGCGACCAAACGACACTTGCAAATCGTGCACTTGACTTCATGTACGTCAGTTCCTAGGTTTAAACAAAACAGGAAGGACTAAACGTTACTACTATTGTCTCGTGTAGATGGAATTATGCAACCACAGCACATAAGTAATTTCGCAGTCCACCACCTCACCCGAAGTGAACCGACCCAAGAACCTGAACGATCACTTCAACTGTTGTGAATATTCCAACAAGCACTTTGCTCTAATTTGAATTCTGCTCTTTAAAACGTGACGCGTCTCTATATTTGCTTCTCCATTCGACGTCAATCTTCAGATCTCCTGACGCACTCAAAGTAACTCAAATTTTTCAACAAACATACTTTAAAATTGAGTAATTACTTTAGTTAATAGCAGACAGCCGAGTTTCGTGCATATGACGGGTATAAAACAAACGAAGGAGATAATTGCGCAACATTTCCCCTGCGTTACGAACAGGGTTTTTCTTTTCCACAGGTAACTGGTGTCTGTATAGCCCTTTGCTGTTCCTTATCTATATACACGATTTGGGAGACAATCTTAAGTTGTTTGCAGATGACACTGTCGTTTATCGACTAATAAAGTCATCAGAAGATCAAAACAAATTGCAAAACGATTAAGAAAAGATATCTGAATGGTGCGAAAATTGGCAGTTGATCCTAAATAACGAAAAATGTGAGGTCATCCACATGAGTGCTAAAAGGAATTCGTTAAACTTCGGTTACATGATAAATTAGTCTAATCTGAAAGCTGTAAATTCAACTAAATACCTAGGTATTACAACTACGAACGACTTAAACTGGAAGGAACACATAGAAAATGTTGTGGGGAATGCTAACCAGAGAATGCGTTTTATTGGCAGGACGCTTGGATAGTGTAACAGATCTACTAAGGAGTCAGCCTACACTACGCTTTTTCGTCCTCTTTTAGAATGTTGCTGCGCGGTGTAGGATCCTTACCAGGTAGGACTCACCGAGTACATCGACAAAGTTGAAAGAAGGCCAGCACGTTTTGTATTATCGCGAAATATGGGAGAGAGTGCCAGAGAAATGATACAGGATTTGGGCTGGACATCATAAAGAGACAGGCGTTTTTCGTTGCGACGGAATCTTCTCAGGAAATTCCAATCACCAACTTTCTCCTTCGAATGCAAAAAATATTTTGTTGACACCGACCTGCACAGGGAGAAACGATCACCACGATAAAATAAGGGAAATGAGAATTCGTACGGAAAAATATAGATGTTCATTCTTTCCGCGCGCTGTACGAAGTTGGAATAATAGAGAATTGTGAAGGTGGTTCGATGAACCCTCTGCCAGGCACTTAAATGTGATTTGCGAGTATCCATGTAGATGTAGATGTAGACTCAGTAGTAACTGGAGTAAAAGAAGCAATATGGGTTTGAAATATTCGAAATTGCTTGTAACACTAGTGCTTACTGACGTCATAAGTAAGTTAGAGCTTTAACGACACCAGAAGTGGAGATTTTCCTCCAAAATTAGTATGTATGATGCGGAGCAATTAAATATGAAATACCAACTTGGAAATGTAATTGTTCATTTAACCTTCCCAATAACATGCGAACTTCTCCTCAAATAGGTTCAAAAATTGTTCAAATGGCTCTGAGCACTATGGGACTTTACTTCTGAGGTCATCAGTCCCCTAAAACTTAGAACTACTTAAACCTAACTAAACTAAGGACATCACACACATCCATGCCCGAGGCAGCGGTTGCGCGGTTCCAGACTGTAGCGCCTAAAACCGCTTGGCCACAGATGCCGGCTTCCTGAAATAGGTAACAGTTTCATAATGCATTAGTAAAACACTTTGGATATATTTAGTTTTGCTGAAAATCATGAATACCAGTGAGGTGATATTCGACTCCTCTTTCGGGGTGTTGTGATAGATTAATGTTTTTTTACTGTCTGTACCTACTGGCACTTCTCTTTCGGGGTGTTGTGATAGATTAACGTTTTTTTACTGTCTGTACCTACTGGGTTAGACACTATCGAAATTAACTGTGTTGTAGCAAGTTTACTGCAAGACGTTAGCATAAATGTGACATGCATGAAATATAGCACTTTTCAAATTTATTCATGAATGATGTGGTTCAACTTAACTTTACTTACAACGTCTTAAAAAAAACTATTGATGATGAGGAATAGCAGCCTGAATTTAGACTCGTATGTGAGTAACTTTGAGATCTAAATTTTAATTATTCGTACTTCTCTAATTTTAAAAATGTTTCCTTTGAATTTTGATAAATAAATGAATATTAGGTAAAAATAAGTTTAATGCGTTGGTTCGTAACAATAGATGATGATGGAGGTTTGTAATGTTAGTATTTATTTGCTCTTTTACTAGTCGCTATTTCTTTCAGAATGAGGCAAATTAAAAACAAACTGTCCCTCTGTCTAGCGCTGATTAAGGAAAGTAGACGGATTTGAAACAACTGATTCCCAGCGCAGCAATGTGTGCAGCAACCCCAGAGGGCAATTCGTATCCTGACAAAGTCCAAATTCGCGGACGCCATCTAAACCCTTCTTTTATGTACAGATTTTCTCCGGGGGGAAGATTAATCCATCAGAAAGACATTTTCAGTAACTAGAAGAAGGAAAAAACCTTAATCGTACATATATCTTCATCGTGAATAAATCATGTCAATTTCATTCCGACATCTTGAAATCGCAATATGTGAGATGTACTGTAAGGGGAGTTCTTGCCCGACCCACCCTCTCCACTACAGCACATACCTACGAATGTGGCGAGTAGCAGATCGTAGATTCAGCTGTGTTCGAGCAGTATAAGGGATCACTAAAGGCTGCCAAACACGTAACTGCTTACTTGACAAGCATACTTGCGCAAAGCGTGCTTGAGCAATCACAGATTCATGGCGACTACACACAGTTCAGGCATGTTTCTACTAGCATTAGCTTGTTTATCACAAAATTTCAAGCACAGACAACGATGCGCCGGCTTTAGCAAACTTTTTGCTAGTGTTACAAAAAGAAACAAAAGATAAAATTGATATGTGGAGTAAAGAGCTGTTAAAGAAGCGAAAACATTATTTTCATATTAACCATTGACACTATAGAAATTATTTCACAATACTCTTGATTGTTCTTCTATCTTCCTCTATGTAATATTGTCGTCTTTGACATGGTCTACAGTGCATAACAAACTCTATACAGAATATAATTTAATTGGACGAAATAAAAATTAAATCAAACCAGTTATCTGACAAATGGTTGTAGAAGCCTCCCTGTTCTTGGTACGCAGACTCAATCACACACGCGCTTGAACGCTTGCACAACCATGCACAATCGAAATTCAATCAAGCATCAAGTAGCTTGTACAATCCTGATGCTTGCTCAACTTTATCCTATACATTCTAAAGCATGCTTGGCCCACGACGCTTGTGCAAGCGTGCTCGTCAAGCATGCCGTTACATGTGGGGCCACCTTAAAGGTATTTAACATTGAAACTGGTTAATTATTAATGGTGAATTTCCGGATAACCGGGCGAGCTTTGTTCCCATTCATGCTCAGTATTTCGCTACGTCCGACTAAATCCCCAATAAATAGCTAAATACCAGGAAGCACACAATCATCCAGAGAAAACCTGCGCGATCCCGTTTACTAATTATGTTAATAATGGGCAGCTGTCTTTATAGTCTTACTTCAATGGTTTTAGAAACCTAAAAGCATTTGATACAGTAACCCACTGCAGATTGTTAACGAAGGTATGAGCATTCGGAGTACAGTCCCAGATGTGCAGTGGCTCGAAGACGTCTTAAGAAACAGAACCCAGTATGTTGTCCTCGACAGCTTGTGTTCATCAGAGAAGATCGGTGTAATACGGCCGCTATTTTTTCTGTGTACACAAATGATCTGGCAGACAGGGAGTGCAGAAATCTGCAGTTGCTTGTTCATGATACCGTGGCGCACAGGAAGGTTGATTGGCTATAGGAGGATACAAGGTGACTTAGATAATATATCTAGTTGATGTGATGAATGGCAAATAACTCAAAATTTAGGAAAATGTGAGTTAATCCCGATGAGTAGGAAAAATGCTCGGATACAGCAACGGTAGTGTCCTGATTGACACAGTCATGTCGTTTAAATATCTGGGTTTAACGTTGCAAAGCGATATGCAATGGAACGAGCATCTGATGATTGTGGTAGGAAAGGCGAATGATCGACCTCGGCTAATTTGGAGAATTTTAGGAAAGGGTGGTTCATATGTAAAGGAGACCGCATATAGGAGGCAAGTGCGACAGGTTTTTGAATACATCTCAGCCGTTTGGGTTCCGCACCAGGTCGGATTGAAGGACGATCTCGAAGCATCTCAGAAGCGTGCTGATATATATTTTCCAACAACACGCAGGTATTACGGAGATGCTTCAGGAACTCAAATGGGAATCGCTGGAGGCAGGCGACGTTATTTTCCAGGAACAATACTGAGAAGATTTAAACAACCGGCGTTTGAAGGTGATTGCAGAACGAGTCTACTGCCACCAACATATATTTGGGATAAGGATAACGAACATACGATACGAGAAATTAGGGCTCATACGGAAGCATATAGACAGAAATTGTTTCCTCGTTCTGTTTACTAGTGGAACTCGCACAGTACGGTGTCTCGCTGATTATGTATGTAGATGTAGAAAGGTCACATGGAATGAATGCAGTCCCCTCTGTAAATGGCATGAGCCACCGTGTCTTTTAATGAAGGATTAGCCAGGCTAAGTCTTAAATTAATAGATAATTTATTATAATTTCCATAGGGATTCCCACAGAACGAAATACTATGTTCTGTAATCGAGAAAGATCTGTGATCAACACGTCAGGTCAGAAAATTGTTTTGGCGACCAAATAGTATGTGCCTGAGCCGTAGTGTGGACAATGTTGACACTTCACCGTCAGTGAGCACCGCGCAAGAGTGACCAGGTGACATCAGTTTTTTCAGTTGAGGATTGAAACCAGCTTAAGAGGCGACGCAGTGGATAGCACATCGGACTCACATTCGGGTAGACGAGTGTTCAAATCCCTGTCCGACCATCCAGATTAGGATTTTCCGTGATTTCACAAAATCGTCTACGGAAATATTCCGGTACCGTTCCTTCCATAATCCGAATTTATGCTCCGTTTTTAATTACCTTGTTGTCTGCGGGAAATTAAACCCTAATCTTTCTTCCTTCCTTTGAAACCAACTCAGGTCTTGAGCAAAGCCGGCCGCGGTGGTCTAGCGGTTCTAGGCGCTCAGTCCGGAACCGCGCGACTGCTACGGTCTTAGGTTCGAATCCTGCCTCGGGCATGGATGTGTGTGATGTCCTTAGGTTAGTTAGGTGTAAGTAGTTCTAAGTTCTAGGGGACTGATGACCACAGATGTTAAGTCCCATAGTGCTCAGAGCCATTTGAACCATTTTTTTCCTTGAGAAAAATGAGGGTTCAAGGTGAAAGCTATTATTTAAATAGAGCCCTCTATTTAAATAATAGCTTTCACCTTGAACCCTCATTTTTCTCAAGGAAAAAAATGGTTCAAATGGCTCTGAGCACTATGGGACTTAACATACTTGAATGGGTGGAAAGATTTAGAACCATTAGACACAATTAGAATGACGAAGAAGGGAGTGTAAGACCACTGAAAGTGCGAACTGAGATAGCGACAATGTAGATCGCAGGGCGAATCTGTGCCAACAGGCACGCCATCGTGGGTGAAATGCATTGGAACAGAATGTGATTCGCTGACCTGTATAAAGTGTCACCCATGATGGTCATTCTTATAGCAAAGCGTGTAATCGATGAGTTACAAGGCAGACGGTCAAAGATCGCATGATCGCGTGTCAGAAGTGACCCAGGAACAGTTGGGCATTCATTATATGGGTAAGGGTGAGGTTTTATTCCATTGCTGAAAAGAGAGAGAAACAATGGCGCGAAATTATCAGTGGTCTCAGGTCACAAACATGGTTCATATGGCTCTAAGCGACTTAGAACTACTTAAATCTAACTAACCTAAGGACATCACACACATCCATACCCGAGGCAGGATTCGAACCAGCGACCGTAGCCGCCGCGTGGTTCGGGACTGAAGCGCCTATAACCGCTCGGCCACCGCGGCCGGAATCTCTGATAAAAAAGAAGACTCAAGATACAGTCATCTACAGGAAAAAAAAACACTCTGTAGGGCTGCTGTGTCAGAGGATCCTATGTTGATGCACATCCAGAGGATGAGTCTTATTTTGGATAACTATCGCGACAGTGACACATTGATAAGCCAGTCGAGGATTTCCATAGCGCGTGGTCGAAATTGTATTTACCTTTTCAGAAGTTTCCTGCTGTTGACGATAAGCTCATGGAGGGAGTGCTAAAATTATTACTACCCACGCTAAAATTTATGTTTAGGAGTGGTGGATCAAAATGTTTCAAAGTATAAGGTGATTGCTTTGGAAGGTAAGAGAACACTAGTTTACCTAATTAATTAGTGACGAGTGGTAGTCAAAGTCGGTATCGAGATCGCATGTCGTTAAATAAACCAAGGGGTTACTACTGACTCCATAACAGTACGCACGAAATGTATCTACCCGAAACATTACTAACTTTAAAAATAACGCACTAAATTTTTACAGATGACTATCAATTCAATGTTCCCTACAAACCCTACCCGGAGACGTTCAGTTCCTTCAATATACAGAGTGAATCACAACTCCATAGACTGTCAGAGGTAGGCGGATGAATCTAAACAAGAAAAAACTTTCTAGTAAGCAAGGCCCTAAACTTAGAAGCTGTGAGCCGTTATTCCTCTTCGCTACCGTGAGGCAGACCTCTTTTAATGGAAGCTCTTTGCAATTTTCAACATTTTAAAAGTAGATCAGTAATTCACATTCAACACGAAAGAACCTGTTGATCATTATTTCACACCATATGTAACGGATAAAGTTAAACTGCGGGGACTGCGACTGCATAAAGTTGGGATTTCCAAGGTCTGTATTTTTGTGCTGGACAGGTATACAGGCATAACGTTTTCCATCGAAACATACTTAAGTTACTATTAGAGCTTTCAGTCAGCCTTACAACGATGTAATCAAGATTAACAAGCCTGTTATCTATCCTCGAAGAGTTAGAGCCACAAATACATTTACACATTGACGGCATTGTAAGGTCCCATAGGTTACTGCAAATCTTCAAAAATACTCTTTACTTAATCTTGCACAACATCAATAAGGGATACCAAGATAGGAGTATTCGAGCCTTTTACGCAATACACGTGCAAAGAGAGGACTGAGCTTTTCTTTTGTCAAGCAGAAACCTGCCATTATTGAAACAGTGGGAGAAAATTCCAAGTAAGAGACTTCATTCTTATATTAAAGATTTCAATTACTTTTCCGTATAAATAGTTGTGACAATTACGATTTGTGGCAAGAAGTAAGAACATGTCCTGTGCAGGGTATTTATTCGTTAAAGGAAAAATAGAACGTGAGAAACCACCTACCATAACGTTCCTCAAGTGCTCGACCAAGCTTGAATCGGGTTGGTGATGAAAACAACGAGATTTACTCTACGTCTAAGTCTACGATCTTTTTGCCTCACGCATGTACCATTTGCAACATGATTGGTCGTATTCTGTGGAAACACGGTGTGAGATATTTCTTTCGCGCACCATCCATGATTAGGCCACTGTTTTGGTCCTCAAGGGATGATCTTCGTCTGATTAAGGCGGTTGTCTACCATATCTGTTGTAGTTGTGACGTGTCATACATAAACCAGACTTATGACTGAAGGACCGATGTATACACGGTGAAGAAAAATTCGACCACCCGGACTTCGCAGTGCGATTCCTCACATACTGGCAATACGAAAGTGTCTGTCACAAAATTTCGTCCTGCGCACATTTCGGACAGTAAATAGGCATTAAAGATTGGCAATCTGTCAACACTGTAATCACATATATGAAATTAACGCTGTCAGTACCTAGACTATGCTGTGCAGTTGCTGTGCACTAGTGTTTTGGGTTAGCGTGCAGGAGGGTGTATGTTAGATTCTGGGTCGAGGCTTGGTTGTTTTTCTTTGCTAAAAATAGTCTGCTTGGTACTGTATCTGGAGTCTTAGCCGTCATACAGCGATTACAGTGGGTCGTCTAAAAACATTTTCATATTACAAAGACAGAAATAGAAGTACGATCGTTTTCATTGCTCAGATTTTAAAGAGGCGTTTTGCACGTCGTGGACGGGAATTCTTTCGCGCCACTGTGTTACTCCCCCAAATGGTCCCATTGCAAGTATTTGCAGAGCACATTGCTACCCCTACTGTTGACGTAAGGCCCTAATGTAATTAATAATTAACCTGAACATGGCAAGAATAATAGTTGGTATTAATAGATGGGACGATGGGGCGGTACACACAAAAAGGTTTTGAATCTAGTAGGTACAGTGGTGTGAAACAATTCGCGTTCACGACGTGAAAAAGGCCTCTTTAATATTTGGCAAATGAAACGATTGTACTTTCATTTCTGTTTTCGAAGTACATAAGGGCAAATGTTCTGTAGAAGACCCATTATAACCGCTGTATGACGATTAAGACTTCAGATACAGTTTCACGAGGACTACTTTTAGCAAATAAAAACAAATAATGCTCGACCTCCTGCGCGCTAACCCAAAACACTATCCACTGCACCAGCATCTCTTCTGCGAGAGATAGATACCGTACACGTGCTAAAAGTGTTGCCAGATTGCCAACCGTTAATGACCATTTCCTGCCCGAAATATGTGCAGGACGAAATTTTGGTGAGATCATTTTTGTGCTGATAGTATGAGAGGAACCGCGCTGCGAAGTCCGAGTGTGCGAATTTTTCATCACCCTGTAGAGAGAAAGACTAGGTTCTGATGTAGCTCACACTGAGTGAATATAACGCGTTATCGAATTTCAAAACTTCAAATGACGAGCGGTAGAGAGCATTACTCGCCAACGTTACCCCTCGCTAGTGCTTGTTGAGTGGTGGAACTATGCTGTTCATATTGTAAAAGAATCAACGCTTATTCAGTGTCATCTATAGATCTAAGAATTACTAATCTTTGAACTTCGTTAAGCAGTTATTATAAAAAATTCTGAGTTCACTTCAGAGTGGTGTTGCTTATGCTGACGTATCCTTTAGATTGTAGCACCTTTCTGATGTTTTAAATGAATGTGTCCTCTTTAAAATGGCATTTGATGTTTTATCATCTTGGTAGCAGACGAGTGAAGCGTGTGAAGCGCGACAGCTGTAGCCGATTTCGACGATAACTCGACGTTGTATTCGTTCAAAAGACGACAAAAAGACGAAAGACAGCAATTTCAAAAACTGACTGGAGAATTTGTCAACTAGTGCAACGTTAGTTGAAAGTTCAAAAAAATTGTGGTCACACAGATACTTCTAAAATTAGATAAGAAAGGTTTAATTGTGAGACGAAACATTTTCTCTGTATATATGGACAAACTGGACTGTGGCGAGTGGTACATTGATAGTGGTACGATATATCACGTAACAAGTGAATGTGATTAGTACACTAACGCGTGAACCATCTGAAATTTCAAGGAAGATGGATAGCATCGAACGTAGTACACAAATTGTAGCAGCATTTCCAGACAGTACTTCAATTTTGAGTTTGAGTTGTGCTTGGTAATGGTCTGATGGCTATTCTAAATTTTGTAATGGGGTTTTATGATGTTGGGTGATTCTGCTCTTTTAGTTGGGAGACTTTTTCCTTTCATGTAGGTTCTCTTCTGTGAGAGGCTTGCTGGCAGGCCTAGGACTGAAGAGGGTTCCTATTTCATGCCCTGTACCGGGACGCGCTATATTACTGTAAATTTAGTTACGGCTACGGTCGCAGGTTCGAATCCTGCCTCGGGCATGGATGTGTGTGCTGTCCTTAGGTTAGTTAGATTTAAGTAGTTCTAAGTTCTATGGGACTGATGACCACAGATGTTAAGTCCCATAGTACTCAGAGCCATTTTTTGAAACTCAGTTATGCCTCCTTCACGGACTCAAATTTTAATGTACGCTCAGAATTTTTTTTCTAAGAATTTCTGTTGGTTTTGTTTAGCTTTTCTTATGTTAACGATGTGGATAGTTGTTGTTATTATTGATTTATAATATTGTGAATACCGCTGAAGATGGGACACAGACACAGGCGGCTTGTGCTTTCCGTTTTAGAAATAAACAATTTTTATAATTATAGCGGATTTTATCAGTGATAATGAACACCAACAGTTGTGGATGCCTCAAAAAGAAGTGTACTTGCTAACGATAAAGCTTTCTTACTCCGCCTCGGTAACTGCACGCTCAGCGCGACGGATCGCTAAGGACAGGGCCCCGGCTTCGATTCCCGTCCGCGTCGGAGATATTTTCCCGCTCAGGGTTGGGTGTTCTGTTGGCCTTACGATCGTATCGTAATAATTACACTAATGAGGTAACTGAATCGGTATCAGTATCGATAACCTCTGACGTTGCTCTTCTTTGGTTGTATGATGGCGTCTGTTGATTAAGGTTGTGGTCTTCCCGCTTATGCGGCATTATGGTTCTTGGTCGAATTTACCCTGCCCACGGTAGGCTTAAATTTGAACTAATTTACTTGCACACTACTCTCTTGCTGCATTTGTACGCTTTAGATGACAGATGTTCACCTGTCGAAACATCGGTAGTTGTCGAACACTTAACCCGGCTACATTCCCGTAGGCTGCTTGAGCATTTTATAGGCTGGGGAAAACTCAAGTTCCATAATCTTCAGTGGAGTAGTGGGACAACTACATTAAAAATTACTATTTCGACAATTCCATTTTATAAACTACCCCTAATATGAGGGTTTTAGGAGTTACCTTTGAGAACTCTTCTCCACACAGTGGAGAGCTGAGGCAGTCAAATCGCGAGTGGCACCGGTCCGCTCGTAGTCGGTAATGGAGGTTTTCTTTTTTATGCTTGAGGTTTAACACTGAGCGACGACAGCGGCTGGAAAGATTGAAATGTCCTAACAGAGCACAGAAGAATTCTACTGTAGCCCTGGTCAATAACTTTTTATTTACGACGGTGGCAGCGTGTATTGTAGTACCTGTGGCAGTATCGTAAAAAAATAGTAGTGAAATCGACAAATTACGATAGCAGTTCGTGACTTTCATCGCTTGGTACTGCCAAAAAAGTGAAGGTAATGAAGTCGGGACGAAACATCTTTCGTCAATAGAATTTTGACATTAATGGAAACATGTCGTAGTGTCACAGTCTATGGCGAGGGACAAGGAAGCTAATTTCGATGTACCGGAATCTGTGAACAGCAGCAGGAGTGTGAATTAAAATTGACTTGTTCAGCTCCACACATCTTAAATGTAACTAAATTTGTTGCGCTACACTACTGGCCATTAAAATTGATACACCACGAAGATGACGTGCTACAGACGCGAAATTTAGCTGACAGGAAGAAGATGCTGTGATATTCAAATAATTAGCTTTTCAGAGCATTCACACAAGGTTGGCGCCGGTGAAGACGCCTAAAACGTGCTGGCATGAGGAAAGTTTCCAGTCGATTTCTCATACACAAACAGCAGTTGACCTGCTTTACCTGGTGAAACGTTGTTGTGATGCCTCGAGTAAGGAGGAGAAATGCGTACCATCACGTTTCCGACTTTGATAAAGGTCGGATTGTAGACTATCGTGATTGCGGTTTATCGTATCGTGACATTGCTTCTCCAGTTGGTCGAGATCCAATCACTGTTAGCAGAATATGGAATCGGTGGCTTCAGGAGGGTAATACGGAACGACGTGCTGGATCCCAACGGCCTCGTATCATTAGCAGTCGAGATGACAGGTATCTTATCCGCATGGCAGTAACGCATCGTGCACCCAGGTCTCGATCCCTGAGTCAACAGATGGGGGCGTTTGCAAGTCAACAACCATCTGCACGAGCAGTTGGACGACGTTTGCAGCAGCATGGACTATCAGCTCGGAGACCATGGCTGCGGTTACCCTTGACACTGCATCACAGACAGGAGCGCCTGCGATGGTGTATTCAACGACGAACGTGGGTGCACGAATGGCAAAACGGCATTTTTTCGGATGAATTTAGCTTATGTTTACAGCATCGTGATGGTCGCATTCGTGTTTGGCGACATCGCGGTGAACGCACATTGGAAGCGTGTGTTCATCATCGCCATACTGGCGTATCACCCAGTGTGACGGTATGGGTGCCATTGGTTACACGTTTCGGCCACGTTTTGTTCGCCTTGACGGCACTTTGAAGAGTGGACGTTATGTTTCAGATGTGTTACGACCCGTGGCTCTACCCTTCATTCGACCCCTGCGAAACCCTACATTTCAGCAGGATAATGCACGACCGCATGTTACAGGTCCTGTATGGGCCTTTCTGGATACAGAAAATGTTGGACTGCTGCCCTGGCCAGCACACTCTCCAGATCTCCCACCAATTGAAAACGTCTGGTCAATGGTGGCCGAGCAACTGGCTCGTCACAATACGCGTCACTACTCTTGATGAACTGTGGTATCGCGTTGAAGCTGCGTGGGCAGGTGTACCTGTACACGCCATCCAAGCTTGACTTAATGACCAGGAGTATCAAGGCCGTTATTACGGCCAGAGGTGGTTGTCCTGGGTACTGATTTCTCACGATCTATGTACCCAAATTGCGTGAAAATGTAATCACATGTCAGTTCTAGCGTAATATATTTGTCCAGTGAATACCCGTTTACCATCTGCATTTCTTCTTGGTGTAGCAATTTTAATGGCCAGTACTGTAATTTGTAACATTTTATTTTATTGAATTTATGTAACATAGCAACATACAAACTGTATCAAGCAGTGGTAACAGTTATTTCTACCTGTACAATGAACCTTTTGAAAGGAAAGGGCCAAGTGAAGTGATAAATTACCAACACAATTTGGTTAAAAACATACATAATAAAATGTAGAACATTTGTATGAATTTACTGATAACTCCAGTGCTCGAAACAAAAATCACAGCATGTGATATCTATACACATAAGAGTTTAAAGTAACTCTGGGTTAGTTGATGAGGAAAGAACATGAGCAGCTATACTTATCAAGTGAATGGAACAAAAATCGTCGGAAGTACGCCAAGGAAGTGCACTGTGACTGGTTACACAAGATTTCTTTTTATTCTCGTCGCACCTAAAGAAGAGGCCGATTCGGTTAAACATAAGAGTGCTGTTAATGGAAGGTTTACTGTTTAAAAATACAGGTTCTTTTAATACTCCACGGAATGCAAGTAAGCAATTCACTGTTGTGCATCGTTATCACAATTTCTCTATCATGATTTCGTCCTTCAGAAAGCTTCGACATACACAAGAGAAACAACAAACATGAGACCACAATTTATACAAAATCTATAATCATCAGCACCATTTTTCACAACCAGTCCAGTCACCCCGTAACACATAAAGACCGCAGCTTCAGATATTTACTACACAGACTGAACAAAACACCCATTTACGAACATGATTTCACAGAACTGAACGCAACAAAACAAATTGCACAGGGGAATGGGTATGATACAAAGACTGTAGATACAATAAACCACAAACTACAAAAACAGGATACGCATAGTCATGAAACACACACACACACACACACACACACACAGAGGCACACAAACACACAGATGCAAACCGACTCAGCAAATTAGCAGACAGTAAGCAGTAAATGTCACATAATGACTTACAAAATCAAAGTCACGCACAGGGTGAGAATATATTAAAGAGACAAGGGCTCAACATAGCATACAAAGCCAACAACAAAATACAGAATATATCTGGAAAAATACCACTAACACTGTCAAATACAGCCAGCCTAAAATACACCAACTAACTTGCAGCTGCTATTGATCTGTATGTGTGTCACAACCATGCAGGAATTGCAGAACGTGGCGTACAGAACATCTCAGTCTACTGAAAGCCAGAAGATCACGCTCACCATTTGCAGATCACCTAAAAGCACAGAATCACCACCCAACCAACACAGAAACCGACTTCAAAAATCCTTAAAACTAGTAATAGTCTATAGCAGAAATCAACAACAGAAGAAAACTATGATATCCAAGAATCAATAGTCCAGGGAAAGAAAGTACTAAACGAATATACATCACTGTCCCATAAAGCTCTCTAAGCCACAATAGTTGAACTATACGAATAACACCTTCCCCAAAACTATATAGACGATAAACTTCTAAAATTGAATTCCTGTCTCCCCACACTGCGCACCATTCACTCTAGTTGCCTATCCATAGCTCCCTCACTCTCTCCATCTCCTTCTCTCTGCTTGAAAAACACACACACTAAACACCAAAATTGTGAACAAAAACACACTGAAATATGCGCGCCAAATCCCAAACAAACATTACACGAAGTAAATGAATACCACACAGTCACAAGAATACGCAAAGACGGCGAAAACGCTGTCCTTGTCCAGAAATCATATAAAATGAATGTTTAACAACAAAAACGAAAGAAATAAGCTTGTTGGTTCAAAATGGTTCAAATGGCTCTGAGCACTATGGGACTTAACATCTGAGGTCATCAGTCCCCTAGAACTTAGAACTACTTAAACCTAACTAACCTAAGGACATCACACACATCCATGCCTGAGGCAGGATTCGAACCTGCGACCGTAGCGGTCGTGCGGTTCCGGACAAATAAGCTTGTTATCTCGACAAAAAAAGTAAACACATCACAGCATAAAAAAACTGAAAATAAAATTGTTCCGGTGTATCGACAAGCCCAGGACGAAGATGAAGAACGCAAGAGCAGAGAAGACTGTGAGACAACGTCAGCCAATAGCCCGGTGACAAGGACCGCACCACGACAGGGGCGCCATCTACAAGAACAGAATACAAGCGCTGCTCCTGCCAGCCTCGGCCACACAGTAGTTGACCGGCACTAGGAGAGCACTACGATAGTAGTTATTAGCGATCCATATCCATTACTTGTATGGACATAGTATAGAGAAAGACACTGACTGTTTGCCTGTCACCCATCGCTTGTAACACGTTATACAATAAAATGTTAAGTATCTTCTTTATTGTAATAAAAACTATTAATGTGATTTGCTTTAATTGTTGTAAGGCATCCTTTAGGCACCCTATACGGGACGAGTGGGCAGGAACCCACAAAAATGACAAATAACATGATACGCATTGATTCTCGGTCAGAAATGGGTGCTAAGCAGGAACGTAAAATTACGTTTTGCTGTTTGCAAATGACAAGTTGTTGCTTGAGCAGTAGACCTAAATCAACTAGCATAAGTACCCAATAGCTCCATGTGAGGTATGTAAGGAAATATGTGCAACCAATTTGTTTCCAAATGCACTGTAAAACTAAATAAACAACACAGAACGTCTCAGCTCAGTAATACATGCCTCAGCTCCGTACTGTTTGCAAACTAATGTAACAAACATTTGACAATAACCGCTCATTTTACAACTGTAAATATTTTGTACCAAAAGTTTCTAGTTGAAATGGTCCAAGCACTGTGGGACTTAACATCTGAGGTCATCAGTTCACTAGACTTAAAACTACTTAAACCTAACTAACCTAAGGACATCACACACATCCATGCCCGAGGCAGGACTCGAACCTGCAACCGTAGCAGCAGGGCGGTTCCGGACTGAAGCGCCTAGAACCGCTCGGCCACAGCGAAAAATTTCTATTGAGGTTAATATGTAACAATTTTGCAGAAGGAAAATAGACAACCCACAGCAGATGGCACAAAAAGTGCAGAAAATGTCTAGGTGAAAACAAAACTACAAAATTGTCTAGCATAAGGCGGAATTCTTCGCTAATTAAATTGAATTTCTTTGAGGAAAACTTTATGAAGTGCCTCTGCCAGTTAAGGCTGAGAAATGGAATTTTATAATAAAATGATCTTTGACAGAACTGTGACCGATACTACATCCATTTCATCAGAAGGAGAAGTTCAATGAAGTTATTAACTTTCCACAGCTATGGCTTTTATTCGGAGAGCCCTTTTTTGTAACCCCCAGACTCACCATCCAGCTACGAAAACTGGCAACGCCCAGGAGAGCGGTGTGCTGACCCCAACCCCCTCCATACACGAATCAAGTGACTCCTATCGGTTGAAAACGACACGGTGGTGGTTCCGTGCCATTGGAGCTCCTGAGGTATGTTCGGAAGGAGTGGAAACTCACCATAATATTCAGTAACCTGTAGCGCTAATACTTGCTGTTCTTTAATCACTTGTTTATGCATTTTGCATCATATTCACAAAACAAATTTGTTTGATGCAAGAAAGAAACAGCTCCTATTTCTTTTTTTTTTTTTAATTCCGTAAATCCATACATACTATAACAATGTATGTATGTGTGTTATTCATCAATTGATTTCAACCAAACATGTTTGCATATCACTCACTGTCGGGAAAGAATCGCTTACTCCATGACGCATCAAGCATGACGACTGCTTTACTTATAACTGTATTCGCGGCACGTTTTGCAGACAATACTCACACATACCGTTGAATCATTGAACGTAATTTATTTAAGGAGATAATGCGCCGTACACTGAGTTGCAGGAAAAACTGCTGCATCATGCACGACGTTTCAGTTCATTACGTCGTTAGTGCTGAATCAGTTCGCAACACATTTGGCGTACAGTATGAATGTCCTTCAAAATTATGTCATGGTATGGCATATTGTTTAGCGGATATAACGTCATAAACATTGAGCTGTGTGAAAATGAAACTGCAGGAAGTAATTTTCTACAGACACAGTTGATATTTGTATACAAATATGTGTGAAATATGTTAAACATATGTAACGTGCGCATACTTTGTCAAAGCCATAGGTGAAAAGCTCCTCCTACACCCCTGGATAGATTTCAATAAAACTTGGTACACATACATATTACTTAGTGTCTGTAAAGAAATACTGTTATGGTAAGAACTTCCAGACTGCAATTGGAAGGAAGGAAGGAAGACTGGGTCAACATTGAGGCCATTAGAGACGGAGCACAAGCTCATATTACGTCAGCGATGGGGAAGGAAACTGGCTGTGCTCTTTCAAAGGAACCACACCGACATTTAGCTGGAGCGCTTTAGGGAAATCATGGAAAACCTAAATCTGGATGGCTGGATGCGGAGTTGTCCACTCGAATGCGAGTCCAGTATGCTAACCACTGCACCACATAGCTCGGTCCTGCGATTGGGGTGCGATGATAACTTGGTGATGGCGAGAGAAGGTCGAGAGGAGGAGATAGAGAGAGGAGGGGGTAGAAGGAGATGGCCACAAGTAGGTGGAAAAGGATGTGTACAGGGAAAGGGGAAGAAGGAAAAGGATGGCGGTTGGGAGTCACCTTCAGGAAAACTGTCCATGCTGTCAATAAAATCAGGAAACAAAACATCCTCACTGATTAACATGCACACACTAACAAGTGACTACAACAGATGAGACTCATGCCAATTAGAATACTTCTGGGAACTTCTGGAAGAAATCATGAACAATATTCCTAAATGTCACATCAAGATTCTGCCAGGTCACTTTAGTGGGCAGGGAAAGAAAAATAACACAGAAAAATCTCTGGATTGTATACCATTCATGAAAAATGGCAAACACCTCATAAACTTCTGCCAAAACTTTAATCACAAAATTATGTCGATACAATTCACGAAACCCAAAAATAAACTAATGACATAGAAATCCCTGAATAAAACACTCAAAGAATTCCAGATGGGCCACACTGCTATCTCCTGAAGGATCACTAAAGAAGTCCTCAGGAGAGGCATCCTGGAATCAGACCACCATTCACCCAAAATCAAAGTGAAATTTCAGCCCAACAGAAAATGGGCAAGGTAACACAGTTTCTGGACTGATTCTGAATACATAGAACTCAACAAGAAAAAAAAATCGGCGAAGAAAACTGTACAATGGCTACCACAAAGTGGTCTGAACTCGTGAAAAAAGTAAAGCAAACAATAAAATTAGAGGATGGAATGATTTCAATAGACAAAAAACAAATGAAATTTGGTAGGTTTTCATAGAAGTACAGGGAAACACCTCTCAAATAATTCGTATGGAAAATGCAAGTATGATTAGAAGAGGTTGATTGAAATAGAAGACGACACGATCAGTAACAAGATCCCCTAGTTTGACAAGGCCTTCAGAGAAAATTTAACCGGCTACCATCTTCCTAGCCCATGCTTACAACGACCTGATTGATCCTTGGAAATAAATATGAAGAATAATTGTGAAATTCTAGAAAAATATTTCAATGCACACCTCAGCTGTGAAGAGCCATCCGAACAACTCTGTAAAACCAGCACACATCCTGATTCTCTTACACCTTCACATGATTATTTAGTGAAAATGATCAAATCGTTAGAAAAAATGGAATTATTGCAGAGCTGTGGGAAATGGATCACAAAAACGTAACACCAAAAATCCACAAAATGACATTAAAAGTCTGTAAGAGAGAGAAAATACGAAAAGAATGAAAAAGCACCTAGATACAGGCAATCCACACAAAAGGAAACATATCACACCTGTACAAATAAAGAGGAATCTCACGTTTTTCAGAAACTTATAAAATCCTCTGTAAGGCTTTGCTGAACCGACTTGAACCATGAGCAGACCAAAAGATAGAGTCAAGCAGGATTCAGGAAAGTGAGATTCTGTACAGAACAGATCTGGAACCTCAAAAGTGTACTACACTTACTACAGTTACATTTGTGGGTTTCTAAACAGCTCACTATTGTTTTGACAGATAAACGCTGTTTAATAAACTAGAATAATTAGGAGTCCATAGAATGAACATGGCTATCATTCAGCAAAATTTATCACAAACCTCATCAAAAGCGAAATTCCTAGGATAAATCTCGAACTCTTTCGATATGCAAACAGGAGTCTGACGAGAATACAGCTTATAGCCACTCTCATTCAGTATTGTACCGTACTGGAAAAAAAATCAGAGAGTGGGAAAAGCGTCTCAAAGGTACCCAAATTGGAAAAGAGAACGCGTTTCTATGAAATGCCTCGAATTTGTTGATGAGTTAGCTACATTAACAAACAATACAGATGAAGCCAAACTAGCGCTAAGAAAACTACTTGAAATCCCCAGTAAAATCGGAGTCCAAATTTCCTATAAAAATACTCACTATATGGACACCAAATCTGCTGGATAATTCCCACTGAAAATACAGTATGGAAAAATCTCAGATAATTCACTTCAAATACTCAGGAGAAACCATCCAATCCACACGACTGAACACACACTCCAAAAAAGAAGAATATTCAAACTGCTAAAGGTGTAAAAACTGACATGGAGTCACTACAACAAAATAACAACATCTCATAATTCAGAATTATAGCACCTCAACACCACTGTTTTACCAGTAGCCTTGTGTATGGCAGAAATCACAGCTATGAGAGAGGTGACAAAAATTCATGACTCAGAGAAACAAGAACGGAAAATTCTCAGAAAAATCTACAGCGTTATTGCTGGAGACGAAACATGAGTGAGATGACCTATAAACGGACTGTATAGAAACAAAGATAATGTCACAGGTAATTTAGGAAAACATACCTAAAGGTCTGTGAACACCTATGTACGGTGGAGGGAAACAGTCTAACAAAGAATATTAATGCATGCAAACTAAAGACCAATTGGATAACAGAAACACAAGAAGTGTGCAACAATTTAAAATTTTGGAAGAAGTAATTGAAGACAGAGAACAGTTTAGAAATAAAATAAAAAAGGGAAACTTGAGCATGTTTGAACCAAAAAAAAGCGACAGGGAAAAAATGGACAGAGAAAGAAAAAAACATACTGAATTAATAAAGAGGTTTTGGGAAAAAAAGGAAGTGCAGCCATGATTGTCTCATGTTCATACACTCTCCTTAAGTGGTCCACAGCTCATGGTCTTGTGGCTAGCGTTGCTGCCTCTGGATCAGAGGGTCCCAGGTTCAATTCGCAGCCGAGTTGAGGATTTTGTCTCCTCACGGACTTGGTGTTTGTGTTGTCCTCATCATTTCATCCTCATCATCATCATCATTCGTGACAGTGGCTAGATTTGACTGTGTAATAATTGGATAGCGTTAAAATAAGGGCTTTCTATGGGCTCTGTTGACCGCGCAGTTGAGCACCCCACAAACCGAAATCACCATTATCTCCTAAAGGGGGCAATCGATAATAATAATAACAGAGTATTCTGTTAGTTAGTGGGTAATCAACACCTGTTTCAAATATTCCATATTTATTTGAGGATGCAGAGGAAACAGCAAGTGCAAGATGTGTTAGATACGTGTGACATAGCAGTCAGTGCATTAGCTCTCGGCGTGTTGGCAGCCACGTGGTACGACGTGGATGTGTGTAGCGCCGGTTGCGCCGGTTGCGTCGGTGCCAGGCGTGTTCGGCGAGCAGCGCAGCGAACGCCAGCAGGTATCCCACTGCGAGCAGGACGAACGCGAGCCGCATGCGGCGAAGCGAGAACGCCTCTGGCCTGCGCTTCGGGCGAGTGGTGGCGCAGCAGGCGTCGGCATGCATCAGGTCGTCCCACCACTTGGCCATCAGCCCCGCCTCCATCATGCCGGCGATGAGGCGGTCGAGCAACGGCAGCAGCGCCGAGCCGCGCGGCACCACCGCAACCACGCCCGCTCTCCACACCACGTGCTCGAGTGCTCGCACGAGCCGCCGCTCGCCGACGGCGAACCTGCGGGCCGCCACGTACTCGGCGTAGGAGCGCGAGCACGCGAACGCAGTGTCGGCCTGCAGTGCGACGCGCTCCAGGCACGTGGCGCTGTCGTCGCAGGCGCGCACGCGCTGCCGGATGTGCGCGTATCGCCAGTCGTCGTCCTCCAGGCTGCCCAGGAAGTCCACCCAGCGAGTGTATGTCTGCAGCTCCAGGTCGGAGTGCACCAGCTCCTCCAGCGAGTTCAGGGGGCGCTCGAAGCCCGGTTGTGCCAGGTGGCTCACCAACGAAGTCCGGAAGGCATTGTTCACCTACACAAAAATTCCATAGGATATACACTCCTGGAAATTGAAATAAGAACACCGTGAATTCATTGTCCCAGGAAGGGGAAACTTTATTGACACATTCCTGGGGTCAGATACATCACATGATCACACTGACAGAACCACAGGCACATAGACACAGGCAACAGAGCATGCACAATGTCGGCACTAGTACAGTGTATATCCACCTTTCGCAGCAATGCAGGCTGCTGTTCTCCCATGGAGACGATCGTAGAGATGCTGGATGTAGTCCTGTGGAACGGCTTGCCATGCCATTTCCACCTGGCGCCTCAGTTGGACCAGCGTTCGTGCTGGACGTGCAGACCGCGTGAGACGACGCTTCATCCAGTCCCAAACATGCTCAATGGGGGACAGATCCGGAGATCTTGCTGGCCAGGGTAGTTGACTTATACCTTCTAGAGCACGTTGGGTGGCACGGGATACATGCGGACGTGCATCGTCCTGTTGGAACAGCAAGTTCCCTTGCCGGTCTAGGAATGGTAGAACGATGGGTTCGATGACGGTTTGGATGTACCGTGCACTATTCAGTGTCCCCTCGACGATCACCAGTGGTGTACGGCCAGTGTAGGAGATCGCTCCCCACACCATGATGCCGGGTGTTGGCCCTGTGTGCCTCGGTCGTATGCAGTCCTGATTGTGGCGCTCACCTGCACGGCGCCAAACACGCATACGACCATCATTGGCACCAAGGCAGAAGCGACTCTCATCGCTGAAGACGACACGTCTCCATTCGTCCCTCCATTCACGCCTGTCGCGACACCACTGGAGGCGGGCTGCACGATGTTGGGGCGTGAGCGGAAGACGGCCTAACGGTGTGCGGGACCGTAGCCCAGCTTCATGGAGACGGTTGCGAATGATCCTCGCCGATACCCCAGGAGCAACAGTGTCCCTAATTTGCTGGGAAGTGGCGGTGCGGTCCCCTACGGCACTGCGTAGGATCCTACGGTCTTGGCGTGCATCCGTGCGTCGCTGCGGTCCGGTCCCAGGTCGACGGGCACGTGCACCTTCCGCCGACCACTGGCGACAACATCGATGTACTGTGGAGACCTCACGCCCCATGTGTTGAGCAATTCGGCGGTACGTCCACCCGGCCTCCCGCATGCCCACTATACGCCCTCGCTCAAAGTCCGTCAACTGCACATACGGTTCACGTCCACGCTGTCGCGGCATGCTACCAGTGTTAAAGACTGCAATGGAGCTCCGTATGCCACGGCAAACTGGCTGACACTGACGGCGGCGGTGCACAAATGCTGCGCAGCTAGCGCCATTCGACGGCCAACACCGCGGTTCCTGGTGTGTCCGCTGTGCCGTGCGTGTGATCATTGCTTGTACAGCCCTCTCGCAGTGTCCGGAGCAAGTATGGTGGGTCTGACACACCGGTTTCAATGTGTTCTTTTTTCCATTTCCAGGAGTGTATTACCGTAGTAAAGGAGTTTTGCTATTTGGGGAGCGAAATAACTGATGATGGTCGAAGTAGAGAGGATATAAAATGTAGACTGGCAATGGCAAGGAAAGCGTTTCTGAAGAAGAGAAATTTGTTGAAATCGAGTATAGATTTAAGTGTCAGGACGTCTTTTCTGAAAGTATTTGTATGGAGTGTAGCCATGTATGGAAGTGAAACATGGACGATAAATAGATAGGACAAGAAGAGAATAGAAGCTTTTGAAATGTGGTGCTACAGAAGAATGCTGAAGATTAGATGGGTAGATCACATAAGTAATGAGGAGGTATTGAATAGAATTGCAGAGAAGAGGAGTATGTGGCACAACTTGACTAGAAGAAGGGATCGGTTGGTAGGACATGTTCTGAGGCATCAAGGGATCACCAATTTAGCATTGGAGGGCAGCATGGAGGGTAAAAATCGTTGAAGGAGACCAAGAGATGAATACACTAAGCCAATTCAGAAGGATGTAGGCTGCAGCACGTACTGGGAGATGAAGCAGCTTGCACAGGATAGAGCAGCATGGAGAGCTGCATCAAACCAGTCTCAGGACTCAAGACCGCAACAACAACCACAACATTACCGTGCACGTTGTAAGAAACTGAATTTGTTTTGAACAATTGTGTACGAACACCTGGATGGTGAAAAAACATGGCATTGATTCTAACATAAATTTATCCACGATTTCAACCATGAAGTCAGGTCAGTACCAGAAACTTGGATAACATGAATTCCTTATTATAATACAGTTGCAGTTGTGTTTTATTACACTGGTGACTACTTTAACTACCAAGTTCCTTTTCGAGTCAGGCCTGTTAAAGCCTAAATTTAGAAGAATAAATAAAAATAAGAGTATCAAACATAAAAATACACAGTGAAATTTTCACTCTGCATCGGAGTGTGCACTGATATGAAACTTCCTGGCAAATTGAAACTGTGTGCCAGACTGAGATTCAAACTTGTAAGATTTTCTTTACACGGGTAAATGCTCTACCAACTGAAGTACCCCAGCATGACTGACGAGCCTTTCTCACAGCTCTACTTCCACAAGTACCTCGTGTCCTTATAGTGTGTTCATCATCAGAATAAACCTGATGTAAACATCGCATTATGTATTCTTCCGCATTTGCTGGAACCTCATTGGATTTCCGTTTCACGCGGGACTGCAGCCAAGCTGTCTCGAGTACGGTCAAGTACAACAATAAGGGTAGGTTTTTTGCCGTGCGTTACGCGCACGTCCACTTGGCGAGAATACAGGACAACAGCTTTACCTGCGCATTTAGCTTGGACAGCACTGGCCGGTCAGCTGGTACAGCTAGCCTGCAGTGACGTGGCCAGCTGCAGTTCACACGTAAAAAGGGACGAGCAGAGGAGCAATACAGCTTCAAATGCCATTTAATTTTTAAGCAGAATGAAATAATACACTGCAAATCTCCCACAATACGCTCCTTAGACGACTAGACGAAAACCGCAACAAGTTATCGTTTTTAGCTAACGTACTATTGTAATTGAAAAGAAGAATGATAAAAATTCCTGACTTAACCACAGGGTAATGTTTCTGCATAGACTGTGTGTAACGTAAGAGTATTGAAGGATTTCACCGTATAGTCAAATATTACAGTCAATCGTCTGGTAATCTCTTAGCTCCTTCCTTACCCGAATCCAAGAAATACATATCAGTTTTGGAGGTGTCACCTGCTACGTTGTCAAATAGCCTATCAGCAACAGAATCCACGAAGTCAACCAGGCGCAGCATTTTCTCTTCTTCTTCTATGACGAGCCGTTCTATATCTAGCCAGCGTTCGGCAGTGATGGGTGAAAAAGCTGTGTGCGTTAGTTCCAGTACGTCTGGCAGCTTAACAGTCTCCTTATTTCTCGGGCCAAATCCCGCAGGTCAGTTCTGTTGGGTTGATATTGTAATGGTACAGTAGCAAATGTAAAAATGCAGCATTTGTATGATGTGCTCGATGGTGTGAAAATGATTGTTTTTCATGTGTCTGCGATACTTACATATGGTATAATACGATGGACATAGTACAATTTAACAGGATTTGGTTTTTCATTTTTGGATTGAAACTTAAATTGTCATGTTTTATTAATTTAAACAACTTTTATGAACAGTCTTTCATAAAACATCGATAGTTAAGAATTTGTATTTGAAATGGAAACAGGAATTTCACGTCCAATATGTAATTAGAAACAAGAAGACGTGCATTATTCATAAAAAATGATGATGAGTTTTATAATTACGAGATGTAAGCATTTCAAATTGAACGAGAGAAATAAAGTGATACTGGGGAGATTGGAAGCAACGTGTGAATAACCCACGTACGGAACTCACTGCACTACACTACCGACTGAGCTACACGTTCAACGTCAGTTTATCCACTTCATTATATACAACGCTCGGAAAACTTCAAAGACAATTATCTCCGTAAACTTATGAAAAACATTAAGAACAGCGTATTTCTCGGTACTTTTTAACCATGTTTCACTACGGAAGAGAGAGCAGCCTCAGCCATTTTCATAGTACGCGTTAACAGCGTGGCAATCAGAGCACAACGCTGCAGAGGATGTGACTGTACACGAGTTTTGAAATAAAAACTACGTAGCTAAAGCTTGATTAAGAACAACGTTGATGGCTGTCAATACACTTGAATATGTTAAAGATTCATTTAACGTAACTTAGTAATAAGATATCTAATACATAACTAGGACCTACTTCCAAGAGCATAACAACACCAGTGTATGTGTGCTACGGCTTCTGACCAATCATAGCGTTGGCGTTTGTTTACATCAGGTTTATTCTTATGATGAACGGATTATACCTTTCAGACTTCAAACAAGCTCTCTTACGAACCTTGCAGAACTAGCACTCATGGAAGAAAGCATATTGCAGAGACATGGTTCAAATGGCTCTGAGCACTATGCGACTTAACTTCTGAGGTCATCAGTCGCCTAGAACTTAGAACTAGTTAAACCTAACTAACCTAAGGACATCACACACATCCATGCCCGAGGCAGTATTCGAACCTGCGACCGTAGCGGTCGCTCGGTTCCAAACTGTAGCGCCTAGAACCGCACGGCCACTCCGGCCGGAGTAGAGACATGGCTTAGCCACAGCCTGGGGGATGTTTCCACGTACTGGCGGAAGCAGAGGTGTGAGCACAGGTCGTGAGTCGTACTTGGGTAGCTCAGTTGGTAGGGCCGTAGCCCATGAAACGCAAAGCTCCCAAGTTCGAATCTCGATCCAGCACACAGTTTTAATCTGCCAGGAAGTTTCATAAAAATACAGTTCTCAAAATTCGGTGACTGTTCACTAAACTGTGATATACCTGCACTAAGACTTATTACTTAAGTGGCAATAAATTCACACATAGATAATCTACACATGATACATAATCGCGTGGTATATCTTTGTGAAATTGGTCTGAGATTCCCTGTGATTATGTATCATGTGCACATTACCAAGGTGTCAATTGGTTGTCGCCTAACGAAGCACTGTTAGTGCAGGTCTGTTGTAGTTCAGTGAACAGGTACTGAAATTTTAAGAATTGTATATGTATGTATTCTAATTTTTTTTTGTTCTTATAAATGTTTTGCATATTAAGTTTAACAGGACTGGCCTCAAAATGAACTTTCTATTTTGAAACTAATTGCCTGCATAGAACGCAACTGTGATGGAATTAGAATAAAGATTAATGAGCTGCGACAAGGTCACGAATTGAACACTGGCCCGAAAATAGAATACTGGTACTTTAGCAGATATTTCTGTGAATGATTTAGAATGTAACGTTTTTGAGAGGTTTCCACAGCTAAAAGATAAGGGGAAATAGCATGAGGAAAAATGCGAAGAAACCGAAAAAGAAATAGTCATCGGAAGGACTTGCTCCGTATAGAAAAATCAAAACAACTTTCAGTAAATGGGTTCCATAGGATTTACATCAGACAAATTTGGTCGCTGAGGCATCAATGCGAGTTCACTATAATGCTCCTCAAACCACTGTAGCACGGTTATGGCTCCGAGACACGGACAACTGTACTACTGAAAGATGACATCGCCGTCGGGGAAGACATCAAGCATCAAGCGATGCAGGTCGTTCGCAGCTGTCAGCGTGTCATCGATTACTACTACAGGTACCAAGTAAGGGCAGAAGAACATCTCCCACAGTATAATAAAGCTCCCACCAGCCTGAGTCCATGGTGCCCTCCTTGTTTCGATCTGCCTTTCACCTCGATGATGGCATCAGTGGAGACGACCATCGACCTAGCGTAATAAAAATGTGGTTCACCCGAAGAGCCAACACGTTTCCACTGATAGACGCTCAAATCCCAAGGGTTCCGTGCCCACTGATATCACAACTGATAGTGCCACAGATCACCATGTGAACACGTATGGGAGCTCCATGTTCAAAAATGTACGACGAACAGTATGCTCCAAAACAGTTGTGCGTGCACCTGCACTGAGCTCTTTCGGCAGAGATGCCACAGATCACCATTTATCTTCCTCTACACACCAGACAAGCCTCCAAACCGCACGTTTTCTGAAGAGTCGCGGACGTCCAACCATTTAGCGTCTGGTGGTAGATTCACTGTCCTACTACATCTTTCCGCAGATTCTCACGACAGTAGCATGTGAACATTCCATCAGCTTTGCCGTTCTCGAGATACTCGTTCATAGGCTCTGTGTAATAATAAAATGGCCTTTGTCAGATTCATTTATCTTAATGGAATTTCCATCTGCAGCCCATAACTTCGTTAGGTTGATCCCCTATCCGTGTCTGCTCCGCTTACATACTTTTGTTACGGCATCGCGTGTCCGCATCGCCACCAGGCGGAATGAAACGTCACGATGGGCAGTGGCCATAATGTTTTGACTTATCAGTGTATAACTTCCTGCCAGTATTTCGGAAATCATTGGTGATAGTGTAAACCGAGCAACTATTGCATACCCTACCTTCATAATTCTGGAAAAATATCTACCACATTAAGCTGAATGTAGAATGTGCAGACAATTTCGAAAACTATCGCTCAGCTTACGCATCCATGCATCCAAATTGCAGACAAGAATAATATATACATGAATGAAAAAAAGTTATGGAAAAAGCGTTCGAATTTGTAAAATGGTGCAAAATGTTTGAAATTATGAGAAAATAGCAGTACCCTCCAGCTAAGGACGGGTAACATACTGTATGTACAAGAACGGAGATGGTACAATATGAGCGAAAGAATGAAGTACTCGGTTAAAAAGGGTGTAAGGCAGGGATCTAAGCTTTCGCCACTACTTTTAAGTCTGTACGTCGAAGAACCAACTATAAAAATAAATGAACGGTCAGAGAGTGTAATTACAATGCATTGTGGAAAGATATCAGTGATAAGATTCGCTACCCTCAGAGGAAGTGAAGAAGATTTTCAGGTTCTGTTGAATGGAATGAACAGTCCAATCAGTTCAGAAATGGAACGAATACAAAAATAATGAGGAGTAGCAGAGATGAGGTGAAATCACCAATAAACTTAACATTAAAATTAGAGACCACGAAAAAGAAAAAGTTAAAAAATTTTTCTAGCTTGGAAGCAAAGTAACACACGATGGACGAATTAAAGGGGACATGAAAAGCAGAGTAGGAAAGGCACAATGGCCATTCATAACCAAGAAAAGTCTGGTGGTATGAGATAGCTACTATAATCTGAGAATGCGCGTTTGGATGACAAAATTGTATTCTAGTGGGTCTTAGTCAGAGGGAAACCGGAAAAGACGAGAATCGTTGCGTTTGAGATGTGGTGCTGTAGTAGGACGTTGAAAATTAGCTGTGCTGGATTACGTCCAACAAGTAATTGTGAACGAATGGTGCACGTGCTACTGTGACATGAAGTGGTCGGCGTAAGAGAGGGATTCGTTGCGGGCCGTATAGAACCAGACCAACTTCTGCGCTCCCCTCCTAATACAAATGTATGTCTTAACTTTACACAATTAGCTTCCCAGAATATTGAATCAACGTCAGCCAATGTTAGTGAGGCAAACGTTCCATTAATTTGAATAGTAACAACCGAGGTAATCAACACATTACCTGATAGGCCACCCTCATAATCAGCAACAAAAGGCACGCAAAAGTAACTCAACACTCCTTTATGGATGATTTCAGATACACACATCGAAAAAAGTTCTGCATCATCTCAGTTCCGAGACTTCCGGAACCTGTACCAAAAATTGGAATGAAGATCAACATAAATATCGTTTCAGCCCATTTTATTGCTCATGAAAAGCACACATTGCATGTTGTACCACGATACAGAGAGATCTTCAGAGGTAGTGGTCCAGATTACTGTACACACCGGTACCTCTAATATCCAGTAGCACGTCCTCTTGCATTGATGCATGCCTGTATTCGTCGTGGCAAACTACCTGCAAGTTTATCAAGGCACTCTTGGTCCAGATTGTCCCACTCCTCAACGGCGATTCAGCGTATATCCCTCAGAATGGTTGGTGGGTCACGTCGTCCATAAACAGCCCTTTTCAATCTGTCCCAGGCCTGTTCCATAGGATTCATGTCTGCAGAAGACGCTGGCCGCTCTAGTCGAGCGATGTCGTTATCCTGAAAGAAGTCATTCGCAAAATGTGAACGATGGGGCGCGAGCTGTCATCCATGAAGACGAGTGCCTCGCCAATATGCTGCCGATATGGTTGCACTATCAGTCGGAGGATGACATTCACGTGTCCTAAGCCGTTACGGCGCCTTACATGACTACCAGCGGCGTACGTCGGCCCCACATAACACCACCCCAAAACAGCAGCGAACCTCCATCTTGATGCACTGACTGGACAGTGAGCCTAAGGCGTTCAGCCTGACTGGGTTGCCTGCAAACACGTCTCCGACGGTTGTCTGGTTGAAGGCATATGCGACACTCATCGGTGAATAGAAAGTGATGCCAATCCTGAGCGGTACATTCGGCATGTTGTTGGGCTCATCTGTACCGCGCTGCATGATGTCGTGGTTGCAAAGATGGATCTCGCCACGGACGTCGGGAGTGAAGTAGCGCATCATGGAGCCTGTTGCGCACACATTGAGTCGTAACACGATGTCCTGTGGCTGCACGAAAAGCATTATTCAACATGGTGGCGTAGGTAGCGGTCATCCACTACAGTACTAGGCCCTTAGGCGACCTGAGCGAGGCATCGACAGTTCCTCTTTATCTCCTCCGTTTTCGAACAACATCGCTTTGGTTCACTCCGAGACACACACAAAATAACAATGCAGACGCGATCGAACCGCGGTATTGACCGTCTGGGCATGGTTGGACTACAGACAACACGAGCTGTGTACCTCCTTCCTGGTGAAATGACTGGAACTAGATGGCTTTTGGGCCCCCTCCGTCCAATAGGCGCTACTCATGAGTGGTTGTTTACATCTTGGTGCAGGTTTAGTGACATCTCCGAACAGTCAAAGGTATTGTATCTGTGATAAAATACCCACAGTCAACGTCTGTCTTCAGGAGTTCTGGGAACCAGGGTGATTCAAAACGTTTTTTTATGTTTTTAGAAATCTTTTGTGATTCCGTGTTAGTGCGTTCAATGGGCCCGTTTCCCCCGCGACTCCTTCAACAGTTTGCGTGTCCCAACTCAGCCCTTGTTCCATAATGGTATTCGTTTCCTCCAGAGTGTGCCACCCAGTAAATAGTTACTGTCAACTTTACCCCAAAAACCCACCACGACGTCTCTGCAGAGCGAGTGTATGTAAAGTAGAGCCGGAAACACCATACCAGATACTTTGAAAGTACCGGTGGGATTTTTCTAACGATAACTGGGGGATCTAAGCTACTGTTACTATCTGGATGCAAGGAAACTAGGTCAGGTACGCATTCAATTCCGCAAAACTTCGATAATTTCTCCCATCGAATTCATCCACACTGGTGTCCAAAATCAAGGCCACAAACTGAAATTTTGCAAGACTGTGTTTATTTTGCCACAAAAAAGTATAAATATGTTATAGTAAAGTAGAAACAGTCTAAAGAAAAAGAACGTAACGGATTTACACTCACTTTCCGACAACTGTTTTATGTGGTCAGTATGGAGTGTGACCACCTCTGGCAGCAATACAGTCCTGACAACGACGCGGCATGCTGTGAATGATGCCAACAGTATCATGTTGAGGCAGTAACACCAATTCTTCCTGCAGAGTTGCTCGCAGACTGGGAGAGTGGTTTGTGGATGCTGACGTGATGCAAGTAGTCTCCCTAGTGCATCCCAGACATACTCTATTGGATTCAAATCGGGAGAGAGAGCAAGCCACGCCACGCGTGCAGTATCATGCGTTTCCAAGAAAACTTGAACCACCCGTATTCTATGAGGTCGAGCATTTTCATCTATCAATACAAATTCTGGGCCCACAGCACCTCGCAATAACCGCACATGAGGTCTCAAGATCTCGTCACAATACCTGACAGCAGTTAAGCCTTGCCGATTAACCCGTACAATTTCATGGGAAGGGTTTCGAGGGGTAAACGTAATCCATGCCGACATTATCAGGTATTCTCCTCGATATCGGTATCTTCCCACAATGTTTGGGTCCCGAAATCGAGTTCCACGTTCCCTACGGATGCAAATCTACTGACAGTCACTTTCGACACTAAATCGGGACTCATCTGTGAATACAACATGGGCCCAACGCTTGACCTTCCAGATGATATGTTGATGATTCCACTCTAGACGTTCCCTTCTGTGAAGACAGGACAGAGGTAGACGTACAGCAGGCCCCCGACATTCTAGGCCACTCTGCCAAAGACTTCTGTACACTGTTTGACTCGCTACAACGCGTGCAGTGGCTGCTGCAAGGTCAGATGCCAGTTTCTCTGCAGTACTAACACGGTACTGTCGTGCCCTCAGAGCCAAATAACGGTCTTCTTTTCTGAAGTCACACGTGGTCCGCCCTGCCCTGGTCTCGGGGTACAGTTTCTCTATAAACTATCGCCACATCCGAGAAACTACAGGACGATTCACATTAAGCCATCGGGTCACATCAGTTTGCGACTGTCCTGCTTCCTTTCTTTCTATGGCCCTCCACAGCAGGGAGTATGGTAGGCACCTTCTCTGTGCCATACTGCACCGTCTGTGACTGCGTACAAAGCGATTGTGGATGTGGGGCCACCCGGCCAAAACTATCCCGTTTCATAGGTGCCCTGACGTCAGCGTTGGCATGGTTGTCTCTTGACCAGAATGCCATCTTCCGTGCAGAACACGATCGTACCCGACATCTGGTTAACAGTCTGTATGATTGTATCGTGAATTAGACCCAGGACCGCTAAATAGCCGATAGTTGCTTTAATTTTGGATACAAGTGTATCTTATATTAACAGCGTGTGCTAATGTAGTACAGATTAAGTTATGAAACGTGTCTGCATGTTAACAGGCGATGCATTTCAGTACCTTTAACATATTCGAAGACTTCTTGCGTAAGGTTCTCAAATAGATGGTCCCAGGTGTTTTCTGTCACTTATCGCCTCTTCCATGTCTAGCAATGATTTATTGAAGTTATACACATATAACATAGAATCATTCTTTGTAGACAGCATCAAACTTCAGGAATTCTTTAAATTCTTATAGGGTTGGGAGATCATATAATTTAGGAGCAAACATTCTGGCTCGGAAATATTGATTTTTTTTTCTCCTTTCATGAAATGGATCATGCAGAAAGTCACTCACAGATCACTGGAAGTAAGCCTTAGAAAGCTGTGTGGGACTTAGTGCCTTTGTTAACTTTTATGTTTCATTTCCACCCAGTAATTCTACTGTAACCTTATTAGGAAGCCGGCCGCGGTGGCCGTGCGGTTCTGGCGCTGCAGTCCGGAACCGCGGGACTGCTACGGTCGCAGGTTCGAATCCTGCCTCGGGCGTGGGTGTGTGTGATGTTCTTCGGTTAGTTAGGTTTAAGTAGTTCTAAGTTCTAGGGGACTTATGACCTAAGATGTTGAGTCCCATAGTGCTCAGAGCCATTTGAACTTATTAGGAAAACGTAGATAAGGCGTAACAGAAAATAATCAACGTATCCGCCTTTTGCTTTTGACTAGTAAACAGACTAAAGAGGTTGATTTATACTACCATATAAAGATAGGTCCTGTTTAAATTTTTTACGAAAAATCTCAAAAAGTACTTGGCCGACATACTTCAAATTTTTACATGATACTCCAATGAACATTCGGACGGATATAGCTTATACATTTTTTTGTAACATATAAAGGGGAAAGTTGTTACCAAAATTCTCGAAAAGCTTTTGGCCGATTTAAATTAAAATTATTTTTATAATAGTCTAATAAATATGCAGATTGGCATAGATTACATATATTGTTAAGTAAAATGCTTTATTTATGGCTTATCGGCTCAGAATTATGATACTACATGACAGTCTGAATCTTCCGAAAGTTTTTAGTATTACCCATTTGCAGATTAAAACTACGCGAAATGCTGTCTACGAAACTACTGTTCTCAGAGATTCGGCAGCTGGATAGGTCTCTCTAAACACTGTATGCGAATGATCCCCGCCTTTTTACCCATTCAATTTAAGGTCCCAGTGAAGGTATTGATTCCAACAACAAAAAAAGCGGCTCATGGTCAGAGGCGGGAATAAGAGGACAGAGAGGGGAGGAGAAAATGGACTTAGGATGGAAGTAAGATAGAGATGGATAGACGGGAGAAGAGGTGATACACAGAGAGAAGGGGGGAGAGGGTGGAGATGAACAAAGAGATGGGGAAGAAGGAGATGGGCACTGAGTAAGAGCGAAGGAGTTGTGATGGATACCCATTTCCCATACATAAGCGAATCATTGCCGGGTTAACTTGTATTAGCATAAAGAAGATAGAGATTAAAACAATTTTTCTGATATGCGAGTAATGATTGGTATCGGTCAATAACGTATTTTGCAAGTTCGTACTAGTATGATGGCGAATATCTGTAGAACTATACACGTGTCCATTATTAAGTCCAATCATCTACCACAGTAAATTCCAGTCAGTCGACTGACCAGGAAGCAGTAGGAGGCGTAGAGTGTGAGGAAGCAGCGCAGCGGGCCGGCCCTCGGCACCCTGGTCCAGGGGCTGCCCAGCAGCAGCGCGCTCGCCACCAGCAGGCCGGAGGACAGCGCGGAGGAGGGCTCGACGCGCCTCCACAACCGCCACAGCAGCACCGCCGCCAGCGCCGTGGCCGCCGCCACCTGCCGCACACACAGTGCCGACACACAAACAAAACACGCCGCTCCACGGACCAGTTCATAAAGGTGGCAGATTTGTCAACTAGTTACACTCCAGGCCAGTGATTAATAAAAGATACACTACAGGCCACTAAAACTACAACACCAAGAAGAAATGTAGATGATAAACTGGTATTCATTGGACAAATATATTATACTAGAACTGACATGTGATTACATTTTCACACAATGTGGGTGCATAGATCCTGACAAATCAGTACCCAGAACAACCACCTCTGGCAGTAATAACGGCCTTGATACGCCTGGGCATTGAGTCAAACAAAACTTGGATGGCGTGTACAGGTACACCTGCCCATGCAGCTTTAACACGATACCACAGTTCATCAAGAGTAGTGACTGGCGTATTGTGAGAAGCCAGTTGCTCGGCCAACAATTACCAGACGTTTTCAATTGGTGAGAAATTTGGAGAATGTGCTGGCCAGGGCAGCAGTTCAACATTTTCTGTGTCCAGAAAGGCCCGTACAGGACCTGCAACATGCGCTCGTGCATTATCCCGCTGAAATGTAGGGTTTCGCAGGAATCGAATGAAGGGTAGAGCCACGGGTCGTAACACATCTGAAATTTAACTTCCACTGTTCAAAGTGCCATCAATGCGAGCAAGAGCTGACTGAGACGTGTAACCAATGGCACCCCATACCACCACGCCAGGTGATACTCCAGTATGGCGATGACGAATGCACGCTTCCAATGTGCGTTCACCGCGATGTCGCCAAACACGAATGCGGCCATTATTATGCTGTAAACAGAACTTGGAACTTGGATTCATCCGAACAAATGCCGTTTTGCCATTCGTGCACCCAGGTTCGTCGTTGAGTACACCATCGCAGGCGCTCCTGTCTGTGATGCAGTGTCCAGGGTAACCGCAGCCATGGTCTCCGAGCTGATAGTCCATGCTGCTGCAAACGTCATCCAACTGTTCGTGCAGATGGTTGTTGTCTTGCAAACGTCCCCATCTGTTGACTAAGGGATCGAGACGTAGCTGCACGATCCGTTACAGATATGCGGATAAGATGCCCGTCATCTCGACTGCTAGTGATACGAGGGCGTTGGGATCCAGCACAACGTTCCGTATTACCCTCCTGAACCCAACGATTCCATATTCTGCTAACAGTGATTGGATCTCGAACAACGCGATCAGCAATGTCGCGATACGATAAACCGCAGTCGCGATAAGCTACAATCCGACCTTTATCAAAGTCGGAAACGTAATGGTACGCATTTCTCCTCCTTACACGAGGCATCACAACAACGTTACACGAGGCAACGCCAGTCAACTGCTTTTTGTGTATGAGAAATCGTTTGGAAACTTTCCTCATGTCAGCACAGTGTAGGTGTTGCCACCCGCGCCAACCTTGTGTGAATGCTCTAAAAAGCTAATCATTTGTGTGGTGTCACCGCCAGACACCACACTTGTTAGGTGGTAGCTTTAAATCGGCCGCGGTCCATTAGTACATGTCGGACCCGCGTGTCGCCACTGTGTGATCGCAGACCGAGCGCCACCACATGGCAGGTCGAGAGAGACGTACGAGCACTCGCCCCAGTTGTACGGACGACATTGCTAGCGACTACACGTACGAAGCCTTTCTCTCATTTGCCGAGAGACAGTTAGAATAGCCTTCAGCTAAGTTAATGGCTACGACCTAGCAAGGCGCAATTTGTACCATTGCATGTATCTCAAGATAGTCTCACTTGTATCATCAAGAATGCTGTATACCAAAGGACGATATAAAAGTTAAGTGTTCTAGTAGCTACGTTCTTTTCTTTATCACATTCATCACGTATCCTGTTCCAGACTTCGCGCCAGTCGGCGTGTGTGTACGTGTGCCCTTTCAGCTACCCGTCTCTGTGGACTGGCTGCCTTGTCAGTCCACTACAATTTGCATATCACAGCATCTTCTTCTTGTCGGTTAAATTTCGCGTCTGTAGCACGTCATCTTCGTGGTGTAGCAATTTTAATGGCCAGTACTGTATTTAGGTGAACTATATAACATGATATGACTGACAAAAATGTGAAATACCTTGAAGACATGGTTGGTTGTAATTATAACTTCGTAAACGAACACACCTTTGGCGAGTATGTAAATGATCACAGTTGCAATTCTCTGTGGCATGTGTCTTTCGTGTTTATTTTTGTTACCCGGCATAGTGGGGTATACAGGGTGTTCAGAAATTTCCAATACAAACTTCTAGGACTTTTTCAACACACAGCCAACCGATTGCAAATAACTGTTTGGTGCACTGGCCTACATTTCGTCACCTCTAAGGATGTCTTCATCAGAATGAAATTTTGGAAACCGTAATAATATATTGCGAGACGGCAATGGGCAGAGTTAAGAAAAGATATGGACAAGTCAAAAAATAAAGCCAGGTTGCTGACAAACAGCCATGTTTAAAACTATGAAACTTCTAGGACTTGTAGAGGGGAATTATTACATAATACTTTGAATAGGAACCCATGTCCGAGAGAACATACTGTTTCCGTTCTGACACGGTTTCATTTCAGATGTGTAATGCGTCCACATCTGCTGATGGAAGGAGAGAAGTCTCGGAGTGGTTTGTCCTGGTGTGCAATGGGGTAGACAGGATAAAGTGTGCTACTTCTTGTGGAGGCGTATGCACAGTTTAATAAAAAAGACTTCTTATAAAGTCAGAGGATGATCTGCTGGCCCGAGTTCTGGCCATTGTACTAGAAACTGAACACACCAGGTGCGATGGAGGGTGTGTACCAGAATATCATTCGAAAGACCATGTGTGTAACAAAGTTGGCAGCCGTTACATCGGCCCGTTGTTCTAGCCTATCAGTACTGTTCTTCAAGTGCAGTATTCTGTGTTTTTTTTTTCTTTTGGAATAATGAAAACACGTAATGTTTAGGTGTTAATGCAAACACATGTGCTTAAGTGGTAAATGGATCTTTCATTACGTTTACTTCGAGTTGTTACCTAATAATTGTACTGCGTCACGCCTAATTCAGTTCCTCAAGCAGAGCTGGATGAGTTAAATGTCTGAACTGAAACCGTCGTAGGACGGAGACGGAACGGTTCTGGACATGGGTTCCTATTCAAAATATTAGCCTATGTACTCACTCCACTCTACAAGTCCAACAAGTTTGTAACGGGAATTTCCGAACGTCCTGTGTAGGGACGGTGAACAGTGTCAGACGTTCACTGTGAGAGTGAGCGTCTGTGAAAGTCTGCTTCTTATTATCTCTTATCTTCTCCAGCGTACTGTATTTTCCTTCCAACGTTGCAGAATCCCTTCATCTATAAGTGGTCATCAATTCTGAAGTTACATTTCTACTGAATCTCAATAATCCCACTCATCAGTACTTTCTTTGCTTTACTCCCAATCCTTATTCTGCACATAGTATACTGTTCGTTCCATGCAATAGGATCAATGAAATTTACGTTATTGGGGAAGGCAATTCATTTCTGAATAGCCAGTCTGCTATCATGCACGCACACAACAACCAGCAACAATAACAAACAGCTTGACAAAGGGCATTTTGTAGATTACTTTTTAGTTTTAAACTGCACTCGTTTTAGATGAACACCGAAATTTAACAACTATTTACACTCATGGGTCTAAACGGGCTAGCAATGTCGGTGGCTGAGTTTTTCGTGTAGGGTCTTTACGATTTCATTTCCAGATGAGTCCCCGTTAGCTGAGTGGTCAGCGCGGCGAAATGCCACGCCAAGGGGCCGGGGTTCGATTCCCGACTGGAGCAAGTGATTTTCGCCGCTCAGGGACTGGGTGTTGTGTAGTCCTCACCATCTTTTCATTCCCATCTCCGACGTTCAAGTCGTCCAATGTGGCGTCGAATGCAATAAGTACTTGCCCTCGGCGGCCGAACTTCCTCGAACGGAGGACTCCAGGCCCACACTGCCGTACGCTCATTTCCATTTCCAAATGAGTTTACAGTCTTTGACGCAAAGCACTGTCTAATTCTTAAGGTGATTGAGTACGAGAAATGTGATCACGGAACAAATTTCTCGTCTCTCTGATTCTCTAAACGACCTACAAACAATATGGCAGATGTACCCAACATTCTGCGCCGAGTGTTCCTGCCCTCTGACGATTTTTAAATGCCCACACGTTCCGTGCACGGCGCTGCTATCAAAGTGACGCTGTCCGGTGACTGTTTTTGCGAACCGAGGTATGCAGCGGCCAGAGAAGAGATCTTCTCTCTCGTGAAAACGAGCAGTGCAGCGTGGAACTAGCCAGCAGTGTGGGCCATCCTAGAGGCTGTGTGGCAGTTTTCCGCTTTGTGTCGCAGAGGCGCCAAGTCACGGACCTAGAAGTCATTGTGACAGATTTTCGATCATGTCGTTACAGCCAGCAGAGTCCTGATCCATACTGTTCAATGTGCTTTTACGAGCGGTAGCGCGTCAAGTATTTTCCTCCTTGTTTTCGTTGTTTCGTTACTAAATGGCGAGTCCATTCAGCATCGGTCAGAGCTGTTGTAATCTACCAGCTACAGTAAGTAGTCCACGTTTTAGTCCCCGGAATGTAGATCCTTGCTTGGTTTCGTAGCGGCTTAGTGTTTGTGTGTTTGTTAAAAAAAAAATGGTTCAAATGGCACTATGGGACTTAACATCTGAGGTCATCAGTCCCCTAGAACTTAGAAATACTTGAACCTAACTAACCTAAGGACATCACACACATCCATGCCCGAGGCAGGATTCGAACCTGAAACCATAGCAGTCGCGCGGTTCCTGACTGAAGCGCCTAGAACCGCTCAGTCACACCGGCCGGCTGTGTGTTTGTTCTTAGTCACTTACGTATCACGCATTCGTAAAATTGTTTTGGCCTTCTTTGCGTTTCCGTAACATTATGTAGTTGTGGATTAGCACAGATACGTTTGTTTCGTATGCGAACCGTGTGCAGGCTTATACGGTCAGCTAGTATTCGTCTATCGGACGTTGTCCACCAATTAACGCGTGTATTCCGCTTGGTTTAGGTAACAAGTATTGGGAAATTTATTGTGGTCCGCTTTGTGAAGTTAAAAAAAAAAAAAAAAGGTTCTAATGGCTCTGAGCACTATGGGACTTAATATCTGAGGTCATCAGTCCCCTAGAACTTAGAACTACTTAAATCTAACTAACGTAAGGACATCACACACATCCATGCCCGAAGCAGGATTCGAACTGCGACCGTAGCAGTCGCGCGGTTCCGGACTGAAGCGCCTAGAACCGTTTGGCCACCGCGGCCGACTGTGAAGCTTCGTCAGTGACGTGTGGGTGCCTCTGGACCTCCATACTTATTTGCCGTTGTTTCGTACATCACTTGTACTTTATAGATTTTTTGTGATTGCTATGTCTTTATGGTCGTAATATACTGATTTCTGGAGCAGTAATTGCGCATTGCTATAGTCAGCTTAGTGATGTGCAATGAAATCTGCCCCCAGTTGGCTAATATGCAGTCTGCTGCTGGAATGTTCAAATGGCTCTGAGCACTATGGGGCCGGCCGCGGTGGTCTAGCGGCTCTAGGCGCTCAGTCCGGAAACGCGCGACTGCTACGGTCGCAGGTTCGAATCCTGCCTCGGGCATGGATGTGTGTGATGTCCTTAGGTTCGTTAGGTTTAAGTAGTTCTAAGTCCTAGGGGACTGATGCCCTAAGATGTTAAGTCCCATAGTGCTCAGAGCCATTTAGCACAATGGGACTTAACATCTGAGGTCATCAGTCCCCTAGAACTTAGAACTACTTAAACCTAACTAACGTAAGGACATCACACACATCCATGCCCGAAGCAGGATTCGAACTGCGACCGTAGCAGTCGCGCGGTTCCGGACTGAAGCGCCTAGAACCGCTCGGCTACCGAGGCCGGCGCTCGTGGAAGGGAAAATGCGTATCTTTTTATTTCTTCTCTTGGCTGTCACAAGACTTTTTAACTTATGTACGGGTGCAAGACGAAGCCCATATACAAGAGAGAGTTAGTTTCCGGAGTCTGAGTGGTGCTGAAGCGTTTATGTTGTTGATTACCGATCTATTCGATGAATGTGTGTGTGCAGCTGGCCTTGTTGTTGATTTGTGCTGCTGCGTCTTGCCTTTTGGGTTATTATGTTGCTGTGGTGTCAGTTGTGTATGGAACACACGGCTGCCCAGTTATGTTGAGTCTCCACAGTGTATTGATCAGTTTGCTATGAGTTTCATGTTACGTATTTCTTCGCTTAGGCAACGAGGTTTACGGTTCCTGCGTTACCTGAACTTTTCGTACACTTGGTTCCATGTATTGTGTGCAGGTCGCCGTATCTTATTATGATGTTTCTCTGTGGTGTGTATGCAACAGCAGTCGTTTGTTGATTATCAGATGGTGTGCTGTCGTCAGAGGCTGCTCTGAGCTCTCACAGCAAAATCAAAGTGTGAATGGTTTCAGTTATCTTAGTGATGGGTAGGTTAGGGCACTGATTATTATGAGGGATGCAGTGGTATGTTTGTGGTACAATGCCAGTGGTCAGACTAGTGCTTACTTGATGACAGAAATTTGCTCAAGTGTGTGGGACCCGTACCAACTAGGACTAGCGGGGGATGTGAAACAAGTACAGGGAAGGACAGCAGAAATGTGTGTAACGGAGACGCCGAAAGAACTGAATTGTCAGACTCTTGAAGACAGGCGTAAACTATCCCGAGAAAGCCTATTTAAAAGTTACAAGAACCATCTTTCAATGATGGGTCTAGGAAATACTACAACCCTGTATGTATCGATCCCGAAGGGGTTGTGGGTGCAAGATTAGATTAATTGCAGCGCGGTAAGAGACACTGAAACAGTAATTCTTCCTGCGCTCCATACGTGATGGTAACGTGAAAGAGCAATAACAACTGCTACAGTGGAACATGCACTTTACAGTGGTTTACAGAGTAGAGACACAGGGCTCGACGCAACAGGTCGTCTTCTTGAACTCCGGTGGTGGTCTCCATTGCCTCCTCAACACATTGTGCGAGCGTGTCCAGCGTTAAGTATGAGGCCAATCCTCGGGGTCTCATGGACACTGCTGATAAGGAGCCGTAGACCGGATAGGGACGTTAAGCAAGGCGACGCCCTTGATACTTTCCGAGTCTGTGCTCCGCACTGGGGTTGCTTAGTGACAGAAAGGTTATATCCCTGCTACAGTCTGGGAATTTATCTAAAACTACGGCTAGTGCCGACCAGCATAACTGGCTTCCCAGCCCACTGTACTTTTTTATAACAAATGGCTACTGGCATAGTGTAAGTGACGCTAAGTTATTAGTGAGCGCTCTAATTAAGTACACTGGTGCCCAAAATTAAAGCAACAAACTGCCGTTTCCCCGTCCTGTGTCTAATTCACGATATAGTCATACAAACTGTCAACAAATGCCGTTACGATCGTGTTCTGCAAGGAAGATGGCATCCGATCAACGGACAACCACGCCTGCAATGACATCAAGGCACCTAATCGGGGTAGTGTCTGCAGGGCCGTCGCACATCCACAATCGCTGTGTTCTCAGACGGTGCAGTATGACACAGGGAAGACGCCTGCAAACTCTGCTGTGGAGAACGACAGAAAGAATGGAAACAGGAGAGTCGCTAATTGAAGTGGCCCAATGGATTAATGTGAATCGTTCTGTTGTTTGTTGGATGAGGCGACAGTTTATGAAAATCGAAACTGTATCCCGAATACCAGGACAGGGCCGACCACGTGTGAGGTCAGAAAGAGTCTACCGTTATTTGGCCATAAGGGCACTAAGGTACCGATTTGGGACTGGCCTGTGACCGCGTAGCAGACGGTGTAAAGAAGGCTTCAGCAGAGTGGTATTTATTGCTGGATACCTGCTGTCTCTTTACCTATGACTTGTCTTCTTAGAAGGGAACGTCTAGAGTTGAGCCGTCAACATGCCACCTGGACGGTCGATCTGTGGGCCAATGCTCTTTTCACAAATGAGTCCCGATCTGGTCTGGAGAGTGATTCTCAACGGATCCGCATCTGGAGAGCACGCCGAACACGATTTCTGCGCCCAGACATTGTGGAAAGGGACCGATCCCTAATGGAGTAGACACGGATTATGTTGACCACTCGAATACCTCTTCATGAAATTGTATGGGTGCATCAGCAAGACTGAACTGCTGTCATCTACCGTGAGGAAATATAGGGATCTCATTCGCGGTTATTGCTTGGAGCTGTGGGCCCAGACTTCGTACTGATGGACGATAATGCTCGACCTCATAGAGAACACGTGGTTCAAATTTTCTTGGAAACGGATCATATTATTTAAAAAAAAAAAACAGTAGATGTTGCACATATGGCGTGACTTGCAGTTATTTAAGTTCTGTATTATTTATTTTCTTGTTTACTATTACTTGTTTATATTGTTCTGTGGTAAAATAAACGCAACTCTGCAAGATTTCCGTTTCTTAATTTAATTTTGGACACACGTGTAGCTTGGGTTTAGTTTAGAGTTATTGTTTATTAATGTGAAGCCAATTGTAATTCTAACTGAGTACGTCAAGTATCGACTGTCTGTGGGACTATGTTGCGGTCATTGTGTATTCGTGATCTTCGTACCTTTTCCATTGAAATTTGATGATGCGTGAGATTTTGAAGTCTTCATTGAACGATTTTTCAATATAACTGTTCAAGCTGACTATTGTTCGAACGGATATTTTTCCCATAATCTCATTGAATGTGCTCTGCCTGCGGTCTGAGACCAGATATGTGTTCCTGCACGTCCGCTTTACACTGGTCGACTACTCACACAGCACATGAGGGGCGCGCGCCGTCGACCTGCTCGAGATTGGTCGAGAGGGGGGGGAGGGGGGGGCAGACGTCTCACTTCTCATCTTGCGCGTGGCTCATGGCTGAGTACGGTCGTCCAGACTGGTATTGGATCGGAAGATTAGTCAATCAAGTTTGAGTCAAACTGAGAAAGGTTAAAAATAGTAAATACAAAGATAATTATATGTGGTGTCTTATTTATAGAACTGTGGATTGTTGAACATAAATGCAGATGCTAGCCGAGCCTGCGCTATTGTATTTGGCCACGAATGGCGTCTGTCCAATGTCCTCAAAATGTTGCAAATGTCAGCCATGACAGAACAGTGTTCCGTGTAATTCTGAGTACATTACGCAGGAGCTACGCGAATTGGAACGTGAACAGATTGTTGGTGCTTGTATAGTGTGTTGTTACGTAACCAAGGGAGCGGAAGTGTTTGATGTTTCAAGGAGTTCCATATGGAAGATTTATAGCACCTACAGGAAAAGCGAGAAAACGACATCCGCTAAGTCACAAGGCGAACTCAAGTTTGTGTTGAGTGATCGTGACAGACAGTCGCTGAAGAGGATTGTGACGAAAGGTAAAAGGACGACAGCTATAAAGGTCATATCAGAACTGACTGTCCCACACGCTAACCCTGTCAGCACCGAAACGACACAAAGGGAGCTCCATAAGCAGGGAATTGTAGGGCGGGCTTGCATTTGATAACAACTCAGCATTGATGAAAATTCTCGTAACAGTAAAACATGGTACTGAAGCCATAAGACCTTGACTATGGGGAAACGAAAGAATGTCACTTGGCGTGATGAGAAATGTGGCAAATTAATTCCAACTTCTGGCAGATCGTAGGTCCCAAGAGGAAAACGTAGTGGGGGGTTAATTGGCACTTTGAGAATGCATTTTGTGGTATTCCGTGGGCCCCATGATTACACTGCAAGGTCGCACTACTGCCAAGGGATATGTTACCATTTTGACAATCAGATCCCTCTCATGGTACAATGTTAGTTCGCCATTGGTGTTGCTCTGTTCTAAGATGGCAGGGCCCCCGCTCACACAGCTCTTATTGCCCAGAACAGATTTTGTGAGCAGGAGGATGAATTGTCGCATCTCCCCTGGTTACTAGTCACCAGATCTCAATATTACTGAGCCTATGTGGCCTACTTTCCAGAGAAGGGTGCGTGACCGCTGTCCACCTTCATCATCGTTAGCTGACTTCGAGTGGTACAAGATTCCCTTGTCAACCTTGCATGCCCTGTATTAATCGATTCTGAGACGACTGGAAGCTGTTATCAATGTCAGTGGGTTTCCTACACCGTATTAGGCATGGCTGTGTGTTGTGTTTTTGGTCTTTCCATATTTTCGTCCAACCTCCGTTTCACAAGTTATGATGCCTGTTGTATTTAGCGACTCGGTCGCTGTTTCGTCGGGTCCTGACCAACATCTCCAAATAACACTTATGGATACTTTATAGGCAGCTGACTTAGTGCTATCTTGGAATCAGTTGGTCTTCTGAATGCATGGACTGTGGGCACGATATACTGCTCGTATTCCGATTCTTGTGCGTATAGGCGACGGCTTTTATGTTTCCTACTTGGAGCTCCCCCCCCCCCCCCCCATGAACCATGGACCTTGCCGTTGGTGGGGAGGCTTGCGTGCATCAGCGATACAGATGGCCGTACCGTAGGTGCAACCACAACGGCGGGGTATCTGTTGAGAGGCCAGACAAACACGTGGTTCCTGAAGAGGGGCAGCAGCCTTTTCAGTAGTTGCAGGGGCAACAGTCTGGATGATTGACTGATCTGGCCTTGTAACATTAACCAAAACGGCCTTGCTGTGCTGGTACTGCGAACGGCTGAAAGCAAGGGGAAACTACAGCCGTAATTTTTCCCGAGGACATGCAGCTTTACTGTATGATTAAATGATGATGGCGTCCTCTTGGGTAAAATATTCCGGAGGTAAAATAGTCCCCCATTCGGATCTCCGGGAGGAGACTACTCAAGAGAACGTCGTTATCAGGAGAAAGAAAACTGGCGTTCTACGGATCGGAGCGTGGAATGTCAGATCCCTTAATCGGGCAGCTAGGTTAGAAAATTTAAAAACGGAAATGGATAGGTTAAAGTTAGGTATAGTGGGAATTAGTGAAGTTCGGTGGCAGGAGGAACAAGACTTTTGGTCAGGTAATTACAGGGTTATAAATACAAAATCAAATAGAGGTAATGCCGGAGCAGGTTTAATAATGAATAAAAAAATAGGAGTGTGGGTTAGCTACTACAAAAAGCATAGTGAAGGCATTATTGTGGCCAAGATAGACACAAAGCCCATGCCTACTACAGTAGTACAAGTTTATATGCCAACTAGCTCTGCACATGATGAAGAAATTGATGAAATGTATGACGAGATAAAAGAAATTATTCAGGTAGTGAAGGGAGACGAAAATTTAATAGTCATGGGGGACTGGAATTCGTCAGTAGGAAAAGGGAGAGAAGGAAACATAGTAGGTGAATATGGATCGGGGGGAAGAAATGAAAGAGGAAGCCGCCTTGTAGAATTTTGCACAGAGCATAACTTAATCATAGCTAACACTTGGTTCAAGAATCATAAAAGAAGGTTGTATACCTGGAATAATCCTGGAGATACTAGAAGGTATCAGATAGATTATATAATGGTTAGGCAGAGATTTAGGAACCAGGTTTTAAATTGTAAGACATTTCCAGGGGCAGATATGGATTCTGACCACAATCTCTTGGTTATGAACTGCAGATTGAAACTGAAGAAACTGCAAAAATATGGGAATTTAAGGAGATGGGACCTGGATAAACTGAAAGAACGAGAGGTTGTAGAGAGTTTCAGGGAGAGCATAAGGGAACAATTGACAGGAATGGGGGAAAGAAATACAGTAGAAGAGCAATGGGTAGCTCTGAGAGATGAAGTAGTGAAAACAGCAGACGATCAAGTAGGTAAAAAGACGAGGGCTAATAGAAATCCTTGGGTAACAGAAAAATATTGAATTTAATTGATGAAAGGAGAAAATATAAAAATGCAGTAAATGAAGCAGGCAAAAAGGAATGCAAACGTCTCAAAAATGAGATCGACAGGAAGTGCAAAATGGCTAAGCAGGGATGGCTAGAGGATAAATGTAAGGATCTAGAGGCTTGTCTCACTAGGGGTAAGATACGATACTGCCTACAGGAAAATTAAAGAGACTTTTGGAGAGAAGGGAACCACTTGTATGAATATCAAGAGCTCAGATGGCAACCCAGTTCCAAGCAAAGAAGGGAAAGCAGAAAGGTGGAAGGAGTATATAAAGGGTTAATAAAAGGGCGATGTACTTGAGGACAATATTATGGAAATGGAAGAGGATGTAGATGAAGATGAAATGGGAGATACGATACTGCGTGAAGAGTTTGACAGAGCACTGAAAGACCCGAGTCGAAACAAGGCCCCGGGAGTAGACAACATTCCATTAGAACTACTGACGGCCTTGGGAGAGCCAGTCCTGACAAAACTCTACCATCTGGTGAGCTAGATGTATGAGACAGGCGAAATACCCACAGACTTCAAGAAGAATATAATAATTCCAATCCCAAAGAAAGCAGGTGTTGACAGATGTGAAAATTATCGAACTATCAGTTTAATAAGTCACAGCTGCAAAATACTAACGCGAATTCTTTACAGACGAATGGAAAAACTGGTAGAGGCGGACCTCGGGGAAGATCAGTTTGGATTCCGTAGAAATGTTGGAACACGTGAGGCATTACTAACCTTACGACTTACCTTAGAAGAAAGATTAAGAAAAGGCAAACCTACGTTTCTAGCATTTGTAGACTTAGAGAAAGCTTTTGACAATGTTGACTGGAATACTCTCTTTCACATTCTAAAGGTGGCAGGGGTAAAATACAGGGAGCAAAAGGCTATTTACAATTTGTACAGAAACCAGATGGCAGTTATAAGAGTCGAGGGGCATGAAATGGAAGCAGTGGTTGGGAAAGGAGTGAGACAGGGTTGTAGCCTCTCCCCGATGTTATTCAATCTGTATATTGAGCAAGCAGTAAAGGAAACAAAAGAAAAATTCGGAGTAGGTATTAAAATTCATGGAGAAGAAGTAAAAACTTTGAGGTTCGCCGATGACATTGTAATTCTGTCAGAGACAGCAAAGGACTTGGAAGAGCAGTTGAACGGAATGGACAGTGTCTTGAAAGGAGGATGTAAGATCAACATCAACAAAAGCAAAACGAGGATAATGGAATGTAGTCAAATTAAATCGGGTGATGCTGAGGGAATTAGATTAGGAAATGAGACACTTAAAGTAGTAGAGGAGATTTGCTATTTAGGGAGTAAAATAACTGATGATGGTCGAAGTAGAGAGGATATAAAATGTAGACTGGCAATGGCAAGGAAATCGTTTCTGAAGAAGAGAAATTTGTTAACATCGAGTATAGATTTAAGTGTCAGGAAGGCGTTTCTGAAAGTATTTGTATGGAGTGTAGCCATGTATGGAAGTGAAACATGGACGATAACTAGTACGGACAAGAAGAGAATAGAAGCTTTCGAAATGTGGTGCTACAGAAGAATGCTGAAGATAAGGTGGGTAGATCACGTAACTAATGTGGAGGTATTGAATAGGATTGAGGAGAAGAGAAGTTTGTGGCACAACTTGACTAGAAGAAGGGATCGGTTGGTAGGACATGTTTTGAGGCATCAAGGGATCACAAATTTAGCATTGGAGGGCAGCGTGGAGGGTAAACACCGTAGAGATCGTAGAGGGAGACCAAGAGATGAATACACTAAGCAGATTCAGAAGGATGTAGGTTGCAGTAGGTACTGGGAGATGAAGAAGCTTGCACAGGATAGAGTAGCATGGAGAGCTGCATCAAACCAGTCTCAGGACTGAAGACCACAACAACAACAACTTGGAGCCACAATGATGAAGATGTTTTGAAGTACCCCGCATCTCCACCGAACAATGTTACGACGAAACCAAAAGCAGGTCCCCATTCGCAGGGAGGGTCGCCAGTGAAGCGCAATATTTAACACTGAAAGCTCGTTTATTACTGACACGATAGTACAGACAACACAACTGGCCACCGGGACGGGTAGTGAGCTATTTGTAAAAATACTGAATATTCAAGAGCGCTGGCATTTATACAAAAATCGATTATTCCAGGCTGTACAAACATTGCAAACACCAGATATTTCAAGAACAATCCAGAAATGATAAATACAAAATACGAAGTAACTGGCGACCGACAACACGCCAGCCTGTGACGCTCACCACAACACCACCCAGCATGCACCACGGCTCGCTGCAATATATACATACACGCATACAAGCACAGAAGCGCAAAGGGTATAAAATTATTAACGAGTGTGAGAAAATAAGAGTAATTCTCAATTGTGAAAACTTAAAATGAGACTACAGTAAAATGTTTGGCTGACTAGTCATCAAAAAGGGAAAAAAAGCCATCTATACTCTCTGAAACAATCCAGAGAATATTCAGATGTAAAAACACATACCACACTCACCTCATTGTCAGATGAAGCAGAGGACAGATTTATTCTTTAAGCTTCAGAAATGCGTAAAAAGAGCCATACATTTTTTTTTTTTACATGTCGCCTTTCAAAATTTGTGAGTTAACGCCTCCGTATACAGCCATTCTCTCGTCACAATATAAGGGACCCTTCTTCAAAATTAGAGTAGTAGAACAAGTACCCAAAGAAAGGAGTGGAACCTCCAGGCAGATAGAAACGCCATGTATAAGAGGTTTGCAATATACACTCTAAGACAAAAAGAAAGACCCAAAAAGAAGAAGTAACGGAATTCGGTCAAAACTGGATATTCAGAGAGATATCGACGAAAAATGCAAAATAATAAACATTGGCGGATGTGTGATGAATGTGTGAAGCCGTAGCAGAATTTCACCGCGCAGCTGTCAAAGACAGCTAATGCGGTACGTGTCAGCCAGTACCAGGGCATGAAGTCTTTGCGAATTTCATTCAGTGTACACAGTTGGACAGTAACTATGGCTTGAAGACAGGCATGTGAACAATATACGACGATAACAGAATTGGAGACATCTACATCTACATTTCTACTCCGCAAGCCACCCAACGGTGTGTGGCGGAGGGCACTTTTCGTGCCACTGTCATTACCTCCCTTTCCTGTTCCAGTCGCGTATGGTTCGCGGGAAGAACGACTGCTAGAAAACCTCTCTCCAATTTTATATTCGTGATCTGCTCGGGAGGTATAAGTAGGGGGAAGCAATATATTCGATACCTCATCCAGAAACGTACCCTCTCGAAACCTGGACAGCAAGCTACACCGCGATGCAGAGTGCCTCTCTTGCAGAGTCCGCCACTTGAGTTTGCTAAACATCTCCGTAACGCTATCAAGCTCACCAAATAACCCTGTAACGAAACGCGCCGCTCTTCTTTGGATCTTCTCGATCCCCTCTGTCAACCCGACCTCGTACGTATCCCACACTGATGAGCAATACTCAAGTATAGGTCGGCGAGTGTTTTGTAAGCCACCTCTTTTGTTGATGGACTACATTTTCTAAGGACTCTCCCAATGAATCTCAACCTGGTACCCGCCTTACCAACAGTTAATTTTATACGATCATTCCACTTCAAATCGTTGCGTACGCACACTCCCAGATATTTTAAAGAAGTAACTGCTACCAATGTTTGTTCCGCTATCATATAATCATACAATAAAGTATCCTTCTTTCTATGTATTCGCAGTACATTACATTTGTCTATGTTAATGGTCAGTTGTCACTCCCTGCACCAAGTGCCTAACCGCTGCAGATCTTCCTGCATTTCACTGCAGTTTTCTAATGCTGCAACTTCTCTGTGTACTACAGCATCAACCGCGAAAGGCGCATGGAACTTCCGACACTATCTTCTAGTACATTTATATGTATATTGTGAAAAGCAATGGTTCCATAACACTCCCCTGTGACACGCCAGAGGTTACTTTAACGTATGTAGACGTCTCTCCATTGATAACAACATGCTGTGTCCTGTTTGCTAAAAACTCTTCAATCCAGCCACACAGCTGGTCTGATATTCCGTAGGCTCTCACTTTGTTTATCAGGCGACAGACGCGTGTATTTGGGCTCGCGGAAGCCGATTGAAGTAATCGTGGAAACGCTCCACATTTGAATAGAAGCAATGTCACTATTCGACGATGTTCGCAGGATTGGGTGAGACATGGCAGAATAAAGCGTCAAGAAGGAAGAGGTCAACCAAGAGAGACGACTGAACGTGAGGGCTGAACAACAGTCAGAGAGACAGTCAGATCCGCGGATTCATCATTATTATCGATCTAACGTGTTACTGGCGCTTCAGTGACCACAAGGACCACTAACATGCGGGTCACAGAAAAGGGGGGGGGGGTGTCGCTGAGCTCATGGCTGCCCTTTCACAAACATCAACAAGCCCGTTTGCGATGTTTTAGTCGTATACAGTTGATTATCCTGAGATATATTGAGTCTCAACCAATAGGCTGAAGCCAGCGCCAAGATTCAAACCCAATATTGGATAGCTTCTGTAATATTGATGTGAGTTCAGAAGGGAAGCAGAAATGGGCTGACGCGTGATTTGGAATTTGTGTCGGGGATGAAGACGTACTAAGGTAATCCGTGAAGCTGTGGTAGTAGCTGCAGTGCCAGTGTGGGGCAGAAGTTAGTGCCCGTGCTTAATAAGCAGGAGGTCCGGGTTTGAATTTCGGCAGTGATACAAATTTTAATTCAGTGCTTCAACCTACGTCGTTTCGTAAGCCCATGTGCAGTGGTGTCGGGCACATTCAGCCTGGAATGTCACTGACTGTAATAGATGTGTCTTCAGTGATAAGACCCACTTCGAAATGGACTCGATGACCAGCGAAGACGTCGTGATAGGTCCCGAATAGCGATTAAACAGCAGTATGACTGTCGAACGCCATAGGGCCAGACAACCAAGAGTGATGGTCTGGGATGCCATTTCGTTTCATAGCAAGCGATCCTCGTCTTATGTTTGAGCAACAAAATGCCCACCCCACACATTAATTTTCTTTATGCTTGCCAAACCATAGCTTGACCAGAAAGGTCGCCAGGTCTCTTCCCAATTGAGAACATTGAGCATAATGAAAGCAGCTCTGTAATTTAACGATGTAATGCACTAATTGGACAGAATCTGGCTCGATATCACTCACGAGGACGTACAACAACTCAACAACTCAGCCGATGCCAAGCCGAATGACTGCTTGCATAAGAGCCGGAGGGGGGGGGGGGGACTAGTGTTTAATAGACCTCAATTTGTAGAGTTTCTTCTCTTGAATAAATCATTCAATTTTTATGAAATTGTAATCAATTGTTTGTTTGTTTTTAGCTGTGGATCCAAGGGTAAGAAAGGAGAGGTGAAAAATAAGGAGGCCATTACCCCTCTCCACCAACCCACCAACAAAACATATTAATACAATTGTTTGTATTTTTATGCATATCAGATTTCAGGTATCACAGCTTTCTTTCACAGAATGAAGTAGCTTCAAAATTAGAGCCTCAAAAATGGCAGTGAATCCTAGATTTTATAAGCCTGCTGACGACAACAAACCTGACGCGATGGGAAACGTCATGGACTTATCATGATATTTCTCATGTTTAATTCGTTTTGGATTACCATTATACAACCTATTTGGCTACATAAACGATGAGATATGGAGATTTTTGTCGAGTCGCTAATCACTTTATATATATTTCCTTTTATGTATATGATAGTACTTTTTTTAAAACTTCTTATTACGATTGCAGCTTGCCATAGCGGTGTACTTGGCGTAGCTTATAAGCATTTACAGTTCTTATCAGAGCTGAGTGGTAGAGGATGAGACATGCATTCTTCACGATGGACATATAAAGCTGGGAAAGCTGTTCTGATGGTTCCAGATTTACGAATTTGTGGCAGGTCACCACCAACTGCCGAGAGAGGTCCCAGGACAGGACCTGCCATCTCTCCACAGCACGGAGTTCCTTAACTTACAATTGGCTTCAGAGCTTGTGAAACAGGAAACATGCTTTTACGTTTCGTTTTATTGCCTCCGCTGTGTTGGAGAAATCTCAACTCCCTTCCTTCACGCAGGGAGGAAGACTCCGTCGGCAGATTGGAATCTCTTTTTTTTTAAAAAAAAAAAAAGACAGAGAGAGAGAGGGCGAACGAAAAGCAAGGATAGAGAGAGATGCGGACACGGGAAAAGATTATCACCCACCATCACTTCTAAACTGTTTTCCTTTTCCTTTTTAGCTCCAAGCGGTAGCATGGAAAAACTGTAGCTTCCGCTGCACGCAATTCCTATTGGTCAGGATGTTGTGACATCAGAAAGGAGGCTGTCATGTCCTCCACCTGTGCTAGAAGATTAAAACTAAGTGTTCTATTGGATAACACTCTTTTTTTCTTTTAGCACTAAGGAGACTCTCACGGAGCTCAGGAATGTGAATGGAAAGAACTAGTAGAAACGATAGAAACGAAGTGGGTGTACGAATTTTCGTAATTTCCAGTGGGAGACATATGCAGTACTTTACATTCTTCCCTCGGCAGGTGAAGCCACGCTGTTTTCCGACTCAACAGATCAAACAGCTGTCTAATTCACCCGAAGTTACTGCACGAAAAATTCTGTCTTGGCATGCGAGACTGCTCTCATGGACAACTTCTTCTTGGTACTGTGCAATTGGGGAATGATCTTGTCCCTTGGCATTCAGCCTGGTAGATAAGTTTATTTTTAACCTCCTGCTTAGTCAGATTAAAATTTGTTATTAGATATGAAATTTAATGGACGTCTGGTTCAGGTTTCTTATGTGTAGAGTACTTGGCATTTTCCAATCCAAGGAGGAGAGCTGCACTCTAAGTGGGGGTTCAATATGAGCATCACTCAGGGTCACTTATTTTTGTGAATTAAGTGCTGTTGACTTTATTCGTACCGAAACAATACTCCTTAACTTTGTGATTTCGTTGTTTGGAAGTTGAAAGATAGGTTTTGCATTGGAACGGAACCTCACAGTCTTCGTCATTAACTTAAATTTTAACAGGGATTTTTCGGTACTTCTTGCAGTGTAGGGCAGCGTCATTAGCATTTCCGACAGCAGTTATTACACTTTTCTGTACAAACAGACCCGCCGTTACACCAACAGTCGTAGTCACAACGACGCAGCCGACGTGCTCGATACGATAAAGTACAGATCAGCTCTGGCAGTTTGGGGAATCTCGATGTCGACTTCGTGTTCAACTTTGGTCATGATTCAGCTGATCTTTAGACTTGTATGCCAACTTCAATTTTATAATATACATTCAATGTTGACTAGGAAGGGCATATTGCTTCTCCAATGAGTTGTAAAAATGCTGTTACGTCAATCCATTCCTTTCCGCTTGGTTTAAAAACATTCGTCATCCACTTAATTAAGTTCCTTTTGATTTTTTAATTACTTTGCTTATTTTAACCACTTAATCAGCAGTGTTGCTGAAGCTTGCTCAGTGCGCTTTTCTTTGTTTGTTCAAAAAATAAGTGAAATTCGTTAAGTGTACTACCATTATTTCAAGTTTCTAGTACCAGTCTTTCTTGTACCTATTTATTATTCTAAAGGATGAGAGAGACACTGACTGAATTCTACCATCTGTCGCGACTTCCGTACTTCACAGCGGGCCCAAACTTCTTCGCCGGCGGCCTCGAGGTGCGCATGTTTCGCCTGGTGGCGGAGCGGCTCGGCTGCTCGGTGCGCTACCGCGTACAGACTGGCCCCTACCTCTGGGACGACACGCGAGACGCGGTCGGCTACTTGTTGAGATGAGTAATTTTTCATTAAATTTGTAGAACGAGATTATTTATATGTCAAGATTCTGAACTGTCGGTTGAATGTCACTTGGCCAATTAATTTCTCACGTAATTTTGTTAGGCATTTAACATTATGGGAGTAATGTGGTATTTCATAGACAAGCACGCAATTTAAAAAAAAAAAAAAGAAGAACGGTTCAGGAATGATATGGCCTGCGAACTACAGGGAATGTATTAAGTAAAGACAGAAAGAAAAATACTCTTCACTATGAAGGAAAAAAAGAAATATTGATCTTCCGAATGTAGCCAGAAACGAGTGACAGATCCGCACTCCCCTTTTTTTAAACGCTCTTGTAGATAAAGGCTGCGAACCAGTGTTCACAGTCGTAGCGGTTTGTGAAATATTGGTAATTGTGAGAGCACATTTCAGTTTCGAACTGTGTAAATTATGACGGCGTCAAAGTTGTGAGAATTTGCTGCTACTGAAGCTCTTAAATTAACTGTATGCCAAATTTAATTCTCAAATTTTTCGGACTTACGTTTTATAAGGCTGTATTTTTGTTTAAAAGGGTGTGAGACAAGGATGCCGTCTTTCGCCCCTTTTGTTTACCTGTAGAAGAAACGATGACAGATACAAAAGAACAGTTCAGTAGTGAGATTAAAATTCAAGGTGAGACGATATTAATGATAAGACTCGTTGATTATATAGCCATCCTCAGTGAAAACGAAGAGGAGCTACATAAACTATTAAATGGAATGATCAATCTACCACGTACAGAGTATGGATTGAGACTACCACGAAGAAAAACGAAATTAATTAAGATTCACACCAATGAGATCAGCGATAAAGCAGGAAGCACAAAATGGACCAAATTAGGGTATTCCGCTAGCTTCGATGCAAAATACCACGTGACGGAAGAGGCCAGGAGGACATAAAAAGCAGACTAGCGCAAGCAAAGAGGCATTCCAGGGCGAAAGGAGTGTACTAGTATCAAACGTAGGGCTTAATTTGGTGAAGATAGTTTGAAAGTTTCGAGAACATACGTTTATACTACAGAATTGTGTGGTAGTGAATCACGGACTGTGAGAAAACCAAAAAAGAAGAGATTCGAAGCTTTTGAGACGTGGTGCTATAGAAGGCTGTCGAAAATAAGTGAACTGATAAAATAAGGAATGAGAGGAGTTTCCGAAGGATCAGTGAAGAAAGGAACATATGGAAAACACTGATAAGAAGAAGGGACAGAGTCATAGTAAATGTGTTAGTACTTTGGAGTATAACTTCCTCGTTACTAGAAGCGGTTGTGGGAGGTAGAAACTGTAGGGGAAGACAGATATCACGATAAACCCCTCAAAAAAGGAGGATATTGCCTCCAAGGGCCAATCTCAGATTAAGAGGCTGACATTAGGCAGGAAGTCGTCGTCGACCTCATCAAACAATTCAGAACAAAAATGACAAACAAAACTAGCATTTTTTGAATCGCAGTTTCTTGGTTGTTACGCTAAATCAATGAACTACTCCCAGAGGTAAACATATTATTAATTCGCTAAGATATTTTATTTATTTTACAGCAGTTGAACAAATTATTATTATTGTAATACGCATTGTAGTAAGTTGGCGCATAAGTTCCCGGAGTTTCCCCATAAGTTTAATAAACATAGAGACACACATAATAGCGACTTTAGTCAATAATATAGTCTCCTTTACTATTTACAACAGTCTGCCAACGCTGGAGTAACTTTTCAATTCTGCAACTGTAGAAATACCGTGGTTTTGAGTCAAAGAACTGGTCGAACGATGTTTGCGACGCATTTTCAACCGGTAAGAAAATTCCGTGAAGACTATTCGACAGAGGGCGGAAAGGGAAAATCTCATGGCACAAGATGAGGAGAATCAGGTGAGTGCGGAATGAATTTCCAACCCATCTCCTGTATCGTGTTATTTGTCGGTCCAGCAGAATGCGGGCGGGCGTTATCGTGGACTAGCATTACCTCACGCAGACTTCCCGGTCGTTGTTCCTGGACTGCGCCTGAAAGACATCTCAGTTGTTGACAATAAATGGCAGCAGTGATTGTTACACCCACTGGAAGCAATTCGCAGTACACTACACCCCTGCTGTTTCATCATATGAATAATATTATCTGTTGTGGATGCGCGATCATCTACGTGTGGGGCGTTGCTGGTTTGTTTCGGCTCCACCATTCCTTTCTTTTCCTTATGTTAACATATGCATAGCAAGCAGAGAAGCAAATATGGCTACCCACTGATTTTTGTGGTTTTAGCTTAGAGCATGCGATACTCATACATCTGATTTTTAACCCTCCCAAATGCATGCAAATGTCGTACGATGACGGAATTGTCACAGTGCATCAGGTCTGCCAGTTTTCGAGTACGCTGATATGGATCATAGTGAATTAATGCGTGTGAACTATCTTCATCAATCCCCGAAAGTCTTCCTGAACGTGGGGACTCACTAATGTCAAGATGATCCTTCTTAAAACGTCCTCATACATGGCGGAAATATTTTTGGCTGCCTCCGCTGCTGTGCACTCATCCATTTAACTCAAACTTAAGTGTACGTCAGAAATGTTCTGATTTCCCCATTTCTAGCGTCCACAATTTCAGTTATTATCTCCAAATGACAAAGTGACAATATGATTACAATGGGAATTCGACGCAGTGGCATTTTCTTGTCGCCGCAGTTTTGCAACGTCACACCATGTGAGTGTATACTAATATGCGTCTGTCATACAATTATATAGTCACTGTCATGGAACAATCGAGTGAGAACAACATTCAACATTAAATCGTTGACGAGATTGAACGTTGTTCTAGCGTACGTTTACTACGACAGCAACTACACATTTATATAACGGACGCACATCTGTGTACTCCCACACGGCATATGGGTGTACACACCTTTACGAAACTCTTTCTCCCCGACGATCTCCATAGAACTATGAAAAATAAAGTTTCTCGCTTAATACAGTTTCTCTGTTCGTGCAAAAAAACTGGCGCATACAACCTGGCCATTTCATTTATTATTTCTTAACTACTGACTGCATTCGCGAGACTTTTTCAGATAATGTACACATATATAACTGAATGTACTAAAATAATTATATCATTGTACTATACATACTTCACGAGATACGGCGTCAAATACTGAGATGCATTAAAAGCTGCCGTATCATACTTAGCGTTTAATTTATTACATCATTACCACCAACTCTCTTCACAACACAATTTGCAGACAGTAGGCTACTGGTTGAACCTGCAAAATTATTTTATTGTACAGCCCATATTTCTGGAGACTCTGAGAAATAAATATTGAGCTGCGTGAAAATTAAACTGCATAGATAATTCGCTAGACATCAGGTGAAATATACGTACAAATACGTCTGACATACAATAAATATATGCGAAATACATTTGATATATGTGTATGCGGGCAAATCCCCGGTTAAAAAGCTTATCATAAACCCCTGAAACGATTTCAACCATATTCAATCACATGTTAGTTACAGTTTGGTAAGAAATACTTTGGGGGTAAGAACTACCAGTCTCCTATTGGAGATTCGAGTCCTCCCTCCGGCGTGGGTGTGTGTGTTTGTCCTCACGATAATTTAGGTTAAGTAGTGTGTAAGCTTAGGGACTGGTTCAAATGGCTTTGAGCAATATGGGACTTAACATCTATGGTCATCAGTCCCCTAGACTTAGAACTACTTAAACCTAACTAACCTAAGGACATCACACAACACCCAGTCATCAGGAGGCAGAGAAAATCCCTGGCCCCGCCGGGAATCGAACCTGGGAACCCGGGCGTGGGAAGCTTAGGGACTGATGATCTTAGCAGTTAAGTCCCATAAGATTTCACACACATTTGAACATTTAGTCTCCTATTGGGACGTGTATGATAATGTGGAGTAGGGGGAAGCAGAAGACGGACAGACAGAGGTGGAGGAGGAAATGACAGCTCAAGGAAAGAGGAGTAACTGGACAGAGGGAGAGGACGGGAGGAAATGGACAGTGAAAGAAGATGAGAAGGAAAGAGGATGAGATTGACAGAGACAAGGTGAGGAAGACATAGGTAAAGAGGGGTAAAGGTGGAGATCCCCCCAGGGAGGGAGGAGGAAATGGACAGATAAAGGAAAGACGATTAGATGTACGGAGAGATGTGAGAGTGATGGGGCAGGGGGGAGGAGTTGGAGACACAGACTGGTTAGGAGGAGAGGGACAGAGAGAGGGAGAGAAGGAAATGGAAAGAGGGGGATGGAGCGGAGAAGATGGATAGAGAGACGGACAGGAGGTGGACAGAGGGTGAGGGGTGCAGAGGGTGTACAGAGAGAGGGGATGAAGAAGATGGACAGAGAGGGGCGATGGACAGGGCGAGGAGGAAGGAGGAGATGTGCTAATATAAGACCAGGCAATGCCGAAACCAAAAACAAATTAATAAGTGAGAAAGAATTACTAAAATAGATGAGCATTTCAGAGTATTACGCAGGTGTCAAATTCATTTATGAATTCGTAGAGTAGTAGAACTACGATCGCTGTGCTTGCTTAAAAAATTTTTACGTGTAAGTACGTCTTCTTTCTTTCTACCTATAGCTTTCGGGAAACTGATTTTGTGACTCACATTAGTAGATAGATGCATCTGTTGAGAGATCAGACCACAGCACTCACCAACAACCACGACACTGCGTCAAACGACTGCGCCAGGATCTTCCAGGGGGGCAGAAGCCTGCCGTCGGGGACGTACCACGCCACGACGGACATGTGGTACGTGGTGGTCGGTTCGATGTTGGGGTCCCCCCTCCAGCCGCTGAGGAACTCTCCGAAGCCGACGTCAGCCGCGCCGTAGCCGACCGCGTCTCGCGTGTCGTCCCAGAGGAAGGGGCCAGTCTGTACGCGGTAGCGCACCGAGCAGCCGAGCCGCTCCGCCACCAGGCGAAACATGCGCACCTCGAGGCCGCCGGCGAAGAAGTCTGGGCCCGCTGTGAAGTACGGAAGTCGCGACAGACTGGCCGGCGCAGCAGCAATGACGAAGGGTGGCCAGTGGAACGTGGACGCCGTCAGATGGCAGCAGCCCCTGGTCACAGCCCTTTGCTTTGAGTGTACCTTATCACTTCCGTTATATACGGACAGCCGCAACTTCGAGTCCCACACGCTGTAAAGGACTACCTGAGGCTGGACAGAACATTCGTCAGGGACCACTGAACCCTGCCAAGTGTAGGTTGCAAGAGACTTCCAGTTATTGTTTCTGGGGACAACGACGAAGGCATTCAGGGTGCGTGCGTACCACAACATTCGCACAGCGGTCTTGACGGGAATACCTTGAGCGAAGACAACAATGCCCGTTTCTCGCCCGTTCCACGCCCTGTGAGTCCTGAGAGTCTTGATTTCTCTCTCCAGATTCCACAGTGGTTCGACGCTATCAATCAGCAGCACAATTACGTCCACAGTCCCTTCCCATATTGTCGCCAAAGAAACTAGAGAACAGCTAGATGTATAGTGTAACTTTTTGTGAAGGATTTTCAGTAAGAGAGGTAGTCTTAAACTCCCATAGTCATTTTGAGATTTTTGCCCAGTGGGAGAAATCACGTCTAGCCATCGAATCCGTACGTTAGCAAATGATAGTCTATTTTGGTAAGAGAGATGCTTGTCTATTGTCTGCAGGATATATTCTGAAGCAGACTCACTGTCTGTCTCCTCGACACTGTCAAAAGTGAGGGACAGAACAAGTGGTAAGTATAAAACTAGCCAGATATGTGTTATGAAACGTTGTACGAGCATAACTTTCAAAGAACACAGGACTGAAAATATTTTCCTGTATCTCTCTCTTACAAGAATTAAAAATAAGTACAGAATACGTTCCAAAGGAATATAAAAAGTCAGTGTCTCTAATTGTCTACTCATTCAGACACAACATTTTCACAAAATCAGTTTCCTAGATGCTTCGACGTTACAAAGATTCGTCTGTCTATACCAAAGGAAATTCCGAAACTGCTGAATGCAACCATTTTCATCTAACACCTTCCGCCTCTCGAAACCTTAACAAGAAACGGAAGTGAGCTTGGAAACGCAACTGTCTGCTTCTTACGTTTCTTAATCCTTTTCAAATACTGAAAAAATGCTATTTTACTTCCTTAAGGCTGTTGATTCACTTAGCAATGAATTCAGTTTTTTCCTTCTGCGGCAACATTACGAAGAGCTGTCAGCTTTATGCTCTGACAGCACATTTCACGTAAAATGACAGCACCTTTCTCATTAAACCCACTGAAAAACTGATAAATGTTTTAGTTATTCCTTCCATCAGTCTTTTTGCCTCTAAACTTTCGTCCCTTCCTATATCATCCTGAGAATCCAATATTTATTGTTGGTTCATTAAGAGCTTTTCATGTGAATATAGCCTAGTATCACAAATTATTTGTTGACGAACAGTTCAACAGAAACTGAAGAATTTATGCGTGCATTCATTAATAGAAGGTCAGAAGTTGTTCTGGATGTAACAAGACTGATTGCATGAAGTGACTGAAAAACTGTGGACTACATATTGATAATTGCAGCCGCAATATTTAGTGACTCATGGACCTAAAGAGACAGTACAAGGGTTTAGGCACTGAATTCGTACTCGAATTTAAGCTTTTAAAACTTTCCAGCTTAAAACAGTTGAGATCAATTTCTTTGTTTTCAGATATTAGTAATTCTCTTGTTAAATCTGCCAAGTACCCCATTGTCGAAAAGCCTTTTCTGCAATGTTTTGCCAATTATTATAGTATGGCAGCTGTAGTCCTTGTACTGCATCAAAACATAGCTACTTTTTTATCTCTGTGCGGCCGGAATAGTTGAATCCAAGCCGCTGATTTCATATCCTAAACAACTAATCAGCTTTATTTTCAATATGACGGTGACTGCAAAACATCTGCAGCATCCACTCGCTAACCAAGTTCATGTCTTGCGTTTATGTAATGATTTTCCTCGTATCTAATTTTCTAGGTGAATATTTTAAGTCACATTTGTGGCTTGAAATTTCTGTAATATTCAGCAACATTTTTCCCCTTATATGAAGCAACCAGTGTCAAAGAGATAAAGCGCATGTCTAATGCGACAGCAGTACCGGGAAGTCTTCCCACATCGTAGTCCATAAATCCGCTGAGCACAGAACCGCGATCTCAAGCTGTGTAAGTAACGGAAAGTCCGCCATGCTTCTATTGTAAGTATTGACTTATCAGGCTTGTTTTAAGACATTATTTCATCATTTCAGTGAAGAAGATTATCGCCTGCAATTGTACACAGAGCAATAATATAACAAATCTCATCGACGATACATTGCTCTTATAAGACGTGTTTACGTACCTGGCGGAAATACTCTCGTCAGTCAAAACTTCCCTTGATCGCATTTGACGGGCTCCTAAGCTACTACAGTATGCTGTATAGGATCTGATGTGTTCCGAAACCACTCTCCACAACAGTATCTATGTTTCGTGTGTAGAATGGGCAGATGTACTCTTTATTATAGATAGGGATGAGAGAAAAACTCACTCGACGATGTCTTTGCCACAGCGAAGCGCGATCATACTACCACAAAGTCATGGTATTGCAGGTGCAATGTCTCTTCCGCTGGCGGGTAGGTTATATCGTGTCGCAAAAGCTCAAATTGGCGATCTAGAATCTGTGCAATTTTCCAAATGGCTCCTCGTTGCCACCCGAAAAGCTGCTAGTGTAACGGTGGTCGATCTACAGTTGAACAGGCTACCTGTCGTTGATCGCACAGCGGCTGCCGCGGTTCCACCAAGAAGCATCCTGAAAATTTCGGACGCCGCGCATCAGAGGTCTAGCGTTGCGTTTCTCAACTGACACCAATGCATGTCGGGTGTGGCACGATTTTTTAATGTCGTCTAAGCTTCCGCAGATCAGAAACAAGTTGTTCCTTTTGAAGAGTCTTGAGTAATAAATTTGGAAAATTTGTTTATCATCGTCGTTCCATGACAACAAAAAATACATTGTTCTTTATATGTCTGGTTTTTCGCATCCAGGGAAAAAATCACACGTACTGGTATCGCGAATGTTTGAAACGCCCTTTGGTCTGCCCCAGGGCGAAAAAGAGGTTGACGAACACAACCCTAGTGGATCACTCTTGCGATGCGACCCATGAAATCTTAGTCCCTGTCAGGGCCTTCAAATACATAGACAGCGTTAAATAAGCGCTGCTCAGCACCAGTTTCCGCAGCTTCCATTTGGTCACCGTTATGTGTTACATGCGAACCTAGATTGGAACTGAATTGAGTGAACTGAGCAGCGTCAGTAAGGAATGGAAAGCTTACTGGCGATTCAGTATCGAGGAAAGATCCTGAATCCATGCCAAAATAAGTTATGCCTGCACTATAGAGAATGTATAACTTTTCACAAAAAAAGGATCTTAAGCACTCTGTCACAAGAGCAGGTGGAGGAGCTCTCCAAAAAACATACTGTACATAAATGTCTCCAAAAACTGTGACGATCAGTGGAGTTCCTCTGTTGGAGTCTCCAGAGTCTTCTTTGCTATAGGCTCTGACCGAAACGGCTGGAAAATGTGTGATGAAAGCGACAGGTGACACATGATATGCGAACTTGATAAAAAGTTCAGAGAATCGGTGATGGCATCCTTTTTGTTAGTGGAAGCTCTGCAGTATCAAAGGAACACTACATATACCTGGTGCCTTAGTTACTCCATGTGAATCATGGGACTATTTGGATTCTGAAGACTGTTCAGTTTTACTGTAGTGCTGGGTCACGTTTATTGGTGCGCAGTATCTTGGAGTTTCCCTGCAACAGATGATAGGAGGAAAATTTTCTGTCATCACTGTAAGATATCTTCCTCCATTCCAATGGTATCCGGTCGACTGTCAACACGTAATAGAGCCAAGCGTCTGCTAACCGCTGGTTTACAAATGTTCCAGCATTTCGACAATGTCCGCGCCGGCTCGTTATGCCGGGGAGGGGTTCGATTCCCAGCTGGGGTGGAGATTTTCTCCGCTCAGGGACTTTGTTTGTGTCGTATTCTCCATCATCATTTCATCCTCATCGACGCACAAGTCGCCGAAGTGGCGTACCTCAAAAGACTTGCACCAGGCGATGGGCTCTACCAGGCGGGAGGCCCTCGCCACACGACATTTCATTTTCGTTTCGACAATGCTTTAGCAGACAGTTATGTAGTTTTAAACGCGCAACCCTTGTCTTTGGTTTCGTTATCTAATATTTAATGAGGTTGGTTGGTTGGTTTTGGGGAAGGAGACCAGACAGCGTGGTCACCGGTCTCATCGGATTAGGAAAGGATGGGAAGGAAGTCGGCCGTGCCCTTTCAGAGGAACCATCCCGGCATTTGCCTGGAGTGATGTAGGGAAATCACGGAAAACCTAAATCAGGATGGCCGGACGCGGGATTGAACCGTCGTCCTCCCGAATGCGAGTCCAGTGTCTAACCACTGCGCCACCTCGCTCGGTCATTTAATGAGGCGACATACTAACTGCCTTTAATTTATATTACTTTCTCTTAGAAGTATATGTGCTTTTTCAATAGGTATTCTTTCGTATGTGAATGAATAGCCATTAGTATTCCTTTCAATACAATATGTTTCATTTAAATTAACTGTGGCGCTAAAGTACTTAACTAAAGATGTGAATGATGAAAAGAAGGATAGAAGCAACTGCCCATTACACAGATTCTCCACCTTTGCCTGCTGTAGCGAATGTGTAATTTTTTTTCATCTATCTCCTTGACATACACACGACAATCTCTGTTCCACACCAGATGGTTATGAGCAGTTAACAGAATATGGACTGTGTACGAACAATTTAATGTGCACTCATTGAGAGGAACCTAAATAGCTACGAGTTAGCAGATGTGAGATTAGCGATAAATGTAATATCAAAGTTGCAAAGTACGTAGTTGTCCAAGTGGTGGTATTACTCAGGAAGCAAAATAGTTCAAGATAAACGAAGCACTGAGGATACATGAAGTACCGGCTGTTGTGGCCGAGCGGCTCTAGGCGCTTCAGTCCGGAAGCTCGCTGCTGCTACGGTCGCAGATTCGAATCCTGCCTCGGGTATGGTTGTGTGTGATGTCCTTAGGTTAGTTAGGTTTAAGTACTAATTCTTGGGGACTGATTACCTCAGATGTTAAGTCCCACAGTGCTCAGAAACATTTGAACCATACAAGAAGTAGACTAGCACAGGTGAAAGAGCATACATCGCTAAAAGAGGGCTATTAGGGTCAAAAACACCCCTTGAAAAATAATTTCTAAGAACGTACTTCCCGAAAACGGACTTCCATGAATGTGAATGATGGATTGTGGGAAAACCGATAAAGGAGCAAATTGAAACATGCTGAAAATTAAGTCCAAGAAGATAGTAAATGAGGAGATTCTCCGCAGGATCATCAAGTAAAAGACTATGTGGAAAATACTGACTAGAAGGGAAAGCGTTAAGGGACATGTGTTTAGACATCACTTAGAAAGTGTAAGGGAGAGTCGTAGAGGGAAAAACTGTAGGGGATGACAGAGATACATCCAACATCCAAATGAGGACGTTTGGCTCGAAGATGAAGAGACTGCCAGGGGAGAGAAAGTCGTGAGAAGCTGCATTAAACGATTCGGAACACTGATAATGAAGAAAAAAAACCTCTTCATATCGGCGAGCTACATCCTTCCCAGCTTCAAGTACTGAAATTATATATTTCCCTCAAATAGCATGACTTTTATGTGGCAATGCGTTATGGCCAGAATGCTTGCATTTACAGCAGCGTAATGGATAGCATACGTTAGGACGTACTGTAAGTCCAAACACAGTTTCAGCTATCAGATGACGAGGCGAGTCGGAGAATGAGTGACGTGGCCCGGGGTCTAGTGGACGGAGAATGTAAAAGACGTTGAAAACGGACGAGAACAGTCTGGGAAGACCGTCAGGAAGTGGCAGACCCAAGTCGAGCAACTCGTCACGAGGAGCGGCTGCCAGAATGACCAGCTCCGCCCACTTAGTGGCTAAAGAATTATTTTCAGTGTGTTTCAAGTCGAGCGTATTGCAGTAAAGCCACGGAATTTGAATGCAAGAAAAACTACTGCTTTACAGCGGTTCCTGTACCACAAACTCAAAGTTACGGCTATATTTTTGATCTGTTCTTTAACAGTGTTAGTTGATACGTTTATTGCATATCAAGACGTGTTGTTACATTAAGCAATATATGTGCTACAGCTACAAGCAGTGACCACCAGAACACCATTAGTTTTCAAGTCAGTTCGGGTTTAAATGGTGATGGATTTTGACACACTTCGATTTACATACACTGTCTACCAAAAGGGGATCACCCAGAAGGGCACGAGGAACGAAATGAAACTTCACTGATTCAGAGGGTACGTAGTGTCATTTCAGTTATTACAAAATCGAGGCAACTTTGCAGGGGGCTTTGTAGTACGAGCCCATTTGTTGGTATAAGGTTGCGCCCCCTCTCACCTTGAGTCATCCACTTATTCGCTAGTAAGGGTATCAATAAGCAATTGTATCCTCCCCTGAGGTAAGTTGGCCAGTAGGTGTTGTGGCTGGTCTTTGACAATGGCACTGGGACGGAGTTAGCCTCCAGGCCGATCCCACACATGTTGTACTGCATACAGAGCTGGTGATCTTGCTGTCCACAGGAGTATGCCAACATCATCCAGAAGGTTCTTAGAGACTATGCGTATGTGGGCAAGCGTTGTCCTGTTGAAAAATGGCACCACGATATTGTCGAATGACAGGTAACATATGGTGCAGGATCTCAATGATGTACCGTTGTCCAGCCAGAGTTTCATATACCACAACCGGCCGTCTCTCACTCAGAGCCAGTCATACTCGACAGCTCCTCACACCGCTATGCCATTCCAAAGCACTGGGAGCGGGACTTCTCCCCAGGGTGCCACCATACTCGGCAACGACGGTCTTCCAGGATACTGCAAAGACGCGATTCTTTTCTGAACACAACACGATGTCATTCATACGCATTCCAGTCTTCCTGGGCATAGCACCACTCCAAACACAGCCGTTTCTGTTGAGGTGTTAATGGCACCCTAAACTTGGGACGTTAATTACACGATCCACTTGCTCCCAGTATTCGAAAAATGTAGCGGGGTGACACAATATTGCAGGGAGTCTATTACTCGTTTTCGGACTGCAAGCGCAGATGTGAGGGATTACGATGTGTTTGGTACAAAACATGGTTATCCTCCCTTGTTATTGGCAGAAGTGGTCGGCTGATACCCTGCCGACGGGTATACCTACCCTCCCGTTCCTTTCATATCTGGGTATTGCACTATCCGACCAACCGTCCAAAAGGTGACCCACAACGAAGTCCCTTTCACACTTTGTCAGGTGCTGACGACGCTGTTTCATACAAGTACAAGTCATCTCCGTGCCCTCACAGTGATCACTTAACGTCTGACGCTCTTCTGTTACTTCGCATATTCCACCTGCCTAATAACAACACTGAAGGGCAACACGATCAAAGGTAAAGCACTTCGGTGGCCGTTCTACCTGTCACGGAGAATTGCAACTCCAATCATTTAGGCACCCGCCGATGGTGTGTGCGTCTAGTAGGTTACATTGATACCCGACGATGTTTCTGAGCGCTTTGCTTGTTTTTTAAGGCAGTGTATGCACAAATTACGTTAATAGAAGTATGTAATTCCTCGATGCCTCTTTCGTCCTACATCCCCCTTTACTTGAAATTATATTAATTAATTAGTATGGTCATTAACAAAAGCGACGCAAATTCTAAACTACTGGTAATTATTCGGCTGTTCATCTTATTCTACCTTCCTTTTTTGTCATTAGTCTGCCGATTGGGCGGTGTCTTCCATTTGTACCGGAGAGTACTTCTGTTCCATTCGCAAATTGCGTGTAGGAAGAATGATAGTAGGGAAGTCATTGTACTAGCTCTAACTTCTCGTCGTGGTCATTTCGCGAGACATATGCTAGAGGAATTAATATGTCGTCCGACTCCTACTGGAAAGCACTCCCTAGAAATTTCAATAGTAGAGCTCTCCATGGTGCGTATCGGCACTCCTCTATCGTCCGCCACTGGAGCGTGTTGAGTATCTCTCTAACGCCCTAGCGCCGACTAAACGATTCCATAACGATATTCGCCGCTCTTGATTCGATCTTCTGTATCTCTGCTATCAGTCTCTCCCAGTAAGAGTTCCAGATTGATGAATAGTACTCAAGAATCGGTCGTACAAGAGCCTTATAAACAACTTCTTTGGTGGATGAATAACATTGTATTAAGATTCTTCCTATGAATCTTAAACTGGCATCTGATTTTGGTACTATTTATTCTACGCGGTCGTTCCACTTAAGGTCCCTCAAGATAGGCGCTCCTAGATACATTGCTGGGGAAAAATTAGTGCACCTACAAATACGACGTTGATTTTAATCCGATGACTATACACTGTGCCATCTGGGGGATACAAGATTTGCTGGTAATGCTTTCAACGTCGTCCGCGAACAGACAGCGTAGTGACATAAATACCAGAGTGCCATCATTGTCCACCTTTTTGTGTCTACACTTTGAGAGCGAATGATCATAGTCAGAAGACCTAGTGTGGTGCAAAAGTGTGAGGAAAGCGGGCCATGGTGACGCACTCGTGTTTCCCACAGCCAACTGAGCGAGTTAGAGAGGGGTCAGATTGTATGGCCTTCCGAGTGGCGGGATGGCCCTTTCGGGGACTTGCCGCACAAGTTGGACGTGCTGCGTCAGCTGGGCAACGATGCTGGTGTCAGTGGTCAAGTGAACATTCCCACACCCCTAGACGAGGTTCTGGACTTCCACGCAACACAGATGCCCTCTAGGATCGCCATATTGTAAGGACAGCAGTGGAACATCGTACAGCTACCACAGCACAGATAAGAGGGCTTTAGAGTCAACACGAACTATTGCGAACCGGTTATTAGCAGTGGGACAACGGCCTAGCACATCTCACACAACAGCATCGACGTGCACAGCTCGACTTTTGCCGTCAGGGGATCACTTGGAAGGTAGAATGGAGCACCGTAGTTCTCAGCGATGAAATCAGATTCTGCCAGCACACAAGTGATGGTCGTTTGCACATACGACGCAGGCCTGGCGAGTGCTGTCTCGTTGAGTGCATTCGTCTGACACACTGGTCCTACCCCAGTCCTTATTGTCCGAGGTGTGATAAGCTACAACTCTCGTTCAGTAAAACTCGACGTTCTTTGCAAGACATGCAGCAACTTTCGTAGACAGTACCATCACTTAACTTGCCTCCAGTCGAGGACAAGAGCTACGCGAACAGCTTGAGCTAGCGTGGCTTAACGTAAACCAGGACAGTACTCGCCTTCTGTACGATCGACCGAATGCCAACATCAGCGCCTGCATTTTCGCCTGTGTTTCAGCTTGGATCGACATGTGATACCTCAGAACCGCTTGTGCTATTGATCCGTAAAAATAATCATTCCATCTACTGCAAACTCACTGGGGCAACAATACATCTTGAATAGAATGGAAACCTCTAAAATTGTGTACAATTTTTTTCCGGTAGTGTATTTTAAGGTGGTTACCGTTTCCAGTAGTTTATCATGAGGTGTGAAGGTTTCAGTAGTGGATTTCTTTCCCTAAATATGCGCAACATGCTACATTTGTTTACGTTCAATATCAACTCCCAGTCCGTGCACGATCCATCAGTACTCTGTAGGTCCTTCTGCAGGTCGTTACTGTCTTACGACGTTGCTACCTTCATACAGAGAATCGCAACAGTTGTGAACAGACTTAGAGAGCCTCCGACGCATTCTACTAGACCATTTATATACACTGTAAACAGTAAAGGTCCTATCACACTTCTTGGAGTACCACCGAAATTACCTTTGCAGCTGTCGATTTTGTTCCGCTAATAGCGACGTGTTGAGCTCTATCTGCAAGGAAGTTTTGAATACAATCGCACATATGATCCAGTTCTCTGTAAGCTCGTTTTTTCATTAAACGGCAGTGCGAGACAGAGTCAGACGCCTTCCCGATGTCGAGGAACACAGCGTCAACCTGAGCGCCGATGTTTGTGGAGTGTGAGACAGCACTGGTGCTAACGACACGGACGCCAAATTCTCTTCATGTCAACCTTTTCTAACACCCAGGACGCGCTTTTAAACCACCGGCCCATACTTTCCATGAACTGAGTATTTTGTGAGTTAGCAGATAGTCGCATACCTCCCAAAAACTAATTGAGGACTTCCCGAAATCATGCCACGCAGAATTACTGTTGTTTTATGTTTCAGATATAGACCAAAACGTTATTAAACAGATGTAATTATTCTTTTGCTTCATCACAGTGATTGCTGTGATGAGCTTGTTATCTTTGTGCGCCGTTAGAAAGTCCACTTTAAGACACTATGTATTCGTCAGGTAAACTGGACACTAACTTTACAGTATGTCTGGCTATTTATTGTCCTAAACACACGGTTATCGATTTCATTTTTTAATAGCGATAACTAAACGACAAAACCTGCGTTGGTGACCAGTGCAAGAAGGCGCTTTTTTCATGGTTTATTTATAACTAAATCGTGTATGTTTAGAATGATAGCCATAATTCAAGTAAAAACCAATGGGGACAAGAAAGGGGGGGCTACTACTGAATTTAGCGACTGGATGATATTTGCTGGTCTGTCTTTTGCGCGAGGTCTTTTAGCTCAGATCTGATCGGAAAGTTGGTTGCTCTTGTGGTATTTTCTCCGTGCAAGTATTTAAAAGCATAAAGACTTTTGGGGTGCTACAGGCAGCCTCTTATTGTTTATGGGCCTTGAGAATGTAAGAAATTTAAAATCTTAAAAAACAGCCCAGTGAGAGGCCTCGTTTCCTAAAGGTTTCTGACCACGACCTGTTTTCTAGTTTTGGTTCAAATGGTTCTAATGGCTTTGAGCACTATGGGACTTAACTGCTGAGGTCATCAGTCCCCTAGAACTTAGAACTACTGATACCTAACTAACCTAAGGACACCACACACATCCACGCCCGAGGCAGGATTCGAACCTGCGACCATAGCGTCGCGCGGTTCCAGAGTGTACCGCCTAGAACCGCTCGGCCACTCCAGCCCGCTCTATTTTTGGTAACTCATCTTAAATGTAGTTGGCCACCTTAGGCGGATAGTTAAATTCTGTTCTTGGTTTTGGTAATTTAATCTGACTGCTGTCACGGCTGATTAAAAAATGCATTTTTTTTAAATTTTAAACCAAACAACGGACCAACGAAATCCAGCCATCCGTTAAATACCTGCAGTAGTAGCCCTCCCTGCCTTGTTTACTAAACCAAAAAATTGAGAATACAGCAATGGGCATTAACCGGAAGGCCACCAGCAAGAGGCCACGAGGATCAAACTGCAATACCAATTGACGCCAAAGCTGCGCAGAACAAATTAAAAGCCAGATAATAATAAACGTGAGCAGTACTTCCACCAATGCCACCAACCTCACGAACTTTTACACAAAATTCAAGCACAAACAAAATAAATTACATAACGTCCGCTCGCCAGCTTACTGCGCGTATACTGAGAAGGCTTTCCTCCAGCAAATGTAAGACAGAACTTTATAAAAATTTAACAAGAGGTAACACACTTGCTTACTGCAAGTACAGAATATAACCAATGCGCCCTCACATGCCAAAACCGCACAATATTACAGCGTAATATATCTCGATAGCCAGTATGGTGGAACCTTACGGCAGAATACATGAATTCTGTGAAGTTCCCTACGACGATGGCCGTAAAGCAGATGTTCACCGCTGTTTCTGGATGCAATTCTCCACAGGATCACTGTCCACCAGTCGGAAATGCCGTGTGGCTAGGGCCTCCCGTCGGGTAGATCGGTCGCCTGGAGCAAGTCTTTCGAATTGACGCCACTTCGGCGACTTGCGTGTCGATTAGGATGAAATGATGATGATAAGGACAACACTTAGTCCCTGAGCGGATAAAATCTCCGACCCAGCCGGGAATCCCACGCCCGTGTTACCGGGTTCGATTCCCGGCGGGGTCAGGGATTTTCTCTGCTTCGTGATGACTGCTACGGTCGCAGCTTCGAATCCTGCCTCGGGCATGGATGTGTGTGATGTCCTTAAGTTAGTTAGGTTTAAGTAGTTCTAAGTTCTAGGGGACTGATGACCATAGATGTTAAGTCCCTTAGTGCTCAGAGCCATTTGAACCATTCTTGAACCAGCCGGGAATCGAATCGGGGCCGTTAGGTATGACACTCCGTCGCGCTGACCACTCAGCCACCAGGGGTGGACATCCGCCAGTCAAGGCAGCGTATTCAGGTACTCTGGCGGAATCAAGCTACTCGCGGCTACCCAAACATGAAGCAAGCAGCCACCATCAACAGCGTGGCCGACCCGCTATTAGGTCCAACACGTCCGCCTCGATACTGCAAGCGGACCCATTGCCGAAGCCAGCCCTCGGTCTTCACACCGAGCCGTCATCAAAATGTCGTCCACAAGCCGCACTTCTGCAGTGGACGCTCAATCAACTTTGTAGCCGCAGCTCATGTGCGAGCTTTTACCCTCGAGAAGCACTATGACACTACCCCTTAGTCTACTGCGACCCCCGAGTTTAAATTTCGAAATTTGTGGTATGTCCCTATGGGACCAAATTGCTGAGGTCATCGGTCCCTTGGCTTACACGCTTCTTAACCTAGCTTAAACTTACGCTAAGGACAACACACACACACACAGACACAGACACACACACACCGATGGGGGAGAGCCGTGCGAACCGTGGCAAGGTGCCATAGACCATGCAGTTACCACACGACGCATAGAGTTGCAGTTACGACGCAACGGGTCAAAGACGTTATGCTAGAGCGACACGACGGCTCAGTTCTAATCCCGTTAATGAGAAACAGAGAGGGAAAGGGAGGTGGGGCGGACAATACGAGGCCTTTGAAATCCGGAACTCAGGAGACAACCGACCTCCAGGCATCCTGGTAACCAGACACAACGTCAAGCTGAATGGAGTATGCTGTATTGTGTTTCTTGATGGCTCGGTTCCGGACGTGGAAGCTCACTGGGAAGATCACATTGATCACTTCGTATGGCCCTGAAAAGCAACGGAGCGCTTTGGCACTCACCTTCTGGCTACCCTTACTCGAGGCCCAGACGTTCTTGAGAAAAAGACTTGTAGTGGATCCTGGTGCAGTTTGGAATACCTGTGTGAAGGTCTGGATAGATGTCTGCCTGTGACACATTACGATCCTCTTCAACTGTTGGCGTTCTCTGTCAGTCAAAAGGCGAGATCAGCCTGTACGCTTTTGTGCTGTACGTGCCCCTTCACGTTTCCACTTCACTATCACATCGAAAACAGTTGACGAAGGGATGTTTAGGAGTGTGGAAATCTCACGTACAGATATATGACACAAGTGACAACAAATCACCTTACCACGTTGGAAGTCCGTCAGTTCAGCGGAGCGCCCCAGTCTTCTCTCTCAAGACGTCTAATGACTACTGAGGTCGCTGATATGGAGTACCTGGCAGTAGATGGCAGCATAATGCACCTAATATGGAAAACGTAAGTTTCTGGTGGTGCCCGGAAACTTTTCATCACGTAGTGTATAACATTTGAAGATGAGCTCAGGTCTTTGTATGGTGAGTTACTGATCTTTTTGGGCCCAACCAACTCTTTCATTTCCTTATGTTAGCATAGAGCCATCATTTCTCGCCCCACTAACGATACAGGCTATGAATGATCGGTGTCGTTCACGAGCAAGCTGATAACGAGCAAGCAGAGATGAACATATGTCACCTGGTGATTTTTGCGATTTTCGCTTAGAGCATACAGTACCCATACACTCGATTATTGAACTTTCTCCATTGCATACACATGTAGCACGATGATGGCGTGATCACTGTTCACCGCAATCGCCGTCCTCCTGCGCGGCTGAGTGGTAACGTGCTTGCCTCCGATGCAGCGTGCCCAGGTTCGATTCCTGGTTGAGTTGGAGATTTTCTCCGCTCGTGGACTGGATGTTGTGTTTTTCTCATCATCATTTCATCCTCATCAACGGCACGCAAGTCGCCCAATGTGGCGTTGACTGAAATAAGACTTGCATTTTCTAACTTCCCCGGACGGGGCCTCCCGGCCAGCAATGCCATACTTTCATTTCATTATCACATTCGCCAATTCTCGAGTCTGATGACGTGGATCATTGTGGATCAAAGCGTTGAAACGATCTTCATCAAGCCCCGAAGGTCTTCCGGAATGTGGTGACTCGCTAATGTTAACGATCCTTTTTAAAATGAGAAAACCATTTTTTTGTCGTGATCTGTCCAATGTCAGTTTTCCCACACACAGCAGAAACAATTCTGGCTGACTCCGCTGATGTCATCCCTATACTGAACTCATACAGAAGAAGATGTCCGAAATGTTCCGATTTCTCAACCTTGCACTCCATTTTCTAGCGTCCACAGCTCCACTCACTGTCTCCAAATGCCAAAATGACAATATGTAAACTCAAATAGCATCAGTGAACAACAAATAAAAATTTCAGTCCATACATAAACGCATAGTAACCGAACTACCAACATGCAAAAAAAAAAAAAAAAACGAAGAATTTATGCACCAAGCTAATGTTAACAGGAAGGGCGAACAGCAAAAGGGGGGCGGATGGTCCTGGATACTGAGAGTTTCATGCATAACGGTATTAAACGCAAAATTAAGTCACCTGGTTGATTGATCCCACTATCCCACTTGGTCTGAGACTTGGCGGGGAAAATGACCAGGGCTGATTTCAGGTAGCTATTCAATCGTTCCGCAGAAGACAACTGTGACTGACAGGAGGCGGTAATTACGTGAGATATAGCTTTATTGAAGCAGAACTTTCTAAATCCTCGACATCAATACTGGAGCGTTGTCGCTCACCATCACCTAAGGTGCTCCAAATGCTGAAAACATTCCGCTTAAATTCTCAATCATAACCCACTGGTGGTGAATTTGCTTTGGAAGCAGCCAGCCAAAATGCGTAAAGGCTTCGACCACCACCAGGTCCTACAAGTTGCCCTGCTTGGCACGCGGTGAAAGACCCGGATAATTGATAATAGTTTTGTACATGCGATTCCCCGCCGTACTGGAATGAATAATTACTTTGCAGGTACTGGGACTGGACTTGACTATCTTACAAACATGACATTGCCTTACTAGCTTCCTTACATCATATTTCAAGTGTTCCTTAATTTTCATGACTGTCACATAAAGCCCTAAATGTCCCTCGTATAATGAATGCTGGAGGAACCTGAAAACAGAAGGAAACAACACTCTGAGGAGATACATCTTCCCCATCACAGTCAGTGTGGTAATCAGGGCAGGCTCTTGCTGAGAGAATGACCTGGCACCTCATTACATCCCTAATTTGTTACTGAATATCCCAACTGGGCATCTGCATCATGTTTTTCCCCAAGGTTTTAGAGCAGTCATGGCATCTCCCCAAGGCCCACGCACACACACACCTGCCGTTCAGTATCTTATGGGATTGGGCATCTTCGAGCTCCTGGTAAATGCTTCCAGTGATTATTATCAAATTGTGTAGTCACACTTGAAATGGTCGTTCTGTCTACGTATTCGGTTTCTGTTGGATTTGTTTATGTTGACGGTCAGTTTCCATTCCCTGCACTAAGCGTGGGTCCGCTGTAGGTCTTCTTGCATTTCACTACCGTTGTCGAGCGTTTCTATTTCTCTGTACACAACAGCATCATCCGCGAAAATCCTCATGGAACATCCGACATTGTGTACCAGGTCATTTATATATGAGTATATCGTGAAAATTAACGGTACTATTGAGCCTCAGTGTTTATGATGTCATATCTCTTGAACTTTGCGTCGTAAAATGATATAATTTTGCATGTGCATCCAGCAGTATATGAGGATACTTTCTGCAAAATGTATGGTTAATCGAATTAGCAGTAAAGAAGTAATACATCTAAATACGAAGTCTGATGCTGTTTCATTACATAAACAGGAAAATTTGCTTTCATTGTTTTCTGTGGGACGTTAGAAACATTTTAGAAATGATTTCAAATTATTTTTAAAATTTGTTTCTTCTCGACACATGCTCTTATTCTCAAATAATTACAAAATAAAATTTTTTTTCGTTGCCAGGGAAGTTTGAACGAAAATGGGATATTGTTATGATACTCATTCCGAGTATATTTGTACTTTTTCCAAATTGGCTCTGGTTTTTGAGATATAGGTTATTTGTGGAAATGAGAGTTTCATGTGGATAATATCGACTGCAGGGTCCATATATGGTGTAATGTATTTGCTACCTGTTTTTTAATTAGTGATATTGTACTATCTTTATTAAACAATTGTGCTCAGGGAATGCATCTGTGTGGTTGAGGATTACATCATGCAAACATCACACTGTCAGCATGTGTTAAGTCCTGTTGTGCGGTGCGTGTGTTGAAGATATTGAGGGTTGTTCAGATTTGAAAACCTTCTTCCATACTTCAACCAAGAAGAGGTTATAGTGTATTGCAGCAATATACCTGGACTTTTACTTGAATTGGGGCTGCCGGAATATAGACCAGAGGACTGGCGTCTCTTCACAGACAGTTCCACTAGAACTTTCAAATAACTTCCGGGAATTCAGCCAGGTAACACTTTCAGCGACCGCCGATATTTCGGCGGGAGAACACCCCGCCATTTTCAAGGCAAACTGCAACGGACAGGCGGCGTGCATGCAAATTTAATACCTCGGTTCTGCGACAGAAGCAGGAAAGATAACACACACACTGAACACTAGTGCCACCAAAGATGACCAAAGTCAGAGCTATCGATAGTGAGACTATGAATTCACAGGTGAGGCAGCATTGACTCTGTTCCTCTGTTTTTTGACGAGGGAGAGGGCCGGATTCCAAACAGAGTTTAAACAGAAACTTCCATCCCTGTTAACGAGGTTGCTCGCTAGTTTAATCTCAACTGCCTCCTTAATGACACTGTCCCAATAGCTGGACGTGCATGCCAATATCTCGGTTCCACTAGAAGTTTAAAATGTGTTCTCCTACACAATGGCAATCGTTACGCATCTATTCCAATTGCCCACTCAACAAAACTTTGTGAAGCATATGCTAACATCAAGATGGTTCTGCAGAAAATTCAGTATATGCAGCACCAGTGGTTGATTTGTGTTGATTTGAAAATGGTGAACTTCTTGCTTGGACAACAAAGTGGATACACAAAGCACCCATGTTTTATCTGCATGTGGGATAGTAGGGCAAAACACGACCATTGGAAGCAGAAAACATGGCCTCCAAGGGAACATATGGCTGTTGGTGAAGCAAACATCATTAATGAACCTCTGGTTAGTAGGGACAAGATTGTTCTTCCACCATTACATATTAAGTTAGGACTAATGAAGCAATTCACCAAAGCTTTAGACAGAAATGGTAATTGCTTCACATACATCTGCAATACGTTCCCTGGACTCAGTAGTGAAAAACTTAAGGCAGGAATATTTGATGGTCCTCAAATTCGCAGGCTCATCAACGATACCAATTTTACAAGTGTCATGACTGTCACTGAAGCATCGGCCTGGAACAGTTTTGTCGCTGTTGTAAAATGTTTTTTGGGCAATCATAAAGCTCCCAATTACGAGGAACTGGTCAAAAACATGCTCACTAACTTTCAAAACTTAGGAGCTAACATGAGCATAAAATTGCACTTCCTTCACAGCCACTTGGATCGATTTCCTCGTAATCTAGATGATTTCAGTGAGGAACAAGGAGAGCGGTTCCATCAAGATATGAAAGGAATAGAGGAAAGATATAAAGGAAGATGGGACAGGCATATGATGGCAGATTATTGCTGGAATCTGCAACGTGACTGTTCTGAAGAGACCTATAAAAGGAAAGCGTGCAGGAAGCGGTTCGTCATGGACGGAAAATGATATACTTATAGAGAAACTTTTCAATTATGTTTTATACGTGGAAAAATGCCTATCAGGTTTTCATAGAAGCTATTTATAAAGATTATTTTCTTTTTTCATTGTAGTTTGTAGCGCTCGAGTTCAGTATTAGCAATTTTTTCTAATTTTATGAATAAATCATGCATTATCTCAAAAACTAGAGCCAAACTGCATAAATGGTTGCTATATTCGTCCTCAGCACCACTAACCCATCCTAAAGCCACTCAAATATCCTTGGCAAGAAAATGAGTGTTGACCAGTGTAATGGATGAGGATGCTCTGGGTAACTTGCACGCTATGGGTTACATTGCCTCAAGAAATATATTCAATCTATTCACGACGTACTGTGTTAAACCTTTAACGTAAGGTTATACCTGTTAATGATTAGAATATGACATCATTTTAAATTCTTAAATTTACTTTGATAACCAAAAATTTACCGCCCGTGGAAGCCATCAGACAGACAGTTTTCAACTCAGACTGTGTGACCGTTTTATCCGTTTATTGCTGTAGACCTGTAAGTCAAAATTTAACACAAGTTTCTCTCACTTAGCGGTGTAGCGAAGCAACTTAAAATGCTTAAGAAAGGCAAGGCCTGTGGTCCAGACTGTATATGAGTCAGGCTCCTTTCAGAGAATACTGATATTATAGCTCCATACTTAGCAATGATGTACAACCGCTTGCTCGCAGAAATATCCGTACCGGTAGGCTGGAAAGTTGCACAAGTCACACAAATGCCAAAGAAAGGAAATACGAGAGATGGGCTGAATTACAGAGCCGTATCAGTAACGTCGATTTGCAGTAGGATATTGGAACATATACTATGCTCGAACGTTTTAAATCATCTCAAAGAAAATGATTTATTGACAAACGGCAAACACGGATTCAAAAAATATTGTTCTTGTGAAATTCCACTAGCTCTTTATCCTAACGAAGTAATGCGTGCTGTCGACAGGGGACGTCAAATTGATTCCATATTTTTTGTTTTTCAGAAGGATTTCGACACCGTTCCTCATAAGGACTTCTAATTAAACTGCGTGCCTATGGAGGTCTCAGCTGTGTGACTGGATACGTGATTTCCTGTCAGAACGGCCACAGTTCGTAATAACTGACGGGAAATCATTGAGTGAAACAGCACTAATATCTGGTGTTCCCCAAGGAAGTGCTATAGGCCCTCTGCTCTTCCTTATCTACATAATCGATTTACGAGAGGACCTGAGCAACCCTATTATATTGTTTGCAGCTGAAGCCGTCATTTATCGTCTTGTGAAGTCCTCTACAGGGCGACAATTGTTGAACTATATGAAAAAACATAAATTAGTTACAAACTACAGCATACATACACTTTATTCAAGATGCAACCGTCACTACACATATTCGGTTTTAGTTTATGGCATGTTCGATATGCTTGCCATCATTGGTGATTATGTGGCGCAGACGATTAGGGAAATTCTGCGTGACCGGCTGAACTGGCCGAATATCGATGATGTCGATGACTCCTGAATGGCTGTTTTAGCTCACCAGTGGTTTTGGGGCTATTGCTGTACGTTTTGTCTTTAATACAGCCCCACAAAAGTGAGTCGCATGTGTTCATATCTGGAGAACAGGGCGGCCAATCGAGGCCAATGCCAATGGCTTCTGATCTTCCCACAGCCAGAATATGGTCCCCAAAGTGCTCCTTCAGGACATCAAGCACTCTCCTGCTTCGATGGGGTCGAGCTCCATCTTGCATGAAGCACATCTTATAGAAATCAGGGTCACTTTGGACAATGGGGATGAAATCATCTTCCAAAACCTTTACGTTGAGTTCGGTAGTCACTGTGAGGTCAAGGAGTATCGTACCGATTATTCTGTGACTGGACATTGTACACGACACAGTCATCCGCGAAATGCGGATTCTCAGTCCCACAAATGCACCAATTCTGCTTATTGACGGAGCCATCAAAATGAAAGTGGGCTTCGTCGCTAAACCAAACAACAATGCATATACTAATTCCCATCATGCCCCACGGCAAAACGAGTATTTTGAACGTCCTAACGGAAGCCATTCAGAAGTTATGACGATTTTATTTCATACAGTTCTGTAATTGTCACCCTGTATGAACAAAAGGAATTGAAAAATGATTCAGAGAAGGTTTCTATATGGTGCAATAAATGGCAATTGACTCTCAATACTGAAAAGTTGAAATCATCGACAAGAGTACTAAAAGGAATCCGGTGAATTTCGGTTAGACGATAAACCAGACAAATATAGTCACAGTAGAATCAACTAAGTACTTAGAGGTTATGATTTGGAATAACTAAAACCAGAACTATCACGGAGATAATGTTGTGGGGAAAGCAAACCAAAGACTGCGATTTATTGGCAGAACACTTAGAAAATGTAACAGGTCTACTAAAGAGACTGCTAACACTAAGCTTGTCTGCCCTTTTCTTGAGTATTACTGTCCGTTGTGTATCCGCATCAGAATTGACGGAGGATATTGAAAAAGTTAAAAGATGGGCAATTCGTTTAGTATTATCTCGAAATAAGGAAGAGTAAGACGGATATGACACACGAATTGTGAGGCAAGCCAGGAAAACAAAGGCACGACCTTCTCTGAAATTTCAATCACCAAATTTCTCTCCACAGTTGACAGTATTTTGTTGGCACCTACCTACATAGGGAGAAATGATCGTCATAATAATATAACAGAAACATTTAAGTGTTCATGTTTCCCGCGCGCTGAAACGGTAGAGACGTTGCTTAATGGTGGTTCGATGAACCCTGTTCCAGGCATTTAATTGTGAATTGCATAGTTATCATGTAGACGTGCATGTAAATGCAGAATTTTGATCTTCTGAAATTGAAGGAATATTTCTGAAATAATCTATGTTCCCTAACAGCTGAAATTCGCACTTTACGTTCTTGGACTGCATGTACTACGTAACGTTAACATCGACGTCTCTAACTTCTGTGGTTTGGGATCTGTGCTATCTCATGTTGACTGTTCTTGTAATATTATGATAAATATTAAGCTCTTTTATTGTATAGATCTCTTATGAATTATTTTTATACTAACAATAATAGCAAATTTCAGCCCACCTTTATATCACTCTCATGGATAATCGAATAAGTACAGCTACATACATCCCAGCTCTTCGCCGCAGTTCTCATTCACATTAGTAGCTTGGAAATTACTTGTAGCCATCTACAATGCCTCCCTGACAGAATGAAAGACAGTGGAGGCACAGTTTTATACTATTTAAGTATCCTCCAATGCGCTACCCAATTTTACAAGATTTCTCCTTTAAATTAAACTCTCAATTGCGTTGTAAATAAAGTGAATACGCTGCCAATCGAATTACATCCTCTGACATTTCTTTTTAGAAATAAATGAACTTCCTGAAACTATTTTGTCTGGCGTAAATAAATATTCAACGTAATCTGAGATCGGACTGTAGTGACGGAGAAATGGCTAATTACTTGTAGCCATTGCTTATCCTTTCACGGTGTTTTACTTGCACTTTGGACGTACAATTTCTAAGCGGTTTGCTATTAAGAAAAAAAATATAGCTTCCGTCAGCGCTTGTGCCAGAGGACTAACTTTACGGGGATAGTATTCCCATGACAGTAATTTTCCCCTCCACTACTGAGACGTACTTTCGTTGTACCGCTCTGTCTAACGGTTCCAGGGGCTGACTCTGAGGGGTGGCGTGAAGATGGATCATGAGCCCGCTACCTGCTGTCTGAGAACTCCCAAAGGAAATCACTTACTGAGCGTGGATGTGATAGCGGAGGGGCTCTCAAGGCAGAGCTTCCCGTGTGATTAATAGTCCTCCTCCATACAAAGCACCTCCGCTGTAATACACTTATAGCGTAGCCCAGGTGCGGAGGAAAATTAACAACGGTAATTGAAACGTTGTTCCCTAAATCTACAGCGTAACAAACTGTTAAAGAGATGGTAGGGCATAAGTTGACTTAAGATTATGACTATGCAGTAACAATCTATTTATACAGGGTGTTTAAAAATTATGTATACATAATTTTAGAGTGTGTAAATCAGATAAAACGAGAAACCATTTTACGCGACATAAAATGTCGCACGTGCTCATTTTCCCCATTAGGGATCCAAGAAGCTTTTGACGCTAATGATGTTCAGAAACGGTGTTCAGACGGTCGTGTAATAAATATTGTTTCTGAGATGTTGTTAAAAATTCTGTTCGTTTACATTAATGGACAACTGTCATCTGCTGGCTAACGACTGTCCAACACGGCCGGTCGCTGTGGCCGAGCGGTTCTAGGCGCTTCAGTCTGGGACCGCGCGACCGCTACGGGCACAGGTTCGAATCCTGCCTCGGGCATGGATATGTGGCATGTCCCTAGGTTGGTTAGGTTTAAGTAGCTCTAAGTTCTATGGGACTGATGACCTCAGAAGTTAAGTCCATAGTGCTCAGAGCCATTTGAACCAATTTTGTCCAACACGTTTAGAACATGGTATTTTACAGATAATGGCTGTAACTTCGGCCAAACGTACAACTACAGTCCGGTTAAAATTACTTGATAGTTGACGCCTGTCACTTCCAGCTATAGTGTTGCCATTTCGGCTGTCGTCCACAGCTATGTTATAGGCCACACAAATACTGCAGGTCACTTCACAAAACCTTGTTAACATATAAGCCGGAGCAATATTGGAAGTGGCCCCCGCGATGTATTCCGGAAATGTGAGGTGCTCTGTCGACAGGTGATTTTAAATGACAGGCCAGGTGAACTGCGGAAGACAACGTGTTTCGTAGCCCTGAATTTCAACTCATGTCCTGAGCTAAGGATAGGAATGACTTTGGTGTACAAAAGGCTCTCATAGTATTTACCAAAGACGGTACAGGTAACTGGACCCGCAGGACTCATCTCCTCGAAAAAATATGGTCCTATGGTAAACTAGTATCTCACCTTTGCAGAATGAAGTAGTACGGTTTATGTGCCTGCAGATTTTCCGTTGAACCATGTTGTGCAATTCTGCGTATTGACATGCTGTTGGTGGTGGAAACAGGCTTCGTCTGACCGCAGAATATTCCATTGCTATTAGTTATCTTCCACGCGAGCAATAAATTCCAGAGTGAACGGTTCTGTTGCTGGCAAGTCAGTAGCAAGCAACTCCTGAGCTTGGGTTACTTTGCATGGATAGCAATGGAGGGCGTTACTCAGGATTTTATGAACCGTCTTTGCAGGTATGTCCAACGTTTCGGCGATTCTCCATGCACTGCATGTCTGCACATACCACTTGCTCTCTCCTGCAGTGCTGTGGCCACGCCTTCGACAGACGTCGGGTGAACTGCTTTCCTCCCTCTGCCATATTGCATTTCCTGAAGAAACTTTCTTTTAGAATTTTGTAATCATTTCTCCAGACCCTTAGCATACACCGGAATAATGCTTATTTTTATAACCTTCACTGTCCGGAATGTCTGCAGGGCTTGCAGAGTCACCGTTCTTGTAAAATAGATTTAATAGCATCGCACGATACTTGGTGGAGACAGTTGTGTCGGGCGCCTCGGACAGAGACTGTGGAACAGCCGAGTGCGCACGTTTCTCGGTGAGCGTATTCTGACGCGTTCAGCGCCATCTATTGGTCAAATTTCCCTTTTTTTTCCTGACATGACTCCCTGTGTCAATAACATGCTATTCGTATTTGATGCGATTCTCAGGTGTGGTTGTCTCTCTACAACATTTTGAACCTGGAACTTTCTGTCGGATAACAGTTTTGTGATACAGCGGCCGTATATAAATATACGAGGAGAAACAAAGACATTGGCCGTAATTTGGCACTGAAATAAATTCAAGGGGGACAAGTGAAAAAAATTTGTGCTGGACTGGGACTCGATTGGTCGACTTTTTTATTTTATTTTTAGGATCACAGTCAGCTTGAGGCTGGGCAGGGGTCGAATCCCGACGCTTGGTCACAATGCCTCTCCGTTCCCATCGTGGAGCTGCATCCTCATACTCTGTTTTTTTCATATATATACACGGGAAAAAAACAAATTAAAACTAGTCTACCCATCCGGAAAAATCCTGCAAGGTGATAAACAATGATCGAGTCCACGGGGTAGGCACGTCGTCTTTCGTCCTGAATCGGGTGAGCGCCTGCTACGCTGGGAACACGCCAACTTTGTGGTGGATTGGTGAAATCGCTGTTCAGATAATTGGCAAGATACGCACAATAACTGGAACATCACGCAACATCTGCATAGGTAGTCTGCAAGTACTGCCAAAACCCCAATATGGATGTACCAAGGTCCAGCCCTCTGTCCAGAGAATAGCCAGGAAAGTATTCCATAGCTGGGTGAAGACAGGACCCTGGACCAATAACATGTGGCGGCATTCGCCGAAAATACGCGACCAATTGTCTCCCTAACAACCAGGAATTCGCAACGGCTACACAATTGAAGGGGGGGTTGTTGTAGCTGAGTCCTCTTGTAATGTTTTATAACGTGGTTGTTTGTGTTGTAACCGCCGGATGATAATTACACGAAATATTTGACAGGATTCGTAATCAGTGGGTCCCTGAGGTACAGAATACGCGAACACCGAGAAGTAAGTTTAAACAGTTTATTAACAAAAGACTGAATATAAAACACGACCACTACGAGCACCCATCATCACTGTGTCCGACATCCTAACACCGGTTAATTACGGTCGTATCGAAAGGCTCCATGGTGAGCTAAGAAAAGTGACATACACGCTTGCGAGGCCGCGCTAGTTATAGGGCGCGCTGCGGACGGCGGCCAGTGGCTTACTATCTTGTGGCGTGCTGCGGCCGGACGCACGTCTGCTGACCAAGCAAATTGTCAGCATTCCAAGATAGGTCGGCTGGTGAGCGCGTGTTACGTACTGTACGGCTATATGTAAACCCGTAGACCCTCACAGTTTTGTGGTACCTGGCTGGATGAGGAAACGGTGGAATGATACATGGGTGACCGGTTGCCTCTCACTACAGCACAAAATGCCCACGTGGTTAAAATACACTTTATTACAGGAACTAATTGAGTACTTAACTTCAGTGATCTCCAGTCTGAAGTTCGGCGGTTAACAAGAATCAAATAACATGTACTAATTCTTGAATCTTGTCGGTGTCCATATCATAAATATACACGATGACTAACGTTCCCCCACAACTAGCTAAAGTTCGAGGCGACCTCTATCACTGTGGAAGACTAGGGCACAGTGTGACGAATTGAGGTGCAATGCAACGTACTAAGGTACTGAGATCGAGAGATCGAGACAGCTCGGTCGGCAGCGTCGGCCTGTAGGCACGATGACGAGGGTGCGTTATCAGCGCGTAGCCTGGGGGCGTATCTTGGCCTTGTCATAGGCGCGCCTAGTTCAGCGCCTGCTATAAAGTGTTTCCTAGTGTCGACCGGCGTGCTGGCGAAGGCGTACGCCAGCGTAGTGATGATCATCGTCGATGCTACGACATATGGCACAGAGGAGTGAGTCTGCCGCCGGCAGGGGTGGCCGAGCGGTTCTGGGTGCTACAGTCTGGAACCGCGCGACCGCTACGGTCACAGGTTCGAATCCTGCTTCGGCCATGGACGTGTGTGATGTCCTTAGGTTAGTTAGGTTTAAGTAGTTCTAAGTTCTAGGGGACTGATGACCTCAGAAGTTAAGTCCTATAGTGCTCAGAGCCAGAGAGAGTCTGCCAGTCTTATCACATGGAACCGATGATTAGTTGGATACTTGACGCAGGTCGCATAACACCAGTTCTGTCTGATATGCGTCGGAAAGAAACTGTGACGAATGTGCCGCCGAAACACAGTCAGCGCAGGTAAAGGACATAGAAATGCTTTGACCGCTGCCAACGCATTCGTGGGACGTCGGGCCGAGAATAACTTTCACAATGAATTCTGCTATGCGAAGAAGTGCGGGCATGATGCTACTGACCGGGACTAGCGGGAAGACGGACACTGGCACAAAGACGCGAGTAAATGGTCCGTAATGGAGGCCTCGACATAGTGTCATTGTTGAAGATCGCGGCCAAGTAATGTTCCGTCGCATAATAACCTTAAAGGCCTCGGCCACACGGACATGCCTTCCTTCCGACTCGGACTTTCAACTTGTCACACGGTAGTAGCGGCAACTGTCGATTAACCCCTTTGCTCGCAGTTTTTGGCTGAGTCCCGCAAGAGGTTTGGATGTAGAAAGAAATTACGTGCCCGTCTAAGCAGATACCACACATACAAATAATATTATCTTTCAGCGGAGACAGTTCACGGTAATTTCAGTGCGGATGTACACTGCTTCCTAACACCTGCGGGGCTCGGTCAAAAGCTGCGATCAAAGGAGTAATACGATAAGTTCAAAACTCTAATCGGATGGGAAGCATGTCCGGATAGCCGGGCGAGCCAAGATAGTCGACGGCCTCCTACTTTTGGACACATGGGAACACATTTAATGCAACTGCCCCGAGTTCTCGCAGTACGCTGCAAATCCCTCCAGGCGCCTCGATCACTTTTACATCTCGCGCTCGCTGGTGGAGAGGAACTCGACGGGCTAAGGTCTGGTCTTTCGTTTTTTCCAACAACACAGCATATGACTGCACGGTCACACTTGACCACCAGAGGATGTGGCAGAGAAGGGGTGTTCGGAAGGTGAATGTGGTCCTACTGGCGTCTCCCAAATGTCGGTAGCATATTGTGGTGAGTTGGGATTCTTGTCGCCGCCGCCCTGGCGCTTACACGTCTCCATTTCCGTACTGGCTGTCCTGTGCCGAACCTGCCCTCCTCCGGGCCATTACAGCTTATGACAGAGACACGGCAGCCTGGAGGAGGCAGTGCCTGAACTTTTATTACCAAGTGGTGAGGAACTGCTGTACGATGCTTTATTCACCTGAACAATGTACAATAGTGAACCACGCCAAAGCATAGGTCACAGCCCACCACCTTGAAGGGATGGTGGGCGATCCCGCACTTGTTTCCCCGGAATACGATGCGGCCGATGCATTAAACAACGCAAACAGGAGAGAGTTTGCATTAAATACTTTTGAACTAATCAAAGTTAACTAATTACAGGAAGGAAATATCAACAGCTCGTCGTCTCACGTTTCTACATTTCGTCAATTCTCAACGTCGCTCCCACCTCTGGCGTAGTTGGTCTATCCTACTCCCAAATTATTATTAGTGATAAGCCATCTGCAGGTGTTCGTCAAAAATCCAGAAACACATAAATGAAGTTACTAGCAGAGCCTGGAAGTTACGATGGTATATTTGACCACGAACGATACCTATGCAATGTCCTTAATACGTAGTAAGTGTCAGCCGTGGTCAGCAAAGTGTTGTGTGTATTGTGAGTGCATTATTTTGAAGGTTACTGATTTCGAAGATGGGCAAGTTGTTGGTGACTGTAACAAAGGTAGCTGAAGTATTTGGCGTTTCAAGAGGCAACATTTAGAAGATTTGTGTCGCATATAAGCAAAGCGGAAAGACATCGTCTTCTAAGTCTTAACGTAGGCGAAGGTGTGTGTTGAGTAATCGCAGCAGACAGTCACTCAAGAGGATTGTGACGAAAATAAACAACTCAACAAATGCCTGTAACAGGAAAACGTAGTGCCGAAGCCATAAAAAATGAACTATGGAGTAATGGAAGAAAGTCATTTCGTCGGGTAAGTATCGTTGCACACTGTTTCCGACCCCTGGTAGAGTTTACGTCTCAGGAGTGAAACATGGCGGCGGTTCTGTGATGGTCGTGGCATCCATATCGTGGTATTCCATGGGCTCTCCACTAGTACTCTTCAAGGTCGCTTTACTACCAAAGATTATGTGACCATTTTTGCAGATCAGGTGCGTCCCAGTGCACAGTGTTTGTTCCTGAGTGGCGATGGTGTGTTCTACGACTACAGGGCCCCCGTTCACACACCTCGCATCGTACAGGACTGGTTACCTTTTGTGAGCACGAGGACGGCCACGACAGTTACCAAATCTCAGTATTAATAATTCCCGGCTGGGTCGGAGATTTTCTCCGCTCAGGGACTGGGTGTTGTGATGTACCAATCATCATCACTTCATCCCCATCGACGCACAAGTCGCCAAAGTGGCGTCAAATCGAAAGACTTGCACCAGGCGAGCGGTCTACCCGACGGGAGGCCCTCGTCACACGACATTTCATTTCATTTCAATAAGTATTTGTGGTCTACTTTGAAGAAAATAGTGCGTGACCGCTATCTGAACCTGTCACTATTTCACGGGAACAGTAGTATGATATTCCCTCGAAAGCCATACATCACCCGCATTTACACATTTCGAGGGGACTGGAAGCTATTTTGAATGATAATGGTTTTGCTGCATCGTATTTGACGTGGTAATGTATTGTTTTCATGGTGTTTCCATATTTTTGGCCAACTTGTGTATGTTGAAAAATGTTGGTAAAATTGCTCCAGGCGTTTCTGAATTATGCTTTTATGTTCCGACTTTCCAAGCCATATTTTCAGCCATACGGTTGCTAGCGGTGTCTTACTGCAGCAGTAAATTTTTCCAGACAACAAATGATAGGTGTGCAAGACTTGGCAGAAATTCCTTTAGGACTTCCAGAAATAACCTCATATGTTACTCTTTGTGCACTCTACCGCCCTTTCCCCAACTGTACGAGTGAACCATCATCGTGGTTGCCGCGAATAAGTCCAGCGATCCCGAAAACTAAGAGTTTTATATTATATTTTTACATGTCAATCCCACTCGCATACCTAGCGGCTCTTGGGATCTATTGCTCCCACAATATCTTTTGTATATATTTCTAGAAGTAATGATTCATGTATATTCGAAATTTAATTAAAATTTCTCCAGACGTTCCTTAGCTGTTCTTCTATGTTCCCATCCCCTCCTCACTCTCGCCCACCTTCCTCCCCTCACCCTCTCCCCGCCCCCCCCCCCACACCAATTGGAGGTAAGTGGTTCCTAAGGCCGGTATTACACTATCAAATTTCTTTGTAAAAGATTTGATCAAAGATGTGATCAAATATTCCTTCAAATATACTTGACGAAGATCTTTGACGTAGCGCTAGAAGGGGTATTACACTGTCATCATATTTTTCGTCAAAGTTCAAGATGGCTGACAACAACAACTTTTTATTAACCGCAGCAGTTGCATGTACCACAATTGCACAGTGTGCACATGCGGAAGAGAAGTGGGGGGGGGGGGGGGGGGGGTGCAGGAAACATACCTGGGTGAAGCCATGGGTTTTACGACGACAGGATAAAAGCATTCAACAAAACTTGTTATGTGAGCTTATAGTAGAGGACGTCAAGTCGTACATCAATTACTTAAGAATGGATGAGCATACATTTCTGTATGTGCTCAATGAAATGTATCCTCACATCATAAAGCACAATATTCACTTAAGAACTGCTACATCTGCAGAAGGCAGGCTCACTGTAACACTCAGATTCCTTACTATAGGAGAGGGTTAGGTTAGGTTAGGTTAGGTCAGATCTCTAATCTTCGTAATCTATTTTTGTATTCAGCGTGCCTCACGTTGTAAAGCGCCTCATCAGCTTCATACATCTCTATTAATTTTGTAGTTGTCGGCAAACACCAATTGTATTTACTGGCAATGTTTATAAAAACACTACAGGCGACAGAATGCAGCGATGCTAGCGCTCCATGTGGTAACATGTCACATTGTGGTGAACAGAAGACAAGCGACTTCTTTGATCAAATCTACAATGAGGCCCTAGATTTGATCAAATATTCGACGACATTTGACAAAGTTCCCTATTACACCATCAAATATCTTTGACAAAGATATTCGACAAAGATATTTGACAAAAAAATTTGATAGTGTAATACCGGCCTAACCCCATTCCCTTCCCCCCTCCCCCTCCCAGTGAGCACGCTATAATCCGGTGAATGGTACAGAAACCCATACAAAAGGTGTGGTGTCACCGCTAGACACCACACTTGCTAGGTGGTAGCCTTTAAATCGGCCGCGGTCCGGTAGTATAAGTCGGACCCGCGTGTCGCCACTATCAGTGATTGCAGACCGAGCGCCGCCACACGGCAGGTCTAGAGAGACTTCCTAGCACTCGCCCCAGTTGTACAACCGACTTTGCTAGCGATGGTTCACTGACAAAATACGCTCTCATTTTCTGAGACGATAGTTTAGCATAGCCTTCAGCTACGTCATTTGCTACGACCTAGCAAGGCGCCATTATCAGTTACTATTGATATTGATTCATGTACCGTCAAGACCGACGTTCTTCATTAACGGATTAAAGTTAAGTATTCCACCAGCTACGTCCGTTTTTCTAAATTCTAATTTCCTTGTCCTGTTCCAGACCTCACGCCAGCCTGCGTGAGCTAAAACGTGTGCCTTTCGGCCTCCTTCTAGTAACACGGTGTTGGCTGTCCTGCCAACCAAAACAAAAGGAACAAATAAATATTCATTTTTGTGTGTTGGGTGTCCACGAACTATTACTATAATTTACTTGTAAATTCTGACATTGTACTCCATCTTCAGTGACTTCGTCGCCAATGGTACTTAAAATCTGTTGAAACAATCTTACTTTTCTTTATTGTTTTGTGCGCATTGTTTGAAGTGCTCGGAAAAAAGAGTGCAACATAATTAAAAATGGGAAAGTGTATGCCTTAGTCATTTGCATACTCTAAGGCAAGTATCGATGTAAGGAAGTCTGGACAGCTCTTTTAGCAGGAAGCGACACCCGCAGCTTTTGCTTGTGATGCAGCCTTTACTAATTTCTGCAAAGGAGCATCGGGGATATACAAACCACACGTTTCAGATCGGAAAGCCGCCAGCTGCCCAAATGAAGCCCGGTGGCCGTCCACAAAGGCAGCGGGCAGCGGAAGTGCCAAAAGCAGTCCATTCGTTCCCCGCTGGCAATACCCTGGCTGTTTCCTTTCTCCCGCACGGCGGCCGACTCCTCCTCCGGACAGAGCGCACGCGCTTTGTCGGCACACAAAGTCTGCAGTGAAATGCTGATGGCACACCCAGACGACGCTGTAGACGCAGACCGCAATTAAGTTGATAAAGCCGTTCGGGAAAAAAGGAGCGGCAAAAAAAAAGAAGGAAAAAAAAAGAGAGAGAGTCGGACTGGCGCGCTTGTCCGCTGCCAGCGCCACGCCGCGGCACAGTCCTGTATTTCTGTCTCAGCCGGCCCTGCCGGCTCCACAGCCAGCGAGTCGCCCTCGCTGCCAGCACGTTCAATAAAATAACCAGCGGCCGCAAGCTGCCCACTTCCGACAGTCTCGCACTGGCTGGACGCCGGCGACAAAAACCGGCAATGTACTGCGTGTGGATGCGGCCTACGTATTTATTGAGCAACGCTTCCGACGGAGAGCCAGGCGGCAGCCTGTTTGCAAGCGATTCGATAGAGACTACTGCGGTGGTATTCCGCTGATGCCACAGTGTTCTTTCGAGCTACAACTACTGTACCTTGTGGCGTGATAACTATCTGCTCTTTTTTCGGCTTGAATATGTGCTCACAGCACGCAGTTATAATGTACACAGCTAAAAAGAGAGAAAAAAAGAGATTAACTCTATTGACATTATTGCGTGTGCCACGTGATCACATGTTTTCCTAATTTTCTATCAGATGTCGTGTCTTGTACGAGTACAGATTTGTAATGTCACTGCACTCGCATTTTGAGTGAGAGAGTTAAACCTTGTCTTGCTCATTCCGATTGCATTTCCCATCTGCAGATATTGTTCCTTCAAGAAGACAACGATGTATGCCTACCCGTGTCATCACTACCACAGCAGCATAAGAAAGAGACATGGCAATATTTGAAAACTGTACATCAGTTGGTACGCGCAAGTACGCACACGCACACACGCACACACACACACACACACACACACACACACACACACACACACACTGCGATCTTGTCACGTATTTTCCCCATTCCTAGTATCCATGTTCCAGTGCTCCTTACTATAAACTATTTGATTAAAACTATCTGTACGTTATTTGGACCTTATCTAGTCGATATTTTGATGGTAACTGAACTTTATCTGGACATTGATCGCAAATAACAGTCGACGGCAAAACAAATGTTAATTTTGTGAATTTATTAAATGATGTAAAAAGCAACGTACAAATACTTCAAATATCACATTTATTAATCAATAAACATAGCAATAATTAATATTTAATATACCATACCTGTTTTTCTACTGTCTGTAAAAATAGCGTATTTAAGAGCAGTTTCCCCTTCAGTCTATTACGTTGTTGACAAAGAGCATATATATATACTTCAGAGAATAAGTGGCTCTGAGCACTATGGGACTTAACTTCTGAGGTCATCAGTCCCCTGAAACTTAGAACTACTTAAACCTAACTAACCTAAGGACATCACACACATCCATGCCCGAGGCAGGATTCGAACCTGCGACCGTAGCGGTCGTGCCGTTCCAGACTGTAGCGCCTAGAACCGCTCGGCCACTCTGGCCGGCACTTTTGAGAACAAACTTGACTTTCAGAAACTGATGATATGGCTATACAACTCAAATGCTTCGTAAAATGGTTCAAATGGCTCTGAGCACTATGGGACTTAGCATCTATGGTCATCAGTCCCCTAGAACTTAGAACTACTTAAACCTAACTAACCTAAGGACATCACACAACACCCAGCCATCACGAGGCAGAGAAAATCCCTGACCACGCCGGGAATCGAACCCGGGAACCCGGGCGTGGGAAGCGAGAACGCTACCGCACGACCACGAGATGCGGGCAATGCTTCGTAAATCCTTTGGTCCGTTTAGATAGGTAGTGACGATGACATGATTCCATTAAAGTGTCCTGTTTAATATCTAGAAGGCGACCATTCAGATAGTAGCTGAAGTATGGTCGTGGGTACGTTTCTCTTCCGATTCCCAAGTTACTCTTTTCTTCTGCTATTTTATAATATTCGTTCCCTGAGTCAATGTACAAGAATGCCTAATGGAAAAGAAGAAGAAGAAATTAAATATTATTTCTCTGGTTGCCTGTAACGTACCACGGTGTTACCCATTTTCTCTGACAGTCATTGCATTAGCTCCTGGTCGACATTTTTGGTTGCCTTTGTTGCTGAACCTAGGACCGAGCAATGATGACATCGCTAGACAGTAAAACTTTCTGATGAATTTTATAATTTTTATCTTCTTTTCCCTTTTTTCACAGTGAATCTTAACAATTATTTGGCTGCTGAATACCAGCCCCCTCCCCTCGCAAACGTACATAATACACTCCTGGAAATGGAAAAAAGAACACATTGACACCGGTGTGTCAGACCCACCATACTTGCTCCGGACACTGCGAGAGGGCTGTACAAGCAATGATCACACGCACGGCACAGCGGACACACCAGGAACCGCGGTGTTAGCCGTCGAATGGCGCTAGCTGCGCAGCGTTTGTGCACCGCCGCCGTCAGTGTCAGCCAGTTTGCCGTGGCATACGGAGCTCCATCGCAGTCTTTCACACTGGTAGCATGCCGCGACAGCGTGGACGTGAACCGTATGTGCAGTTGACGGACTTTGAGCGAGGGCGTATAGTGGGCATGCGGGAGGCCGGGTGGACGTACCACCGAATTGCTCAACACGTGGGGCGTGAGGTCTCCACAGTACATCGATGTTGTCGCCAGTGGTCGGCGGAAGGTGCACGTGCCCGTCGACCTGGGACCGGACCGCAGCGACGCACGGATGCACGCCAAGACCGTAGGATCCTACGCAGTGCCGTAGGGGACCGCACCGCCACTTCCCAGCAAATTTTGGACACTGTTGCTCCTGGGGTATCAGCGAGGACCATTCGCAACCGTCTCCATGAAGCTGGTCTACGGTCCCGCAAACCGTTGGGCCGTCTTCCGCTCACGCCCCAACATCGTGCAGCCCGCCTCCAGTGGTGTCGCGACAGGCGTGAATGGAGGGACGAATGGAGACGTATCGTCTTCAGCGATGAGAGTCGCTTCTGCCTTGGTGCCAATGATGTTCGTATGCGTGTTTGGCGCCGTGCAGGTGAGCGCCACAATCAGGACTGCATACGACCGAGGCACACAGGGCCAACACCCGGCATCATGGTGTGGGGAGCGATCTCCTACACTGGCCGTACACCACTGGTGATCGTCGAGGAGACACTGAATAGTGCACGGTACATCCAAACCGTCATCGAACCCATCGTTCTACCATTCCTAGACCGGCAAGGGAACTTGCTGTTCCAACAGGACAATGCACGTCCGCATGTATCCCGTGCCACCCAACGTGCTCTAGAAGGTGTGAGTCAACTACCCTGGCCAGCAAGATCTCCGTATCTGTCCCCCATTGAGCATGTTTGGGACTGGATGAAGCGTCGTCTCACGCGGTCTGCACGTCCAGCACGAACGCTGGTCCAACTGAGGCGCCAGATGGAAATGGCATGGCAAGCCGTTCCACAGGACTACATCCAGCATCTCTACGATCGTCTCCATGGGAGAATAGCAGCCTGCATTGCTGCGAAAGGTGGATATACACTGTACTAGTGCCGACATTGTGCATGCTCTGCTGCCTGTGTCTATGTGTCTGTGGTTCTGTCAGTGTGATCATGTGATGTATCTGACCCCAGGAATGTGTCAATTAAGTTTCCCCTTCCTGGGACAATGAATTCACGGTGTTCTTATTTCAATTTCCAGGAGTGTATCTCATATCCTATAACTTTTTGTCTACAGCCTATAAAAATAATATTTTTGAGAGCAGTTTCCCTTTCAGTCTGTTACGTTGTTGGCAGAGAGCAGGCTTTCAGAAACTGACGATGTGAATATACAGCACAAATGCTTCAGTGAAGTCTTTTGTATCTTTCGTAGGTTGTACCAATGACGCGATTCCATTAAAGTGTCCTGTTTGAGATCCAGAAGATGACCTTTCAGTTAGTAACTGAACTGCGGTCGTAGGTAGATTCTATTCCTATTTCCTAATTACTCTTTTCTTGTGCTGTTTTATAATATTCACGCCATAACTTAACTGACAAGACTGCCTAATGGAAATGAATAAGTAATAAAATTTGAATTCTCTGTTTTCTGTAACTTATAAACGTGTTGCCCATTTTGGTTGACAGTCATTTCAACAGCTGCTGAAAATCCTTGATGATTCCGATTGTCTTCGAGGCTGCTAAAGCATCTTGAAAGTGTATGTTCTTGAATCTAGGATAGAATGATGTTGGTATGACTGCTGTCTTAAGCTGTTCAGTTGACCGAAAGCGCTTTTTGGTTTCTATTAATAATCTACTTTTCGGATTTTGTCTAATAGTCTGCATAGGTTGGATGCCAGACACTTTGATATTCAACATTCTCGATATTGCGATTACTTCCCTGGTTGCTAAGTTCTTTCCTACGTAAATTTCACCGGCAGCTACTTCTATAGGTCGCAGAATGTGACAACCATCGGCCATATCTACAGTAACTGCGACTGAAAGCATGGTTGTTGCGCTAGGATGGCAAACTAACGACATTACTGATCAGTGGACGCAGCTGCAAAAGCCTTTGACTCAAGTAGAACGTTGAGTTACACGTAGTGTATTCCTCTTAAATTAGTGTGCCTCGTCCTTTTCTTATATATTAACTTGTTACTGCACTTTCTTTAAACCACACTACAGTCCTTTTCACAGAAGTAGTCACCTCAGCCAGACTGTCAGTCTTTTTAGTATATTTATTTACTACCAAACTCAATTCATCAATTTTTGTTGCAAATGCTATTTCTACTCCTTTAACCACTGTCCAGATATCATTATGAGGCATATTAAGGGAAATATTGTTTAAATTACGAAAAACTATTTATGGTAGCCAAACAAGTAGTCTGCTTCCTTTCCAACATCGATATCGATATTTTCTTCCCTTTAATACAAATCTTACGAGATTCAGAGCCCTTAGTATCGATACTGAAACATAGATGTCTAAACTTCTGACATCGATATTTTGTTAATGGGTTGTTCTAGGGTGGGCGTATACTTTACGGAATTGCTCCCAAGCGTGAGTTTCTTGCCAGGTCATTATGCTCTTACTGGTGTAGCATTCAGGTTTTCTATCCTGTGTCCGTTCATTGAGGGCTGGTTTTCTATTGCTGTATGAACAGTCATTGTGTTCTGTTAATTTTCACACTACCTTTTTGTATTGGTTAATAAAGGTTGTTCTAGAGGAATTATCAAGTCGTGTGAACTAAATTACAGTATTTTAAAACTTTGTTTCGACACTTCCTGCCTGCTTCTCTTATTAAATAACTATACACAGTCAGAGTCGTCACTCATAAACAAAAAATACCGTACAAAAGCTGCTAAATCCTTTAAGCCGACCCGTTCGGAATGCAGGTGGATTTTTTTCATTAGTATACACGCGCCAGACATTAACAAAATCTCTGTGACGGTGGAATCAGTATTGGTACTGACGCACTCATTTATTTTCATGCGAGTTGTCGTTGCGAATGTTATGATAGAGAGGTAATCCCGGTAATACATTGTGACGTGTATGGTGCCACAAAATAACAATCGGAACATGGACACGCTAATCCACATAAATATGCATCTTGTAGCTCAAAAATCAGACCCCTCACACGTGCATTAAATTGATCCGCAGTTCCGTGTTCTGTTACTATATTTTCGGTTGCCGAAACACGTAACAATCTGACATACGTTGATACGTAGGGGATGCTATTCTCATATATTCTAAGCGTTGTTGTACGGTGAGTCAAATCTGCCAGGATATAAAGGGGAATTATTTTCAAATAGAGTTTTAGGCAAAAACTAGGGACTTTAAAAATTTTGTAACTTCTTGTGCTAGACCATTAGTTCCCAAGCTTCCTCAGACTAGATATTATCAGCCAACCACATCACAAAATCAGACTTAAGGGAATGGGGAAGGTATTAAAATTTCTAATTTCAAATTGACGATAGGGGCTGTTTCCATAAAACTTACGACGTTTTGTATTTTTTTTATTAGAAGGAACATAAATGAGGCTGCTAGTTTGCAACTACTGCTTGTATATTCAGTCTGATGAAAATCAATGGAAATTGTAAGTCAAGATCAAAGCTCTCCGGTTGTTGGCTATTGCTTTCCTTGCTATCAAAGTTGAAAACTTTCACAATATTCACAACTTTTGGTGGCTGGAACTGGTAACATTACTCGTAATATTGATGATAATGTTCACTCGACATCAATTACCCATAAAGTTTTCCAGTCAGGGTATTGGCTTCGTGAGTTAAAGAAATTGTGCTTTAGATCTAAAAAATATACATTTACTCACTGAAAATGGACTTATAACCCAGACATTTATTTATTTATTCGAAAAACCCTTTTGCAGAGCATGATAAGTAAGTTTCTCTTTTGCTTCTTAGTGTATAATTTTCGTTCCTGCCAGACTTTATCCTTCGAAAGTGTCGTTCCCTTTTCTCTTAGTCCACTTCCTCCGAGACATCCTTCTTTCCTGATATCCTGCCTTTTGTGCTGCTTCTTTAAAATGTATTGCGTTTTCTATTATGTACATTCTAATTCCGGAGTTTTTCATTTCACTGTTATATTTCAGTGAACTTTGTGGGTTTGGATTTGTGCCTGCTTACTAAATTGAAGCTCTGCTTGGTTAGTGTGTTACTATCCATTTGGTGTTCAAGTGTCCATAAAACTGTAGTCTTCTTTTCGTCATTACATCATTTAGTTTTTCCATATTCAAACAGAGCTCTCTGTCTGATCTAATTTGTTTGAGCTTTACTATACTTTTAGGTCCCGATACTTTTCTTACATTTCTTCTTTCAAGTTTTTCCAGTGTTTCAAGATGCCAAAACCATGCTATTTGAAGTGTTTCTATAATATACAGTGTTTCAGGCGTCACCGCTGTTTGATGGTGCAGGACGAACCTTTTTTATTAATATTTGTTTTTCGACATATGGAATGTCCTTTCTGCTTCAGCTAGAAGGCTTCCGTTCATGACCCAGCAGCATCGGGTCTAGGCGTGGTCTGCAGACCAGCGGTTGCCAGAGACAGTGGCAAGTTGTAGATGAAACTGGATGACCTATGTGGGATCAATAGCTGGCGTTGAGGTGTTCTCAGTGAATTCAGCAGTTTACAAATGCAACGTCTTTGGTCGTTGGCCAATTACTGCTGAAAATAGGTGTACTGATGTAGCTGGCAGGTCACCAGGCTCCAGTTGGATACCAGAACCAGCCTACCCGCCTACAAGTCAGTACCAGCCAGATCTATCTCCACCTGTATATAAAATTCCTGGACATTGACCAAAACATGGTGGCTTGTGTCTTCAGTACCTCCTGCGATGGCCACATAAGGCACCAATCTAACTGCCAGAAGGGCGCTCCTTGTACGACCATGGTGTTGCAGTCAGGTCACATACTCCGCATAAAAATCCTTCCGTCTGCCTATTCTGGACCCCACTCAACTATCACCAGTTCTATAAGTCACTCCAAACCTTCGAAAGCTACGTGCACCATCTCGCTATCTGCATACATTTACCTTCCCTCACGTGGATCATGTACCATCTCTCCACACCCACATGGAACACCTTTACCTCTTCCATACTACCTGCAAACTGGGCTCCAATCACCTCTTATCACCATGGCTCGTATGCTGCCATGCCTTCACGCGTACACATTCTTCTGTACCTACACCTACACACACTCCATATCCCTCCCCAAGTCAAATAGATCCGCCCTGATATTTATCCCACATACCAACTTTAACTCCTCCCCATCTATCACACTCCACATCAGAGCTCCTCTCTCCTTTTCCCTCTCCATCCATCATCTTCACTTTTCTCTTGCAACCACTGACTGTATTTCCCAATTTCCCACTATACACCTCTACTCCTACCTCTCATCTTCAAAGATTTCCTATCTAAGAGACCCCTATCTTTCTGCCCACACCCCTCAACTCTATGGAACATACTCTCTTCTCCGGTGATACTTCTTACCGTGGTGCAGGTCATTCAGATTTTCAGTGGAAGTGAAGTGTTCAGTGCTTTTATCAGAAGAATTTCACCTTCTTGCAAAGTGTTTTTTAAAATTTATATATTTTTAACTATCTATGATTTTTAATTTAAAATCGAAAACAAACAAAAATTTTGCCTCTATTTCTCATTATAAATCTTTTTTAATTATCTTAGCTGAAGAGCAGAAAATTGCACCGCTGACAACCTCCACCTCCCCGTCTATATGCGGCGAGTGGAATTAAGTAACAATAAAGGAAAAACATATCGGGCGTTAAGAACACACTCTCGCCACCTATCATTCACTTACATTCCGCGCTTTATGCCGGCCATACCCAGTGTCCCATCCTTCAGAGCACAACTATTCACCTAGTGTCCTCTCTGGGCTATGTGCTGGTCACGCCAAATAGCACATCAGATGGAGCACTTGCTCGCTGCTCAGCACTCACGCAGCATATTCCCTGGGCTTTACTCTGGCCACCCCCAGTGGCCCTTCTTAAGGATCACATACTGAGCTCCTGCCAGCGAATGTTCCTGGCAGTATGGCAGCCCCATCCAGCGATCCACCCAACAGACCAAATGCTGATCTTACAGTATCCACATTACTGGCCAAGTACTACCTCTTCTTTACCTGACTACATAACTGTTGTACTTTCCAAGTACCTCTTCTTGTAAATTAGAAAAGAAAGGGACAGACAGACAGTTACTGACCAAGAAATTTCTTCTGATAACACAATGTAAAGTGTTCATTGTACCATTATCCGTAAAGCCTGTTCTTGATCTATTTGGGAGTCAATATTTTCCTCATGCCGTGAACTCCAGTGACCACCAAAGCGGTAATATTATACCTAGCCCTGTGCAGGCTCCAACAACAATAGATACTATTTGATCTGGATACCTAGTGTTTGTACTTGCCCGCCTTGGCATTGTTATTGGAACAACACTGCTTACAGTCATTTACGGAGCCAAGGCAGCAAGCATCAGAGCCGGAGATTGGTAATCACAGTCGCCACAGTGACAGCGGAGGGTTTCTCCCTGCTGACTCAGCACTGTTCTGGCTCTGGCAGCGGAATTTGGAAGTCAGCCTGGCGGCTCACCTAGCTGCAGGTTGTGGAGCCGTTGTGGGAAGATAGTGGCACAAGAAAACACATGTATCAGGAGACAGACTGGAAAGGAAGTATGCAATGAAAACCAAGTGGAGGCAGGTGTGATACATACCTAACAACTAGCGGGAGTACCAAAGTTGCCCTTTGGTAGATTGGAAGGTACAAAAAGAGATAGACATCAAATTAAAGGAAAGCGGAGCACACTAGAAAATTTGATCCACAACACCATTGTCCATGGAGAAGTCTGTAGGAGACCTTACACCTTGCAGTGGATGTGAAATGATTAACTACTACTAGGATGGAGGTGATGCTCCATACTGTACTAAGAGTGTAGCAAAATAGTGATAATAGAGATTTTAAAAAGACAGAGGAGTAATGACGAAACCTTAGTCATATCCTTTTTGTTTTTAACGCTCAGAACATTTTAGTCCCCCATCTTAACTTAATCCTCAGTAGCTTGGGAATCACTGTAGAGAAAGACCAAAAGTTTTCCAATGGATGCTGATTACATTACCGATGTGCTGCACGTATTATACTCTAAGAAAAAATAAGCTCACGACGAAGGTGGTGATGGTAAGATCTATGGGACCAACCTGCTGCGATCATCGGCTTTCGCACTACTTAATCTAACTTAAAGTGACTTACGCAAACTGCAACACACACATCCATGCCCGGGGGAGGACTCGAACCTCCGACGGGGGAAGACGCGCGAACAATAAGGCGCCTCAGACCACGTGGCTACCTCACGTCGCTACACCACGAATATACAATCCGAGTGGGACGGAAATCGGTAGGTGTGATACACATGTACAGACAAAAAAAAAAAAAATTATCACACTTTCATAAAAATCCGGTAACTTATTCAAGGGAAAGAGCTTCACTACTGAGAAAGTCAATAACGCTCTGGTACAGCTGTGGTCCTTATGCAAGCTGTTATTTGACTTGGCACTGATGGAAGATGGTGTTCGATGTCCTCCTGAAAGCCTGGCAAATTCCGTCCAATGAACGGGTTAGGTTGTCAAAATACCGAGATGGTTGGGGGACCTTGTCCATAATATTCCAAACATTACCAAGTGAAGAGAGGTCTGGTGACCTTGCCGGTCAAAGTAGGGTTTGGCAAACATGAAGAATAGTAGTAAAAACTCTCTTCATGTGCGGGCGGCATTATCTTGCAAAAGCGTAAGCCCATGATCGCTTGCCATAATAGACAACATGACGAGAGTGGGGCGGGTAGAATTTCGTCGGCCTATCATTGTCCTCTAAAGTTCCCACGGATGACAACCAAAGCAGTTCTGCTTTGAAAAGAAATGGCACCCCCGACCGCTGTCAGATGCATCTGCAAACACGACCAGCGAACACATGAATTACTAAAACGAACTTATGCAGAAATGCAATTGCAAAGTAGATGTTAAGCAATATACAGGGTGAGTCACCTAACATTACCGCTGGATATATTTCGTAAACCACACCAAATACTGACGAATCGATTCCACAGACCGAACGTGAGGAGATGGGCTAGTGTAACTGGTTAATACAAACCATAAAAAAAAAAAATGCACGGAAGTATGTTTTTTAACTCAAACATCGTTTTTTAAAATGAAATCCCGTTAGTTTTGTTAACACATCTGAACATATAAACAAATACGTAATCAGTGCCGTTTGTTGCATTGTAAAATGTTAATTACATCCGGAGATATTGTAACCTATATTTGACGCTTGAGTACCACTCCTCCGCTGTTCGATCGTGTGTATCGGAGATCACCGAATTACGTAGGGATCCAAAGGGAACGGTGATGGACCTTAGGTACAGAAGAGACTGGAACAGCACATTACGTCCACATGCTAACACCTTTTTATTAGTCTTTTTCACTGATGCACATGTACATTACCATGAGGGGTGAGGTACACGTGCACACGTGGTTCCCATTTTTAATCACGGAGTGGAATAGAGTGTGGCCCAACATGTCAGGCCAATAGATGTTCAATGTGGTGGCCATCATTTGCTGCACACAATTGCAATCTCAGGCAAAATGAATGTCGTACACGCCGCAGTACATCTGGTGTAATGTCGCCGCAGGCTGCCACAATACGTTGTTTCATATCCTCTGGGGTTGTAGGCACATCACAGTACACATTCTCCTTTAACGTACCCCACAGAAAGAAGTCCCTGCAGATGCTGCTCGCCGACCGTGGCCCGTGTTTGTTACAACACGCAACTGAACGTCGGAGGTTTCAAGCGTCAACTTTAGGTTACAATTTCTCCGGATGTAATTAACATTTTACAACGCAACAAACGGCACTGATTACGTTTTTGTTTATATGTTCAGATGTGCTAACAAAACTAAAGTGGTTCAATTTTAAAAAAACGTAGGTTTCTGTTAAAAAACATACTTCCGTTCATTTTTGTATGGTTTGTATTAAACAGTTACACTAGCCCCTATCCTCACGTTCGGTCTGTGGAATCGGTTCGTCAGTATTTGATGTGGTTTACGAAATATATCCAGCGGTAACGTTAGGTGACTCATCCTGTATACTGTACTGTGAAGGATCACTTAGATAACATCTGTCATTCCACACCATATTTCTGTTCTCTCATTTTTTCTTATTTTATTCTCTGAGAATCCTCACTCTTTAACGGATAATACTATCTTACCCCCTTACGGAGCTCAACATCTACCTCTTCATGGAGGTACGCTGACTCAATTATTCGTGAAAACAAATGGAAAGTTGCGGTACCAAAAATGAAAACCAGACGTAGATACCATTGTCCTGATATCTGCTGTTAGTGTGTGTAGCGTACTAACATTATGAAATAATGTGAGTATAGTGTGTGCGAGGATGGATAATGAGAAATGAATGAGCAGGATTACACTACCTTTTTACAATGCTGACTTCTTTGAAAAATAATAATGTACTCTACGGATGAACCGAATGAGGTTGTACATCTTTACGCAGGCTGATTTCGTCTTTGTGAACATGGAGGCTTCAATCTTAATCTGGCCATCCTCATGTAGGTTTTACAGTTTAGGTTCCCAAATATGTGCGTGGCTGGAAGAATTTTTAAGTAACAGAACTCGGCAATTGGTGCTCGATGGTAAGTGTTCATCAGAGGCAAGGGTATCGTCAGGAGCGCCCATGGAAATGTGATAGGGTCGTATACATGCTTCATATACGTAAATGACCTGACGGACACGGTGAGCAGCAGTTTACGGCCGTTTGATGATGATGCTGTGGTGTACGGGAAGGTGTCGCCGTTGAGTGACTGTAGGACTACACAAGAAGACTTTACGTGATGAGTGGCAGCTTTCTCTAAATGTAGAAAAATGTAAGTTGATGTGCGTTACTAGGAAAAAAATTCCTGTAATCTTTGAACACAGCATTAGTATGGTGCAGCTTGACGCAACCACTTCGATAAAATATCGAGGCGTGACGTCGAAATGGGATATGAAATGGAACGAGCACCTCATGCTGGTAGCAGGGAAGGCGATCGCACGACTTTGTTTTGAGAATTTTAGGGAAATGTAGTTCATTCATAAAGGAGACGATGTGTAGAAAGCTAGTGCTACCATTTCTTGAGTACTGTTTAAGCGTTTGGAGTCCCCACCAGGTCGGATTAAAGGTGGACATCGGAGCAATTCAGAGGCGGGCTGATAAGACTTGTTACTAGTATGTTTTATCAGCAAGCAAGTATTACGGAGATGCTTCGTGAACTCATATGATAATCCCTGGAGGGAATACGATGCTCTTTCCGCAAGGCACTGCTGGGCAAGCTTAGAGAAGCAGCATTTGAAGCCGGCTGCAGAAAGATTCTACTGCCGCCAATTTACATTTCACGTAAGGACCCTGAAGATACGTTGCAGGAAGTTAGGGACCGTGTGGAGGCTTTTAGACAGTCATTTTTTCTTCACTCTATTTGCAAGTGGAACAGAAATGGAAATGAGGAAATGGCTAGTAGTGTTATAAGGCACCCTCCGGTATACACCGTACATGATTTGCAGAGTATTTGAGTGGATGTACATGTAGATCATGAGATGTCCTGTACCATATCCCTCTAAAAGTGATCTACGGATGAATAAAACTAGTACTACTACTACTACTAATAATAATAATAATAATAATAATAATAATAATGCGCTACTGCTAGGCAGAGAGGGATTTCTTCACTATAATAAATCATTTTAGTATTGTGCCATCACTAGATGTCATCGTCCGCATGTTGAAAGGCCTAGCGACTAGAGCAGTGCCCAGCGCGTTGACGCTTGTACCGGCGGGACACGACATGTTAGGGGCCACGATGGGTGGGAAGGCAGGACGTAGATCACCGCAGGAAAACGCGTATCAGAGAGAATCAGGTAGTGCTATCGACTGAGCCAGCAGGACGGATTTGACGGAAAGTCTGTGCAGCCGTTGTACACTGGGTGGCTGAAAACAAGAGCGTTCTGACCGAGCAGTGGAGTTGCGGCTAGCCCGGTTCTGTTTGCTATACAGCTGTCAGTCCTGTCACTTCGTGGAAGGCACTGCTTGGACAGCGCCTTGTGCTGTGTGAGTATGTGTTGGCATCAGTGCTTCCCTAAGCTCTTGGAGCAGGTTGTTGGTAATTGTCTCCTTGATGTGATCGGTACTGTGCTCACAGGAGAGAGCAGATTTATTTCTGTGTACATACGATTGTAGTCTGTTCTAGAGCGATTAATAATTATTGCGTGCTTCCTCAGTCCTCTTACAGAATTATTCATGTTTATGAGTACCGCGTGTTACTTACTCGGTGCATTTGTGCCGTGAACCGAGTATGCTACTTTACTTGTTACCAGGTAATTTGGGCATATATAATTTAAACAATCGCTTGTCATATTTTCTTATAGCTTTCATGTGTTACTGATCTGGTTTCCTTTACAGTAACTGTGTGGAAGTCTTGCTTTTATACTCAATATGACTGCCAATACTTCGCTTTGAATTCAAGGTTTAAAATACGTTTTCTGAGAAGTTTCCTGAAAGCGTTTGCTAAATTGGTTGTGGTTTCAAACAATCTTGATGTTTCTTACGCCTCTAATATTGCTAGTCAATTGGAACTTAATGCGCCAGATTGTGTTCACCCTTATTTGGAGCAAGTATTCTTGTAAGGGTTCCAATGGCTATAGCAAGCTTCTATATGGTGCTTTAATTGTACTTACTTTAGCGCGAAATCCTCTACAATTTCATTATTCCACTTGCTTTAACGTTACTTTGGTCTGCTACCTCTTTTTGAATTTTAGCCTGACTAAGAGACCATCACTTTGTAATTGACCTTTTTTTCCTATTTTGCAACGCTGTTCTCATTTATACTTAGATATTGATGTTAAAATTATTTTTCAGATACGTTAATAAATGAACTTTTTTGATACTTGTCCTAGTACGGGTCAAGTATCAGAAATAAGGATTTGACGCAGAAATTTCTAGGAATGTACTTCTTGGGCACAAAATTGTATGGAAGTGAATCTTGGACTGTGGGAAAAGACTAGACTCAAATCTTTCCGTAAGTGGTGCTGGAAAAGGATGTTGAAAATAAAGTGGTCTCTTAAGAAATGAAATGACGAGGTTCACAGTGAATTTGACGAGGAAAGAAACTTACCACTTCTCCTAACATCATCAAAATAATGCAAATCAGAGATTGTCTCACACTCATCCGGCGGCAGAAAAAGACCTATACCCAAAAAATATATATTTATCGGCCTCAATTCTTTCTATAAATTTCTCATCAAGTCCCTTCTCCTAGTCTCTGCTTTTTCTGACAAATTTTTGCTCTCTTATTTATTACTAACTTATAGATGTTCCCTGAGTGCCTTTTGCACTAGCTCTGTTACTTGTCTCAGAGCATTCACCTGTAGATGCCGCCAATGCATCGAGACATCTTGATCATAAATTTTCATTGGAAATGAATTAATAATCTGTTCACCACCCTGAGCCAGAAAAGTTACAGAAACATCTGCTAACACACCACAACTACTAGTTGACCTGAGTGGCTTAATCACATCAGAAACAACTGATTCGTCATTAATAACGTCATTATTCTCTTCATTCACAACATTAACATCACTGGTCCCAACATTCTCTAACTGCCTAACAGACAAATTAACAAAATCACCACTGGTCACATAATCATTCCCCTGAGTAACAGCATTGCTAAATACCAGAATCAGGAAGTCCATCACCTTAACTTTCTCTTTTATCCTAAGGTCTTTTCCAAAATGTCCTTCTCTCGTCTCTCTATGACTAACTGTACGTTGGTCCATCCTATAGTGAACCTTATAATCACCAATACCGATACGACCTCTTAGGGTAACTTCAGTATACAAATCATTTCAGAAAAAAAATTAACAGTTAGCCACTAAACCTTGAGCTACTCTTTATGAAGCTTCTATCAATGCAACGAAGATCACTGCTCGAACTTTCCTCTCAGTACCACAGACTAGGATCTGAATCAGAAAATCAACTAAAAATACGTGATACGGAAAACCGCTCGTAACTGAACAAAGTGCCAAGGTATAAATGAAATACTTATACATTTACTATGAACTATTCATCAAAATCACTCTTTGAATGTCGAAAAAAGCCTAAACAATCCTAACTTTTCATCAGCATACTTAACACTACCCAAATTTCTGATTAAGTCTGAAGACCTTTCTCAAAAATGCACGATTAAGTCAATGAATGAGGTAAATTATCCTTTGCTCAATCTTTTTAACACACTTTAATCATCCAAAAAGCTTTCCCCGTCAGCTCTGTACCTACAAACCCTTCACCATAACATACCACTACAGGGCAATAGGAGAAGGGGATGAATTTTTTCATACCAATGCTGCGAGTCATGGTAATTGATTCACCGAAAATATTACTCTACAAACTGACTTACAACACTATTAATTTCAGCAAAGAACCCACTGAGTTGCTTAAATGCTTCCCCTGATTAACATTTGATTTTTGAAACTGAATGAAATAGACAGAAAGTGCCAAACTTTCTTCAATCAACAAAATACATTTACAACGCACCAGGATGTAGGCGTGAAAATAAATATCCCTGACTGCTAAATACATGAAAGAAAAACGATATCACCATTTCAGAAATAAATCTTATGTTCAAAATACAAAAATTCTACACCCCACAAAAAACTATAACATCAATACAATTTAGTTCATTTGAAAATTCCCTCTATAATTCTCTAACAATAATCTTCTACTCGCTAAACACTATATTTCCATGTATTTTACAGTGAAAGATAACTTTCCACTATCTGTTAAATCTAAGCAAGATTTTCTATTACAGCCTAATGCCACCAAATTCTATTAGTTCTCTTCTCTCTATTGCCTCAGACATAATCATAACATTTATAAATGGCCAAAAACTCATGCTTTATTTTTCTAACCATACATGAAACTTATTTTTCTTTCATTGAACTTCGCCAGCTCACTAATTTCATACCGTAAAATACAGATAAATATGAAAATGCTCATTAGATTATTTTCCAAATTTGAATGTAAGTGTAAAGTTGTGTATTCTCATCAGAAGTAGTAGTACCAAGACACAGAGAGACTAATCAAAAGAGTGATAAGTATTGTAATTAAATGGAATAATTTGTGGTTAAAGACGCAATCAGAAACCCACAAGAAAGAGAAATTCCGTAAAGGCAATCCAAAATTTTAATAGCACTGAAATGAAAACCTTTAAGTGAAATGACTTGCAATAACAGTAAATTAGAATGTTCACAGGCAAGACATATCCTGCTAAGGATATAAAAGTTAAAGACGTGTGCGTGATACAAAAATCAAAAATTACTGCCCAATGTGATGATAATCAAAGCCTGATACCTTCAAAGTTTGCAAACTTTATGGTTCCAGTACTCCAGGCAAACCATCTGGAAACGCTGCCTGAGTCGTGAATTTTAATAGAAATAGTCACACACACGCACATTTTCATAAACTTACCGGAATGGAAATAAATGGGGCCTGTATATGTAATACCTTTATACAGTCCTGATGTTCTGGAAAAGAGTTAAGTAGCACACTGAGTGATATGTTACCAATGTTTAACGACTGAAAATTATTGATTTAAGAATTTATAACACACTTTTAAGGCATATTTTAAAATAAGCAAATAATATAGGTCTGCATATAATATCTAGAATTAACATTAAAAGAGGTACCTTACAGATGAACTTAGTTATTCAAAGCATGTTCCAAATCGGTATCAGAGTAGCACCATCATATTTCTCCTCCTTCTGCTTCTTACTTTTGTTATATTTTTAATATAAATAAAATGCAGCGTTCTTGCCTCTGAGGATACAAGAAGTTAAACGGGCACATCCCCAAGCGTACCGCGGGAGTCTCAGCGCTGGTGTTATATTGCGCATATGTGAAGGCAACGATTTGGGTCGGACATGGGTTGGCTTTCTGCTTATAGCATCCAGCAGTGATGTTTCATCCTGTTGTTTTTATTAATTCGACATACGAAATAATTAACTAACCTGAGTGAGCATTTAAATCCTGGCTGCCATTCTCACATAACATTGTAATAGTGAGCGAGATAACAGAGTACAATGCTTGACAAACAGCAATCAGAAACACAGCAGCCATCGACCTACCTTTATCAGCGGCTGGAAATTAAGATCATATAAAGAATAGCCGCTTACTATCTGTATCTTAGAAGACCGGAGTTCAGAAGGGTGTTTTCAGATACACCTTGAGTGATTGTACGTTGTAAAGCGAGCCACGGGTTTCAACAATATGGCGTCCATGACTTAATACAAGAAATGATATGATATATTCCGAAAAAAAATCCAAAAGAATTTGGTCGATATGCAACTGTATTATCACTAAACACTAGAAAATATCTTCATAATCTGCAGGGACACTCAAACCAACAAGTACAAGACTTAAATTTACTAAAAACCTAAGGAACGTCATTTCTTACCTTTCATTTCTTGAACAAATGAAAACTATTTTATACTTGAGGAGGGGTAACATATTTAAATTTACACCACGACAAAGTGAAAAAAACATATGCGACACTATAATTAGTTTCCATTCAGTTAAGTATCAGCATCCTACGAGCTCCTATTTTCCTAAACATTAACGCACAACCCGATTACTATGCACAGAGTGATCGTTACTTAGCAATGGCACAACAACAAAGCCTCACAACAGATAATAAACTGAAATGGTCTCACCTGATTCTTCATTCACTGAAGAACCTGCATGACAGAATGAACCTCCACGAGATAAACGCACTCTTCTTTTCAAACCCAGCTTCATCAAGAAGAACAAAAACTCGACTGTGAAGACGACCAGAACTTGAACTAAAATGGAATGGGGTGGTGAATTCCCTTTCAAACAAGTAGCACCAACTGACATCCAACCTTTTAACGATTTCCGCTGGTCGAAAGCAAACTGACTTTCCAGAGGCGCAAAACTGCATTACTGACCAAGATAAGAGGTTACTAGAGTACTTGTAGCTATTAGTCGAAACCAATTATAGCAGAATTGTGAAAAGTATCGCAAAGACAAATTTCTAGGTCTACCACAAACAAAATATAATGGTAAGAAGTAAATGTGGTGAGTGAACAGGCACAATTCAGAGTGAAATTTTAAATAGTGTGTTAATTCCTTTAGTTTGGGATCATTATTAGTATGCTTTAATAGAATTGGTGGTCAAGAAAAAGACAATGAATTAAAATTCAGCTTTTTACTTGCATTAGATTTCTTGCTCTGAAGTAGTTTCACACTGTTCATAATCTATATTGTAATCGCTCTGGTATGTGATGATGCAGTGCGACCTACACAAATCACCACATGTTAGGCGTGATGGATCAGTTTAGTGAAGCAGACCCCTAGGAAACCTTTTATGTCACCATGTTTGTTTAGTACTCCTACGGTAATGATACAGCTACGACGAAATTCGGTAAAGCTTTCCTCCTTTATCTCTACATGTAAAAGGCAATGTCCTGACTGAGTGACGGACTGACTGACTCATCACTGCCCCGGCCAAACCGGTAAGGATGGAAACTTGAAATTTGGTGAAGGTGTGGATCTTATGCTGTAGGCGGTATTTACGAAGGGATTTATCGAAATTTCAAACCTAGGGTGACTAAGTAGGGGATGAAGGGTTTTCTTGAAAAATTTCGCTATTAAGGCAATTTTGAAACTACACCTCCGGAAATCGATGTCTGGTTTCTCGGCCAGAAATAAATAAGTATGTGTTTCAGCATTTTTGGAAATTTAACACTATGGTGGTGGAATAGTGGATGAAAGCATTTTTCGAAAACATATCGTTATTAAAGAATTACTAAAGTATTTTTAAAGCTACATCTATGAACATTACCATTTGACTTCTATGTTATAAATAAAAAAAATCGTGTTCCTGTGTTTTTGGAAACTGAAGCCCTATGGAGGTGAAATAGAGATCGAGATTTTTTTATGAAAATATTTTATTATGAAAGAATTTTTAAAGCTAAATCTAAGAAAATTTGTATTTGCCTTCTTTCTTAGAAGTAAAACATACACATGTCACTGTTTTTGGAAATTCAACCCCTAAGGTGCTGAAACAGGTTGTGAAACGTTTTATAGAAATATATCATTGTGAAAGAGTTTTCAAAGCTAAATCATAGAAGATTGGTGTTTGGCTTCTTGGTTGGAGATCTAAAAGTTCGTGTTTGACTGTTTTAGGAAATTCAACACCTAAGGCGATGGAACAGGATCAGATTGATTCACTGACCCATCATTGCCTGGTCTAAACCGCTATGGATAGAATCTAGAAGTTTAGAGAGGATGTGCATCTCTTTCTCTAGGCATCGTTTAGCAACGGATTACCCGAAATTCCAGGCCTAAGTGGGTGAAATAGGGGTTGATAGGCTTTCTGTAAGAATGTCGCTATTAAGTGAATTTTCAAGCTACAACTGCGAAAACTGATTTTCTCTCAGTCAGAAAATAAAAAATAGGGGTCATAATAGTACGGGAAAGATTTTTTCAAAATAAATAATTGCCAAAGAACTACTGAAGTATTTGTAAAGCTACATCTACAACGGGTATTTGACTTCCAGGTTAGAAATTTAATAAAATTACGTGTTTCAGAATTTCTGGAAATTCAACTCCTAAGGGAGTGCAATAGGAGACGAAAACTTTTTAAGAAGATATTTCGTTACATTACAAAATTTTAAGCCCACATTTATGAAAATTGTAATTTTACTTCTCGGTTAGAAATATGGAAATATTTGTTAGGGAATGAAAGTAGCTACGGAAATATCTCCACGAAAACACTAAAGGAATTATTAACAAATACTTTGGACTCAAGCTACCAGAATTGCATTTTGTTCAGAAGTACATTTGCGAAGGCTCATGCTTAGATGGTCTTCATTAGCATGAGAAGCTTATAAGGTGTTGCAATTTGCAAACAACACAAAACTTCAATAAAATAAAAACAAAAAATCTATGCAGGCCATACAGTAAACTCGAGTGAAGCAGTGGGCGCTAAGCTAGTTTTACAATATTTTAAAATATCTGATTATTAGTACTGCTATATTTTTGTTATTACACATGTTTGCGTAAATTCAGACTACAATGCATCTATAAGGATCTCTGTAACGAGAGCTTGCGAAGTCCGCTCGAAGGGGGTTGGTTTAAGGCGCGCAGAATGGAGAGAGCGCGTGTGCGGCTGCTGGCGTTTCTACATGTTGTACGATCTACCTAACATGTGGACGCTACCAACCGTGTGAACCGAACTGATAAATGCAGCCTGTCGACAGTGATTAATGGCAAGTACTTTATCAGCAGTGTATTTACAACAATCCGTAACACCTTTCTGTAAGTTTACAGACGCTACATACCAACTTTCAGTTGAAATAATGTGCACGCGACATGAATATGAACTTAATAAACAGTGAATGCTGATAAGCAAACTGGAACTGACAGTGAAAAACCAAATAACTATTTCGATATCGAAGCAATTACTGGCGGTGATAGTGGATCACACCTTCTACATAATGACGAACTGTGTGGAGCTTCTTCAAGCCACATACATCCTTATACTGAATTACTATTACATCAGTGTTTCGACAATAATTGATAGAAGATTATTTCGGTGGGCCGGCCGGTGTGCCCGAGCGGTTCTAGGCGCTTCAGTCTGGAACCGCGCGACCGCTACGATCGCAGGTTCGAATCCTGCCTCAGGTTTTGGTGTGTGTGATGTCCTTAGATTAGTTAGCTTTAAGTAATTCTAACTTCTAGGGGACTGATGACCTCAGATGTTAAGTCCCATAGTGCTCAGAGCCATTTGAACCATTTTATATCTGTGGGAACATCACCTAAGAAGGATGAATGATTAGCCAGGAATCTTCAGTTTCACCAAGAAATCAACAAATATCAGTTATCGCTAGCCATTGCAGTCGCAACACTTCGGAATCAAGCCTAAGATAAAGCGAAGAAAATATTCAGAGAATTAAGTAATTAACTGATACTAAAAGCAAATTCTTACTGGCAAAAAGGCTTCTACTAACTATTCTATGTTGAAATTTTAATGAAATCTACGTTGTACTATGTCTTAAGTTATTTGTACACTCATTGTCGTCCTATAACTAAACAATGCCCATCACTTATTTAATATTATTTCTCTACCATTTAGTCATTCCCGATAATTTCTATAACTATAATTACAACTTCTCTAATGTATCTAAGACTGTTTCTAAGGTTATCAGATTTACATTTTCGGCATTATAATTACTTCCAAATTTGATGTGACGAAACTTTGTGTCCACCATTAATCAGCATATGTGTGAACCTACCATAATGCACCTTATTTCTGATTCTCTGAGAGCCACTGACAGTATAGTAAAAAAACTGGACAGCTGATGAACACTAGTGTTGTCTACGTTAATGCTTCTCCACTTGTTTGTGTTTATGTCGGACATGTGTGGTCAAACGAAATTGCATTTTTGGTGTCTGAAATATCTTTATCTGTCAGTAGTCGTGCTGAAGGATAACCATTAACTAAATTTAATGTCAGGTGTTTGTTCTAAATTTTCCTGTTCTCTTTCTTCGGAAGTACCGATGTGTTTTGGCTTTGGAAAGAGTAACTAGTCTACATACAGCGAACTGTGAACGTTATTCACTTTCTTGGTTACGTTAAGGGGGCACGTCGCAACTAACAGTTTTTAAAAATGTAACATTACATACAAGACGATCATTTTGTCAATAAATACATCCATCACCAACTCAGTTTTTTTTTTCCTTCTAATAGTTCAACCAGTCCGTTTTGTTAACCATCTTATACCAAATTTTAATACATTTGACGCATATACAAAACTCAGAAATGGACGACGAATTATATTCTTTCACAGATACCCACGAGTAAATTTATTTAATGTGTTTGGCAGCAAATAAGTCAAAAATTCCGTGAATATGTGGTAAGAGACAAAGGCAGTCCAAGGCCAAAAGTCAGTTAGATACTGATTGGACTTGTACATGCACCCATTCTATGGTAAACCAAAGTCAGCAGCAAACTGGAATTATCTCAAATGCTTGGGTCCACTACATAATACATACAACTGATTCGCTTTTTTAAAATTCTCCTTTATGTCCAAACAACTGAACCTATTGGTTTTCACATGCTTCAGTCGAGTTCAAAGCAACATGGTACCATCTTGAGGCGCACTGGGAATCGATATATCACATATCCATAGTTATACAATGTGCCAAGAGGCAGCATCTGTCCAAGAGGTATGAGTATACCTCGACTATTTAATGTTTTTGCCTTTGGTTTTTCAGATGTGTTGTGGGTTGTTCGCTGGTAGCCAGTTCACACATATGTCTTTATACACTTTAATCAATATAAGAATGTAAATATCTCATGTTTCTTCCATGCAACAGCATAAAATATTTTACTCCCTTCCGCGACTACTGGAAGGAAGATAACACAGTTCTGATTACAGTGGTAAAATATCGGTAAACATCTTTGCGCTTAAGAACACTTTTTAAGACAACTGATACATGCAGATTCACAGCACACAAACCATTCGCCTCTATTACTCACCGTTCTTAAGATGTAAGACAGCAACCATTTGTATACGTGTAACACTGTATCAAGGCAAATAACACATAGGAAGTAAATTGGATAGAGAATTCACTACCGCAAAGAGTGATGATGAACGCGGCATCAGTTATAAAACACAAAATCTACATACATAGTGATACAGAACATATTTATTAACTTAAGATAAATTGGATTTGAATTTATTGGCTGCAGATTTGCGTTAGTGTTGAAAATTTGGCACGTGACGCTGAAGTGTTCAGTAGTGGTCAAGCCAGATAATTTCATTGTCTCTGATAGCGAGGCTCCATTACCAAAATGTTCTCATGAAGATGTTTACCTTGTGGTTTGCTTCGGGAACCAAGGTTCTCGAGGAAGAAGCCAAGATGTATGTCGAGCAGATGTATTTTGAGGGACGTGCTGTTTTTATGCACTAATACAGTCCACGTCAACATTCACGTAACATGAAATTTCCAAGAATGTTACCTACAACTGACTTCAGTGCCAACCATGCATGTCTTTCAACATCACTCAGTTAAGTATTCCAAGTGGTTGTCAGCAGTGATATTCCTTATTTGTAGACATCTGTAAAACGATTCCCACCTTCAAAAACGTGTGGCACAGATTTCGTACAACATTTTTATTTACGGGTACCTACTCCAAATAATTGTATGCCTTATCTTTATACATAGTTATTGTTATGACCAACCAACAGTATGTGAAAAACGTTATTACATCCTGGCTAGATTCTGAAAGTTTGTTTCTTATTTGTATTGTGGTGCTTTCCTCCTCTGCTGTCCGACTCCCAGATAAAAAAGCACTAATAGTGTACCTTCTATGGATTTCCCCAAGAATAACGATTATTTTCAAGTCACCATAGGTACAGTAAATATGATCTCCAGCCATAACTAATGCATTTCAGTTTACGTTGTATGATAACAGGTCCGTCAGACATCATGTGAATCACTGAACAGTCACCATCCTTCAGCTTTCCATCTTGCACCTTATCTATGGAGTAGCACATAATGCCATTCTTTGTAGGAAGATTCTTCGTGTTTATGCCGAAAGGTGTGAAGTCATTGTACCACATGAAGAAAGACGTGAATAAAGTACTGCTGCATGGCCTTTTGTATGTGCAAGATCTCGCATCAAATCGCAAATTGTGCATTTCGACAGAAGGTTAGTAGACATAGTGAGCCGTTGGAATAAGATAAAGACAACTGATTTCTTCCACTTGTTCATCAGGTGCATATTCTTCATATGCTTTTGGTACTGGAAACTTGGAGGGATAGTGAAGAACTGGTTTAGAATCTGAGGTGCTAGATGACCTACGGACTTTCACCCATGAAGGGTGCAATGAGTCATCAGCGTCAGGGCGACAGCACATTTTTTAAATTAAATTCTTTATTTTGGCCCTTGGCCATAGAGCACCAAAAACAGGTTGATGCAGGTGTCCATTGCCTCTATGCGAAACAATAAACACCCACCTCTGCTGACAGCGCAAATAGCGGGGATGAGCATGCCACTATCAGCGACGTCTTTGGCTGTGACGAAATGGCAGCTTGGCAGCTTGGCAGCTCAGCTGACGATACTGCAGAGGTGGCCATGACCTCCATCCAGCGCGTGGGCAGCTCTCTGCTCCTGTGGCGGTTGCTCTCATGACTCAGGGCAGGCTGCCGCATCCCATGGTCTAACAGCAGTCCTTCTACTGCATGCTGGGATATCGCTCTGAGTGTCACAGGCTCATGGTGCAGGCTGTAATACGCAGACGACAATTTCTTAGTACACGAGTGGTTGAGCAGACTGTGTTCGTTTATGGTTTAAGGCACATACTCTAAACACTTCTGTGGTGGCAAGTGAGGAAGCTTCCATCCTTCCGCTGTATTGCAGCATCGCCTGTTGCTCTACCACATCCCAGCTGCCTCTACTTCGCAGCTCCTGTTGACCACGTTTTGTTTTGCAGTGCATAACACTATTGCCTGCCTGCGGCTGGATCTGTTACAACTCACTTTCGTTTTGGCGTACTTTTTGACCGAATACAGTCCAAACGCTACATTACCCTCCTTTTTATCAAGATCCAGTCTTTTGGTCAACCACACTAGATTATCCTTTACACCGGAATTCCTATCGACTGGCCCTTCTGGCCCTGTTTCACCTCTTAAGCATTATTCTAACAATTGGTTTCCTTAACCCTGCCACTTAATCTAACAAATCTCTACAGGGCCCCTAGCCCAGCTCGCTAGCACAAGCACCATTGAACTTATTTTATTGCTAAGTTTCTAACTCTCTATTTCAAACTCAGAAGCTAAAATGAATTAATTATCCGTAATACTACTCCCTTGTGTGCTCATCTTCGTTGTGCTGCTTTTATCCTGAGACTATCCAGTGCACTGGAATCCGAACGACAGCTGGGCCTGAACTCAGTCTCGTGCTTCGTCTTCTATATAGCGAAACGAGGACTACGCTCAATAGAAGAAGTGTCATTGCAGTGGTTGCTATGACAATAGTCAGTAATGTCTCTTTCTAGTACTGTATTTCCCAAGATAAATTTACATCCTGCACTAAGGTTTCCAGTAAGGCTCATCCCTCCCATTGGTTCAGAAGCGTGTCTATAGCCTGCATTAATTTCTACCTTAGAGTTTGATTTGAGCTGGTTACATTTGCGGCAGCTAGCACTTCTCAGGGCTCCTCTAGCCAATACCAACGATGCTGAGAAAAATTCAGATGAGTTATACCTGAAATCATGGCGGGCAGATGGAAAGTAGACCCCATTATCTCGCACGCTCTTCCATTTAATAATAAACCACTCCTGTTTAATTCCATCCTCTTTGTTGACATAAACTTCCCCCGCTCGAAACAACTAGCCACTACTACCATCTCGTCAAAACTAGAGTACAAAAAATCCGTCTCAACCTGCTGAGAGTACAATTGTGAGCCAATCACTTCTTTATTGCAGTCTCTTATTTCGTTTTGTCCCATTAGCAATTTCACTGCGCAGGGAACCTGCCTCTATCTTATTACCATATTCGGATAGTCTGTGATTTCCCCTCAGTAACATTTTTGTAACTTTGCTTCCTCCATTTTTAGGTATATTCCCTTGTCTTTTGCAATTAATAATAGTTGTTGCGATTTTACTCTTGCAAATTTCTTCAATATCCCCTGCTTGACAGGATGAGTTTGAACCATGTAGCACTAGCAACGTGCTTGTTTCTCTGCTACTGGTATAGAAACGAAAATGTAAACTTCCGCTCCGTCAGTTCTTACTGATACTGCAGCTACCTTGTAATAAAAGGTCAGCTTTTGTGCACAGGCTCTAGAACCAACCTCAACTCCGTGCGGTAGTTTCTTTTGTACTTCCGTTAGCCCTCTAAATACCGCTCTGGCGACTACAAGTTTACTCCTAGCTGATCTCTTACAGCGTTCTGCATAAACTCGGTAGTTCTGTTACTTTTCCTCTTGAATCCGAAACTTGGTCTTGTACGGACTGCAAACCATTTTGTAATTACTACATTCTGATTAACTGACTCTTTTGTAGCTCTGACATACTGCATAGTTGTCGTAGCAGTCGTGTGTTGTTCAATAAGTTCTCTAAACTTGCAATCTGCATAGTGTGCTAATCGATCACGGCTTTGTTCCCTTTTGCCCAGTGATTAACCTCTTCTCCGGTGTCTTTCATCCTTCGAGTGTCTCCCTCAACAGCTGTGCCAAATATTGTTTTCGTAAGCCGACCTCTGGTGTCGATGCGACTTCTTTTCCTCCTCATACGTAGAATAACCCTCCAGTACGTGAGTCATCTCACTCCTTAATTTCTCGTACTCTCCATGTGCTCTCTCACACACCCCAGCACCTCCTTTGAGTATCCCGTTCCTTTCCGTTCCCTGACGGAATTTGTTGAATGCTTCTCCCAAACTTCTCATCTCGATATCATCTCCCATGCAATGAATACCACCTGTTCTCAGTTGCTGCTTTCGTAACGCTTCAGCCCTGAGGAAGATCAGTAATCCCATTATGAACTAATTTATCTCGCCTTCTATGCACCTCACCTACAGGGAGGAATACCTATCACTTTCCTCCCCCTTAAATTCATTGCTGCTCCACAGTTTCTTATACTAATCACACTAAATCTATATCTAAACTGAAAAAAAATATTAAATGACTACCTCCTAGGCCTTAACCCAACGCCGGCCGCAGTGGCCGTGCGGTTCTAGGCGCTGCAGTCTGGAACCGAGCGACCGCTACGGTCGCAGGTTCGAATCCTGCCTTGGGCATGGATGTGTGTGATGTCCTTAGGTTAGCTAGGTTTAATTAGTTCTAAGTTCTAGGCGACTGATGACCTCAGAAGTTAAGTCGCATAGTGCTCAGAGCCATTTTAGCCGTAACCCATGAGCGTTCTTCGTTACTGTTTCATCCACAACCTCTTGTTTATGTTCCAATACCGTTCTCCTTCCATGCCCTTTCTGGTCTGCGCCTTTTATCCCTGGAATAACTTCCGGACTCCCTTGAAAAAGTATCAACCTCCCTACGTGCACAATTGTCGTTCTCATCGGCAACTGAATCTCGACATTTACTCGCGACGTAATCTTTACTACTTGGTATGGTCCCTAATACTTTGCAAAAACTTCTCTCTATTTCCCTTCAGCTAATGCCAAGGTGATAACATCAATCACTGTCCAAAGTTATGGCGTGGCATTCTTGCCACACTGCTCACTCCTTCTTGCTGTTTCTCCAATGTTTGTGTATGTGCCCTCTGTACTGTATTCCAAATTACCCTAATCACTTAGAAAATTCCTTAACAGACTCTCCAGTCTTCCCTTTATTCGTTTTTAATGGTGACGGAATTTTACGAATATATATTACTTCGTAAGGCGATAATCTTGTATCTATATGCTGTTCTGAGTTTCAGGTGGAGACGACATACTTCAAATAGACATCTCAGTTGGTGTGATGTGAGTCGACTTAGTATCCAAGCATCTTCCCGATTGTCTTCTTTCAGTTATTCCGTTGGCTTTTGGATGGGAAGTACTCATCCGTAACTTCTTCACATTCAGTAACTTACACAATTCCTTGAATAAATCTGACATAAAGCTCGTTTCCTGGTCTTACTATTGTTTCAGCCACTCCAGATTTCAGTATCCAATTATTCACAAGTGCCTGTGTCACTGCTGCTGTCTGCTGGTTTGGCAGCATGACCATTTCTACATGTCTTGACCATTAATCTATTATTGCCTGCAGATATTATATTGAATGGACTTGAAACATCATTCCCCAGAGATCAGAATGGTGCTAATGCTTCAGGTAATCTCTGCAGTGGTGGCCTTGTTCTATAAAAATCTGTTCTGCGTCCGCATTGCACGAAATTCCACATGTACCAGTTTACGTCCGTTTGGCTATTCTCCGCCAGTATCTTTCTACTACCCTTCTGTTGGTAGATCCGCAATCACCATGACCCGCAAACACGTGCTCCTGAGCTTCTCGTAGCACTCTATTCCTTAACTTCGCTGGGACCACTACCTGCAGTCCCAACTTGCTTTATCTGCATAGCAACCCATCCTGCACAAAAAACTGTGACTGTTAAAAATACTCCTTCCATTAGTCATGCGCTCTCAGTGCAGTTTGCCATTGCTTGTGCTCATTAACCCCCATACGTAGTACTGCTACTTTTCTATTTAAGCCATCCACATTTCCGTGCTTCTTCCAGGGTTTATGAGTGACTTCAAAATCCAATTAACTCAGTCTTACTGGACATCGCGTCAGTCTTCTAGAATGGACCTCAACAACAATTTTAATGCCGCATGATCTACTATTACTCCAAACAAATCATACAGATAATATTTGAAATATGAGATTCCATAAATAAAGCGTAACATCTCTTCCTGTGTTCCGGAATAATTTCTTTCTGCAAAATTAAGTTGTTTTTATGCGTAAGCTACCAGATGTTGCACATCTTCTACCTCTTGTGACAACACAGACCAGTGCACGGTTTAATGCATCCCATGTTTATTCTCAATTAAAATCCGGAAATAGCTATCGGTGTTAAAGCTTCTTTCAGCTCTTCAAAAGCATGCTGGCACTCTTGTGATCAAACAAATTTACACTCCTGTTTAAATAGCTGTGTCAACGGACGGCAATATCTGCATATCCTTTTTCGAACCAGCGGTAATTGTTTGCGAATCCTAATAATGATTACAACTACAGGAAATTAACATACTGCTCTAATTAATCTTGGGTCTGCCTTAAGCTCCTCTTTAAGTACGATATGATCTAGGTATGCTACTTCTTCCCTCACAAAATTACACTCGATGATAACTTGGCCGCTTTTAGCCGTAGGAATATTTCCCTTAATTACTGTACACGCTGTTCCACATCAGTCCCATACACAATTATTCCATCGAGATATACTAAGCGTTACCAAGGTTTTAAATCTCTGATTGCTCTGTCCAACAATCTCTGGAATGTTACAGGTACATTTTTTAATCCAAATGACATTCTTCTGAACTAGTATTGTCCCCAGAGTGCCGAAAATGCTGCTTCATGTCAGTCGTGTGGTGGAACTTCTATCTGGTGATAACCGCTCTCCAAATTCATTGTTGAAGGGTATTTGCATCGCCCTAAATGGTACAAAGTTTCTGTGATGTTTGGCAAAGGGATGTCTGTAATCACAACAAAAGTTATATTTTCATGTTCTGTCTGTCGATTTTTTGGTATGACGACTATTCCTCCCCCCCCCCCCCCCTTACACAATTAATTTCCTTAGTTATGCCCTCATTCAACTGTTGATCCATAAATTCCTCCGAAATTGGTTTTAAGTTCCTTGGTAAATTGTACAGTAGACTGACGATTCATTTCCCACTGGTATACAGGGCTGTTTAATATGTGTAGCAGGTACTAGCCCTCCTGAAAAAAAAAAATCCTTAAATCCCAAAACAAATTTTTCCGTTTGTTTCCCCCTAGATGCTTCACTTTTCCTCGTATTGCAGTTTCAATGGGGTTCACCTACTGTCTATGGCTCACACCCTCCATGTTAGCTATTAACAACCACTTTCTTAATCGTATGTTCTCTGCACTAAAATTATCTATAAGACAGGTGTCTTCATTTCATCCTTTGTTCCTTTTACACGTACAATATCTCTTTTCCAGTAAGCAATCTTTTCCAGTAAGCTTGATGTAATATTTCATTCTCGTCTAACGGTTCCACCACCCGCAAAATTGCCAGTGGCTAGATAGATCCAACACTGACGCAAAGTGATTTCCCAGTACCCTTAGATACAAAATAGTGCAAATCAAGTCTTGGTGTCATTGTTCGCCGTTTTAACGGTTCATCTTTCCCTGGCAGCCTCCCCCCCCCCCCCCCCCTCTCGCCTCATCACTGACTTGGCAGTGGCTTCACGTAACTGAATTTTTTTTGTTATGTTCCACCCTGTATTGCTGAAGATGGATTATGGGACACTGCTGATATAAGAAACCTAATCCTAGAATCAAGTCGTAGCCCTCATTCACAAGTGGCACAATCTCTACACATCATTTAAATTGAACAGTATCCAGGCGTAACCCTATGTCCACCAATCCTACTGGTATCACATCTTTATCCCCCATTTCCCACAGACTGGCGTTTAACACTTTATACTTCCATCGTCCTCTACTTCTAAAATTATTACTTCCTCTTACTTGTTCACATCACCCGAGGCTGGCGACACTGCCTCCTTATATTCTCCCTTCGTCCACACCTGAAACATTTTATATTAACTGCAAACACTTTTTATTTACCCTGTATTCAAGCCGACAAATCGATCTCCTCATACCCTAGAGCTAACCACACTGCTGTGCGCAAATCTGCCGGACCCCCTGTCCGTGCATGTCTTGACATTTTCGCATGCAACCCTCTTCAAGAAGCATCGAGCGCCCACTGCTAAGTTTCTTGCAAAATAATTTTATTGACTGCAGCACCCATTCCTAATTCATAGGTACATCCATTAATTTTCATTATCCTATTCACAAATCGTTCCACAGTTTCCATATTTCTCTTATTTATTGCCCCTAATTATTCGCTGTAGTGTCTCCCACTGTTTCGTCTTGTATATCTTTGAATTAACCCTTCCTTAAATTCTTCGAATGTTGTCGGTCCCTTAAGAGCTTCTGTATATGCTATGTAAGTTTTAGCTTCCCCTGTTAGTCTCAATTCTACAACACTCAATAATTCCTTATGAAGACATCCTTCCATCAGCCAGATTTTCAAGGTCTCCTCCAAAGGCCTACACATCCTCAGTTGCCTTACCAGAAATCGGAGGATTAAACTTGCGGCTCACAAATCCACACCCTATTGTAATGATTGTGATTCTGACAACCCATGCAATTTTGTATCATCTGCTATTAATTGTGCTACCTTTTCTAACAGTTCCCCCCGTCGGAGGTTCGAATCCTCCCTCGGGCATGGGTATATGTGTTGTCCTTAGCATAAGTTAGTTCAAGTTAGATTAAATAGTGCGTAAGCCTAGGGGCCGATGACCTCAGCAGTTTGGTCCCATACTCCTTACCACAAATTTCCATTTTTTTTCTCACATTATGTGTTCTGCTTCTGGCTCTGACACACGTAGTGACTGTGGTTCTGTCGAAGCTTTGTCCTTAACAACACTCATATTCAGAATTGATATTCACAAGACAACTAAATACATTAATTCTGATGTCCAATCATGAGCCATTTCGACTCCCAGCATTGCCTAACCATATACCCCTAATGATAACATCTACAACATTTCACTGGAACTGATTCCACACATGGTGCTGCATGGTTCTGAGTGGTCCTCAAGGTTACACTGTGCACATATAACAGGCACTAATCAATCATAACTTCCATTACCTCTAAAACTAGACAAATCCACTGGTTCTCTACTTGTTATAACAAAATGCACAACTGTCAAATCTTTTCTCCAAGAACAAAATACAATCAAAATTGTTTGGACTGACTGTACTGCAGGTTATAATTACAGACGTTGCTCTAAAAGGGCGACGTAAATGCTCTGACACCAGTGTTAGATGACCCAGGATTGTCACCAGAGAAGAACGAAACGAGATGTCAGGACGATAACAGATTTTTTCAGTTAACTTCTTTATTCTAGCCCTCAGCCGTCCTACATCAGGACAAGGTGGTGGAGGCATCAAGTGATCTCTCATACGGAAAAATACACATCCAGCTTTGATGACAGTGCAAAGAGCGGGGTCGACCATGGCATCACTCTAATGCTGCTGTCAGCAACGCCTACAGCTGCGACCATGATGGCAGTTTTCAACGTACCTGACGATACTGCAGAGGCGGCCATCACCTCCCTCCAGCAAGCGGGCATCTCTTTGTTTCGTTGGCGGCTGATTTCTTGACTCAGGGTGGACTGCCCATACTGTCGTCGAACAGCAGACCCTGCACTGCATTCTGTGATGTCGCTCTGAGAATCAAAGGCTCATGGTGTAGGCTGTGAAACTGAGACGAGAATATCTTAGTACACGAATGGTTGAGTACTTATACGCTACAGACTGTGTTCGTTTAGGGCTTAAGGCACATACTCTGAACATTTGCATGGCTACAAGTGAGGAAACGCTTCCATCCTTCTGCTAGCATACTGCAGCATCAACTGTTGCTACAATGCGCCCGGCAGGCTCTGCTTCACAACGTCTGTCGGCTGCATTATGATTCACAACACACAAAACTCTTTGTGACGTCGTTGGTATTTGTTACGTCATATAAAAAAATTACATATATATTTTATATAATTTTATTTTTATCAGCATGTTTCTTTCCCTCTGAGATATTGTCTTTTCTTATCACTTTCACTTACGTGCAAAAGTAAATATGAAACGGGTTCTTGAAGGGCCTCAGTTATTCATGTACCAACTTTAGATTTTGAACGTGATGACTAAAATATAGTTGCCGTTAACCGAATTGAATGTAATTTTGTTAATTTCTATTTATTGATTGCAAAGCAAGGCCTGAGAGAATTTCGATTGTTGCCGTGGAGCGGCCAAGATAAAACTTACTGAACTCATGGAATCTGTATAGATAAAAACATGAACTTTAACGTAAATTAATTATCTGTTGCAATTTAAAAAGGTTCCTATAACGAAATTCTCGCATTTACATTTACTGTTAACATTGAAAAATAAATTATACTTCGGCGCGTAATGGTCGACAAGAGGCTGCATCGGAAGATGAGCTTCTCGCAGCGCAAATTACTGAAAAAATTGCTTATTAAAAATAATTAGCCACTGCGAGCATTTAAGGTGACAACTATTACAAAGAAATTCATTTTTCAATAATAATAACAAGTTTATTTAAGAAGAAATACGAATAACTTACATAAAATATGTGTAGCCGTTCAATGGCTGCCTTCCGTACCACGAAACAAAACAGTGTGTGTCCCATAAAATACGTCCTTCCTCCTCGGCCGTGCAATCGCGTCTCTTTCGATCCTTTTTTATTTTCATAGACATTAAATAAAGATGCTACTCTTAAATTATCGCTCCATATCAGTTGTTTCAAGAACATTAACTATATCTTTTACACTAATTATATTCATAAAATACTTAATTACGGTTTACAAAAGATAAAAATGTCAATATTTATGTGACGTACCGTCACATCTTGCCTGCCTGCAGTTGGCCCTGTTGCAACTCACTTCCGCTCTGGCGTGCTTTGAGACCAAATACGGTCGATACGACACAGAGGGACTGTCTGTATACTTGACAGACGCATGAATTTTGTGGGATAATCTGGAAACAACTGCTGTTAAGGGCTAACAATCTGTGGCACGGTCTGGACTCACGATGGTTTAAGTTAGCCTACTGCAGGCGGTCGAATTTCCTTTGTAACAAGTAGGGACTGCTACGCTGGTGGGCAATGTTATCTCTGCTGATAGTAACTGAAAGTATTTCACTGTATAAAAAACCCACATGCAAAGAATTATTACACTGGAGTTCCAGACATTTCCGACGAACGATGTTCCATAAAAATCCAGACGCTCTAAAGGAAAACGATTTTCAGATTTCAAATCAGCATGAAACACTCCACTACAAAACGTAAAAGAGTTTGAAATAACTAAATCTCGTTTATCAATTTTATAACAACATTCTGAAACAACTAATCACGTGGAACAAAAGTGATATTCTATAATATGCAGGAAAAGTATATCTTTGACAAACCAGGCCAATATATTCAGGGTGTCGTCTTCAACTGATCGCCAGCATTCCGTAACAGTCCCGCACCAGCTGTCAGTAGCCTCCTCAGACACTGGGAGAAGCGCTACATTATGAACAGTGGCCATGTAGCGTAGTCCTTTGTTCGCGCTGTGAGGGCACTTTCCTGTGACGAACTCGCTGGGGCTTTTGCGGTGCGGTTCGGGTTATCACAGCAAGCACTTGGAACGCTGTTGACCGCGTTTCTACTGAAGCTGTTCTTCTTTTCTTTCTTTCAGCTGCTGTTCCTCCCCCTTCAAAGAGACCATGCCTTCATCTTCGATCAGGCTTTGCTACAGTCTTTTAGCTCCTTTTGCTACCTTTTGATCTCTCGTGTCACTAGCTTTGAAGACAACTACAGCTGCTAATGTAACACTTCACAGACAGTTCGCGGATGAACTGCGATCTGTTAGATAGAAAGGGATGAAATAAACCTCTCATCTACGAAAACTCTGACTGGAGGTAGATGGAGATGGACGGACCGTGATTATTTCAAAGTAACCATCCCGGCATTAGCCTCAATACAGGGAAGTCATGGATAATCTAACTCTGAATGGTCGGACGTGAGTTCGAAACACGCTGCTTTCAAATACGAAACTTTCAGGTTAAGCACTTTACCACGTCACTCTGTGTGTAAAAAAAAGTATCGTTCAGTTGAAAAAATAATTCAATGTTGTAGTGCATAAACATAGGCAAGAAATCATAAGAATGTCCTGAAACAGCGATCCTCAGCGAAGAAAGTAACGTTTGTATTGTATTTTCAAAACGATGTAAGATGAACGATCTCGTAAATGTAACAATGAGGAAAGCAATTGACAGACACAGATGTATTCGAAGAACGCAAAGAGGTCTGTTACAGAATCCCCGTTCGACCAGGTTCCAATACTGTTCGACGATATAGGACCGATGGTGGTTAACAGGAGACATATGAAGAATGAAAGAAGAGTCTCGAGTGGTCGTTCCCTGTTGGGATATCGGTTGGTCATCGTTACAGAGTGACAGCAATTCTCAACGAACTGCAGTCGGAGATGCTACAAGAGACATTCTGTACATAGCTTAGCGACTTTGTCTGTAAGTAATGAGACTCCACATTCCAGAGTGATTCAATAAAGAAATTACATCCTCTATGCTTAAGAACTACGAAAGTAGATCTAGAAGAAACCACCAGTGATGCTGTTAGTTTTTCTTCTCGCTTACCATCCGCGAATAAACTATAGAAAATGATCCTGGCACTATTCCAACTTCAAATGTCAGATTGTTCCTTTTTTGGTTAAATTGTGAATCTGCAGATTGCCAACGAAATTATAGACTGAAGCAATGAAGATAAGTTATTGCTGTGTGTGAGGTTTGTGGATTATGAAGATACGTTCGAAAAAGGCACAGTAGGATATGTGCTGGCACAACTGACAATCAAGGAATGGAATCTATCTATCTATCTATCTATATCAGTTTGTTAAGAAATGTGTGCAACCACGAGGCAGCTTCTGTTCAATTACACTGACAGAGTGAGAAAGTTCATAATTGGAAAAGCAATCAGGAGAGGTGGCTCCATTTCATCAAAACTTTTTTCTGCAACCTGGGAATGAAGAACGAATAAACAAACGTACCGTACCTGAACCATCTCCCATTTGAAAATGACATTGTTTTGTTTGTTGGAATTGACAAGAATTTAGCAAACTACACTAAACTACGTACGAACAGGTCTCATAAGGCCGTGCGGTAGGTAGCAACAGACCACCGTGTCATCCTCAGCCGATAGGTGTCACTGGATGTGGATATGAAAGGGTATGTGGTCATAAATACACTCACACCGCCGTTGTCAGTTTCCATGACCAGAAATTTCAGCAAAAGATTGAAAAATAAAATTAAGTAAGTATGATAGCACATTGGAAGATTAATCACACTAAGACCAAAATAATCTAAACTCAGTATTCTGATATCAAAATGCTTGTGATTATGATCAAGTTACATAAACGCTTGAAAAACTAATGTACTTATGACAATTGAAAATGAGGAGATTGACGCTTAATCTAATAAACAACTGGTTAAAAGTGACTCTTAGCTCATCAGGGAAACTAAACCCTATGTTCAAAATTAAATTCCCAATGAACCTTAAACGGGAAGTCTATAACCAGTGCGTAATGCTTGTACTAACTTACGGAAGTAAAAATGGATATTACAAGCTCATACAGTTCAAAAACTGAAGGATGTCCAAGAAGTAACGGGAAGCTGTATGTCAAGCTTAACAAGAAGGGACATAGATACAAATAAGAGAAAATATGTGAGTTCAGTACGTGATGACTGTTGCAAGACTGACGAGGAGATGCGATGGGCATATAACGATATGAAACTATGGGAGACGGCCTAAGGATATTTTTTGTTGAATTTCCTTCGTGGAGGGCGACCTGATTAAATGCGGTTTGACTTATAACACTTACGGTCACATCATAATATATGGACTCTGCTAGAAGAGGCCTATACCCAACAATGCAAGTGTGATGATGATTCTGCCTTCGGAAAGTGGATGAAGACATAGCTATTGCAGGCGTTCTACAGTGCGTATGATTATAATGTTACAATATAGTTCATGTTTGGAGAAACTGTCTCAGACAACAATTACAGTACCTCGTATAGTTTCTTGGAACTGATTTACTGCCTTTAAATCGTTCTCTGGGATTTAAATAATTGTCGAATGTCTCAGAGGCAAACAGTGTTCCGAGTTGCTTTTATTTCCTGTATCAAATCGTCAAAGGCTATTACAGATAACGCAGGCTGGAAGAGATACCGTCCCGTGGTCTCTTACACATGTTCAACAACAGAGAAGTTTGGTGAACATGCTAACCAGAGAGATGACCAATTATCTTGCAAAGCACGGTAGGTAGCTCAAACAGGGCTTACCCAGTGTAATGTTCTAAGTTTTTCTAAGGGAATAAATGTGTTCCACCAACTAAAGACAGTGTTTTATGCTTTAGTTAATATAAGGGTATGGTGAGCAAGTGTGGACCGACGTGTTATTTGAGTGCCCGTTTGAGTATTGAATGCCTGTGCCACACATTATTCCTTCCGATTGAAAGGTCCGTGTAATAGGAGGCTAACTCAGTAACAGTAGATAGTTTTTATGTGATTTTTAGTATTTATATAAGTTTAAATCAAGTTGCATGTGTATTTGGCATGCGCGAGCAGAGAGAAAGAGAGATCTTTCCATGTGTCGGAAACAGTCTGCCGTTTATCGCGAGTACTTTGGCTTTCGTGTTGGTCAGAGATGCCACGTCAGTTCTGTTCGGTAAGACAAATGACTAGAGCCGTGCAAAGTCTGTGACCATTAGTCATGTGGGATATCTTACGCTCAGGTGTAGAACTCTTTAGAGCAGAAGAGTAGAGCATAGGGCCGCTGACACAGTCTCGTGGAAACACACAGGGAAGACGAGTCGCAGACGTTGCCTGTGATGGACTCCACCGTCACCGCAGCTCAAGTGCCTTGAGTGATACGATGCTTTCGTGAATTAATATTCACTTTTGTCATCGACATACTTCATTACAGTTTCATTGCTGCAGTCATTTTAATTCAGGAAGTTGGTAGTTAAAGTCTCACGAGTTAGGCTTCTTCGAAGCTCGCGTAACCTTCAACGACTATTCAGTTTTAATACTACCTTGCTTGTTTATCTCATAAGGGCTTTGCCTTGCAGTGTTTTCTATGCCTCCGTCTATACGATGTTTCCTAAATTAGCTTTCTAAAACGTTGGTTGGAGGTTCTTGCCATATTCATTTGTGTGAATTTATGGACTGTTATTGTGGCCACTTTACCACCACGTATTTCGTGATTATTTGCGAATTTGCAACGTAGAAACGTGTGATGTATTCGAAACTACCTGGAAAGAAAATTCTTGCCAAATTCAATAGTTTTCGTACAACACTGACTGATTGTTAATGAGTCAATGGTTATCTGGAGAGTGATTTACAAACAGAAACTCTGGGGGGAGGGGGGGGGGGGGGAAGCTATCCAATAGCCAATGTGCAGCTCTCCACTGTATGTTTCGTGTGCCACAAAATTTTTCTGAGTCGACAGCCAATTTAATTAAAACTGAGAAAATTCAATAAAAGAACTGAATTAATCACTGAGTTGGTAGGCACAACTAAAGTGTTAATATTAATAAAAATATCCAAGTGAATATATCGAATGAGCATATGGGAACAATTTAAGTAGAACAGTTAAATCAAATAATTCAGAGCAAGCTGGAACTTAAGCCTCAACAAAAAGAATAAGATACTCAAACAAAGTTCGCAAATATGAGGTCTACCTTTGCGCTTCAGAAACACCAGGTGGGATGTATTAAAAATAATCTTCAAAAGCGGACGGGTTTGTCTGAAAAACAGTCATCACAGTTTAACATACTTCATTAAAATAGAACATCATATTAAAAATTGACAAAATAATTTTTATTATTATACTGGGTGCTGTGGTACATTGCAGTGATAAATGAAAAGAAAATCTTCGGGGCGCATGGGAAAAGTTCAAACAATCATACACGATTCATAAACAAGAACAGAGATAAAAAGAATTTTGCCCATCACAGTAAATCAGAGGCTCAGAGATCCATCCCTATCGCTGTGACTGAATCATTGTGAATACGAATACTGTGGAGCACTTTCCGACAGATAAATTTTATGTGCATCACCTTGCACATGAAAATAATCTACGGTGGTGTGAAACGCCCGCAAATACCGTTGAATATTCACGAACAGAGCAAAATTACTAAGAGTCGTGAAAACTTCAAGAACACAAATGTAAACCTAATAGACGCAAATAGGAATAAATTATTATTCAGAATTAAGACTAAAACATATCCAAGATGGTCCTGAAGTTCCACACGGAGAAATTACCGCCATGTGGTATGAACGAAGCTACACAATCCTATAACTGAAACGAAATGAAAAGTAGAAGAAACAAAACACATACATACGAGGAAAGTTCACTCACACAGTGTAGTGAAAAGAGAAGTCAGACAACGGGCTTTTAAACCTGTGTTGGAGTAACGAACTTGCTACACCACATGTTCTTATTACAAAAAGCGAGGATCGGTAAAACTGAAATACAGAAAATATACTCCTGACTACACTCTGAAAAATATAAGAATTCGATTACCGAACTTGAAAATGAACTATCAGATCAAGCGTATACATCACTTATAATAGCTACACATCACACATTAATACATTCACTAGCGCCAAGTCGCTTCACTCAGCAAGGTCCCGTCCCGAGCGACGAGAGCGCGATCTCCCTGCAACGAACTTCCCCTAGGTAGCTGGAAGAGACCAGAAAGGTCCTTCTCGCCACCAACTTTACTACTGTCGAGTGGTTACCGAAAGGTTACAAATCTCTTTGCCTTGATTGAGAAAGCTGCGTTGGTTACGATGTTTTTACCACAGCAGACAGCCATACGTTGTAATTTTACCATATATAAGACAAATTCAACGTACACATGCACTCACGCATTCATACAGATGATAAAGGGAGAAACGAAATTTTGGAGCACAAAATGAAGGTAATGTACATAGGATTAGATGCTCACCGGAGAAATTGATACTTTTGTGCGATTGTGTACCACTGAATGTGGGCAAACACGAAGTATAAAACTAAATTACTTTAAACTGAGCGAGACAGCAGGAAATACAAGTTAAATAGTATGAAATGAATGTAACTGAGATGTTTCAACCTGCTTACTCATTATTCCCAAGTCCTAGTCATCAAGTACAGGTTAATAAACTCAGAATGCTCTCTCATACTATAGGGGAACTTAAGGTTATTTGAGTAAGGTTTTGAGGTAGTTTTTTTTTTATTGCGAGAAAGGAATATATGGAATCTACTGTCAAGAAGATGGGACACGATGCATCTTAAGACATAAGGGAATAACTTTCATGGTACTAGGGAGAGCTATAGAGGGTAAAAACAGTGGAAGAAAACGGAGATTGGGATATTTCCAGCAAATAATTGAGAACGTAGGTTGCAAGTGCTCCTCGGAGATAAAAAGGTTCGCACGGGAAAGGAATATTTAACAGGCCGGGTCAACATCAAACCAGTCAGAAAGACAGGCGAAACAAAAAGGGAAACTGAAGTCTTCATTACGGTTATGTGTTGTACAGAATTATAAGTGATATGCAAATGACAGTTTAGGTCCCCTCACACTGGATGTGAAAATGTAATAAATTATTCATGATATGCAGACAATGTACACCTAGCATTAAGTGCAAAAATATTGTAAATTCAGATTTAATGGATGAAATTAATGTATGTGAATTAGGTCACAATGTAAATAAATTGACTGAAAGATTAATATATTAAAACATCTCCGTTTGTTATTATAGCAAAAACACAAATATAAACCAACAGCCGATTTGAATGTGCATAGATACGACTCAGTAACTGGGCAACAGGCGAGGAGTAAACTATCTCGCGTCATCACTTTACGGACTCAGTTTTGCGTGAAGGTACGTTTGGCAGATGCGATGTTTGTGTGACGGGTCGATTACCCCTTGTCAGGTCTGTGGCCGTGGGCTAATAGCCGGTAGACTTTATCTTCCGTACTCGGTGCCTCTTGTGCAGTGCTCAGGTGGTAAACTCCTTCCTTCTACCACTCTGACTAACCGTCACTATTTCAGGTACAAAGCACTTTGCGTCCGACGTGGTGTTATTGAGCTTATGCTCTCATTGATTGTTGTCTGTGGTGATTTTCTCAGAAAGCAGGCATTAATATAATATCTGGAAGCTGAGGTCGGGCTAGAGAGTGTAGCTGGCTGTATAAAAATAGGAGTGTGGGATTGTAAGGAAGGTCAGTTCAACATGGGGTGGAACATGAGTATGACACAAAGTGAAGACAATTGGAGCGAGCATAGGGATCTGACTGAAAACCTGAAAACTGTGTCGACGACAGACTGCCATGCCTCCAGGTGGCAAACTCAATGTCTTTCTCCTCCAGATTCCTCTTTCTCTGCAGTGCTAATTCACTGAATGACCGATAGCTGTCTGAATGATCTCATTGCACATTGACTGACCAACCGATGCTTATTCTAACAGATCATTGACTGTCTGATGTTTCGTTGTTTCTGTTTCGCAGTTCTGCTAGTCATCTCCCCACTCCGTCGCACAGGGCGCTGAATTCTCCGTCAAACCTTCTTTCTCACTGGTGGAATTCATTTGCAATCCCACCCAACAAACGATCGATGCTGTGTAATCATCCGTCCTACTCTCCATAGGGGGTGAAAATTTTTTTATCCTGAGAGGCCGGTGTGCGACCCGGGAAATCCCACCTCTTTCTCACGGTGGACCCTTGCTGCTGCTCCTATCGGCGTTAGCCGCTAGATCCCAAGCGAACTGCAAACCGCTACACATTGCTTTACGTGTTTGTCTGCTTACCTCACTTCTCAAGAAAGCAGCGACCCTATAACGACAGATTTGTCATGGCTGTACATGTGCTTTGCTCAAGTGTCCCCAGGAGTTTGTGACTCTGTGTCGTCCGTCTTGCTGTTCGACATACTTTAAATACAGCAACACTTTCGGAGTGAAGCAAAGACTTCAATAACGTCGTCACTGTCTAATTTTTGGTAAAGTCACAGGTTCGGGTTGTAGTTAAAAGAGTCCCTTCTAGTCCTGAGTGCCTGGCAGCAAACTATTACAGTGAAGAATGTTAGAAAGCGACGGGGTGTGAAGGGTCACTTTATAGTTTCATCTGTACATCGCGTGATTTCCGTTGTTAACTCGAATTTTTAAAATACACAATCTTAGCAAATAACAAACTTAACGAATTTTGCTCAGAGCGTTCCCGTCGTAGTGTTCTTTTTTAAAAAAGAAAACTTTACGATACTCTTACGATTACGGTGAATGAATGTCTGAACTGTGGAATGGATACAAAACTCGAATTATCGCGTAGCGTGTTAGAACTGCAAGTGGTGTACTTGCACTGTGTTATTCTTAGCGAAACTTAATACGAATCGATTGGGCAATGCAACTCCCAATACCAATGAAGAAATACTGTAAAATACATTCCGCACTTTAGGCACTGAATCCTATGGCCCTGTTCAAAACTAATAATTGTGGTCCCTGTGCACGTAATAAATTACATCGCTTTACCTCTAAAGCAGCAGCGGTGGAACGAGATATATTCTGGTCTCTCACAAAAAATATAAATATGCTAGCTACAGTCTCAGCGATGTGCAGTGCTGGCTGTAATACTTTGAAACGCAACTTCTTTGAAAAACATATGACATGGACAAGGAGGCAGTACTGATTGCGATCAATTACTAACATTGATTTCTTGTAGCAAAATTATATTGCAGATTAAGTTTGTCTTTTCAGAAACATCTGACAATTTAAGTGACATTATTCACAATTGATTCACAACAATTAGATTTAAACAACAAGTATTTACTAACTTCATTAATCCAACATAAATGCAAATCATCAAATTACATATAGCTCTGTTAACAAATCTTAAAAACATTACAAAAACTAAATACCTAACTAGACATTTTCTCAAAACAGTTAACGCACATTCTGGAGTTACTCAACAATTGCAAATCATCGGCCAACCCATCTATACTAACGCGCTGTCAAAAACAAAAATCATAAATTATTTAACATCTTTACCTTGCTCCCATGAAGACTTCTGCTTCCAAATTCAACAATACTGACATACTTACATTAATCTAACACTTGGTGGCTTCACACGGCACGCCACAAAAACTGCCTACCTTACTATCTTTTAGCGACTTTTCACGATTGTTTTGTCTGCGCTGCCAGCGTGTTATCTCATGACTTAAATTTTACTCGATTCATTTAAAATTTACTTCTCTGTACATCAGTTTGTCATCGTATGTTTGTGCCTTGTAGCGTGTTTAGATTGGTTGCCTAAAAAAGGACTATTGTGGTGAGAAGTGAATTGGGTTTGCCCTTAGCAATTTCGGGTCCGTTTGTCTGAACCACGTTACCCGACGCATAGTGGTTTCATATAAGGAAGCTTGAATTGTTTTGTTTCCGTTTAATTAACTCCCTTTCAGGTAAACCTGAATTACTTGCTGTATTTTAGTTACACATTCTAAAGATCTTTGTGGCATACCGTTTTTGAATACTGTTTTCTTACAACCTTTGAAGAGATTGTTATATAACTTGAGTGAATGAAACATTATCTTGCTTCTATTGTTGAAATTTGCTGCCAATGTTACAACAATACTAACGAGTGGCACACGAAATCTGTACATTTTTCGAAAGAGAATAGCGTTTGTTGTATATTTAAACTTTCATACTTTATGTTCCCATTAATGACTTTTGGAAAGTTGAGAACAAGTATTTGAATTAACACTATAACTTTTGATTATTTGATCTCACTGAAATATTTGATAACTTCGTTGATCAATTATCAGTAATTGTCGGTAGATTGTTTTATAGCCGTCTTTCCAGAAGGTGTCAACAGAAGTCTTGATGCAAATGATGTTCAATTCTCATTTGGCCCGGTCCTTCCATTCTCAAGCAACCTTATGCCAGTAGCCCTATACTCGGTAAAGAGCCAGCGTTCCATACATACTTGGACAATTTCTTATCAGCGAACCAGCAATACATCTGCATATCTAATCCAACACCACAGTACCAAATAACAATCACTAACTTGCCGCAAAACTACATCCAAATGAATACTTTTCTGCAGAGATCTATTTTATGTAGACATTGTAACGTTCTTTGCCAATGAATATAAAATGAGTAATGTTTGTGTTTTGAAAATTTACTGTGTGATGTGTTGTTGAGCACAGCGGACACACCAGGAACCGCGGTGTTGGCCGTCGAATGGCGCTAGCTGCGCAGCATTTGTGCACCGCCGCCGTCAGTGTCAGCCAGTTTGCCGTGGCATACGGAGCTCCATCGCAGTCTTTAACACTGGTAGCATGCCGCGACAGCGTGGACGTGAACCGTATGTGCAGCTGACGGACTTTGAGAGAGGGCGTATAGTGGGCATGCGGGAGGCCGGGTGGACGTACCGCCGAATTGCTCAACACGTGGGGCGTGAGGTCTCCACAGTACATCGATGTTGTCGCCAGTGGTCGGCGGAAGGTGCACGTGCCCGTCGACCTGGGACCGGACCGCAGCGACGCACGGATGCACGCCAAGACCGTAGGATCCTACGCAGTGCCGTAGGGGACCGCACCGCCACTTCCCAGCAAATTAGGGACACTGTTGCTCCTGGGGTATCGGCGAGGACCATTCGCAACCGTCTCCATGAAGCTGGGCTACGGTCCCGCACACCGTTAGGCCGTCTTCCGCTCACGCCCCAACATCGTGCAGCCCGCCTCCAGTGGTGTCGCGACAGGCGTGAATGGAGGGACGAATGGAGACGTGTCGTCTTCAGCGATGAGAGTCGCTTCTGCCTTGGTGCCAATGATGGTCGTATGCGTGTTTGGCGCCGTGCAGGTGAGCGCCACAATCAGGACTGCATACGACCGAGGCACACAGGGCCAACACCCGGCATCATGGTGTGGGGAGCGATCTCCTACACTGGCCGTACACCACTGGTGATCGTCGAGGGGACACTGAATAGTGCACGCTACATCCAAACCGTCATCGAACCCATCGTTCTACCATTCCTAGACCGGCAAGGGAACTTGCTGTTCCAACAGGACAATGCACGTCCGCATGTATCCCGTGCCACCCAACGTGCTCTAGAAGGTGTAAGTCAACTACCCTGGCCAGCAAGATCTCCGGATCTGTCCCCCATTGAGCATGTTTGGGACTGGATGAAGCGTCGTCTCACGCGGTTTGCACGTCCAGCACGAACGCTGGTCCAACTGAGGCGCCAGGTGGAAATGGCATGGCAAGCCGTTCCACAGGACTACATCCAGCATCTCTACGATCGTCTCCATGGGAGAATAACAGCCTGCATTGCTGCGAAAGGTGGATATACGCTGTACTAGTGCCGACATTGTGCATGCTCTGTTGCCTGTGTCTATGTGCCTGTGGTTCTGTCAGTGTGATCATGTGATGTATCTGACCCCAGGAATGTGTCAATAAAGTTTCCCCTTCCTGGGACAATGAATTCACGGTGTTCTTATTTCAATTTCCGGGAGTGTAATATCAGTAGATTGGCTGATAAATGAATAACCTTGCAAATGTACAGAAAAAACACTAGATATTGGCTCAGCACTGTGCAGTGCTGCCCGCACTGAAACTGTTACAAACATTAATACTTTTCTGATCCTGGCACATTAACATTCTTTTTTTTTTTGTTTGAAAAATGATTTATTTTAGGAAAATATTCATTGGATTTAAATAAACACGACATGGAAGAGCATGAGGTAATTGTGAGGGGATATACTAAGACTGAATACTTCAGTTTGAAAATCGTATTCAAAATAAATTTTCCCCTTCACAAAATCTGATATGAATCGTTCTACATTAACTTCAGCATCAGTGAACTTCTCAACTGTTCTACAGTTCTCGCTTATTGTCGTAATTAAAAACACATAGACTGTTACATGAGAAAAAGTCTGAAATCCTTTCACAAAATAGATTCCAAAATTTAACTTCTCTGTATCAGGATTACAAAACACAAAATATTACAAATCGGATATACCTAATCAACCTATACATTAAATCTGATCGAAAATACTTGGTTCCTACATGCAAGGGTGAGTATTGTAAAATTCAGCCAAATCCACATATCGTGTTGCTGCATACTTACTGATAAACATACATAATACGCAGTATAAAATTATTCTAAACTTGTTCATATCCTCCCACATATATCGTTCTCTTAAGTGCAAAAAGGAGACCACGTCCTAGCCACGAAAAAGTCCCAAAACCTTAACACAGCCTCCTCTGCACTTTACTGTTGGCATTCGAAGTGATGGCAGATAACGTTCTCCAGGCTTTCGCAAAACCCAAGCCCTTCCATGGGATTATCGCAGGGTATAACGTTATTCATCTGTCTTAAATCAGTCGTTTCCAGCCACCCACCATCGATTGGCGTCGTTTCCAGTAATTCGTTGTTAAGTGGCGTCATTCTTTACGTTACGTCAGGCTTCCCTCAGTATTTACTACATAAAATCGTAGCTCACTCGGAGATGCTCGTCTGTTATACCCATTTTTATTAACTACCTAACCGCCTTGTGCTGGCTGGACTGGTGGCTACACCTTGGAGGTCACGAGTGATTACTTCCGCTGATTTTATTTGTTTTTTATAATAGTAACCACCCTCCACAGTGCTCGGCGGTCCCTCTACGTAAGTGCATGAAGTCTATCTTGTCTTGGTTTAGCTGCGGTTGTTCCTTCTTGTTTCCACTTCACAATCGCGTCACCAACAGCCGACTGAGGCCCTGATGGATTTTTCATTCGCTTAACCATGACTGGTCCACGTTCGAAGTCACTGACCTCTGCTAACCGTCCTACTCTGCTATTACTGCTTCTCTACTGACTCCTCTTATAGCCTACTGGTCGGTCTAGCTCTCGTGATATGTAGTGCACAGTTCGGCATTACAGAAGGGTCTGGACATTTTAGGGTATCTTGTAACTGGGTCGTTTGCAGACATATGCTGAGTACCGCACCTCTACGAATTCTTGGCCCTTTTATATTGTTTTATGCGTAATTAAATTATTACATACTCTGTATTCGACAGCTTGATTGGATTTGATGAGCCTCCAACAGAGCTTTCTTTTTCACGAAATTCACCTAATTTTATTGTTTGCTTTGCTTTCTCTGCGAGTTCAGATCAGTCGCAGGACTTCTTTGGTGTTCCTCCTGGAAATACCACCAGTCTGTATTTCGACTGTTATAGGGAGATTTCCATATCTTTATTTCTGTTTGAGGCTCTGGAATCGTGTCGTAATTTTCAGATTAAGATTTAGGCAGGAGCTTAAGAGGAGGACACCATTCTTACTGGTCTTATTGTGAGCTGTGTATGATCCTGAGGTCCCCTGTGTTCTCTTTCTTTTCCTAACTGCCCACTGACGTCATCTTGCAGAACCTAGACCACGCTTGGGTATTTTGAACGTTACTTTTTTCAGAACATCGCAGAAGTCTTTTATCATGTGTGAGTGTTTCCCACTGCAGTCATTTATTAGTGCATGCACTTTAAAGGGATCCGATCGGAGCTCTCCACTGGCCCTGTTACAGCAAGCAACCAAAAGTGTAATACGCAACGTCATATCCACTTAACACTCAAGCAGGTGTCTCGTGAGTTATCGACCTTGTGGTAACCTATTCATTCAGTCATATGATATGAAACTATTTTGGCGTTAACAGATTACTATCACCAAGCTATCGCTGAAGTGGCTGATGGGAATAACTGAAGCGATAGAAATCACTAGCACCGGTAATGAAAGTAGTTCAATCGCTGCCAGCAGACAACACTGTATGTCATGGATCTAACATGTGAATAAAGCCTACGGCTGGGGCCACACGAGCGCAATATGTACGCAGCGTCAGCTGCAGCTGAATGGGTGAGGCAGTGCACAAGGGGCGGAACGTCTGTGGCAGCGGAATTTCATCGCTTGCCAGTCGCATAGCCCATAGCGAGGCGGAAATCGCGCGGCGGCAACCGAAGGGCAATGAACCACGAGAACCAGTGGAGCAGTTCACATGCGCGGTGTGGCGGATGCGCAAAGACGGGCCAGCAGCCGACAGGCAGTCAATGCTGGGGCCGAGTAGCCAGTTCATAGACAGGAGACAGTGTTACTTTCTCCGTTTTGTGTCGACAAAGTCTCTTCCAGAATGTGTTCTTTAGACACAGAGAAAGTCGACACAGAGATGGAGACCAAGAAGGAAGCTCGTATTCTGGGCTTAAGGATGGATGAATGTAAGAACAGAAACAAAGAAAATACGGCGTGGCATCTGTTGTTAATTATTTCTAGATTTCGCAGAGCATTGAGGCAGAGAAAAAAACCTGCTGCAAGGTTCTTCTCTTCACTTTCTCATTAGTATAATGCTTCCAGTTAAAGGATCAGTCGGAACTGCCACAGGATTAGCGATTTAGTTTTCCCAAACAATTGGCGAATTTTTATTGAGATTTTCGTCAACAATGAAAACCCTTGAAAACCTCCTGCTTTCCTGTTATTGTTGAAGTGTTACATCTTGCTTCTTTTTATATGTTATTTATTTTATTTTATTCGGTTTCAGATGATTCCATTTTAGCAGATGCAATTATTCCACATAATGATACAAACAGAGGATTGATCTGATCTAATTACTAAATATAAAACATAATTAAAAGAGTTGGGGAGTCAACGACGAAAATTAGTCAGACTGCACCTTAACAATAGAAACCATCACATATTAACGTAAAAGACAATTACATACAACCATAATAAAACATCAATGAATAACCGATTAAAATTACACATCGGCGTCTTCATGCGCAATAATTTCTCACAAGGTGCAGCAAAGGATGACTAGTCCCACACTTGTTTTCGACAGTAATGGTGTCCATTGTTTTGCGTCGCCTGAATTAAACAACATGATGGCCTTGGATAATTACGTTATTGTAAACTGCGATACACGACTAAAAACTGAACATGAAACAAACCACATTCAGTAAGCACTGCTCTAAAAACGGTTTCTGGATAGGAAAATTTGGAAAGTTGTGGTAAGCACTACGGGACCAAACTACTGAGGTCATCGGTCCCTAGGCTTACACATTAATTAAACTAACTTACGCTAAGAACAACACACACACCCATGCCCGAGGGAGGACTCGAACCTCCGACTGGTGTAGCTGCACGAACCGTGACAAAATGCCCTAGACCGCACGGCTACACCGCGCGGCAAGGTTTATGGTTAGTGTGAAAGCGTCAACTGTATCAGGTTAGTTTGTTTCATGTCTCAGAAGAATTTACAGGTACGGCGACCGAAAATTACAATCAGTATAGAACAACATACTACCAAATGGTTCTTGTAAAGGGAAAACAACAATGATGGAAAAGAATAAGTATTTTAGTAGTATGTCCGAAGTAGGTCTGAAGTAGACACAGAGTTCGTCGTTGGTTCATGGTTAGGACACTAGTTCGGCGTTTGGCGCTTAATTAATATTATATCTGGCAGTAGGAGAATTTGTGATCTGACTTATGTATTTACATCGATACGTAAAGAAAGAAAAATTAGCAAGATAATATTGGATTCTATCGTGATCGGAAAGTTTGAAATTTGTCATCACTTACGTAAGGCTCGTGTTTTCGTTTAATTCTGAAGAAGTCTGTTTTCACTTAAGGTGAGTGAACAACCGTATAAAGTTCGTTGTAATACAGAGAATAATTCTCGGTCGGAGATTGTTCTTATGTTGATTGAAATTGTAAGTTTTCTGCTAGATGCTTCAAAATGGTTTTTAAAGTGAGGACTGAGCTGTCCTAGAAAGTTGAACATAGGTTCAGTGTAGTATCTGAAGTTAATTTCAGAATACATTTTGTTTGGGTTGAAAAGTGACGCAGGTGATTTTGGTTGAATTTTCGTTCTCTTAGGGGTAGTAGTTCTATATTGTAAAACACGCGAACCTATCAATTGATGAGAAAGTGACGACAAGCGTAAGTGAAGCCTCTGCCGTATATTGATTTATTTTGATGATAGGTGTCGGTATATGTATGATATATTTGTTGGTGGCTGTGACTACTAACCTCTGTGGAGAGTGTAAACGATTGTGTGATTAAATCCTGGTCATTTCACCTAAAGAATTTATACTATTGTAATAGTTGTTCTTCCCATTTCATTCTGAAATAAGCAATTGCGAGTTCAATAACTGTGAGCACTTACGGTAATTACATTACTATTGGACAGTAAGTAAAGTGAACAATTACCGGACATACTAAAAAAAGTTCTTATTCTACATTGCCGGAAAAAGATATTTTAAAAAGGGTAAGTAACCGCGAATGTCCAACGCCTGAAGAGGTTAAGTCTTTTACATTACTTCATACAGGGACAAAAGTGGCGGTGGAACTTAGTGATTTGTTTTTCTTTATTATTCAATACCTAAAATAGGGATTTTTTAAAAATCTTTTCCAGCAAAAGATTATATAACATCCGAAATTGTTGAAACATAAAAGACTGAAATATTGTGTAGCGTTCCTCAAGGACAATAAATTAACGTTCATCGTTAAATTAAAATCAAAGTTCCACTGGTGTCCGAACTTATTGTGTAGTTAGTTAATACTACTTATATTCTTGTGTCAATGTCTCTGAGCATTTTAAATGCAGAAATAATAATACACATACTTCTGAAGAGAAATATTTAGTAATGTTTTTCTCTAAAGTGAAAATAAAAGCATATAAAGTTTAGGCTGTCAGTGAGGTTAACTTCCTCTGGTAGAAAAGATATATTTTATCACATCGAAACAATACGCAAACAGTAGTCATTTGTCTATCAGATCAGCTGATCGCAAATAGGTGTTTTTGTGTCGTTAATCTTCTTTAACGTTGATTTAACAATCTGATGGAAATAGCGATTTCTTTTATTATCTAAAGAAATACCTTTTTATATTAATCCTCTTCAAATACAGGGCACAGACATAGGATTGTTTTATCGTAATCAAACATGACTTACGGATTGCAATACTCGGATACGTAATATTTTGTGCGTCTAGGCACTGACAGTCCCACTAGTATCTATATTGGCATTTATTTGAGCGGAAGTTATAAGTAGGGCAGTAATTTGCGAATTTGTGATTTGCCGACTTGGAATTACAACGTTGTGAGTTTTTATTTGGGTGTTGAATTGAGGCGGAGCTGGACATCTTCTGAAAAGGAAAAAAACAACTATTTATCCCATGTGTCGGTGTCAGATTAATTTTGTTGCATATAACGTACGCATACAGGTTGCCTACTCTTTTCAACACTAATGGCCTAAATAAAACTGTGGTGTTACATTACTGAAGGAAGTTGTTTTTACCAAAGTATATCCCCAACGATCATATATTAGGTTAGACAATCCATCTCTTAAGATTCTCTGTAGTGTACTCAGAAGTTTTCTTACATATTGTGGATTGATTTACGATATTGATCTTGAGTGATCAATATATTTTAACGCCGATAATCGTTTCTACTGATTCCACAACTAAGAAGGTAGACTGTATTATGTTGTGATTGCCTATTGACACCATTCTTTGAAAATCTGATACGTTAGTCGGGTGAGTGTCATCAATTAATGGTGTTATACCCTGTCAGTATCTTCTCTTGATATCTTCACCGAAATCTTCAGATACGTCAGTCAGGCAACCGCAGCTCAGAAGTGGTGTGCTGTTTTCCTCAGAATTGATGTTGTACTCTAAGTGATTATCTCTTGTCATCCTCTTTGGCATCTTCTGTTGAACACCGGCCGGTAATAACGTTTCTTCAGGGGTAGCAGTTCACAGTCTCATATTCTGGTCTTGCTTCTGTGAGGGGCTTCTAAGCAAGCGAAGTAATCTATCACAGCTTTAGAAATACACTCTGAAGTAGCTGAAAAATTTCGATTCATCATCTTGTAGCTTGTTAAACAAAATGTAAGAATCCTGTTCACAACTGGATGCAACCAGTACATTCGGCATTACTTTCAGCCCTACAGAAGCCACTGCTGTGCATCGACTATCATCTAAAAAAAAAAAAAAAAAAAAAAAAGGATATAAGCAAATTCATTCTACTTGCGTGGACTCCTCGCAGCTACGAAGCGAACAGTGATTTTATAGTAAACCTCGCCGTCCTAGCGTGAACAGTGTATTTTTTCTTTCGTGTTCTGAATTTCTTTTTTTATTTAGTCGCAAGGAAAATTATCAAGTCGACATTATCTTTTTTAAAACTTTCTTAACAATAAAAGTTACTGAACGTTTCGTGAAGAAAACTGTTAGGGTACACAAGAAAAAAGACAACAATAAGCAGCTAACTCTGCCCCTGGATCTGCGTTGTCTGTCTCTGCCTGTTCAATTAAAAACCTCTTAATGCAATGGTAGCATGACGTAAAGAGAAACAAGGCGCACAACTCCGCACAACGAGCGGCCATGGCCTCGAGTGTGTCGCGTCGAAGTCCGTTGCGACCAAACGCCAATACATACCGCTCATTTATTTGGGATCAGAGAGAGGTATAGTTCTCTTTCCAGCGTTAAAAACAATAACAAAGAAGTTATGCTCATCCATTACGGATATTTTAGAGCTCATGACTTGAAAGTAAATACATGAAACTGGTACCAGTCACTTTTTTGAGTAATTATTCATTATTCCATGAACCGGTTTTTTAGCCTTTTCAGGTTCATCTTCAGATGTTATTCTGGAAGTTGTCAGTGTTTCTACCATAATTCTGGATGCTGGCTCTGTGACAAAAATGGCACACGATTTAATGTACCCCTATGGGTACTATTTATCTGTCGACATCAATGCAAAATTTTATTTTTGTACTTACTGCGACAGTATGGGCGTCTGTTTTCTGTTAGTGCCCACCTGCCAGCTTCTGATTTGATGACCAGTTGGTACATCACTTCACACCCTTTTACACACTCTATATACATTTACACTGTGATAGCGAAAGTTTGGCAGTGTCCAGCATGTGATGTACAACTGTTGCCTATTACAAAGATCTTGACAAAAGATATCTCACAGGCCTACTTTGCTCAGAGGTGTTATTCGTTATTGGGACCTGAGTTTCTCCTAGCATATACAACTTTCAAATAACTTTCGGGAATTCAGCCAGGTAACACTTTCAGCGACCGCCGATATTTCGGCGGGAGAATACCCCGCCATTTTCAAGGCAAGTTTGCCTTGAAAATGGCGGGGTGTTCTCCCGCCGAAATATCGGCGGTCGCTGAAAGTGTTACCTGGCTGAATTCCCGGAAGTTATTTGAAAGTTATTCGTTATTGTTTGCACATATTAAAGTCGATATATGGGCAAATATTTTAATCAGACTATCGTTAACATGAGAGCACAAAATAAATAATTAAATAAGTTACTACAAGAACAAACATCAGGTGACCTGATGTCTTATTTCTATTCGTTTATTAAAGTATAATACAGTCAGTTTATGAGCAAATAGATTAATAAGATTGGCATTAACATGTACGCCCAGGAATGAAGTAATATAGAGTAATAGCATTAGCATTTGCAAAAAAGCTTGTAATGCTACTACATTTAGAAAAAGTTATCACAAATTTTATGGTATAGTTTTAAATAAGACTGATGTAAATTTAACAAAAGACGAAGTCTCTTTGCTTGAAAAAGGTTCAAAATATAATGTTACGCCATAATCGTCTAACAAAAATGTAATATAAAATATGGTTGCAGATTTGAAAACTGGCGTTGACAGTGCAAAAAGTAGACAGCTCCCGTCAGACCAGAATAGCACAAGATGTGTGCAATATAATTAGCAAAATCTTAACAGTTTCTCATAATCCTGTTATTAATGACATAAAATAGGTAAGGCCTTTAAAAATAAAATTAACGTAAATGATGCTTTGATAACGAGGTCTGCTAAAGAGAATGCCATCGTCACTGGTGAAAAGCAAGGAAATGTTACGAAAACCTTGGAGCTTTTCGACGAAAACGATATTTCCGAACTACATGAGGATCACAATCCCATTCTGCAAAAAGAAATGAGAGCCGCGGTTAACAGTGCAAAATATTTACTTAAACCTTACCAAAAAGGCAGTTAATTAACACGAACCATCAAGCTTCAAAGTTATGTGTACAATTTGATGTTCATAATTAGGACATCCTTTACGTCCCATTTCGAATAGTTCCTACCATGATCAAGCTAGGTTTCTGCATGACAAATTGAGATGTTTTGTTTTCCGGAATAATTATTATATCACCAACATTCAGAAGTTAATAAAGTTAAAGACATAAATTCTTTCGACATTAAAAATCCCTACACGAATGTGCCAATCAAAGCAGCTTGGACATACTAGAAAAAATTTACGGTTTTTCAAAAAATACATTTCTGACAGAAATTACTTATTTCATGAATTTTCTTCAGATAGTTGCTAAATACAATTATTCCGAGTTCAATGAACAGTTATATCAAAAACCTAATGGCCATGCGATGGGAAACTCGTTACCAGAGATTCTCGCAGATATTTTAACAAATTCCCTAGAACACATTTTTTTAAAAAAAATTCAGCTTCTGCCGTACGCGAATTACACTATTTGATCAAAAGTATCCGGACACCCCCAAAAACATACGTTTTCCACATTAGGTGCATTGTGCTGCGACCTACTAGGAGGTACGAAATATCACCGACCTCTGTAGTCATTGGACAGTGTGAGAGAGCAGAATGGGGCGCTCTCCGAAACCCATGGACTTTGAACGTGGTCATGTAATAAGGTGTCACTTGCGTCATACGTCTGTACGCGAGATTTCAACACTACTGAACATCCCTAGGTCCACCGCTTCCGATGTGATAGTGAAGTGGAAATGTAAAGGGACACGTACAGCACAAAAGCGTGCAGGCCAACCCCGTCTGTTGACTGACAGAGACCACCGACAGTTGAAGAGGGTCATACTGTGTAATAGACAGACTTCTGTCCAAACCATCACACATTAGGATCCACTGCAAGTACTATGACAGTTATGTGGGAGGTAAGAATACTTGGATGTTTTGTCACTTTTGAGTACATTATAGGAGTGACAGTGATCAATATGTTACAAATATTTACTATTAAAAACAGTCGTCATCATCATCATCATTTAAGACTGATTATGTCTTTCAATATTCAGTCCAGATCATAGTCCCCCTTATAAAATTCCTCCATGATCCTCTATTCAGTGCTAACATTGGTGCCTCTTCTGATGTTAAGCCTATTACTTCAAAATCATTCTTAACCGAATCCAGGTACCTTCTCCTCTGTCTACCCCGACTCCTCCTACCTTCTACTGCTGAACCCATGAGTCTCTTGGGTAACCTTGCTTCTCCCATGTGTGTAACATGACTCCACCATCTAAGCCTGTTCGCCCTGACTGCTACATCTATAGAGTTCATTCCCAATTTTTCTTTGATTTCCTCATTGTGGACACCCTCCTGCCATTGTTCCCATCTACTAGTACCTGCAATCATCCTAGCTACTTCCATATCCGTAACCTAAACCTTATTGATAAGGTAACTTGAATCCACCCAGCTTTCACTCCCATACAACAAAGTTGGTCGAAGGATTGAACGGTGCACAGATAACTTAGTCTTGGTACTGACTTCCCGCTTGCAGAAGAGAGTAGATCGTAGCTGAGCGCTCACTGCATTAGCTTTGCTACACCTCCCTTCCAGTTCTTTCACTATGTTGCCATTGTGTGAGAATATGCATCATAAGTACTTGCAACCGTCCACCTGTCCTAACTTTGTTCCTCCTATTTGGCACTCAATCCGTTTATATCTCTTTCCCACTGACATTACTTTCGTTTTGGAGATGCTAATCTTCATACCATAGTCCTTACATTTCTGATATAGCTCTGAAATATTACTTTCCAACCTTTCAATCGAATCTGCCATCACAACTAAGTCATCCGCAAATGCGAGACTGCTTATTTTGTGTTCACACATCTTAATCTCACCCAGCCAGTCTATTGTTTTCAACATATGATCCATATATAATATGAACAACAGTGGAGACAGGTTGCAGCCTTGTCTTACCCCTGAAACTACTCTGTACCATGAGCTCAATTTACCGTCAACTCTAACTGCTGCCTGACTATCTATGTAAAGATCTTTAATTGCTTGCAAAAGGTTGCCTCCTATTCCATAATCTCGTAGAACAGAATAACTTCCTCCTAGGAACCCTGTCATATACCTTTTCTAGATCTATAAAGCATAGATACAATTCCTTGTTCCACTCGTAACACTTCTCCATTATTTGCCGTAAGCTAAAGATCTGGTCATGACAACCTGTAAGAGGCCTAAACCCACCCTGATTTTCATCCAATTTGTTCTCAACTAATACTCGCACTTTCCTTTTAACAATACCTGAGAAGATTTTACCTACAACACTGATTAAAGAGATACCTACGTGGATGTTACAATCTTTTCTGTTTCCATGTTTAAGGATTGGTGTCATTACTGCTTCTGTCCAGTTTGATGGAACCTGTCCCGACTCCCACGCCATTTCAGTTATCTTGTGTAGCCATTTAAGACCTGCCATTCCACTGCATTTGATGATTTCCGACTTAATTTCATCCACCGCAACTGCTCTATTGCACTGCAATCTATTGACCATTTTCTCCACTTCCTCAAATGTGATCCTATTTCCATCATCATTCCTATCCCATTGTAGATCGAAATCTGAAGCATTACTGATCGTATTTTCACCTACATTGAGCAACTCTTCAAAATATTCCCTCCATCCGCCCAAGGCATCATCAGGATTCACCAGCAGTTTTCCTAACCTGTCCAAAATACTTGTCATTTCTTTCTTACCTCCCTTTTGAAGACTGCTAATTACACTCCAGAATGGTTTTCCAGCAGCTTGACCCAAAGTCTCCAACCTGCTTCCAAAGTCTTCCCAAGATATCTTCTTGGATGCTGCAATTATCTGTTAGGCTTTGTTTTTTTCCTCAACATCACTTTCTCTGTCTACCTGAGTTCTGGTATGTAGCCATTTTTGATGTGCCTTCTTTTCCCTTTTACGGGCTGCCTTGACTGTGTCATTCCACCAAGCTGTTTGCTTCTTCCTACCTTTACACACTACTTTTCCAAGACATTCTTTAGCCACTTCTAGTACTGTGTCCCTGTACCTTGTCCATTCCTTTTCCCATGACTGTAATTGACTACATTCAACTAACTGGTACCTACCTGAGACCACTGTTATGTACTTGTGCCTGATTTCCTTATCCTGAAGTTTCTCCACTCTTATCCTCCTACATATGGATCTGATCTCCTGCACTTTCGGCCTCACAATACCAATTTCACTGCATATGAAATAGTGATCAGCGTCATCAAAGAATCCCCTAAATACACGTGGCTTGATCACAATTTATTTAGTATGGTGACCGGTTTCGATCACTACTGTGATCATCTTCAGACCTACAAGTCATATACAAAGCTTTAATTAGAGGTCTACATATATTTAAGAAGATACAGACAGTTATAAAGCTATAAAACGATGAATTACCAATTAGTAAGAACCTCCTTGTGCTAGAGAATCACTACTGTAGAAACCAGTGCATGTCTTACTATATATAATGGAGGTTCTGCCCACTTCTGGTGGTATGATGTCATTACTAACCAATGAGTTATAAGTCGAATAACAATGTAAAATTTCTTAGTTAAAAGAACATTGTCAAGAAATAAAATTAACACACACTAAACTTAGCTTATTTAACAGCTATTGTCAACTAAGAAGCGTTAAAAATATTTAAACATGTAGGATAAATGAACTTTGTTTTGACATAACATGAGTTGCCCTCTCAAGACCTGTTAGTGAACCATTTGGAACCACTGGTTGCTATGGTGAAGTTGGACGCCTTTCCAAAGATGAGGCAGCAGGCTTCTTTCCACTAAAGTTGTTGTAAAGTCTATAGGCAATCTAGTGGTTGCCATGGTGAAGATAAACGCCAGTGCAAAAATGTGGCAGCAGGCTTCTTTCTAACGAAGTTTTTTTGAAAATGGAATGGCAAAGACTGTCACATCAAACGATGTACTGTTGAGCAACAGCATGTCTTATTGAAACGATTTTCAATGAGTAGGCTGCAATAATCTTTAGCTGACATGCTGCACAGATATGATACGAAGTAGTTGCGAATATTTATGAAATATCATCTATGAAGTTCGTATGTAGATTGCATTATCTTTTTAAAATTACATGTGAAAATTTTTAAAAAGGCATGGCTATAACTTAAGTTGCATGCCAGTCTTATAAACAAATAAAAATAATGAAAATAGAAGGAATTTAAAATTATAATACTATGAGCTGTAGTGTCAAAAATAAAAGGAAGTCAATTAGCAATATGCAGTCTAAAAGCATATAAGGAAACATTCTAAAACAGATAGTCAGTCATAAAATAATGTTTGGTGAAATAAAATTACAGAGTAAAGATAAAATATTTCCCAAAAGTCTTAATAATCTTAAAAACGAAGTACAGAAGAGTGAACGTTCTAAAGCAGATCATCGATAAGCTTATAGAAATGTTCCTCATTGAATTGAAGTTGTTTTTGTAAATCTCTTCTTGGAATTTATAACAGCATCATTTGTTTCATGTAATTTTTGATATTACAGATCAACCTAATGAGAATTATAATTGTTAGTAACCGCTATCTGTTTTAATGTATCAATTTCCTTCTGGATTGCATCAGGTTGAAGAGATAATTTTAGTATCCTACGTATCATAGTTTCAAAAAAGGCCATTTTGTATCTTAATGGATGGCATGATGTAGCATTTATTAATATGTCGGTTGATGTGGTTTATCTATAAATATAAAAATTATGTTTTCCATTCTTGTTTGCAATTGTGAGGTCCAGGAAATTAATACTATTGTTACTTTTGTGTTGTACTGTAAAAACAAGTTTTGGATGTAAATTATTAAAGTTGTTAGCGAAAGCGTCAATTTGTTCCTTAGAACCATTATATAATAGCAATGTGTCGTCAACATATCTTTTGTAGTATATAATTTTATTTGTTATTTCCAGATTATTTAAAAAAAATTGAATTTCAACATAATTGACGAAGATATCTGCTATAGTGCTAGCCAGCGAATTCCCCATTGCAAGTTCATCTTCCTGAATATATATTGTATTATTAAAAGAAAAACAATTAAAATCTAGAGGAATTCTTAACAGTTCAATGAACTCTACTATTTCTTCATGGCTCATGATTTTGTGATGCGTTAAGTTATCCTTCATAATAGTTAATAATAGTTAATAGGTAATAGTAATAGTAGGTATGTTCGTGTAAGGATTTGGGATCTCCAACGACGTGAATATTGCGTTTTTTGGAATATCCACATCAAAAATTAATTTACTTAATTCAAAACTGTTTTAATACTATAGTTTTATTCATAAATGTCTAAGGATATTAAGATTTGATTAAGCTTCTTGTCCAGGTTATAAGAGGGACTGTTGATATTATTAACAATTGGATGAATTGGTAAATTTGGTTTGTGTAATTTGATTTGTGATCTCAACTTAGGTAAAGTGGGGTTCATAACTTTAAATGTTATTTTATCTTTAAGTGAAAGTAAAGAGTCACTATCATCAATCAGCTTTTTAATATTTATTTGAAATCTTGAAGTCGGGTCTTTATTAACCCCAGTTCTGCCATTAGTGCTAAAAAATTGTAAAGTCTTAGAAACTTAGTCATCTTCACTAACAATGACAACAGTATTCCCTTTATCTGCCTTGAGTGCAATAGTTTTATTAGTTATTAACTTCTGGTTGATTTGTTTTACAAGTATTAATTCATAATAATGTTTATTTTTATGTTTTCATTAGTAATTACATTTTTAATTTATGTGCAAAGTCATATATTTCAGACCTACTAAGTTGTGCATGTTTAGCAGCAATCTTTACATCAGCAATCACACGTTTAATATTTGCAATGCTCGATTCTGGAGCTAAATTATATTTTATGCCTTTGTTTAAAAGTGTTGTCTCAGCAGGAGTAAAAATAATTTTGGTTAAATTGGTTACTCTTGGATAAAAGTTACGTACATTTGGTGAAACATCTTGTGAACACACATTTTGGTGCCTCAAAAGGGCCGCAATTTTCTTATTATGCTTATTAAGAATAGCTACTCGTACTGCATTAATTTTGTAATCTGTAAAGTTAAGTAATTGTGAAAATATTGATGGTGACAATTGATTGCTAATTTTTAAATGTACATTGTACATCTCAAGATTTAATACATATTTTTCTATATATGCTTCTTTAATTTCAGATCTTGGAATTCTACTCTTCTGTCGTAAAAATTTTTCTATTTTTGATCTGGTATTAAAACGAATTTTTACATAACTAGGAATCACATGAATTACTAGGCATTGTTTGTTAAAAGGTATTTTGGAATTAATTGATGCTTTTGCTGACAACTTAAAAAATTTACATCCAAAACTTGTATTTACAGTACAACACAAAAGTAACAATAGTATTAATTCCCTGGACCTCACAATTGCTAACAAGAATGGAAAACATAATATTTCTATTTATAGAAAACCCACATCAACTGACATACTAATAAATGCTACATCATGCCATCCATTAAGATACAAAATGGCCTTTTTTAAAACTGATACATAGGATACTAAAATTAAATCTTCAATCTGATGCAATCAAGAAGGAAATTAATACATTAAAACAGATAGCAGTTGCTAACAGTTATAATTCTCATCAGGTTGATCTCTTACATCACAAATTACAAGAAACAAATGACGCTGTTATAAATTCCAAGAAGAGATTTACAAAAATGAAATACATGGGACCTATATCAGATAAAATAAATAAATTATGTACGAATACAAGCGTGACAATAGCATATAAAACCAATAAACCACTACAGATGAAACATAAACACACAATTGGAGAATCAAATATATACCAAAAGTGAGGCATTTACAAAATACTATGTAATGACTGAGAAACAATATATTGGCCAAACTGGCCGTAACTTTCTAACACATTTTAAAGAATTTACTACTGGTACTGCATGGACCAAATCAATATTTGGTCAACATATTGATTGATACAATCATTCTGATGGTTGCATCTCTAGCAATTTGAAAATATTACATACTGTGCCAAAAGGACTACTGCTAAATACTTTAGAACAAATTGAAATCATTTCACTTCACAGGAGTAACCCATTATCTGTTTTAAACGAACAACTTCAATATGAAGACAAACATTTCTATAAGCTCTTCGATGACCTGCTTTAGAACGTTCACCCTTCTGTCCTTGGTTTTTAAAACTCTTAAGACTTTTAGGAAATATTTTATCTTTAGTTTGTAATTTTATTTCACCAAACATTATTTTATGACTGACTGTCTATTTTAGAATGTTTCCTTATATGCTTTTAGACTGCATATTGCTAATTCACATCCTTTTATTTTTGGCACTACCGCTCGTAGTATTATAATTTTAAATTCCTTCTGTTTTCATTATTTTTGTTTGTTTATAAGACTGGCATGCAACTTAAGTAATAGCCATGACTTTTTAAAAATTGTCACATGTAAATTAAAAAGATAATTCAATCTACATACGAACTTCATAGACGATACTTCATAAATATTCGCAACTACTTCGTATCATATTTGTGCAGCATGTCAGCTAAAGATTATTGCAGCCTACTCATTGAAAATCGTTTCAATAAGACATGTTGTTGCTCAACAGTACATCGTTTGATGTGACAGTCTTCGCCATTCCATTTTCACAACAACTTCGTTAGAAAGAAGCCTGCTGCCACATCTTTGCACTGGCGTTTATCTTCACCATGGCAACCACTAGATTGCCTATAGACTTTACAACAACTACAGTGGAAAGAAGCCTGCTGCCTCATCTTTGAAACGGCGTCCAACATCACCATGGCAACCAGTGGTTCCAAATGGTTCACTAACAGGCCTTGAGAGGGCAACTCATGTTCTGTCAAAACGAAGTTCATTTATCCTACATGTTTAAATATTTTTAACTCTTCTTGGTTGACAATAGCTGTTAAATAAGCTAAGTTTAGTGTGTGTTAATTTTATTTCTTGACAATGTTCTTTTAACTAAGAAATTTTACATTGTTATTCGACTTATAACTCATTGGTTAGTAATGACATCATACCATCAGACGTGGGCGGAGCCTCCATTATCTATAGTAAGACATGCACTGGTTTCTACAGTAGTGATTCTCTAGCAGAAGGAGGTTCTTACTAATCGATATTTCATCGTTTTATAGCTTTATAACTGTATATATTTTCTTTAATGTATGTAACCCTCTAATTAACGTTTTGTATATGACTTGTAGGTCTAAAGATGATCACAGTAGTGATCGAAACCGCTCACCATACTAAATAAATTGTGATCAAGATTGTTTTTAATAGTAAGTAATTGGTTTTTATGGTAGAGCGGCTGCTCATAAGCCACACATCACGCCTATAAACGCCAAATGACGTCTCGCTAGGTGTAAGGAGCGTAAACATTGGACGATTCGGGATTGGTAAAACATTGTGTGGAATGACGAATCACGTTACACAATGTGGCAACCCGATGACAGAGTGTGGGTATGGCGAATGCCCAGTGAATGTTATCTGCCAATTGTAAAATTCGGAGACCGCGGTGCTATGATTCGTTCGTGTTTTTCATGGAGGGGGCTTGCATCCCTTGTAGTTTTCAGTGGCACTATCACAGCACATGACTACATTGATGTTTTAAGCACCTTCTTCCTTCTTACTGTTGAAGAGCGATTCGGGGATGGCGATTACATCTTTCAACATGATCGACCAGCTGTTCATAATGCACGGCCTGTGGCGTAGTGGTTACACAACAATAACATCCCTGTAAAGGACAGACCTGCACAGAGTCCTGACCTGAACCCTATGGATCACCTTTGGGATGTTTTGGAACGCCGACTGCGTGCCAGGCCTCACCGACCGACATGGATACCTTTCCTAAGTGCGGCACTCCCTGAAGAATAGGCTGACATTGTCCAAGAAACCTTCCAGCGCCTGACTGAACGTATGCCTGCGAGAGTGGAAGTTGTCATCAGGGCTAAGGGTTGGCCAACACCATATTGAATACCAGCAATACCGATGGAGGGCGCCATGAACCTGTAAGTAATTTTCAGCCAGGTGTCCGGATACTTCTGGTCATGTAGTGTATCATATTCCAGATATATTGACGATAGTTTGATTATTTATAGAGGCTGAATAATGGGATTGATCACCTATTCAAAATTATCAACCAACTTCATGAAGAAATTAGTATCATCTGCGAGCTTGAAAACGAATTCAGATAATTACACTACTTATGCCTTTCTCTGACAATAGTAGATGACAAAGTTTCCTTTAATATATTCCGTAAAGAAACTTACACTGATCAAATACTACCCTTTACTTCAACACACCCTAGTCTCATAGAAAAGCCTTCTTTCATTCAACTACCCCTGGAGTTATTTCTATTCCCTTATTCAATGAAAATCTTGAAACAAAAGCAAATTTGATCAGAACTATTGCAGTTAATAATGACTATGAACCCATCATAGTAAGTAACATTTTCAAAAGTAAAACGAAGAGCAGAACTACCGTTCTGGATGCTTCCTTTAATGTGCGAAATGATAAGAAATCTTTTATTTCTATACAATTTTTAGACCTGTCTCTAAAGAATACAGCACCTTCTGCAAAACAAATATGATTACAAAGTATATTTTTCCACCAATAATTCTCAAAAAGGTGATCTTGTTCACTATCCAGATTCAACACAGTGTCATTTGCAAAAGTCAGGAGTTATAACATCGTCTAAAACTATTGCCCAGCCTATTACATAGGACAAACAGGGTTAGCTATATCGGTAAGATTTAGAGAACATCTTCTAGGAGAAAAGGGTACCAATATTAATGATTCGTCCTTTGCCGACCACCTGACATCCACAGGGCATAAACCTAAAGAAGTGGAAGATTTCAGTATCCTACACTGTGAGAAAAAAAGTCTCAAACTTGATACCCTTGAAGAATTGAAAATTTTCATAGACCTCTCGCTTAAAGCCGGTTTTATTCTTAACGTACAAGTACAGTGCGTAATATAAAGTTCTTTCAAGATTTAGAGCTGTTACTTCGAATTTCCTGATTTTGGAATTTCTCGCTACAGCAATGTCAGGAAAGTCAGTTTCTCTTATAGAACTGTCACTGTCAGCTTTATACTTTAATTAAAATTATCTGTAAGGACGCTGACTAACTAGTTTTGGAAACTCTCATATTGCCTATTGTCTTAGCACTATATGTCACTAGTGTATAACTACAGTAATGTAATTTTGTTTTTAACCCAGATGTTCATACGTTTGCCGCTTTGTTACTAGATGGTACTACTAATCCTTATATCCATCTCTTGGCAGTGTCGGCCTACATTCCATTTAGTGTAATGCCTCTTGCGCTAAGTATGTGCCGGCTACAGCAGTTAAATTGTGCCACAACTTGCAACCATGGTTCTCTCATTTGTGATATGTGGCAGTGTTCCTTGTTATGACTTTTATTCTTGACACACTGAACACAAACATGTCATTCGAATAGAGAATTGTTGTTGAATTTTAAAGTTCTTGTGCGATTTTACGTAGGTACGGTTTCCTGCTTTGATTGAAAATTTTCACATATGTATCTATCTTATATATATTATCTATTCCTTATATATTTTTGATAACTTTTACCATTCTGATGCAAATAGTCTTACAACTATCGAAACCTTGTTACTGTGTTTTTTTTTAAATTATGTGCAACTGGTTGCCAGACTATTACAATTTATATAATTTCATACGCAGTTGCTATGCTCACAGCCACAAACATATTTAAAATATTGCCATGAGTTCTGTTTAACTGTCGACATGGTTGCAAAATGCAACATTTAAATTTTGTTCTTACTGTGATAGTATGGGCGGTGTCCTTCTGTCAGTGTTCATCTCTCTGCTTCCATTTAAAGGCCAGTTGGTACATCACTTCATGCACTTTTACATAATCTCTATACATTTACACCATGATAGCAAAACTTTGCCAGCATGTGCCATACACCTGTTGCTTGTTACAAAGATCTTGCAAAGGATATGACCACGGCCGCCTGTATTAGAGGCCGGAGGACTGAAATGTGGCAACGTTATGTTAAGGCCTACCGTATGGCTGTGGCTATAAGGTAGCAAACGGAAGCAGTTGTTTACGTACTTTCGCGGTGTCTGTAATATCCGACATTACAGTGTAATTATGCTATACTGGACGCTGCAAAAATTATAGCAAGTAGTCGTGACTACAATCGAAGATATAACACAATGTAAGTATACAATTCTGTGAAGTTTGTAGCGTTTTTACATGTACATGTCCAAGTGTGCTACGTGATCGACTTTCGTCTATACAACTGCAACAAAAGTTCTACTATATTCTAGATATAATTTGAAAATAAAGTCTTGAATTCATAAGTTTAGTATCAGAATCTTCTCCTAAGTGTTTTTGTGTTAATATTATGAATATTTCTACACATTTGATTCTATTTGCAGACTTGTGTTTCGTGATGTCCAAGCAGTAGAAAAAACCAGTCCACCCAAATTCTCATTTGCCATTTTTACATAATAGTATGTTGATTTAAGATGTTTGCAATTAATGGATCATTCTATTTGCAGATGCCAGAAAAATGTGTTCCTGGTTGCAACAGCAACTACAAATCCAGCAAGGAAGAGGGTTACATCTCAGTGTTCAGATTCCCTACTGATTCCCTAACAGATTCATGTCTCTGTGGAAGGCCACTTACTGATATCTACAAAAAACTGGTTTCCATTATGTGTAACATATTGTTAAATAATTACACCAAACTCCAAAATGATCATTTAATATGTTCCAAGAAGGAGGAAGTTAATAGAAAATTAAAAACATTACATAACTTTTGACACAAAATTATGAAACTTTTTTCTTACCCATAACCTCAGTCCTTAAATGCTCTGATTAGTACTGGCAAGGAGGAGGTGGCCACTATGAAATAAACTTTAATGCACTGATAAATTTCAGTCATGCTTCTTATGCAAATCCTACAGCAAGGTCCCCAGTTCATTCTGACTCAGAAAGATGTGTAGATTGTGTATGACCTGTGATTAAAAAAAAATCTAACCTACTAATGAACAATACACAAAAAAAACGCTCGTTAAAAATATTGTTATTATGCCACCCTCGTATATAAAGGTGTGAAAGATATGTTGCAGCTGTCAGAAACTCTTATATTAGTTTGTCATTTATATAGGAAGGAACAGACTGAAATAATTGCAAGTCTGCAAATAATGTTAGTAGGCATCTCACTAAATTGTTTGCTGAACTTGTATCTCCAAATCTCGGGTACGAAACGTCATAATAGACTGCTATGAAGCACATGTGAGTTATTGTAAAGTTCATCGTTGCAAGGAAACGAGAATAAAATGCATAATTCCGACATAAAGTCGGCGTAATACTGCGAGAAATTAGCTTTTCTAGGTTACTGTGTTACTTATAGGGACCAAATCTACAAAAAAAGAAAGTGATTGCGTATTTATATCTGACACGTCGTCTGCAATCGACGCAATCTAAACTTCAGTGTCGGCCTAGCTGGTCGCGCTGGCCGGCCTACTGACGTCACAGGCTACGACGTTGTCAGCTTGACGACTCCGGCCTCTAATACAGGCGGCCGTGATATGACGTATGTCTACTCTGCTCAGAGATGTTAGTTTTCATTGTTTGCTTTTATTAAAGTCGATATGTAGCCAAATATTTTAATCAGAGTGTCCTTAACATGAGAGCTCAAAATGAAATAAATCAGGAAATGAATTACTGCAAGAAGAAACTTCAAGTGATCTGATGTCTTATTTCTACTCATATATTTACACATAATACACTCAGTTTTTCAAGATTGTCAATGTATATGTCTTCTTCCAAGCTTACAAAGCTACAACCCATTGTCAGTCCACCTTATTGAATGTAAAATTCGCTGTTGAACACGAAGTATTGGTGATACTATAGGGTCCAGGATCTCTAAGAGTTTTAGAGTTCAGCTCTACCCACTGCTCCTTGTTTGCGTAAGTTATTTCTAATTGTACTGACTGTTTCGTTGACAGTTATGTATGTATCTAACTTGTCTGTGTCAAGAGCTGCAAATCTAGCTGTGGCTGGGATGGGATAATGTATTATGCTACTGATGAGTTCGTAAATGTTTTTGATGAAGAAGTAATTTTCAAATACATATACCTTGAGAATAATGTCATTAAGTTTCCTGGTGATTTTATACGCACATCAAAAAATATTTGCTTCACCCCAGTTCCCAAAACTCCTAAAGATTGAGGTTGATCCTGGATATTGTATCGCAGACACAGTGCCATTGACTGTTCAGGGATGTCGCTAAACCCTCCAAGAGGTGTAAACAACGATACATGTTCTATTTGAGAAGAGATACTAGGGGGACTTACTGCTTTCTTTGACATCACAGCAGTCTAGAAGGAGCATGAATTAATGAGCAAAAAGTAAATGGCTTAGTACTAAATACATATTGTACAGCTTTGAATTGAAAATATCTTTATTTTTGTAGAAAGACTTGATTTCAATTTCTCACCAAATAATTTCACATCATGGTTTTGCTATCTTGGCTGATATGATTTTGACATTTTATTTTCCTTCTTATATAATTTGGAGTCAACTTTTCTGAGAGTCACTTTCTCTTACATCATACTGCAAGAATGGTTTTCGATAGTTTAACTTTATACTGCCGAAATTCGCGAATTGTTCTAATTCCCTTGCGTGGTAGCAACAGATTAGGCATCTCCATTATGAATCCTTTGGAACCTGTAACTATTTACTGAATGTGAATACATAAAACTACAACCAGTCAATTTTAATAGTTATTTATTATTCTGTGAACAGGTTATCGACGCTTTACAGGTTAATTTTCAGATGTTTTTCTTGAAGTTACATCATTATTTCTCACAGAAAGGTGGATGCTAGATCTGTGACAAAAATGGAACATGCTTTAATGTATAGCCATGAGTACTGTTTATCTGTAAACATGGATGCAAAATTTTAGTTTTGTACTTACTACATTGGTATGAGCACACTTTTACACAATCTGTATACCTTTGCACTGTGATAGTGAAACTTTAATGGCATCCAGCATGTGCTATACAACTGTTGGCTGTTACAAAGATCTTGACAACGATATGACACCAGCATACTTTGCTCAGAGATGTTATTTGTTATTCTTTGCGTACATTAATATCGATAAATGGATAAATATTTAAATCAGACTGTTGTTAACATGAAAACTCAAAGTAAAGTGAATCAGTAAATTAATTACTACAAGAACAAATCTCAAGTGATCTGACATCTTATTTCTGTTCATATATTAACACATAATACACTCAGTTTATGATCATATACTGTAATCAAGATTGACTTGAAAATCAATGCCCAGGAAAAAAAATGGAAATTTGTTGTAAGTACTATGGGATCAAACTGAAGAGATCATCAGTCCATAAGCTTGCACACTACTTAATCAAACTTAAACTAACTTATGCTAAGGACAATGACCATGCCTCTGGGAGGACTCAAAGCTCTGATGGGGGCGCCACACACCATGACAAGGGCAGAATAAGATAATACAGATGTACAGTATTTGCAACGAGGTGCCACTGTTTCTATAACCATGAACTTTATATTTGGATTTAAAACAATAACAAAACCTCAAATGAACTGCTGACTTATTTCTGTTCTTGTGTTAACATGATCTGGAGCATGAGTAATGGTAGATTACGTTTATTTTCGCTAAAGATACTATAATATAATTATAATACTTGTAATGAACTACTAAATATGTGTGAATGACCATACCCTTTATATTTAAAAGCAATAACAAAAGTTCCAATGAACTGCTGTTGGCATATTTCTGTTCTTACATTAATGTGATCTGGAATATTAGTAAATTTAGATTGTGTTTATCTTAGCTAGAGGCAATATGTGTAAAGGTTATACTATTTGTAATTAACTGCAGCTGTTCATATGACAATTAACTTTAAATTTAAAACAAGAACAAAATTTCCAACTAATTGCTGACTTATATCGAATCCTGCATTAATATCAGTGAGGAAGATTCTGTTTGTTTCAGCTAGAAATAATACATATTAAAGCAATGATTTATGTTAACAGTAGAGGGCTTTGACATTTAGAAATATAGTAGAGGTTTTATTCTGAAGTAGCATATGTACATGGATATCAGTGTGGTTAGGACATAAAAAGAGAGATAGGGGAGTTAGGAGCGGGGCTTGAGAGCTGCTGTAGGATTGATTACTTGTTTTGAACTAGTAAATCTTTGAAGTTCTGAAGGAAATATTTGTTTTACAGTGCAGTTTTTTCGCTGAATAAGTAAACAACAGCTGTATTTGTGTTGATAAAGATTTCATTTTCTTGAGTAAGGTCAAGTAACATGTCTTTGTTGGAAAAATAGAGCATTTACAGGTTTTGTTTGGTGTTGTTTGCAGAATGCTTGTGTTGGGCAAGATGTGAGGCAAGCTGCATTTGTTTAGCTTGTTAAGTCAGAGTGAAGCCATGTGTTCATTAAATGTTGTTGTGAAGCATCCATCAGTTTGTGCAATGTAAACTCTTGTACATGAGTTGCAAAAGAGCTTGTGCACACCTGACCTTTGATACTGTAGTGTGGTGTTCTTGGTACTGTGTACGATTTTATTTTGTATTACACTGTGGGTGAAGAAGCTTATGTTTATGTTGTATGTCTTGAAGAGATTGATAATTTTGTGATAAATCTTCCGTAGGAAAGGCAGGCTTATACATGGAGCCTTGTTCTTTGTGAGTGGTTCTTCAGGAGTTGGTTCATTTCATTTTGTTGTATGGATTAGTTTGTCTATTATAGTATGATTATTTCCAATGTTGGAGGCAATTGATTTAATATTTTCTGCTTCTTCTCATCTCTCACTTGCGTCCATTGGGATTTTAAGCTTGTGATTAATGATTGTTCTGAAGAATACTTTTTTATGTTTATCTGGATAGCAAGAGGATTTATTTATTGTAAAATTAGTGGTTGTTGGCTTCTCAAAATTTTGAAATTTATGCTTTTGCTTTTCATTTGGGAGTGTTAAATCAAGGTAGACAATTCCTTAATTCCTTCTCGTGTCTCATACTCTACTACTTTTGTTTTTGCTTTGAACAGAATAAGATTGTCATCGACCTAATGTTTGTAATAAAGCAGCTTGTCTTTCCATTGGGTTTGGGATCTATAAAGGTTGTTTCCATAAATGTTATTACATATGTCTGCTTGCAAGGTTTCAAGACGGCTACCCACTGTCAATCCACCTTATTGAATGTACAACTTGTTGTTGAACAGGCAGTAAATATGTGATAATATAAGATTCAGAATCCCTACAAGTTTATAGATTTCAGCTCTACACATTGTTCCACATTTAAGAAAATTATTTCTTATAATACTGATAGTTTCCTTGACAGGTATGTTTTTATCTATGTTGACTATTTTTTGAGATGCAAATATAGCTGTGATTGGGATGAGGATATCTTCCATGCAACTGACGAGCTCATAACTGTTTTTGATGGAGATATTATTTTCTAATACATATGCCTTGCGAATAATGTCTTTAAGATTCCTGGTGATTTTATAGCTTGTACTATTCATGTCATTCGCTGTGAGAAATATCAGACATTCTAGGTTATGGGTTGGGTTGTAATCGCAGTTTTGGTGCTCATGGGCTCATCACTATACAATGCTTTGCTTCTGTTGGTGCGAACAAGAAATTGCAGTTTTTAAGAAAGATTGTAATCTTAATTTGGAATTTGGAAGTAGGGTAGTATGCATTTTTATGCTATTATTTCAGATGAATTCAGATGTGTGGCCCTCATCTGCTCTGATAATGAGGGCATTCTCAATTGAGTGTTTCTTCTTTATGTCACATAATGTCCTATGTTCATTATTCTTCTGTTGAAAATTTCTCATAATGATGTTGTTTGCGCTTGTGACTATAGCATTTTGTTCATTATGTTTTTGTTTAGCTGCTGTGCACGCAATTTTTGTGCCAACTATTAGGTCTTTAATAACATTTTCATTTAGTGTTGGGTAATATTGTCCATGATGTCTTTGTTTAACATCTTTAACTCATTGCTGCTGAAAGATATTTCTGTAGTATTTATCACTTTGTCAAAGAACGTATGTCCTATTTCAGAAGAGATACTGGGCAACCTTACGGCATTCACTGAAATTAGAGCACTTGCCTCTTTCTGAAATTTGAATGAGATGATGGTATGTTCTTTATTGACATATAGATTGGCATAGTCTAGAAAGTTCGTGAATACCTGAGCAAAAAGTACATCACTCAGTTCTAAGTGCATATTGTACAGTTTTGAACTGACAAGATATTTCTTTTTGTACAAAGAACTTATCTCAGTTTTTAACCAAATAATTTCACATCATGCTTTTGCTATCTTGACTGACATGATTTTGACTTCTTATTTTCATTCTGATACAATTTAGAGTCATGTTTTCTGAGAACTACTTTCTGTTAAATCATATTACATGAATGGTTTTCGATAGTTTAGCTTTACATTGCCGAAATTCACGCAGTTCTCTAATTCCCAGGAGTGGTAGCAATAGATTATGCTTCTCCATTATGGATATTTTAGAACCCATGACTGTTAACAGAATGTAAATACATAAAATTGGTACTAGTCAGTCTTCGGAATAATTATTTATTATTCCATTAACCAGTTTTCTAACCTTTGCAGATACATTTTCAGATGGTTTTCTGGAAATTAAATCCCTAATTCTAGTATAATGCCAGGTGCTGGATCTGTGACAAAAATAGAACATGATAAAATGTATCATCATCAGTATCGCTTATCTGTCGATATGTTTGCAAAATTTTAATTTTTTACTTACTGCTATTATATGGGCTATTTTTCTCTGTTAGTGTCCATCTGTCTCCTTCCGTTTTCATGGCTAGTTAGTATGTCACTTCATACACTTTCGTACAATCTGTATACATTTACACTGTGATAGCGAAACTTTGGCAGCTTCCATCATGTCTTATACAACTGTTACTTGTTGCAAAGATCTTGACCAAAATATGACTTAGGCTTAGTTGGCTCAGAAGTGTTCTCTGTTATTGTTTGTACATATTGAAGTCGATATATGGGCCAATATTTTAAACAAACTGTTGTTAACCTAAGAGCTCAAAATAAAATAAATAAATGAATGAATTAGTACAAGAACAAACCTCAAGTGGTCTGATGTCTTATTTCAATTCAAATATTGACGTATAATCCAGTCAGTTAATGATCAGATACCTTAATAAGATTGGCATTAACATGCATGTCCAGGAATGAAATAATATATAGTTACAGTATTTGCAATGGGAAGGAGCTATTTGTATGACCATGAACTTTGTATTTAAATTTAAAACAATAACAAACAAATTAACTGCTGACTTATCTCTATTCTTGCATTAATATGGAATATTAGTAAGGGCAGATTCTGTTTGATTCAGATAGACATAATATGTATAAAAGTACTGATTTATGTTCCCATTAGACAGATTCATCATTTATAAATGTAGTACAGATTTCATTATGTGGTAGGATATTTTCATTGATATCAATATAAGGATGTAAAGAGAGAAACAGGGGTAGTTAGGGAAGAGGGCAGGGTTTGTGGGAGGGGGCTTGGGAGGTGTTATAGTGTTGGTTGACTGATTACTTGTTTTGAATTAGTAAGTCTTCGAAGTTCTGAAGGATGAAATTTGTTTTTCAGTTCAATTTGGCCACTGAGTAAGTAGTCAGCAGCTATATATATGTGTTGATAAAGATTTTGGTTTCTTCAATAAGGTCAAGTATCAAGCCTTTCCTTTGTTGCCACAATGGAGTATTTGCTTCTTTTCCTCTATGTTGATTGCTGAATGGTTGTGTTGGGGAAGATGTGTGGCAAATTTGGATTTATTCAAGTTGCTAAGATGGAGGGCATCCGTGTGTTCTTCCTGAAGAACATTTGTCGCCGAACTGTCAACCGCTTCAACACATACAACATAAAAATAAACCTCTTCACCACCACCAACAACAAACAAAGATTACACAGCAAAAAATCTACTACACAACAGTGTCAAAAGTCAGGTGTATACAAGCTCATTTGCTACTCATGTCTAAGTTTCTACTTTGAACAAACTGGTAGAAGCTACACAACGCATCTATTCATTTCATCTCAAGAGCATGAACAAGTCCAACTTTTTCTCATATCATACCCAACACAATTATTCTGCAAACAACATAGACGAAACTTCCAAATAATTCATTTTGCCAATAAAGGCCTGATATTTTGTCTTCTTGAAGCAACTGAAGTCTTTATCAACAGAAATACAGCAGCTGACTACTTACTCAATGTCGAACTGAACTGAAACAGACATTTTTAGTGAGGATCTTCAAAGACTTACTAATTCAAAACAAGTAAGCAATCAACCAAACCTACATCACCTTTGAAGCCCTGTCCCCTAAACCGCACACCCTCCCCTAAACCCTGCCCCCCTCCTGTAACTGACCTATCCCTTGCTTTACATCCTAACTACATTGATGTCAATGTACATATCCTATCATACAATAAAACCTGTATTATATTTCTACCTGATGAAGTCCTCTAGTGTTAACATACATCAGTACTTTTATACATATTACCTCTAGCTGAAACAAACAGAATCCGCCTTTACTAATATTCCAGATTGTATGAATGCAGGAAAATATGTAAGGCAGCAATTCATTTGAAATTTTATTCTTGTTTTAAATGTAAATCTCATATAAAAACTGCAGATGAATACAAATAATATAACCTTTATATACATTGCCTTTAGCTGAAATGAACTTTATCTGCTTTTGCTGATATTCCAGATCACGTTAATGTAAGACCAGAAGTAAGGCAACAGATCGTTTGAACTTTTGTTCTTGTTTTTAAATGTAAAGCGTATGGTCATACAAACTCCTTTAGTTCATCACAAGTATTATAACTTCTATCATATTACCTATTGCTAAAATAAATTGAATCTACCCTCACTAATATTCCAGTTCATGTTAATGTAAGTACAGAAATAAGTCAGCATTTCATTTGAAGTTTTGTTATTGTTTTAAATTTAAATATAAAGTTCATAGTCATACAAACATCTCCAGCTCATTGCAAATACTATAACTCCATGTTGTTTTATTCCTGGGCATTCCTGTTAACGCCAATCTTGATTAAAGTATTTTCTCAGAAATTGACTTTTTTATGCATTAATATATAAATAGAAATAAGATGCCAGATTCTTGAAGTCTGTGCTTGTAGTAATTCATTTATGAACTTATATTTTGAGCTCTCATATTAATGACAGTCCATTTAAACATTTGCTCATATATCTACTTTAATATATGCAAAAAAGACAAATAACATCTCTGAGCAAAGTAGACCTATGTCATATCATTTGTCGAGATCTTTGTTACAAGTAACTGTTGCATTTGGCATGCTGGATGATGGCAAAGTTTTGCTATCACAGTGTAAATGTATACAGATTTTATAAAAGTAGGAGAAGTGATGTACCAACTATCCATCAAAATGAAAGCAGATAGATAAACACTAACAGAGAAAAGTCGCCCATGCTGTTGCAGTAAGCAGAAAAGTAAAATTTTGCGTCTATATTGACAGATAAACAATAACAACGACGATACTTTAAGTTATGTTCCATTTATGTCACAGAGCTAAGAGGCCATGATCGGGCAGTATAAATTCTTCCTCCTGTCGTTCCGCTACCAACTGCAGGCATCATCTTCCGAGGTGAGTCAACGACTGGCTGCTATACATTCTTACTTTTTGTGGTAGGCTGAGGTACAGCGCCACCAGTGGATCTCGGTGTTACTATCTTGGTGTAAGTGTAAATTTGTTCTACCCTCGAATTATGTCATTCCAATGACATCATTGGAGTGTACTTTGAACGTGTGGTGGTGGCACTTGTGTTCCTATTCCACCTTCGGACTGTAGAAACTCAAAGCAGCAGGTAGTAGGTATCACAACTACATAGGTACTGATATTGGTGGTCTTATGATGGTCGACAAATATCGAATGGTCGTATCAGAACTAACACTTCATTAGTGGCCATAACAGCACTATCGCTAGCCCTTTTCTGAATCTGATTCCTCAAATATGTGAGAGGAACAGAGTGGTGGTGCCAGTGCTGGGGAGTCGTAGTGCCAATGTTTTGTAAGCCAGTGACTGTGTCGCACAGGGCGTCCATATTGTTATAGAGACACCTTGCCTTCTCTCGGGTGGATGTCTGCAGTGTTACCATTTTTGTTTCCTCAAGGCATCTGGTACATTTGGAGCTTGGTTTCTAAGTTCAGTTCTCTGCCGTTGAACATTGGGTACAATGCTTTCATAAGCCTCCGTACTTTCTGTGTGACGTATTGCGCATGTCGATGGAGGAGAAATCTTTTATCCATCTAACACCTAGGTATTTGGTATCAGGGTACCATGGGACATGGACGTCTGCAATAATGATGTCGTGGCGGAGGATTGGGCGCCGTTTGGCGAAGTAAACTGCCGTAGTTTTGGTGGCATTGAGGACAATCTGGTTTGAACGACACCAGGTCACTGTCGCGTCCACCTGCCACTGGAGACGAGCAGTGAGGTGGTCCATGTTGTGGCCAGTCGTATGGAGCACTGTGTCATCGGCGTATTGCGCCAGGTGGCAGTGTGTGATGATTGGCATATCATAATCATAAATGTTAAAGAAGATGGGAGACAACAGAGAGCCTTGAGTAGTATCCATGGACATGTGACGTAAGCAAGAGGTTTTTCCTTCTCAGCAACGGAGAAGGTTCTGTTGTGGAAAAATTTATCCCATATCTTGATACAGACGTCAGGGCTGACATTTTCTGTGATCCTAAGAGCTTAGAGGTCAGCCGACAGGTGGGAAGCGAATTTGAACTGTTCTGTAAGGATTGTCCCAGCCTCCACCAAAGGCTGGCAAATGCAGTGGAGGATCAATGATTGTAGAACCTCTGCCATGGTACTCAGACAGTTAATGGGCCTGCTTTTACTAGGTACTGTAGGATCCTTCAAGGGAATGGATATGGCAACCAGTTTGACCTGCTTCCACTGTGGGGTGGTAGGCCACTTGTGAGACATCAGGTCAGGTTACTGGTAAATAAGACAGTCTTTCATGGGAGTTAGCAGAGGTGTTCGATTAAGATGCCATCCAAACTGGGAGCCGACTGCTCACACTTCCACCGGAGGGATGAATTGGCCCGTGTTTGTACCACACAGAGGGCATCATAAATTAAGCCATCCAGTATGTGAATGGGACGGTTGGTCTTCGCTGCGGAGCGCCATAAGCTTCGGACAACAGCCCTTTATGATTTATTTTGCAGGAGAAAGGCGGATATCCTGTCCTTCCATTGTTCTGTTTTCCAATCGGCGAGGCAGTAGCAGAATTCACGTTGAAATGCTTCTCTGTCGCGCAGGGCGTCCACATTGTCATAGAGACGACTTGCCTTCTCTCGAATGGATGTCTTCGGTGGTATCATGTCCCGAGGGTCACGAAACTGCTTCCACTGCCTACAGTAGCGTTTCTTCTGGATTTTGAGTTCACACAATAGGGGAGGCGAATCATCCAGTGAGGTTAAAGTCCTTGGGACAAAGGAAATGGAGGTCTCCATCGCCTTCTGGAAGTTTGTGGTTACATAATCAACAGTAATAACCAGATAGGCAGGTGTAGTCAGGTCAAGATTTGGCCAAGTGGTGTTGTTCAGGATCCTCGAAAATTTGTCACAATCTGTAATGGTCAATGTAGAATGGACGTCTAAAGAAAAAGCGATGTCGGTAAAGTGCCCGACTATGGGGTTGTGGTCAGAGGCCAGTTCGTGAAGTTCTTCCAGTGAAAACTTCACCGCAATGTTCTTGAAAATGGCTACATCCAGAACGTGTGGTTGGCAGTCGGAGCTGACTGGTTTATGGGTGGGAGTGTGTGGACCATAGCCCGACAGTGCCAGACGATCTTCCGGGTCAAGGAGTAGTCTAGCCTTGGAATAAACAATGCAATAGAGCCAAGCTGGATGCTTGGCGTTGAGATTTGTCCCAACAATGAGTTGGTCAAATGATGTCAATGTATGGAGGTCCGCTTCAAGAAGTGGTAGGTCAGAGCTCAAATACGCCGCAGCAAAAATAATATCACCAAGGCGGGTAGAAACAGTGACTACCGTAGCCTCTATTTGTTCTAGTGATTGGAGAGCCTCGTGGTTATGGACGAGTGTCTTACGTAGGAATACTGCCGTGCCCCACCTTGGCGATGGAGCCGGTGTCACATTCCGGGCGAAGGGACGGCGGAAGAGTCGCCTAGCCGCGGATTACCGTTCTTGGCCCTATTCATGCTTTGCCTCGGTCCCACCGACGTAGTCAGGGCCCTAGCAGGCAAAATTATCGCCTTTCGCATATAAATGCGCGATACAACGGGACGCGTACGAAAAAACAACACTGCCTTGGAAGGCGAACGACAAATCGACGTTCACTCAGACACTACGATTAAATAGCGCTGAGCAACACTCGTTGCCGTAACAAACGACACGCACATACTAAGAAGTAAACACTGTCACGGCCCCAACCCAACTGACGGCTGGTAGGGATTTTTTTTTCTTTATTGATTTTCAATTCCCCCCGAAGGGGGTGGGCTGGCAGCAGCTTACTACGCTGCTCTACAGCCTACAGACTTTTGTTTAAAAAAGGAAGAAGAAAGAAACAAGGAAAAACAGACGATAAAATGATTTAAAGTGAAAAATGGCGTAAAAATGCGGAAAGGTAAAACAGAAAGCAAAAGGGGTTGGCAATGTTGATAAAATACACAGGAATCAGACAAGTAACATAGTAGACACACAATTAAAAAACATGACGACAGTCTGGTATCTGTTCGCAAGAGATAAAAAAATGCACACCCAGCGACAGTATGAGGGATGTTCGCAACATTTCCCAAAAGACACAACACGGAGCACTCACTGGAAAAACACACTGTAAGACACTGCAGGAAAAAGGTGGCACAAAGATGGCACACCCGATCCAAGGCAAATGGGGGGGGGGGGACCTGGAGTTGGGGGAAAAACAAGGAGGGAGGAGAGGAAAAAACGAAAAGGGGGGGTACCAAGGAGGGAGTGGACTAAGAAAGGGGGAGAAGGGCAGACGCGAGACGGAATGAGAGGAGGCAGAGGAGGGAAATGTAAAAGGACTCGGGGGAGAGAAGGGGGCAAAGAGAGGGGGTTGTGGAAGAAAGAGGATGGAAGGGGGGGAGGGAGCCCGGGAAAAGGACAGAGGAAAGGAGGGGGAGTGAGGATCAGAGTTGATAGGAGGGATAAATGGAGGGAGAGAGGGCATCATCTGGGAGGGGGAGTTGATGGAAGCCACCTTGGGAAAGGAGATGTAGGGTGTAGAGATGGAGGGCAGGGGGGACACAACTGTGAAGACGTGGCAGGGGGCGGGGATCAGAGAGGAGAGGAGCAACTAGGGGGTGAGGGGGTTCAAGACTGCGGGAGGTGTAGAGGATGCGGATATGTTCGAGGAATAGGAGCAGATGGGGGAAAGGAATGAGATCATAGAGGATCCGCGTGGGGGACGGGAAGCGTATACGGAAGGTGAGGCGGAGTGCATGACGCTCAAGGATCTGGAGGGACTTATAGAATTTGGGGGGGGGGGCAGATATCCAGGCAGGACTGGCATAACAGATGATGGGACGGATTAAGGATTTGTAGGTGTGGAGGATGGTAGAGGGGTGCAACCCCCATGTCTGGCCGGAGAGGAGTTTGAGGAGTCGGAGGCGGTTGTGGGCTTTGGATTGGATGGAGTGGAGATGAGGGATCCAGGTGAGGTGACGGTCAATGGTGAGGCCAAGGTAGGTGAGGGTGGGGGTGAGCTGGTAGAGGGTGGAGGTCCCATTTATATAGAGCACATAGAGGCCGCCACGACTCGTCATGTGCTGTTGACAGTGAAACTATCTCTGACCAATGTCATTACTCTGGATCACAGGTTATCGATTGTCACGTCATTGGTACGAAGTCGACCGCTATACCTTATCTAACTTTAAGCCTTCTTCATTTCTGTTAAAATTATCGTGATTTTTATAAATCTCTATGGATTTTCGGTACATACGTGCATCATAATGCGATGTCTTAGCTAGTATGCTCGTTTCACTAAATTTTTTGCATGACCACCGTCTCAAAATAATGTTCCGCTTCAGCCGATCTGTGTGTCGCAGACGGCAGTTCCTTCTGTGTTCGGTTAAACGGGTATTCACACTTCTTTTCGTTGTTACACTATGAACCTTCCCACAACTACACGGAATTTTATACACCCCAGGTTTTGCAAAAGGGTATCGTGCATCTTTCGCTGATCTTAAACATTGGCTAATCTTTTTGGTAGGTCTAAAGATTGTTTCACTTGAAACTTGGCCAGAACTTTCCCAATACGGTCTGTTATTGAGGATAAATTGGAGAAAACCTTTCCCAGCCGATGGTTTTTGTTGCATGTTTTCGGAAACTTTTCTTCTGGGGTGGAATGCTCGATCTATCTCATTACCAGCGTATCCAATTTTCTTAAAAGCTGTTCGCAAATGATTTAGTTGCTCTTGCAAATAAACTGGCACTCAGATGTTAATAGCCCTGTGCACCTATGTTTTAATGGCACCTCTCTTCTGCTTGGGATGATGCTTAGAATCCTTAGGGAGGTAACGTTCGGTATTTGTATCTTTCCTATATACTTTTTTGCCTAAAGTACCATCTGCCCGTTTAATTACTGAAACATCGAAACAATTAGGTTGTCCAATACTCTCTGTCTCCATAGTAAATTTCATCTTTGGATTAAAACTATTTAAATGCGCAATGAAACCATTCAATTCCTCTTCTCCGTGATTCCATATCACATAAGGGTCATCTACACAACGTTTTATTGGCTCACTGCAGTGCTTGATGTTCAAAAAAATTCCAAAACAAGGTTAGCAACAGCTAGACTTAGAGAGCTTCCCATTGCCACTCCCTCAATTTGTTCATAGAACTCGTTATTATACTGAAAATGAGTCGTGGATGGGCAATGTCGAAACAAAGCTACTATATCAGTGGGAAACATATTAGCTATTTTTTTAAAAAAAAGCTTCGTTAATCGGAACCATCGTGAACAGGGGTACCACATCAAAACTGACAAGGGTATCTTTTGAGCTAACAGTAATCTCCTTCAATTTTTCGATAAATTGTATAGAATTTTTAATATGATGATCAGTTTTTCCGATATACGGTTGTAACAAGAAGGTGAGATGTGTATCCAGCTCTTGAGTAGGGGATCCAGCAGCACTCACTAGCGGTCTCAGTGGGACATTAGACTTATGAACCTTGGTAACAAAAAAAAATTGTTCAAATGGCTCTGAGCACTATGGGACTCAACTGCTGTGGTCATAAGTCCCCTAGAACTTAGAACTACTTAAACCTAACTAACCTAAGGACATCACACACATCCATGCCCGAGGCAGGATTCGAACCTGCTTCCGTAGCGGTCGTGCGGTTCCAGACTGTAGCGCCTTTAACCGCTCGGCCACTCCGGCCGGCCCTTGGTAACACATATAATCCAGGAGGATAAGCTTCCGTTTTGCAAAGATATTTTTTATCCTCTGTAGGAATGGAAGACTTTATTATTAAACAATTGGTAGCTCTTACCACTCTCGCTGTACGATCCTTTCTCAATTTCTTGTAAGTGGTAGGATCCAAGAGGGCACTGATCTTCCTGTGGAAGTCTTCACTATTCAACACAACGGTAGCATTACCCGTATCAGCATTAAATAAGATAATATTCATGTCCGCATTAATCTCCCGTAGCGCCTTCTTTTCTCCCTGAGACAAATTACTGCTAGGAGGCTTAGCTTTACGTAGTATCTTGGCTGTTTCCATCCTAATTTCATCATCAGAATGTGTTGGTAACAGACGAATACCCGCCTCTACATCAGCTACAATTTCCTCTGCGCAAACCTAACTCATTAATTTTCCTACAAATTAATGACCGTACAGGTATTTTCTGTAATCGGTGTTTCCTTTCTAGCCTTCTGTAAATTATCAAACTTCTTCTTCTTCCTATTAGAAGACATTTCTGCATTATGTTCTGTAGATCTAAATGTTTGCCAATAATGTATCAGAGCCCGTCAGTGATAACATGCTCGAAATGACTACTTGTCGAAACTGACACTTCTTAACTCAGGAAAACGTCTGCCAACGTGACGCCTGAACTGCAAGTCAATTTATCCCGGTTGCTGGCCGTATCGATCAGAGGAGAGAGAGTTTTTTACGTCTATTCCACTAGTTAGTTTATGTGTAAACATGAAGGTGGGCTTTTACATATTAAGGGACCGTTTTTATGAGAGTTTCCATACCAGTGATACATTGTAACTTGATAACAACTTTACTTATTGACATGCAAGATGTCAAGAAAAAATACTCTTTTATATAACATGTACGTGCGGACTCTCCAAATAACACTTAAGTGCCTGGCAAGGGGTCATGGAACCACCTTCACAATAATTCTCTTTTATTCCAATCTCTCCCTACGTAGGTCAGCGTCAACAAAATGTTTCCTTATTCAGAGGAGAAAGTTGGTGATTGAAATTTCGTGAGAAGTTTCCGCCGCAACCAAAACCTCTTTGTCTTAATGATGTGCACCCTAGACCCTGCGTTATGTCAGTGACACTCTCTCCCCTGGTTCTCGATTATATAAAACTTGCTGCCCTTCTTTGAACTTTCTCGATGCACTCCGTTAATCCCTTCTGGTAAAGATCACAGACCGCGCAGCAGTACTCCAGAAGAGGACAGTCAAGCGTAGTGCAGGCAGTCTCTTTAATAGATCTGTTGCAACTTCTAAATGTTCTGTCAATAGATCGCAGTCTTTGGTTCGCCATCCATACAACATCTGTCATTCGTTCTTTCCAACTAAAGTTGTTTGTAATTGTAGTTCGTAGGTATTTAGTTGAATTTACTGCCCTTATGTTTGACTGATTTATCACGTAACCGAAGTTTCAAGGATTCCTTTTAGCACATATGTGGATGACCTCACAGTTTTCATATTTGCCTATTTTCGCCCCATTGTGGTTCCAAAAAGGGGCGCAAACCGTTGTTTCTTTAGCGACAGGGCCAACAGAAATACATAGATATTTTTGACCTTAAACTGAAAGACTACTAAAGAGGGAAGTGTAAATAAAAATAAGTAATTGTGTCAGTACGTGCACCTCAGCGTGCGATATATCTCGAAGACCTGTGAGTATCGACTGCGAACAATGAGCGTCGGCCACGCGAAAAGTCGTAGCATTTAGAATGCTGCATTCTTCCTGGTAGAGATCAGGCAGAGTCCTTCTTGAGATTATTTTAATCGAAAATTAAAGAAAAAAAAGTCACGCAGATCTAACCTTATCCCGGCGCGAGGAACGTCCGCAGGCCACGTGACAACTCGGAACACTGTAAATGCTAATATGCATTTTTTGCGATGAAGGTTAAACAGCGTACTTTTTGAGATTTGTTTTTAAAAAAATTCCATATAGAAGCTCACAGACTTTAAAATATTGTTCCTTCTTTCCCATCGTTGTCGGTAACAAGCGAATATGATGCTGGTTGAAACAATCGAAATGCGCGTGTCCAACTTCTAGATATATCACATGCATATAAATCTAACGAATATATCTTATGAAGCTTTACTAGTTCCCTGAGCTGATGAGATGCGCGGCCAGGGATAGGGAAAACAAAGGCCGCTGCGTAACAAGAGAATGGCTTCCTCGCAGCATTGCCATCACGCGTGACGTTTGCGCTTCGAACTTTCGAAGTCATGGCTTGCTGTGGTGTAAACAGCACGAAAGAACTTTTTTTAAAAAGAAAACAGTTTTTGTGAAAGCGTTAACCATAAGATGTGGTACATATTTATATCAATGAATATGAAATATAGAAAAAATTTAATCTTGTGGATAAACAATTATGCAATGAGTGAAACACTGAAAACAATGTAAATAATTATTTTACTAGTCGGAACGGATACAATCATTAACAAGTCAATCGCAATCACTATATGTCCACTGCACACTGAACGTCAGTTCATTATAGTGTCGCACACTGCAAATCGCCTTCATTGGCAGCTGTGCCTAGAGCTACGGAACACTCCGGATTCCACCGACGAGCACCGAGAACACCTGAGGGAGCTGAGGGAACCAGAAAAACTTTGCAAGGTATAACATAACATTAAGAACAGATATTAAAAATAAACAACGCTTGAAGTACTATTGAGAAGTAAATACCTTAATAAATACTGTAAAAACAATACTTATGGTTTTTTTTTTGATTTTTTATGTGCTTTTCACAAACGCAATCGTCCTCTCGGTCAGACAAACATTTTTGCAGTCGTATGATAAAATACCAAAGTAGATAATGTAATTCGCGTACGAACGGTAGCGTTCTCGCTTCCCACGCCCGGGTTCCCAGGTTCGATTCCCGGCGGGGTCGGGGATTTTCTCTGCCTCGTGATGGCTGGGTGTTGTGTGATGTCCTTAGGTTAGTTAGGTTTAAGTAGTTCTAAGTTCTAGGGGACTGATGACCATAGATGTTAAGTCCCATAGTGCTCAGAGCCATTTGAACCGTACGAACTTGTATTTACTGTCAATGGCGGCCGACCGACACAACACAGTGTACTACAGTCTGCACCAAGTATCTGAAAGGTTCGCTACTGTTCCAGTGTAAATTTATCCTTCTGCTTCGGTCAAAAATTTCGGCATATTTTGGCCGAAGCCTAAGGTTTGGCCAAAGACAGGATTTTTGGCCTAAGACGGCCGAAACCGAATTTTCGGTAGGACACTACACATAGCTGAGACCATATTCCATAAGCATGGAATTTGAATACAAGGCGCTTGTGAAGTACAGTGTCAAAGGCCTTCTGGAAATCTAGAAGTACCGAATTAATTTGCAGTCTCTTGCCAATGGCTCTAAACACTTCGTGTGAGTAAAGAGCTAGTTGTGTTTCACAAGTAGAATGTTTTCTAAGTCCTTGTTGACTGTGTGTCAATAGGCCGTTCTTTTCGAGGAAATTCATAATGTTCGACTAAAATATATGTTCCAAAATCTTGCTGCACGTCAACGTTAATAATACGGGCCAGTAATTTAGTGGATTACTCCCACTATATATTTTATAGTAGAGAACGCCCGTAAAATTAATATTCAAATTTCAGTACGTAATAAATAGTTAAATCCATTAGTTAAATCCTAACTTTAACCGTTTCACATATTCCATTCTATATGTTTATGCTTGCACACTCGGCGTCGCAGACCAGTGAGATCTGACATAACACATCGAAATAATTTTTACTAGCATATCTAAATTCCATGACTTGTACAAGACGTAATTGTTTATTGTCCGGCTATCAAATGTTACAGTCGCAGTAAAACGACAAACAATTCATTGCGACGAAAACGTAGGGAGTCGTTTAAGAACAGGCATTCAGACAGAAAATTTTATCTGAGAGTGTTGTCACGTGTAACAGAATTCCCGAACTACCCTTCCCTTCGTGTGTATTATTGAACGTGGAAAGTAGTTCTGTGATATCTTTTGCTACGTTAAAATTGTGTTTCTGCAAGTGAGCTCTAATTTCGAAACTCCACTTTGCAGTACCATTTTCTATTTAGAAGGCGTAACTGAATAAGTGCCAGTTAGCTGTAGGTGTCGAATATCTCATTTTAAAAATAGCACAACAGGGCAAGAAAACGGAACGTGCAGAGAGTAAACATTGCTTCCTGTCGTAACACATACATACATAAATATGTCCATAAAAACATGCACCAACTGCGAAACGATTGAATATGATCTTTCAGTATATTTGTTGAAGTACACAGGAAAATAACTATGGATGAAATTACATTGTGCTCCCTGCCGCCGTTGGATAAGCAGCTGCAGCAGCAAGTCGTATACTCCCAGCTCACTCATTTGTTACATAGTTTAATTCTTAATTTCTTTGCGTGTTTTTGGTACTTGCATTGTTTAATTCATAAATTTCGGGCGTATTATAGTATTTGAGAGTTGTAGCATCGCGTTTTAGTACCTGAATAGTGTAAATTCGCGTAGTCTCCTTCCGCCGCCGAGCAGTGTGTCAGCAGTGCGCAAGTAGCAGCATTACTGCATTTACTAGGCAATCTTGTATTTTAATAACCGTTTCAATTTTGTCGATTTGTTTGCGCTCTCTGTAGATTAGTTCAGAAGTTCTTTGCACAACAGTTTTTAGCATGGATAGGGACTGCAACTGCTGTGTTCGGATGCAGGCTGAGTTGGCATCCCTTCGCTCCCAGCTTCAGGCAGTGTTGGCTTCGGTCACACAGCTTGAGGCTGTTGCCAATGGGCATCACTGTGGGGGTCCGGATGGGGGTTTGTCGGGGACGGCCAGATCGTCCCACGCATCCCCCGATCGGACTACGACTGTGGTTGCCCGGGATACTGCCCGCATTGAGGCTGATCCCTCACCTGTGGTAGAGTGGGAGGTCGTCTCAAGGTGATGCAGGGGGCGAAAGATATTCCGGAGGGCTGAACGGAAGGCCTCTCCCGTTTGTCTGACGAACCGGTTTCAGGCTCTGTCTCAGGCTGATACTGATCTTCGGCCTGACATGGCTGCTTGTCCTGTTCCAGAGGTTGCCCCTCAGTCTGCAAGATCTGGGCGGTTGCAGAGGGTGGGCGTACTGGTAGTTGGGAGCTCCAACGTCAGCCGCATAATGGGGCCCCTTAGGGTTCAAATGGCTCTGAGCACTATGGGACTCAACTGCTGTGGTCATCAGTCCCCTAGAACTTAGAACTACTTAAACCTAACTAACCTAGGGACATCACACACATCCATGCCCGAGGCAGGATTCGAACCTGCGACCGCAGTAGTCGCACGGTTCCGGACTGCGCGCCTAGAACCGCGAGACCACCGCGGCCGGCGGGCCCCTTAGGGAAATGGCAGCTAGAGAGGGGAAGAAAACCAATGTGCACTCTGTGTGCATACCGGGGGGAGTCATTCCAGGTGTGGAAAGGGTCCTTCCGGATGCCATGAAGGGTACAGGGTGCACCCATCTGCAGGTGGTCGCTCATGTCGGCACCAATGATGTGTGTCGCTATGGATAGGAGGAAATCCTCTCTGGCTTCCGGCGGCTATCTGATTTGGTGAAGACTGCCAGTCTCGCTAACTGGATGAAAGCAGAGCTCACCATCTGCAGCATCGTCGACAGGACTGACTGCGGACCTTTGGTACAGAGCCGAGTGGAGGGTCTGAATCAGAGGCTGAGACGGTTCTGCAACCATGTGGGCTGCAGATTCCTCGAATTGCGCCATAGGGTGGTGGGGTTTCGGGTTCCGCTGGATAGGTCAGGAGTCCACTACACACAACAAGCGGCTACACGGGTAGCAGGGGTTGTGTGGCGTGGGCTGGGCGGTTTTTTAGGTTAGATGGCCTTGGGCAAGTACAGAAACGGCAACAGCCTCAACGGGTGCAGGGCAAAGTCAGGACATGCGAGGACCAAGCAGCAATCGGTATTGTAATAGTCAACAGTCGAAGCTGCATTGGTAAAGTACCGGAACTTCAAGCGCTGATAGAAAGCACCGAAGCTGAAATCGTTATAGGTACAGAAAGCTGGCTGAAGCCAGAGATAAATTCTGCCGAAAATTTTACAAAGGTGCAGACGGTGTTTAGAAAGGATAGATTGCATGCAACCGGTGGTGGGGTGTTCGTCGCTGTTAGTAGTAGTTTATCCTGTAGTGAAGTAGAAGTGGATAGTTCCTGTGAATTATTATGGGTGGAGGTTACACTCAACAACCGAGCTAGGTTCATAATTGGCTCATTTTACCGACCTCCCGACTCAGCAGCATTAGTGGCAGAACAACATAAATTTTCTCAGCATTTTATAGTCTTAGGTGGAGATTTCAATTTACCAGATATAGACTGGGACACTCAGATGTTTAGGACGGGTGGTAGGGACAGAGCATCGAGTGACATTATACTGAGTGCACTATCCGAAAATTACCTCGAGCAATTAAACAGAGAACCGACTCGTGGAGATAACATCTTGGACCTACTGATAACAAACAGACCCGAACTTTTCGACTCTGTATGTGCAGAACAGGGAATCAGTGATCATAAGGCCGTTTCAGCATCCCTGAATATGGAAGTTAATAGGAATACAAAAAAAAGGGAGGAAGGTTTATCTGTTTAGCAAGAGTAATAGAAGGCAGATTTCAGACTACCTAACAGATCAAAACGAAAATTTCTGTTCCGACACGGACAATGTTGAGTGTTTATGGAAAAAGTTCAAGGCAATCGTAAAATGCGTTTTAGACAGGTACGTGCCGAGTAAAACTGTGAGGGACGGGAAAAACCCACCGTGGTACAACAACAAAGTTAGGAAACTACTGCGAAAGCAAAGAGAGCTTCACTCCAAATTTAAACGCAGCCAAAACCTCTCAGACAAACAGAAGCTAAACGATGTCAAAGTTAGCGTAAGGAGGGCTATGCGTGAAGCGTTCAGTGCATTCGAAAGTAAAATTCTATGTACCGACTTGACAGAAAATCCTAGGAAGTTCTGGTCTTACGTTAAATCAGTAAGTGGCTCGAAACAGCATATCCAGACACTCCGGGATGATGATGGCATTGAAACAGAGGATGACACGCGTAAAGCTGAAATACTAAACACCTTTTTCCAAAGCTGTTTCACAGAGGAAGACCGCACTGCAGTTCCTTCTCTAAATCCTCGCACAAACGAAAAAATGGCTGACATCGAAATAAGTGTCCAAGGAATAGAAAAGCAACTGGAATCACTCAACAGAGGAAAGTCCACTGGACCTGACGGGATACCAATTCGACTCTACACAGAATACGCGAAAGAACTTGCCCCCCTTCTAACAGCCGTGTACCGCAAGTCTCTAGAGGAACGGAGGGTTCCAAATGATTGGAAAAGAGCACAGGTAGTCCCAGTCTTCAAGAAGGGTCGTCGAGCAGATGCGCAAAACTATAGACCTATATCTCTGACGTCGATCTGTTGTAGAATTTTGGAACATGTTTTTTTCTCGAGTATCATGTCTTGTTTGGAAACCCAGAATCTACTCTGTAGGAATCAACATGGATTCCGTAAACAGCGATCGTGTGAGACCCAACTCGCTTTATTTGTTCACGAGACCCAGAAAATATTGGATACTGGCTCCCAGGTAGATGCTATTTTTCTTGACTTCCGGAAGGCGTTCGATACAGTTTCGCACTGTCGCCTGATAAACAAAGTAAGAGCCTACGGAACATCAGAGCAGCTGTGTGGCTGGATTGAAGAGTTTTTAGCAAACAGAACACAGCATGTTGTTATCAATGGAGAGACGTCTACAGACGTTAAAGTAACCTCTGGCGTGCCACAGGGGAGTGTTATGGGACCATTGCTTTTCACAATATATATAAATGACCTAGTAGATAGTGTCGGAAGTTCCATGCGGCTTTTCGCGGATGATGCTGTAGTATACAGAGAAGTTGCAGCGTTAGAAAATTGTAGCGAAATGCAGGAAGATCTGCAGCGGATAGGCACTTGGTGCAGGGAGTGGCAACTTTCCCTTAACATAGACAAATGTAATGTATTGCGAATACATAGAAAGAAGGATCCTTTATTGTATGATTATATGATAGCGGAACAAACACTGGTAGCAGTTACTTCTGTAAAATATCTGGGAGTATGCGTGCGGAACGATTTGAAGTGGAATGATCATATAAAATTAATTGTTGGTAAGGCGGTACCAGGTTGAGATTCATTGGGAGAGTGCTTAGAAAATGTAGTCCATCAACAAAGGAGGTGGCTTACAAAACACTCGTTCAACCTATACTTGAGTATTGCTCATCAGTGTGGGATCCGTACCAGATCGGGTTGACGAAGGAGATAGAGAAGATCCAAAGAAGAGCGGCGCGTTTGGTCACAGGGTTATTTGGTAAGCGTGATATCGTTACGGAGATGTTTAGCAAACTCAAGTGGCAGACTCTGCAAGAGAGGCGCTCTGCATCGCGGTGTAGCTTGCTCGCCAGGTTTCGAGAGGGTGCGTTTGTGGATGAGGTATCGAATATATTGCTTCCCCCTACTTATACCTCCCGAGGAGATCACGAATGTAAAATTAGGGAGATTAGAGCGCGCACGGAGGCTTTCAGACAGTCGTTCTTCCCGCGAACCATACGCGACTGGAACAGGAAAGGGAGGTAATGACAGTGGCACGTAAAGTGCCCTCCGCCACACACCGTTGGGTGGCTTGCGGAGTATAAATGTAGATGTAGATGTAGATTTCTATCTTAAAAACAATAACTGATCCGCACTCAGTAATCTGTAAATCAATGGCAATGTCTGTTTTTGGAATTTTCAAATATACAATTATTGTATATGTTAATATTTCTAACGAGCCTTGGTATGTATGAACCCACCTTCATACTTGTCTGATTTGAAGTAGTTGTCACTTGACGTTTGCACTGCGAAGTTGCGGCGTCGTCACGTCAAGAACTGGCTGGAGGCAGCCGCCTCAGCGCAACGCTACCCCCGGCGATAGAAAATCGTTTTAAAGCCTGTATCTTCTGCAAAAGGCAAGTAAAAAATTTCAAACCCACATATGATGTATATCTCTACAATGTCTCACAATCAGTCAAATATCTATTCTTAATTTTATTTAGGACAAGAGTTACGTTAATTTGTTTGAAACCATCTTCTAACTTATCACGTCATTACTGAGAAACTACTGGTATCACAGCAAAATAGTTGGTCGAAACTCAAACTGATTGACAGCCTTGGAAAGATAAGGAAGAGAACGAGGAGAAATAGGGAAATTCCTTGGATGCAATATTTATAAGCGAGCATATAAGGAGCTCGAAGCAAGATATTTTCTTCTGCGTGTATTGCGTTCCACAAAACCTTGCAGAATTATTCAAATTTCGTTACGTTGCTAAGAAGTTAAAGGTCTCAAAAACATTAAGGGGTCTTTTCGTAGAAACAGCGCAGCTTGTGCAAACAACTGTTATGTATTCATGAAATTTCCCGACAGTCGCAATGACCTCGTTTCATCTCTAACCCTCCACTTTTAACGTATGTGCCGTTTTCAGTAAAGGGGCAGACCGCGGTGTTCATTCAGTGTAAATTTCTACGTACCTAGGGGCTACACTACCGGATACTGTCAGAGTTTCACAGCTTTGCTGTTTGGTTACCTGACGGCCCCGCAGCAGTGTAATTGAGTTGACCGAGGCCGCGGCAGAACGAGAACGTCGGCGTGGCGGGGGTACGAGGGTGGGAGGCAACCCAAAGCAGCAGACGTTCATTTAACTGCCGCAGGCGGGGACAGCAGCACTGTCGCAGCCGCTGTTGACAACCTGTTCAGACTGCAAACGTCGAGCATGATTACTCCCGCTTGTTTGCTGTGAATATGCTACCTTTACTCCGCAGTCTGCTGCGAATGTGAGTACATACGTATTTCTGCTATTAACTGGTAAATGTTGAAGGTGAGCTGTGTTTTTAAGACAGCAAATTAATTAACAGCATCAACACTGTCTGCAAATCAGAACGCAATTTGTTGTAAGAGTGGCTTTTTTACATGCTAGAGAACTTTCATAGTTTTTGATGCAGCAGTTGATAATGAAATATTATAATACTGTGTTTTGAGGATTAATAAAATCAGTATGATCTGGAAAATACAGCCATTGATTATACAATACTGTCTTACATTACCAGTTATTTATTGAACTCAACTAGTTATAAACTTATGACTGAAATAACAAAGCAAAATATTAAAAATTAAGAAAACAATACAGGAGAAACGTAACTGAAGTTCCGAAAAATGGCCTTTCCTATGTTTCTCGATAATCTAGAAATAAGACTTTTAATTATTGAACATAAGCTGTGTTAATATTACATAAACAGCCAAGAATCAGAAACACAAACAACATTGCTGGAAAATTTCAAATGTCGGTACACATTTTGATGCTAATTTCGAAATTTGTTAGAGTGAACAATTTAGGCCTGGGGTCTTTCATACATAGTCTGTAACCCATAGTTCGCCGGTTTCATTGCCATGCACATCCGAAATTTGATCAACATAAACAGCACAGCCCGAAGAATAACAGTGCTGACGGTTCCTAATAAATATGCGAAAAATGTTGTACGCCACAGGAATCGAATCCTCTCTTCCCTGTGATCTGATTTCTCATGCTGGAGAGTTTTCGATACGAACAAAAACCTTTTCTTTGTATTGTGAAAATTATCGTCCTTTTTCACCCACTGAGAAAACACTATCCTCGATTTGGCTGCCAGATTTGGAGATTGCAGTGAACAGAAGTGACTTTACAAAAGTCTTAAGCTCAAGAACGTCAGTATCATGTACAAGAGACATTTCTTTTCAAAGTAGATTTATTTTACCAGCTTGATTGTTCAGCCACTGTAGAATAGCATCTGAAACGTCTTCAGTAAAAATTATGACCCACACCTGTTCAACATCTAGATTCCTACAACATTAGCACTATGTCGCAGATTAGGAATGTGTAACACAGTGCTATAGTCCTGTACTGACGTAAGGTGGTAGTTGTGCTTCTCTCAATTTGAAGCAGTTTCCCATACGGTAAATGTAGGAATCACAGCCACATATGTTTCATACATACAGCATACAGACATTTTCAGTATCCTCCATTCTATCATTATCATCATCATAATCATCCACGTCAAGTTTTGAATTCTTATAATCGTCACTTTCTATCTGGTAATCTGTATCGACATCACTTCACTAACCACCTCATCCAACTGCATTTAGAAGTTTTATTCATTGAGTCTCAGAGCTCGTTGAGAATAACTGGTGTATTCAGGCTGTTTTCAGTGGTAGGATGGAGCTGGTAGGAGCTCCTTGTTATGAATATTAATTAACAGCTTGACCAGTAATAACGTTGATGTACTAACCACATTTGCCGTGATAAACACAAAATGTTGACCAACAAGTCTGATGATAATAATTCACCAACTCGTATCGTACGGCTGTGAGACGTCACAGCAATTTTATGGTCATTGTACTGACAGTAAAATAGGGTGAACCGTACTTCAGCATCACTGCAATATGCCAGGCTGAGAGGTCCGCGGAGAGGAAAGGCGAAATGACTCCTGGAAGGAGAGAAGATGGCCACACACATCCGCCGGCTCTGGGGCACTACTACTTGACTTGTTTTCAGTTCTGTTTTTAGCCTGTTGCCTACTTTCAGTACTATTTTAGCCCATGATCTACTTTCTCTCGTAACGTCTCAAGACGGAAATAAATTCAAAAATTGGCTGGGAATTCAAAACAGAGCAGTAGGAATGTAATTCCAGACTAACATGGGCTATCATAATCGGCAGACAGCTCGTGACGATGGGCTTTAAATATCCATTAAACCCACTAGTTCTTCCATCTACGAAGTTCCCAAGTAATTTTAGTGTTCACAAGTACATTTATATGACCCCTTATGCATCGAAACTCATCAGTGTTGGAATAACACCAGGCGTGGAGTTTGCTACTGTAACAGAGCCAGAGAAAATACAGCAACACAGCCGTGTAAGGTGGAGACCCTGGTGTGAAAAATCTGTCGTACATCAAAAGCCAAGTGACCACTGAATACAACCCACACAAGATTATCATCAACGCTTGCTCCAGCAGCAACGGCACCATCCACCACCAATAACAATAGCTCCAGCTGGCATATAACTACCGCATGCTTGGCGGTACAGCACTAAAACTTCAAGACTGATAGTCCACGTGTAGAGTAATTTTAAAGAAGCAATACTATGGGGTAGGTTTGCAGTGAACTGAATATATTAGTTCACCGATCTTGTGAAAAAGTTTTTGATGATAATGTAATAAGTATACTGCAGGAAGTCCGTAGGGCGTCGAATAGGGGAACTGCATTAGCTGCATGTGGACACGATCACATCCATGCTGAGACAATTAGCTACTTGTTATAGAATTTCATTTGTCCAGAGCTCTGTAACATATTCTGCTGCTATTGGCTGCCACATTCACTATCTTTGGGCATAAATCAAGCTTTATCAGCATTCAGATTTAATTTGGGCATCAGAAACGCAAACATTTCTGTTTAAATTTTGGATAATTACGTTATACGTAAATAGCATCTGAATGGATCAGGGCGACACATGCCTTGCAAAGCAGAACAACAAGGGTTGGTTTAAGACCAAAAGAGACGTCTGACATCAATAATTACACCAGACAATAATCTGTTCTCATAACCAAGAAAGCGGAAATATGCTCCCGTAGGAGCACAAAAACTGCGAATATGTTCCTCTTTAAAAGCCTCTGAGAAAATGTGGCGAACCAGCTGCCTCTATTCTCATTCCGCCTCGCTTGCCAAAAATTTTGGCATTAGAACGTTTTCGTGCTCTTTTAACACAGAATATTCTAAATCCTTGTAGTTAAACCTTCATATGCAGCATCTCTCTCTCACAGCCACTGTCGATATAAGTACACTATGTAATAAAAAGAATCCGGACACCTGGCAAGAATCCGGCACCCCCCGTCGCTAATGCTGAAATTCAGTACTGTGTTGGCCCACCCTTAGCCTTGATGACAGCTTCCAATCTCGCAGGCATACGTTCAATCAAGTGCTGAAAGGTTTCTTGGGGTATGGCAGCCTGTTCTTCACGGAGTGCTGAGCTGAGGTGAGTTAGCGATGTCAGACGGTGAGGCCCGGCACGAAGTCGGTGTTCTGTAAACATCCAAAAGGTGTTCTACAGGATTCAGGTCAGGACTTTGCGCAGACACGTTCATTACAAGGATGTTATTGTCGTGTAACCACTGCGCCACAGGCCGTGCGTTATGAACAGGTGCTCGATCGTGTTGAAAGATGCAATTGCCATCCCCGAATTGCTCTTCAACAGTGGGAAGCATGAAGGTGCCTAAAACATCAATGTAGGCTTGTGCTGTGATAGTACCACGCAAAACAAACAAGGGGTACAAGCCCCCTCCATGAAAAACATGACCACACCATAACAACAACACCTCCGAATTTTACTGTTGGCACTACATACCCTGGCAGATGATGTTCATCGGGCATTCGCCATATTCATACTCTGCCATCGGATCGCCACATTGTGTACCGTGATTCGTCACTTCACACAACGTTTTTCCACTGTTCAATTGCCCAATGTTTACGCTCCTTACACCAAGCGAGGCGTCGTCTGGCAATTACCGGCGTGGTATGTGGCTTATAAGCAGCCGCTCGACCATAAAATCTAAGTATTCCCACCTGCCGCCTGTCATAGTACTTGCAGTGGATCCTGATGGTGTTTGGAGTTCCTGTGTGATGGTCTGGATAGATGTCTGCCTATTACACATTACCTCTTCAACTGTCGGCGGTCTCTGTCAGTCAACAGACGATGTCGGCCAGTACACTTTTGTGCTGTACGTATCCCTTCACGTTTCCACTTCATTATCACATCAGAAACTGTAGATCTAGTGATGCTTAGGAGTGTGGAAATCTTGCGTACAGACGTATGAGACAAGTGACACACAATCACCCTACGACATTCAAATTCCGTGAGTTCCGCGGAGCACCCCATTTGTTCACTAACGGTGTCTCTTGAATACTGAGGTCGCTGATATGGAGTACCTGGCAGTAGGTGGCAGCAGACTGCACCTAATATGTAAAACGTATCTTTTGGGGGTGTCCGGATACTTTTGATCACATAGTGTACGTCTCTCTCTTACTGTCTCCTTTTTCTCCTATTGACTTACAATATATCCCATTGCTACTCTCTCACTTGCACTGTCCTCTTTTGTATTTCTTTCCTACTACCACCGTCCCCACCATATCTCGGCAGCTCAAAAATTCTAGAGGGTCTAACTTATGTTTCCTCCTACACCCAAGCGATTAAAATTTCGTTCTGAAATGCGTCCTACCCTACGAGTTCACCGGTCTGCCAGGATCCAGATCTTCCCAAGCCTATGTATGGTGCCCACTCATCTCTCTTTCTCGCCTACACTGTCTCCACTCTCTTCTGCTCCCACTGCTTCATCTCCGCCCATCTCACTTTCTCCTTCACTGCCACTATCTCTCGCTCACCGTCGGTATCTCCTCTCTCTTTGGCTCCCACCACTATTTTCACCCATCTGTTTTAGTCTTTCAGAACCACTTTCTCTCTCCCACTATCAATGCCTTATCTCTCTCTTTCTCTTCCACCGTCTCTGACTCTCTGCTACTTTTTTCAGCACAAGTGCGAATACGTTCGCATGCGAAAATTTTTGGTGTGGAAGGCAGAATGAGGACTGACGCAACTGGTTCCCTACTTTTCTGTCAAAGTTTTTTAAAGAGGGACATATTCGAATTTCTTGTGCATCGACAGGAGAATTTTTCCGCAGGTACCCTTCTTTTCTCCGCTACAGACGGTTGTGCTGCTTATATGAAACGAATTCTGTACATCAGTAAAGGTTAGACAGTTTATTTCTATACCGCGCCGGCCGCGGTAGCTAGCGGCTCTAGGCGCTCAGTCCGGAACCGCGCGACTGCTACGGTCGCAGGTTCAAATCCTGCCTCGGGCATAGATGTGTGTGATGTCCTTAGGTTAATTAGGTTTAAGTAGTTTTAAGTTCTAGGGTACTGATGACCCCAGATGTTAAGTCCCATAGTGCTCAGAGCCATTTCAATCACACCGTACTTCGACACATTTGTATACTCTGACACATGTAAACAACAAATAAGTATGCTTAATACAAGGTCAACAGAAATTCGTTTGCTTTGCATTTTTTCTGGACACTTTCCTCGGCGAATTCTGACGAAGGACGTAGTGGGTGGAGGGGTGGGGGAGGTTGCTATCAACCACAGAGCCGTTTTGGCCCACCGATGCTCTTCCTACCCTCAAGACCGATCGAGGTGAGGCAGTGGTTAACACACTGAACTCGCATTAGGGAGGACGACGGTTCAAATTCGTGTCCGACCATATCGATCTAAGTTTCCCGTATATCCCTAAATCGCTCCAGGCAAACGCCCGGATGGTTCCTTTTGAAGAGCATGGCCGATTTCCTTCCCCATCTTTCCCTAATCCGATGGGACCGATGAACTCACTGTTTTGTCCCCTCCCCCAAATCGACCAACGAACCAACTGCCCTCATAAACGCCCCTCATATCGCCATTCGGCGGCAAATTTATCAGATAGGCACTATTAATTTTTACACCACCAATAGACAGGTCAAGCTCCAGATATTCCGCAACATGTTGAGGACGGCGGATCTAGAGGGGACCCTTCTGCAGGAAGCTCCTCTTAATCTGCTCTCACTCGTTTATGGATACATCTATCATATGCTGCGCATGGATAAAGGCTACAGGACGGCGATAGTCCTGAAGGAAGGTAACGAGTATGACAAGCTGATCTACGTCCCACTGGATCTGGGCTTCGCAGAAAAGTATAGGGCGTCAGTATTAGCATATACGTTCCCTCCGGGCCGGCCGCGGTGGTCTAGCGGTTCTGGCGCTGCAGTCCGGAACCGCGGGACTGCTACGGTCGCAGGTTCGAATCCTGCCTCGGGCATGGGTGTGTGTGATGTCCTTAGGTTAGTTAGGTTTAAGTAGTTCTAAGTTCTAGGGGACTTATGACCTAAGATGTTGAGTCCCATAGTGCTCAGAGCCATTTGAACCATTTGTTCCCTCCGGTACAGGTGAATCAAGAGAGTGGGCACTGTTTTGTATCGAAGATGTAACGCCATTTCTTGCCGACCGCTAGGACCACATCTTCCTCAGAGAGGGCTTTAACTGGATCTTATACCTGAATGATCAAATTTCACACTTGACCACTGTCTCCTTATTGAACCGGCTGGCAAATGAACTGCTCACCATAGATACCTGGCAACGTGTACAAAGTAACCAGCAAGGATTCACTTACATTATCAGCCCCTCAATGAGTCATCTTGATCATGTATACATTTTTCCAGGATTTACGGTGATGACGCTTGATGTGGAGCTGTGGCCGATGACATTCTCCGACCGTCTCGCATTATGTCTGCACGTTATCCTCGCCACGGCAAAAGGTGTGGCGTGTATGGGGCTTATGGAAACTATATACGGCGCTCCTCAGGGATAACGGAGAAATGGAGGGAATGAGAGAGCTGCCTACCATCATATCTGTCCACACTTAGGTGGTGGTTCGAATGCGCCAAACCCGCCTTCCGATGCACGCAGACCTAAACTGGCCACGAAACACTGCGTTTGTGTTCGAAAACAGTGGAGTATTGTTTCGTGGTGCTACTCGAGATTCCCCCCCCCCCCCCTCAAGCGCCGTCTCCTGCACGTCAGGTGTTTTTTTTTTTTTTTTTTTTTTTTTTTTGTTATCAATCTTCTGACTGGTTTGATGCAGCCGCCACGAATTCCTCCCCTGTGCTAACCTCTTCATCTCAGAATAGCATTTGCGACCTACGTCCTCAGTTATTTGCTGGATGTATTCCAATCTCTATCTTCCTCTACAGTTTTTGTCCTCTACAGCTCCCTTTAGTACTATGGAAGTCATACCCTCATGTCTTAATAGATGTTCTATCATCTTTTCTCTTCTCCTTATCAGTGTTTTCACACATAGTGCTTTCATCTCCGATTCTGCACAGAACCTCCTCATTCCATACCTTATCAGTCCACATAATTTTCAACATTCGTCTGTAGCACCACATCTCAAATTCTTCGATTCTCTTCTGTTCCAGTTTTCTCACAATCCATGTTTCACTACCATACAATACTGTACTCCAGACGTACATTCTCAGAAATTTCTTATTCAAATTAAGGCCGATATTTGATATTAGTAGACTTCTCTTGGGCAGAAATGGCTTTTTTGCCATAGCGAGTCTGCTTTTGATGTCCTCCTTGCTCCGTCCGTCATTGGTTATTTTACTGCCTAAGTAGCAGAATCCCTTAACTTCACCTACTTCGTGACCACCAATCTTGATGTTAATGTTCTCGCCGTTCTCATTTCTACTACTTTTCATTTCCTTTCCTCTTTCTCCGATTTACCCTCAACCCATACTCTCTACTCATTGGAATGTTCATTCCGGTCGGCAGATCATGTAATTCCTCTTCATTTTCACTCAGGATAGCAATGTCATCAGCGAGTCGTGCCATTGATATCCTTTTACTTAGAACTTTAATTCCACTCCTGAACCTTTCTTTTATTTCCATCATTGCTTCCTCGATGTACAGATTGAACAGTAGGGGCGGACTACATCCTTGTCTTAACTCATTTTAATACGAGCACTTCGTTCTTGGTCGTCCCCTCTTATTATTCCCTCTTGGCTGTTGCACATATTGTGTATGACCGTCAAAAAATGTGTGTGAAATCTTATGGGACTCAACTGCTAAGGTCATCATTCCCTAAGCTTACGCACTACTTAACCTAAATTTTCCTAAGGACAAACACGCACACCCATGCCCGAGGGAGGACTCGAACCTCCGCCAGGACCAGCCGCACTATCACCCGTCCTTCCCTATAGCTTACCCCTACTTTCTTCAGAGTTTCGAACATCTTGCACCATTTTACATTGTCGAACGCTTTATCGAGGTCAACAAATCCCATGGACGTGTCTTGATTTTTCGTTAGCCTTGCTTCCATTATTAGCCGTAACGTCAGAATTGCCTCTCTCGTCCCTTTACCTTTCCTAAAGCCAAACTGATCGTCATCTAGTGCATCCTCAATTCTCTTTTCCATTCTTCTGTATATTATTTGTGTAAGCAACTTGGATGCATGAGCTGTTAAGCTGAGTGTGCGATAATTCTCGCATTTGCCAGCTCTTGCCGTTTTCGGAATTGTGTGGATCATGCTTTTGCGAAAGTCAGATGGTATATTGCCAGACTCATACATTCTACACACCAACGTGAATAGTCGTTTTACTGCCACTTCCCCCAATGATTTTAGAAATTCTTATGGAATGTTATCTGTCCCTTCTGTCTTATTTGATCTTAAGTCCTCCAAAGCTCTTTTCAATTCTAATACTGGATCCCCTATATCTTCTAAATCGCATGTTCTCGTTTCCCGAGCACGGGGTCTCGGGTTTGATTCCCGGTGAGGTCAGGGAGTTTCACCTGCCTCGAGATGACTGGGGGTTTGTGTTGTCCACATCATTTCATCATCATTCATGAAAGTGGCGAGATTGGGCTGAGCAAAGTTTGGAATTTGTATGGGCGCTGATAACCGCGCAGTTGAGCGACCCACAAACCAAACATTATCATCATCATCATCTTCTTCTTCTTCTAAATCGACCCGTGTTTCTTCTTCTATCACATCAGACAGATCTTCTCCCACAGGGAAGATTGGTACAGCTGATGCATGAAAGTATAAGGGGTGGATCTCGGGTCACACATGGTCAAATACCTGTTGCCATTGACAGGAAAAGTAGGTCTTTCTTAGGATAAATCTAGACAACAGGTTTCCCTGCCTAAAGAGTATCTCCAGCACTTTAAAAAATACTGAAACAATCACAAGACAGATTTTAACACTTCATATATCACACATACCAGATGTCGCAATGAGAAACAAACCATTGGAAAGAGTAATATGGGGCATTTCACTGATTTAACAATCCTCCATTAAAACATACAATCAATAAAAAATAAAATACAACTATTAGAAGTTGAGCTCCAATCTTTGAACTGCACAGTAGTTTGTGTTACTGAGCACTGGAGTAGAGACACAGAAATCCAACATGTAGTATTATCATTGTATGAAAGGGCAAAGTCTTATTGCAGAACTACTTCATGGGGTGGAGGATCGTGCATTTATATCAGAAAAGGAACACAGTTAAAATCAAGACATGACTTCAGTAGAGTAAGCGAAGACAAACACTTTGAAATATCAGCTACTGAATTAGCCGGGCTTGATATCATCAAGACATTAATCATTTTGTGTGTGTATAGGTCTCCCAGGGGTAGTGTGCACACTTTTTTCAATAAATTAACAGAAGTTCTAGATAAAGTCTAAAGTACGAAGGTCAACATAATTCTGTGTGGGCACATAAACATCAACACTAATATTATAAATAAATCCAGCAGCACCCTCTTAAATATCCTTCAAAGTTTTGGCATGTCCCTATTGGTCAAAAGACAACAATGACTGCAGCAGTAATTGACCATGTCGCCACCAATATGAACAGGGAAACAATGACTGCAGCAGTAATTGACCATGTCGCCACAAATATGAACAGGGAAAAACGTGATGTAGCTGTAAAAGATCTAGGACTATCAGACCATTTATGTCAAATAACAACAGTAAAATCAGGCATCTAACCGTTCCCTAAACTCCAAGCCTACAGGCGACATTTTCGGAAATCAAAATAAAGATATTTCAAAAGAACTAGCAAAACAGCTAGGATGAAGTGTATAAGGAAACTAATGTGACTATGGAACTCTCTAAATTCTCCACATTTCCAAAAGAATGCATGTCTACATCAACATCTCACAAAAACAGATGGATAACAACAGGTATTAAGAAGTCCTCCCAAACACTTAAATACCTCAGTTTCATGAAAAATAGTCACAATGATCCATATTTCTTAAATTTCTATCACAGATACAAAAAGATCTATAGGAAGGTGCTGATTGCGGCAAAAAAGTCATTTAATGACAAAATAATATATAATGCAGAGAATAAAAGCAAAGCAGTCTGGGATGTTATAAAAAAGGAAACGGGGAGAGGCGAACAAACACAGAATAACATGCTTCTAAGGAAGGAGGATGAGGTAATAAAAGACCACAACACTTAGCCAACTATGCAAATGAGCATTATTCAAGTATTGCAGAGCAGTTACAAAAATAATCCTCAAAACAAACATAACACCTGCAAATAATATTGCACTAAATACAATGATGTTACTTCCAACCACAGAGAATGAATTCAATAAAACTGTTTAAAAAATAAAAAGTCAATAGGCTTAGATGATGTACCAATGTGTGTACTGAAACAATGCATAGGGATTATACAAGGCCCCTTCATAAATGTAATAAATGAATCCTTCATATCAGGGACATTTCCAGAGCAGTTAAAACAGGCAAGAGTTGTACTTTTGCTTAAGAAAGGTAATGCAGAAGACATAGAAAATTACCAGCCCATCTCCCTGCTGTGATCATTGTGAAAATAACAGAAGCAATTATGAAAGACAAATTGATGAATTACCTGAATAAATACAATCTTTTAAGCGAATCACAGTTTGGTTTCCGCAGTGGCAAAAATACGGAGTCAGCCATAGTGGAATCCTCAAAAGTTGTACTTGATGCTATTGATAAAGATGAGTGTGTCACAGACATATTTTTGGATCTTTCAAAGGCCTTTGATACACTCGGCCACAAGATTCTAATAAATAAGTTAGAAGCATTGGGAATAAGAGGGGTAGCTGACTGTTTTTGATGATACCGAGCAGATAGGGTACAGAAAGTAGAAGTAACAAATACTTCAAATAGATCTAAACGTTTAGTAAAACAATTATCAGAACCAAAATATATTAATATAGCGGTTCTCCAAGGTAGAATATTAGGACCAATATTAATCCTGATATACATAAATGATTTTCCCAGTAGTGCTACTCATGGCGAAAAAATTCTCTTTGCTGATGACAGCAATATTATTATAGTCACGGAGAAAACAACAGAACTCCTTGCAGAGAAACAAATGAAGCTCTCAGGGAATTTTATGATTGGTCAACATTGAACACAAAGAAAACTAATGATATGAATGTCAGTTTGAAGAGGAAAAATGACAATGTTAAATAAAATGTAGATGGCACCTCCATAGACTATGTAATAAATGCAAGATTTCTAGGAATGAATATTGATTCTCAATTGAAGTGGTGTGCACACACAAACGTACTTGCAAACAGAATGTCATCAGCATGTTATGCCCTTAGAATCCTATCATCAGTGTGTAACATGCAGCGTCTTTTAGTTACATACTATTCATATGTACACTCAGTTCTTTTTTGGGGAACAAATGCAAAAATATGAACATAATTTTCAAACTCCAGAAAAGAGCCATAAGAATAATAACCAAAAATAGTAGTCGAACTCATTGTAAAGATCTGTTCAAAACACTGGGGGTTATAACTGTTCCATGTGAATATTTACCAGTAAGTTGTACACATAAAAAATAACATTGCTAGTTACTGCACAAACAGCTCTGTCCATGACCATGGAACAAGAGCTAGACTCACTTTACATTTACCAAGAAAAAATAAACATAAAACAGTAAACAGCATTTTCTATCAAGGAATGAAACTGTACAATAAATTACCAAAAGAGATTAAAGAAATTACAAAAATACACTTATTTAAAAAGACAGCTAAAAAGTACCTGTTACGCAACACATTTTATACATTGAAGGATTACTTACATAAAACAAAGTAGGGGTTTGGTAAAAGAAAGTTATACAAATAAATAATAATAATGATTATAAAATATCCAACATTCCACATAACAACTTCACACTATTTTTCCTTCTTTTTTTCCTTTTCTAGAAGTACTTATCCCCCAAGCTATGCATAGCACAGTACTAAAACCTCTCCCTCTTTCTGAGCTCAGCATCTCAGTCATTATAGAGGGATGCTGACTCAGATTTTCAGGATATCAAATGGGAAGTTGCGGTACAAAAACGGCCCAGAGGTCATCAGTGTGTGGCGGCTGTGTGCGCATCGAGTGAAGTGTTATGAAACGATGTATGTGTAGTGTGTGCAGGGACTAATAGTGAGATATGAGTGAACAGTGTGGCATTACATTATTTAATAAGTTCTTTGTAAAAAAGAGTATTGTATACCAGGAGTAAATCTAATGACTGTGTCCAACTAGAAGTCTGTAAATGTATGTGTATATGGATTAGTTATTTTAAATTGGTATGAACTTCTAAATGCTTTGACATGTCCTAGATCCTTGTAAAAAGAGACCTACGGATGAATGAAGCTTCTACTACTACTACTACTACTACTACTACTACATAGAGGCTTTGAATGTATTCTTTCCATCTATACGCTCTCTCCTCTGCATTTGAAAGTGGAATTCCCGTTGCACTCTTAATGTTATCACCCTTGCTCTTAATGTAACTGACAGTTGTTTTGACTTTCCTGTATGAAGAGTCTGACTTCTTTTTCGATGTCTTCACATTTTTCCTGCAGTCATTTCGTCTTAGCTTCCCTGAAATTCCTATTTATTTCATTCCTCTGCGACTTGTATTTCTGTATTCCTGAGTTTCCCGGAACATTTTTGTACTTCCTCCTTTCTTCTATCAATTGAAGTATTTCTTCTGTTACCCATGGTTTCTTCGCAGTTACCCAATTTGTACCTATGTTTTATTTCCAACTTCTGTGATGGCCCTTTTTAGAGATGTCCATTTCTCTTCAACTATACTGCCTACTGAGCTATTCCTTATTGCGGTATCTATAGCCTTAGAGAACTTCAAGCGTATCTCGTTATTCCTTCGTACTTCTGTATCCCACTTCTTTGCTTATTGATTCTTCCTGACTAATGTCTTAAACTTCAGCCTACTCTTCATCACTACTATATTGTGATCTGAGTCTATATCTGCTCCTAGGTACGCCTTACAATCCAGTATCTGGTTTCGGAAACTCTGTCTAACCATGATGTAATCTAACTGAAATCTTCCCGTATCACCCGGCCTTTTCCAAGTATACCTTCTCCTCTTATGATTCTTGAACAGAGTATGCGATATTACTAGCTGAAACTTATTTTAGAACACTATTAGTCTTTCTCCTTTCTCATTCCTTGTCCAAAGCCGGTATTCTCCTGTAATCTTTTCTTCTACTCCTCCCCCTACTACTGCAGTCCAGTCCCCCGTGACTATTAGATTTTCATCAACTTTACATACCGTATTACCCTTTCAATATCCTCATACACTTTCTCTATCTCTTCTTCTTCAGCCTGCGACGTCGGCATGTATACTCGATCTATCGTTGTCGGTGTTGGTTTGCTGTCGATTCTGATATGAACAACCCTGTCACTGACCTGTTCACAGTAACATACTCTCTGTCTTACCTTCCTATTCATAACGAATCCTACTCCCGTTATACCATTTTCTGCTGCTGTTGTTATTACCCTATACTCGTCTGACGAGAAATCCTTGCCTTCTTTCCACTTAACTTCACTGACCCCTACTGTATCTAGATTGAGCCTTTGCATTTTCCTTTGCAGATTTTCTAGTTTCCCTACCATGTTCTTTGGCTGGGGTGGCCGAGAGGATCTAGGCGCTACAGTCTGGCACCGCGCGACCGCTACGGTTGCAGGTTCGCGTCCTGCCTCCAGTCCTTAGGTTAGTTAGGTTTAAGTAGTTCTAAGTTCCAGGGGACTGATGACCTTAGAAGTCCCATAGTGCTGAGAGCCATTTTAACCATTTGAACCTACCACGTTCAAGCTTCTGACATTCCACACCCCGACTCGTAGAACACTACCCTTTCGATGATTATTCAATGTTTTTCTCATGGTTACCTCTCCCTTGACAGTCTCCTCCAGGAGATCCGAATGGGGGATTGTTCCGGAATATTTTGCCAATGGAGAGATAATCATGACACTTCTTCAATTATAGGCCACACGTCCTGTGGATACACGTTACGTGTCTTTGCTGCAGTGGTTTCTAATATCTGCATCCTCATGCAGTTGATCATTGCTGATTCTTCCGCCTTTGTAGGAAGTTTCTCCCCTAGGACAAGAGAATGCCCTGAACCTCTGTCCACTCCCCCGCCCTCTTTGGCAAGGCTGTTGGCAGAATGAGGGTCACGTGTTATGCCGGAAGTCTTCGGCTGCCAATGCTGATTATTAATCAAAATGTAAGCAGCGGCGGGATTCGAACCCGGGACCGACGCCATGTTTACTATGAAACAAAGCCGCTATTCTTTTTTTTTTGTATCTGCTCTGAAGACATCCGATTCAATTCGTGTTAGATCCATTAACTCAGTTTTTTTATTACAGAGGGCAGCTAACCCTCTGACCGAACACGCTGAGTTACCGTGCCAGCTATCCCTAGACCACGGGTGCAGGTAAAATTACAGTGGCCAAAGGCAACGATCATCACGCTCATACGATGCCATCGAGAAGGAACATTCGTATGTGCGTGTTGTCATTATTGGATCGGAGGCAAACCTCCGTCCACACACCACAGAATACGCGAAAAACAGCGAGAACGACGGAACATGCCCTTGACATGTCGGGCAGCCGACGCCTAACGGCCCAAAAGAACATTGCAGGTGCCTTTTGTGGTACACAACTAGTAGTTCCATGGAACAGAAGAACATGACCGCTCAGTGAAGGATTATGTCCTATAGTGACTGGAGTTTTCAATGGAGAGGTTGCGGCGCCTCCAACAGACCCGATGGTTTTCATTCATCTAAGTCCTCCTTCTCCCCCATTCCGTGGAATGGGTATTGAATGTCATCGGCCTCTCACTATGCTAGGACCAACGTGGCTCGATGGTAACAGTAATATGCAGATGGCGCTCGGAGGTTATAGGGACGTTATCGCCCTATAAGAGACTTGTCACTTCAGTGGAGCTTCGGCGTTGGGGGAACACGCCTTCAGTATGGTAAATCATGACCACTTCCAGGCGGTGTTATGGTGGATGACCTTCTCTCAGCCTTTATTTACATTTCCGTGCATCTACTCGGATGTTCTACGTCAGAAGTGATGATCAATGAATGCACAGCAGTCAGTGTGGCAGGGATACCTGTTATCAGCGATTCTGTATGTCATAAGGAGTGTCTCAGCACAGGAACAGTGCTTCGAGACGAAATGACCGGACCTCATCTGCAGGACAGGAGGATCAACTTATATCCAACTGCAAACAGCTGCGGCTGTGCAGCCGTTTGTTTGTTACGCAAGGAGCGCGATCTTCTTTTTTCCATTTTTCGTTATTGCACAACGTATTGGCACTATTTTCTCACCATAGGAAAACAGTTGTAGAAAATAGCTTTGACCTGCATCTTCCTTTGTCTCTAATGGTATGGAGAACGCTCGCTATAAGTGGGATATCCAGGTTCTACTCCCGGTCCGGCACAAATTTTGATATCACCAACAAGCAGAACATCTGTGCCTAGTAGAGTTGACGCAAAATTATTCGCATTCAGCGATCTTATTTCGATTTAAATTGGAAAACATTACGAAAGCAAAAGATATCGAATATATCACAGTATCAAATGAAAACATGACTGAAACAAAGACTCAATTACAAAGTCAGCTAAAAACGGGAAATTTAGAATTTCAAAACTGCTGTAAGTACAAGTAGACCACTTAAATTTTTCTAAAGCATTGAGGATGAATCAACTTGATAAAATATCCAAGTAAGCATAGTTCTTTGTACTCACCACTCCATGTGGTAGAGTAACGATCTATAGATAAAGTACTACCCTCGTAAAAATCAGAAGCACTCGTCTACACGCGGTATTATACTCAAAACTAATAATGTAACCTTTTTTCTAATATATTAAGCCTGAAACCTCTCTATAAGACAAAATTAAAGCATAACAAGGTCATTCCAGTACCTGTGTCGACATCGCGGATTGTCTACGAGAGACACAAAAGACTTACGGAGAGCTTAGCGATTGGAGTGACCAAGGTTCGCCCTCTCCGGAAGCCGGAGGGAGCAGAGCGTGAAAACACAGACCACTGCTACCTGATAGCAATGTATACGTATCCTCTGATAGCAAAGCACCTGTATCTCCCTGTTGATAAACTTCTATGCCCTTCTGCCTAACCATCACACGGTGGCAATACTATCCCATGAGAGTACAAGATACCCTTCATCCACGAGAAGATACATTCATCTTACACACTCAAACCAGACATCAAATCAAAACACAGCTTTCGGATATGGGAAAAAGTATTAGGATAATAAAACACAGATAAAATGACTGGAAGAAAAAATAAACACGCAATCCTTTCCTTTCCTGAAGGCTCGCTTCCATCAGATGTAGGAAAGTAGAGGGATCAGAAATCCAGAAACAACACAACTTAGTTATACAAACATATTAAATGCCTCTTATTGGTCCATTTCAGCTGACTTCCCCTTGCCCAAAACCAGTTAGTCGTAACTATTGTTGTATGGCCAACGTTTTTGATGAAACAAGATTGACCATGCATTAAGAAGAGTGTATACATGAAACCTAGTATAATTAATACTGTTTTTAAAAGTTACAATTTTTGTTTGGTTGCCAGTCATGCACATTGCTTTCTAAGTTGCGATGACCAAGTAAAATATCTTACAAACGTTATTCTTACCGCCACATAGTGTTCCTTTCGCCGCTCTTCCTCTTCGCTACTCTGTATCCCAGTCAATTAATGGACTGAGGTGTGCCACGACGCAATTCGCGTGCGGTGAATTGCTCTCAACGTTTTTAACCATCATGCTATTATGTCCAACTGCATTCGTTACAAACAGTTACATTCACAGTGTCTTCGTGTTCTTCGGAATAGCAAAAAAAGCGATCACACCCTCTTCTGTCGTGTGGGCCAATCTCTGACGGCTGTCTGCGACCAAGGTCCATTCCCCAATTTCTGGCCTGACAGTAGGAGACGATGTCATAGCGAACGCTACTGCTATTTCGAACACCTTGGGCCGCTATTTTGCGGAGATTTCGAGGTCCACACACCCTCCCTTCCTCCGTCGGAAACGAGTGGAGGAGGCTCAGGCGATACACTTCTCTTCTCAGAATCGTGCTACAATGTCGCCTTTACTATGAGGCACCTATATCATGCTCTCACTTCATCCCGATCATCCGCCCCAGGGCCGGACGATGTTCACATTCAGATATTGCAGAACCTTTCTCTTGCGAGCAAGCAATTGCATCTGGGCAGAGGGCACGTTTCTCAGACGTTGGCGTGAAGCCAGTGTCATACTCATACGTAAAGCCGGCAAGGACAAATAATTTCCTTCTAGTTATCACCCCATTTCTCTCACCAGCTGTGTTTGCGAGGTGATGGAACATGATTCTTGCCCAGCTGGTATGGTGCCGCGAGTCGCAATTTCATAACCACTGCACAGCGTGGATTTCGAGCGCGCCGTTCTACGGTTGACCATCTCGGCACTTTGTCAACCCATGCCATGAATGGTTTTTCGCGGAAATACCAGATTGTGGCCGTGTTTTCCATATGGAGAAAGCCTAAGACAGCTGCTGGAGGACTGGTATCTTCCGTTCTCTCTATACGTCCGGCTTCAATGCCCTGTTTCCTTCAGGAATTCTTAAAAGACAGAGTTTTGAAGGTACTTGTGGGTTCTGCTATGTTGGATAAAGGAAAAGGTGTAACTCAGGGTTTCCTGAGCGTCGTCCTCTTTGCTATCACTATTAACGCTTTAACCCTATCATGGCTTGCCTCCCGCTGGGAATCTCAGGCCCCCTTTTCGTTGACGATTTTGCTGTCTATTGCAGTGCTCTACGGACTTCTCTCCCTGAGGGGTGTCTTCAGTGATATCTCGATCATCTTTACTCATGCAACATCGACAATAGCTTTCGCTTTTCCACTGACAAAGAGGTGTATATGAATTTCTGGTGGCTCAACTAGTTTCTTCCACCGTCTCTACATCTTGGACCTGTTGCTCTTACACTCGTTTAAACTACAAAATTCCTGGGGCTCAGGCACAATAGGAAACTTTCTTCATCCTTCCATGTGTCTTACCTGACCTCCCGTTGTACGCGGTCCCTCAATCCTAAATGTCCTCAGCGATACTACCTAGGGAGCGGAACGGACCAGCCTCCTCTATTTGTATCAGTCCCTTGCATCTTATGCGTTCTGAATTCTATCCACCATCGTGGCATCCGTTTGGCTATTGACGTCTTTTACACTAGCCCAGCTAAGAGTCTGTGTGCTGAAGCGGGTGGACAATCGCTGTCGTACTGCCGTGACTTTCTCCTCGGCAGATATGCATGCCGTTTGACTGCCATGCCTGGCCTACCATCCTACACCTTCTTTGATGATTCCTTTCATCGCCAGTATGGGGCGCGCCCCTCTTCTCGTGGAGATCGCTTTCGGCTGTTGCTCCGGCAGCTGAACTTCACGCTACCTACCACTTTCCCGATTGATGTGAACCCTTCGCCACCTTGGCTTCAGGCGGTGGCCTGTGTTTACCTTGGCCTTCATTCGCTTCCTACAGACACTGCCCCAGTCTCGCGAGCTCTTCCACTCCTTCCGATGATCTCTGTGTTGCAGTCTGTCAGCAGGTGGTATCACTTTGGCACTGGTCCGCCGTTCATTGGAACAAGTTCCGGGGAATTAAGCCTCTTCCATCAGCATGGCCCTCTCGCTAGGCTACGTATTGGGCACTGCCGTTTTAGACATCGCTACTTGTTAAGTGGTGCTGCCCCATAACTATGTGCTCATTGCCCTCAACCTCTAACGGCTTTTCCATTTTCTGACGGAATGCCCTCTATTTAACCACTAACGTTATGGTTTATTTTTGCCGTCTGAGCTGCCGACCGTTTTAACGAACGGCGCGCAGGCTGTCGACCACGTTTTCCTTTTTATCCGTCGTAGCAGTATGGCGAAGGACATTTAATCTTTAGTTCCGGACCTCTGGTTCTGTATGGCGTATTTTTTGTCCTTTCTTCAAGTCCTAGCTGTCTTTCCTTCCGTCGCTTGGACTTAGCGTGTAGTCGTTTTTAAATGTTTTTTTGCGTTCTACGGTTCTGACATGGGCACGGATGACCCTAGTTGTTTTTGCGCCCTAAAATAAAACAAAACAAAACGTGATAACAGCGTTAGAGAGATAGAAGTGTTCTGACTTAAAGCATGAAGCTGAATAGGTGTATTCAGTTTATAATCCACACTAAAATGATCGCGATGGTTCAAAACGGTCAAGTGTGCGATCCGCTGCGGACACCCGGCCAACGCCTCTGGCGCGGCCTGCGCGCACTGCTTGACAAGCGATGACGTCGGCCACTAATGGCGAGACGGCGCTCAGTGGCCGTCTTCGGCGGTGCCACCTTATGAGTAGGTCTCAATTCCAGTCGCGCGACCAGCGAGCAAACATGTGGTGGACAACCTGCGGCAGGAGGACACTTTTGCTACGAGACACGATGATAAGTGGGACCCATCAAGAGATTTTCAGACCTGATCTGATCTGTTTATCTTTCAAGAGTATAGCATTTTTGTCTCGCTAGAAGCCTGTTGCGTGCCAAGGTGCACCGGGTTACAGACTTTTGCTGTACGTCGCTTTGGCCAAGTTAAAAAGTTACTGTGTTTGGTACAAGCACTTCTTATTCGTTACTAATTAATAGTGAGAGATTCTGTGGTAACTGGCGTGCCCCGCTAAACTGCCGTCGCTGTTGTTTGCTCCAAGAACGATTGTAATTATTAGTTAATGTGTCTATGGTCTTTCTTTTGGATGTTGTGTATTTTGTAGGCCTCTATTCAAACGAAAGTGTTCGCTCACATCTCTGGTGCTTAAGATTTGAAGTTGGTTTTGTGTACATGCCAGCCTGAATTTGAAACCATATGTGCGAACTCCTAATAGTGACGTTGTTCTAAAAGGTATTTAGATGATGTTACAAATCTACGATCTCAAGGAAAATTATTTAATCCTGGACTTGCCAATTAAACACTGTGAGAGTTTAAATATTGAAAATTCCTTAACCATACATATAGGAAGCAGTAACTTGTGCTATTTTAATTATTCTGCATTTCGATTACTCTACATTGTGGTAATAAAATAGTAAGTCTAACTTAAGTGTTCGTCTCTTCATTGGGCTTAGTTTTAAACGCATGCTTTTGAGCTGATAATACTTTTTTCTTTTGTAATGTTGTTGCGCTTACTCACTCCTCAACCCAGTACCATCGCTCCCACTTAGCGATACAGCTGTAAATTCGAACTAACTCTGTTAGTTACATTTTAATGAATAAACAGGTGAACCGATTTCGATGAAATTTAGTCTAGAGATACCTTGAACCCTGAGGAAAAACACTAATTAAGGAAAATATTTGATATTCCTAAAAAAATTTTATTCTTTGACTCTCGATCGTTATCATACTTGTGAAAAAGCTTTTATTGGTTGAAATGCTCTATACATTACATAGATTAAAAAGAAAAAAACAGATAACAAACGTCCTCTAAGAGGACGAAGTACGGAAAGGAACAATATAAACTACTGGCCATTAAAATTGCTACAACAAGAAGAAATGCAGATGATAAATGGGTATTCATTGGACAAATATATTATACTAGAACTAACATGTGATACATTTTCACACAATTTGGGTGCACAGATCCTGAGAAATCAGCATCCAGAACAACCACCTCTGGCCGTAATAACGGCCTTGATACGCCTGGGCATTGAGTCAAACAGAGCTTGGATGGCGTGTACAGGTACAGCTGCCCATGCAGCTTCAACACGATGTCACAGTTCATCAAGAGTAGTGACTGGCGTTTTGCGACGAGACAGTTGCTCGGCCACCATTGACCAGACGTTTTCAATTGGTGAGAGATCTAGCGAATGTGCTGGCCAGGGCGGCAGTCGAACATTCTCTGTACCCAGCAAGGCCCATACAGGACCTGCAACATGCGGTCGTGCATTATCCTGCTGATATGCAGGGTTTCGCAGGGATCGAATGAAGGGTAGAGCCACGGGTCGTAACACATCTGAAATGTAACGTCCGCTGTTCAAAGTGCCGTCAATGCTAACAAGTGGTGACCGAGACGTGTAACCAATGGCATCCCATACCATCACGCCGGGTGATACGCCAGTATGGCGATGAATACACGCTTCCAATGTGCGTTCACCGCGATGTCGCCACACATGGATGCGACCATCATGATGCTGTAAAGAGAACCTGGATTCATCCGAAAAAATGACATTTTGACAATCATGCAGCCACGTTCGTCGTTGAGTACACCATCGCAGGCGCTCCTGTCTGTGATGCAGCGTCAAGGGTAACCGAAACCATGATCTCCGATCTGATTGTCCATGCTGCTGCAAACGTCGTCGAACTGTTCGTGGAGATGGTTGTTGTCTTGCATACGTCCCCATCTGTTGACTCAGGGATCGAGACGTGGCTGCACGGTCCGCTACAGCCATGCGGATAAGATGCCTGTCATCTCGACTGCTAGTGATACGAGGCCGTTGGGATCCAGCACGGCGTTCCGTATTACCCTCCTGAACCCACTGATTCGATCTCGACCAACGCGAGCAGCAATGTCGCGATACGATAAACTTTAATCGCGATAGGCTACAATCCCGTTTCACCAGGCAACGCCGGTCAATTGCTGTTTGTGTATGAGAAATCGGTTGTAAACTTTCCTCATGTCAACACGTTGTAGGTGTCGCCAGAGGCCCCAACCTTGTGTGAATGCTCTGAAAAGCTAATCATTTGCATATCACAGCATCTTCTTCCTGTCGGCCAAATTTAGCGTCTGTAGCACGTCATCTTCGTGGTGTAGCAATTTTAATGGCCAGTAGTGTATGTAAGAAAGGTGAACGTATATCACATTAAGAAATTATTAAATTTGTTGCATAGCGTACACATATAATATACAGCTACTTCAATAGCATGCTGCATCCCTGCACATGCCCCTTCACATGCACTTCTCAGCAGTGGTGCTGAGGGGGCCGCTGTGTTATGTGTTGAGGCTTTTGGGGATGCGTGAGAGGGTGGCACACTTCACAAGTTATGCACAACCAAAGAGGCAGACGCATGACGACAGCTGACATTACAGCACGACAGTAGCTTACTTACTCATGAGAACAAATCTACTATTATACAAGCGCAGCTGTGGCGAACAGCTAATATCTACGTATCTATCAGACTTAACGCAGCATAAACTTGACACAACCTACACCACATCATTAAAATACACGCTTTGTGAACTTGTATTACTCTCCCATTTCTGAGCCTCTGCTGTACCACTTTCTTAACAGTGAGAGAGATACGCGCATTACAATTGTTGGAGCCAACAGGAATGGCCGAGCGGTTCTAGGCGCTAGAATCTGGAACCGCACGACCGTTACGGTCGCAGGTTCGAATCCTGCCTCGGGCATGGGTGTGTGTGATGTCCTTAGGTTAGTTAGGTTTAAGTAGTTCTAAGTTCTAGGGGACTGATGACCTCAGATGTTAAGTCCCATAGTGCTCAGAGCCATTTGAACCATTTGAACAATTGTTGTATCTAAAATATTGATGTGTGTTATTGCAACCATTGTCAAGATGTATGCAGAATGTGTATATAGTTGTAAAGAAACACTGTTTCAGTGCAATGGATGCCTTTTAGCTGGCAAGCATCCTCAGTGTTCAAAAAAAGGCGCTCTGAGTTGAAGGAAGGTATTGTGATGTGAAAGGAATTTATATGTCAAATGTAAATCTACAAATTTCTTGCAAGTTAGAGGATTGATGGATTGAGATCATATTTATATGTATGAGACTTAACACAGCGTATACCACATTATAAAAACCAAAGCTTTGTATTATAAAATGAAAACCATGAACACCATGATTTGACTTAAAGCATGTGAGTCCAATGGACTGTTTTTTGCGTGTGTATAGCAGTAAAAATAGGTTCTGCATTTCACACACACAAACATACACACACACACACACACACACACACACACATATATATATATATATATATATATTATATATATATATATATATATATATATATATATATATAGTGTGTCCCAGCTACCTTGTCCACCCAAAATATCTCTGGAACAATAACAGCTATTGGAAAACGACTTTCACCGGTATCAATGTAGGCTGGGGCCCATGAATGTACATATTTGGAAACATTCTAAAACGAAAGCATATGTGTTTTTTAACACAAACTTGTGTTTTTTTAAATGGACCTCCTATATTTTTTCTTCAGCAATCCATAGCATGACAGAGCACATACACAATGGCGTTGATTGCATCGCAATATTCCCATTACATCCCGAGATATTGAGACGCGAAGTTGACGCTTGAAACAACCGACATGCGCTGCTAGCGCACGTCCTGAGGCTCAGGCGTGAACCCCATGCTGCCCGTAATGGCGATGTGATTGACATGCGTAATCATACCTCCATACTTATCAAGAGGTGCGAAACGAATAATAATACGGTCTGCTGCCATTAACTCTCATAAGCAAATAATGGTTTCCCTCTTGCACGTTTTACCTATCCACGTAGACAATATGAACCAGTACCGATCGGTGAACACCCGTCAGGTAGTCTTATTTATCCTGCACACCCAAAATAACGTTTATCTAATGCGTTATATGACCCATTGTGCCTGTCGCGCAGGGCCTGGCTCTACCTAGTCAAGTGTCCAACGTAGTTCCCACTACTGCCACAGTTACCACTTCGCCTTGTTTATGATTTGCGACCCATGCAAACTCCTGTACTCCACCACCCTCCGAGCATCCCATTTGTTGTTGCTTTGGCGTGCTGTACACCGCTTGCCAGTGTAGTCGTGCATCAGAGTAATCTAGTGACGGCACGGAGGTAGTACACATTGTGAATAAACATCGTGTTGTGGAACTTATCCTGTACAGTATAATGTACACACATGAAGATATAGTAGAAATGCTGCTGATCTATGGAGAATCTACGTTGACGGGAAATACGTTATGAGATTGCTTGTTTGTTGATAGTACTGTTAGCGAACATTATGATTATTAAGTTAATATGTCTGTTTTATACCCTACTCTACATACCTGTGAAATGTATATACACTTTGAGCGGCGTGAGGTCTGGAGAGAGACAGAATTAGTTTAACAATATTGATGTATTTTTGTTTTCCTATGTATAATAAATAGCTTCAATATAAACTTACAAACATTAGAGACAGTTAAAAAATTCAGTATCGTACTACACCTTTGTATTTGTTGCATTTATCGATAAATATTATTATACGTAAATATTCGTATATTTAGTGTCACATGATAAACATTTTCATGTAGGTGACATTCTACAACATTAGTGTCAAACAAATCATTATGCCGTTATGTTTGTACAATTAATACTTAAGAACTGGTTGACTTTGTCATTAAAGAAACTAGTCACCTCACAGCTTGTGACTTCCGTGAAGTTTATAGCGCCCATTGTAGCACCGATAAACCTTCCAATGACGTAAAAATGGGTGCATAATTCTTACGCAACTTCACGTCACATCTGTAAATGTTTTGCCACAGTCTTAGAAATGTCAAACACAAATACAACATCATAGTATATAATGAGAAGTATTGTAGCGCAATGATTATTTAAAGCTTCATGTTTTCTCCAAATTTTTATCATTTACGTGAGTTTTATATTCTAATTGTGTTTACTTTTGTGAAGCTATTTCCAAGCCTTACTCTTTTGCCATCTTTTTAAACATAATCTCTTGTGTACCTCATTTTACATTTTTTGTATCGACACGAAACTAACTGCAGCAGAAATAATTTTTACATACGTTTTAATTTTTTTCAGCTTTTAATTGCATCATCCCGACATGTATTACAATTTTTTGGTGACACAGCAGCAGTGTCTAACTATTTTATTCTTTCTTGCTAGAGATGTCAATCGTTTACGTTTGGCTGTTACCCCACAAATGTTTGTATCTCCATCTTCACGCATCCTCACCAGGCAGATTACTTTGGTAATGTTAATTCCTTCCCAAAGTGGATCTTTGGTAGCAGACTCCTTTGAAGGTTCTTAGCAAATTAAAGTGTGCTGGACTAGAACTCACGCCAGTGATACTGCATTCCGCTGGAAATTCCCTTACCGACCGCTATTCACGCATCACACTCAGAGATTCAGTCGTACCACTACCTCCCTCCTGCCTCCCAAACTTCAAAGAAACTATTACTCCACGGTACCCTTTCTTCCAGGCATACTGGTCCAGCAATGCCTGCAGTACGACGTCTATGAAATAGAAAATTACTTCTTGTATTTTAGTTCCCATTTACTTTATATTCTCTTTCCTCTTTACTGTAGTTACTGCGTCTTTCTGAATGCAGCAGTTAACATCATTAGCAAATTTACAAATGTTTTAGAAATAATACACTTTTAAAAGCAGGACGTTGTTATCACTCGTTACAGTCTTGAAATGTAGTTTGTGAAACTTTGTATTCGGAAATGATTCGGCTGCAACAGAAAGATTTTTAAATGAAATTTGTTTCGTGAGCAGAATTACATTTCCTCTGTAGTCGTTCCTCTTCCTCATTTAAACAAACGTTTTTGCGGTCTTATTCGATTTCGTCCCTAGCACGTAGACTGAATATGATAGCAGGCCTCTCAATATTCCAACGCTTAATCCCCTTGCGTTTCCATATTGAACTCTGGAGTGTTTTTATTTATATGAAACTTAAATAGTTGACGATATTTGTCTTTTACTCTTTTTTTCCAGAAGTTAAATCTTTGCGTAAGGTAGATATATCTTTATGCTACATCAGACAGCTGAAAGTCTCATGTAATAGGCAGTAAGCTATGAAATCTTGGTCAATTAAAGTTTTGCTTCCCTTGGCCTGTAGTTGTGTTTATGTATACCCCATAGGATCGTAAAGTCGTGCCACGTATCAGTATGAGATGTCTTGTGGCTTGAGTGTCGCCTCGGGTAATCCGGTTGCCTGGTAAGACTTGCGTTTCGATGAGGATGATTTGATGATGTAGACAACACAACACCCCGTCTCCAAGAGAAGGAAACTTCAAACCGGGCCGGGAATCGAAGCCATGCCCTCGTATGGCGTTCTGCCGGTCTGACCACTCAACTATGGAGTAAATTAATGAGATGATGTACCATACTGACGGCAGAAACTCTGAGCTCCCGTTATAAAATGAAATAAAATTTGAATTTAATGACCGAATCTTCACCAAAAAATTTTCACCCCCGGTAGCTGAGTGGTCAGCGCGACAGAATGTCAGTCCTGTGGGCCCGGGTTCGATTTCTGGCTGGGTCGGAGATTTTTTCCGCTCAAGAGACTGGGTGATGTGTTGTCCTAATCATCATCATTTCATCCCCATCGACGCGCAAGTCGCCGAAGTGCTGTCAAATCGAAAGACTTGCACCCGGCGAACGGTCTATCCGACGGGAGGCCCTAGTCGCACGACCAAAAAAATCTATGTTTTAGCTTGTCAAATTCAAAAGTAAACAAGCCAACACAATCGGAAACCATGACAAACAGTATGTAGTATGGTACATATAAAACTGCCAGGAGGTTATGTGAGGTACGGTAATAAACAAATATCCAGTGATGGTGTCACATCCATGTTACTAAACGGCTACTGTAAAAATTTAAAATGCTGTCATGATCTACTAATTATGAAGTAGAAACATACGTTATAGGTTCAACACAATAAGGTAAGCATTAAAGTTAGGGACTATTGACCTCAGCTGTTGAGTTCCATAGTGCTCAGTGCCATTTAAGTTAGAACATGAGCATGTATCTTGAGGTATCGTAACTCACGGCACACAAATTGCCCAGTCTATATTCATCTAGTATTTGAGAAAGAGAGCACTTAACGACTTCCAATGAAGTCACTTCTCGGTGACAAACCCCACAAAATAATGAAAGGAAAAAAGGTTAGCGTTTACTATATTTTCACTGTTAGTGCAGTAAAACTTCAACACCAGCAATGTTTTACTTTCATATTCCTTAACTACTATTTCCATTCGCAGTACATTTTGCAGACAGTTTCCATATCTAACACTGTATGTACCTGGAAAATTATGTCATTGCACTACACATATTTAATAGGATATGACGTCGTAGACAATGGGATGCGTGGTAAATCATCTTTTCTTAAAAAGTAGCGCGAATTACGCAAACTAAACTCACCTAGTGTTTGACTGAGAGATAACTTAGCGACTTTCAACATACTTTAACAACAATCTGAAGCTGTTTTATACATGGGAGTTCGAGAAGTTAAGGAATCAGTGATGTGGGTTGCTGGTAATGTGCTGGAACATGTGGGGATGAAACAAAAATAAAGCAACGCTGTCTTTTATAAAACGAAAATTTCCTCCAATTGCTCTTTGCAAACACGAAAAATAAGAAGAATTAAAACACTGGAAAGATGAATTTAACCTTTCATCCAGTCTCATCTGCCTTGTAAGTTGACCTTAGTCCCAGTGACAGTGGCAATGTACCAGTTGGTTATAATTAAACTTTCCCTGTTTAACGCATTAATGTTCAGAGTATGGGGTACATGATTTCCATGTGTCACAGCGCCAACGTCCAGTTCCAATTATGGCCACCAGGTGCCGTGATCAGTCATCGTGATTCACAGTCTCACACAACAGACCAGTCGCAGTGCACTTGTTGACGTGTCAACATGAGCTTGGACAAAAGCAGCAGGGCATTATTGGTGAAGCTCTATTGCCAAAATAACACTTGCTGCATTTCGAGAAAATCACCGGCTGAAAGGGTTATGTAAGGATCCTGCTTCTTCACCTGCTGTGCGGAGCATGATGAAGAATTTAAAATCAACTGGAGAATTTGGCGTCGTTCGGACAAGAGACCGATGACCGGTTGCACCACATGTGGTTGGTGAAATTTCTGTTGCTATGGCAGACAACGCTTCGCGCAATTTCCATCGTCAGGCAGTGCGCGTGCTGTGTCATAACAATTGAACGTCTTGTGGTCGGCTGTACGGAAGGTGCTTCGAACCATTCTCAAATGGTATCCGTAAAAGATCCATATCGCACAGCAGCTTGCACCACAGGACGCACAACGACGTGTTTACTTCGCTCTCCATTTTCTCGCAAGGCCCTGGACCATCCTATGGGCAGACGAAGTTCATTTTCCTCTGGCGGGTAAAGTGAACACACAGAAACGTGTCACCGAATGGTGTGGCTTCAGGGCTACGTTCATCATTGGCCCAGTCTTTTTTGAACAGGCTGGCGCTCAAGGACCAAAGGCGTGCAGTGTGACTGGCCAGTGTTACTGCGATATGCTTCGCCAGCGTATCATACCCGGCCTACTGGAGAGAGAGAGGCATTGAACTCAACAATTTTCATTGAAGGTAGGGCCCCAGCGCACATCGCTCGTGAAGTTCACCTGCTTCTCCGAAACATGATAGTGTGGCTACCTGAAGGACAGAGCTTACCAGCGGAACATTCACACATGCTCTGATCTGAAGCGCAGAATGTCAAGAGAGGTAGCCAGCATACCTACGGACATGCTTCGTTCTGCTGTGCAGAATGCATTCCTGCCTTTCAGATTCTTCTGGACACTGATGGGCGCCATATTGAGCCCCTTTTGTGACAGTAATGGTTCAAATGGCTCTAAGCACTATGGGACTTAACATCTGAGGTCATCAGTCCCCTAGGCTTAGAACTACTTAAACCTAACTAAGCTAAGGACGTCACGTATATCCATACCCGAGGTAAGATTCGATTCTGCGACCATAGCAGCTGCGTGGTTCCGGACTGCAGCGCATAGAACCGCTCGACCACAGCGGCCGGCGCAGTAATGGTATGATGTACCAGTAGCAGCATATTAAAAGTGTTACGACTGAATTGTTTCTGCTTTATTTCTCTTCCCCACGTCCTTGACGTTAAACTACCAAGTTTGGTACTCTTAGGGTAATTAATTTTCGTGTTATAAGATAGGTAAAGTGTAATTAGAACCATCCGGTATGTGCTCCTTCAAGTTTATCGTTTGCAGGGTAGTCGCCATATAATGATCACTTTAAAAACAGACAATAGTTTAAGGTCAGAGCATCTATTTATGGATACATCTCCATTGCACAGAGACGTATTGATTTAACGTGTCGATGCCACGTAGCGATTCAATTACTATGTCAGTATTCGGTTTGGTAAAATATTTGCTTTTTTCATTTCATTTAGACAAAATAGTACACGGACTCTGCCACTCACACATGCTGCAAGTGAAGACTGTAAAAACATGCTACAAGTTCAGAGTTATTCCAGGCTTTACATAATATACGTATATCTAGTATTAATATTATAACTGAATCTTTATTAGGCAATGATACCCGACTGTGAAACGTTGGCTGAGCTTCGGTATCAATGAAATTAACGACTGATTCATCAGCGTTGGATTAGCTGAGTAGAGTGGGAATATCTGTGGAATGTACGTGGGTGGGTGGGTGGGGGTTACATCAGATTACGACCCCACGTGCGCTTTTTCCTGCAGCATTTGAGCTGAGAAAACAGCGTCAGATATACACTGAGGCGACAGAAGTCGTGGGATAGCGAAATGCACCTATACAGATGGCGTTAGAATCGCGTAGACAAGGTATAAAATGGCAGTTTGATGGCGAACCTGTCGTTTGTACTCAGGTGATTCATGTGGAAAGGTTATTATGGCCGGATGACAGGAACTGAGAGACTCTGAAAGCGGACTAGTAGCTGGAACTAGACGCATGGGACATTCCACTTCGAAAATCGTTACTGCATTTAGTATTCCGAGATCCACAATGTCAAGAGGGTACAGGGAACACCTAATTTCTGGCATTACCCCTCTCCATGGACAATGCAGTGGTCGACAGCCTTCACTTAAAGACCGAGAGCAATGGCGTTTGCGTAGAGTTGTAAGTGCTAACAAACAAGCAACACTTTGTGAAATAAGTGCAGGAATCGATGTGCGACGTACAACGAATGTATCCGTTTGGACAGTGCGGCGACATCTGGCGTCAATGAGCTATGTCAGCAGACGACGAACGCGAGTGCCTTTGCTAGCAGCACGACATCGTCTGCAGTGCCCCTCGTGGACTCGTGACCATATCGGTTGGACACTGGATGACTGGAAAACCGTAGCCTGGTCAGATGAGTCCCGATTTCAGTTGGTAAGAGCTGCTGGCAGGGTTTGAATGCGGCGCAGCTCCCATGAAGCCATGGGTGCAAGTTGTCTACAAAGCATTGTGCTAGCTGATGGTGGCTCCATAACGGCGTTGACTGTGTTTCCTTGGAATGAACTGGGTCCTCTGCTCCAGCTGAATCGATCATTGACCGCATTAATGCCACAGAACATTAGTGGGACACAATCGAATGGTCAGTTCGTGCACAAAATCCTGAACTGGCTTTTAGAACATTCTGTAGCCTCGCGCTTTTTCTGATGGAAACGCTGTTGCCGTGTCGCGCCGACAGTGCGAGTTGGCAGCGAGCGTACAAAACAGTACTGGAGTGGATTCGGTCGGGCGAATATGTAATGAAAAAGTCCTGAGTGAGAAATACGCGAAATTGAACTATACAGTTTTTAATAGCGAATGAGAGAAATATTTCCTTGCAATAGGAAAGATGAATCGCTCGTGACTTTAGCGAACGAATTTTGAGTTTTGTTAGTTTCATCGAGAGTGAGATACAGTTAGGCGTGTTTTCTGTTGTTTGGAACCCGAATATTATCTTCTATTGCAGCAGAACTTTAACGGCTTTTATGATGAACTTTGCAGTAAATGTCAAATCACGTCAGATACAGTTAGGCTACAGTTTTGTGTTTATCTCGTCGTGGCTGAAATAAGTCTCTGCCCAAAACCCCTATAGCCAGCCGCTATGATTACCGTCCGTTATCTTAAAATTAGGAGGGCAGGGCTTACAAGAGCTTACGCGCTCCGTGCGCTGAGCGCTATGACACAGTTTACTGGACCTGTACGCGAAGAGTTTGGCGATGGAGGTTGGTGGAACTGCGTGTACCATCGGATAGCCTCCGGCATGCAGCCGCCAGCCACGTTTCTTGGAGTTCGCCACATTCCTGACGCCGGCCAGTCCATGGGATGGGACGCTTTCTTTGCGTGCTCCAGCTTAATGCAACAATTAAGAGTGTTGCTATTTTCCGTACACCGCCTGTAGCGGTCGTACCATAACGATCGTTACACTCTTCTTTCACAAATTTATTCATTATTAATATCAACGGCATTGAATTATTCCTACCACAGATAAACAAACCCATTAAAGGAGGAAAAGTTCCTTTTCATACAGTTATCACACTAGTAATGAAACGTTGAAACTACACTTTAAAATATATTTTTTCTGGCTAACTATATTTCCTGTCCTGATTGCTCAAAAACGCTGCTTCGCAGGTCTCTGATGGCTCTGTTGACCTCTGTTGACCTCTATACACCAAATCCTCGCGAGCATCTAATTTTTTTGTAAGTAATCATATTCAGATTTTGCCTGATGCTCACTTTTCATGAAAAAGTAGTAATTCAATGAAACCTTTTATATGGGACAGCCTTCTGAAACAACACTACTTTGCGAGTGGTCAATAGGGCATTGGATCACTTTTGAAATAACTGTTTGTCGCAAGTGAGGAAAAGATGGACACGTGCAATAAGATAGTGGGTGGCTTTGAATATGAGCGGACGTGTGGTGGAGGGCTGGCCACCTGTGAAAGGACAATACCTAGAGAATTATTTGCGTGGAGAAGACGACCATAACATTACTCGAGCAAACGCAGTACGATTAAGCAAGTGTGGATTTGCTCACTGACAAAACTGCAGAGGCTGGCAACATCTTTCAACGTGTCAACAGCTAAGGTACCATGCTGAAGAACTGCTGTATGTGAATTAGGATCTGCTCTGTCTTTCAGATTAACCATTCGGTAATTTCATAAACTTTAGAACTGAGAATATAGTGCTTGAAATGAAATTTAGCTGTGTTTCTGCCCGCATAGAATATTTTATCCCGGACTAAAATCTGTTCCTCTGTCCTGGTGCACCAGTATTTAGTTACCTGAAGAAGCATTCCAAAACTATTCACTTAATTACTAGCCTAAAATTATGCAAAGTGTACGTATATTCTTGTTAAAAATTTCTAGGACGTGTAGTGAGTACATAATATTTGGAATAGGAACCCATGTCCGGTAGCGTACCGTTTCCCTGTTACAGCCGATTGAACACATATTTGCTAGGTAGACATGCGGCAGGATAGTCGTGGTGGGGGACGCTTACATCGGATCGGCTGATGACATTTGACGTTAATCATGCATCTCTGAACTCGTTCGAGACTCATTCACGTGTCTGTAAGTGTTACAGCAACCTGTTTGAGTACAAGTTTTCAAATACACAGAGGTAATCCTTATGTATGGTGAAGCTCACGGTAATGGAAGAGCCGCTCATCACCTTTATCAAGACCGCTATCCACAACGTCTGACTCCATAGCAGACCCTGTTTTCCATAATTATGCAACGGCTTCGAGAAAAGGTACCTTTACCGTCAGGAGGCGTCACTGTGGGACTCCAAGTGGACGCCGCACACCTGAATTGGAAGACGCCGTACCGCATCACATTGAAGAGCTAAGACAAGTGATGTACTGAGTCACCGCTAATCAATTACTATTCACTCCCCTCTACAAGTCTTAGAAGTTTCTAACATGAATTTCCAAACACCCTGTATAAAGAAGTTAACTTACGCTGCACTGGCAACTTGTACAGCAGATTTGCCATTAATTTTTTTCCCACTACGTTGCACTCACGTAAACGACATTGTTCCAACCACTTACGATCAATTTAGTGTAATTCCAACCATGTCAATGCAGTGTGACTGTGCTGACACGAGTGTAGGAGTTAAGATGTCTTTTTTCTGTCTAACTGCTACGTTTTGTTTGTTGTGATATTTCTGCGTTATGAGAGAATAGATATTGTGGATCGACGTCGCAGAGACTTGTGCTTAGTCGAACTACTTTTTCATGAAAAGTCTCCTTCTCTCCTGCACCTTTAGGCTTAGTCACTTGTGCATGTCTTATCTTCAATTTTCTCTGACACGTCGTTGTGTGTTTCCGTACGTTCCCTTCTCGTTTTGGCTGGTAAAGCACGGGCTGACGTATGATTCTCTTTACATTTATTCTTTGTAAGTGATTTTCGATAATGTTTTATTTTCTTCAATACTTTCATTAATATTAGTAATATCTAATTGATTCCTAATATCCTCATTTCTTATACGGGCCGGCCGAAGTGGCCGAACGGTTCTAGGCGCTACTGTCTCGAGCCGCGCGACCGCTGCGGTCGCAGGTTCGAATCTTGCCTCGGGCATGGATGTGTGTGACGCCCTTAGGGTAGTTAGGTTTAAGTAGTTCTAAGTTCTAGGAGACTGATGGCCTCAGAATTTAAGTCCCATAGTGCTCAGAGCCATTTTTCTTATACGGTGTTACCTAGTAAAACCTTTCACTTTCCTGCGAAGTCCCACTTCTTCTGCCTGTACTTTGCTTTTATGACATATTTTCAGGACTAGCTTCCATATAGAAATACTGGCGTAGCTATGATTTCTTAAAATTCTAATTTTGTTTTCTTCCGTATTTTGTGTTGGAATGTTTTGTTTATCATAATGCTTATCGGCTGATATTTTTGTCTTACTTTCTGTATTCTCGCTCATATGATGGCTTATATCGCATCCTAAAAAATTAAAGCAGGAGACCAGCTCAAGTAGGGTATTATCTATAATTATTTTTCAGTCAGTGGAATAATTTCCATTGTGGACCACGATTTAGGTTGCCTCTATTGATACACGAAGGTTATATTCTGTTTTCCCTAATAGATGTAGTTTAGTCACTACTTTTTGTAATTCATTTTCACTTTCTTCCAAAACTGTCACATCATCTGCATAAACAAGGATATCAACATGCTTATTTCTACTTGTCTGTACATGCCAATTTACTTACTGTCTCCAGTTAGTAATGAAATTATTTATTTATACGTTGAGTAAAGTTGGCGACAAACTAAAGCCTTCAGTACAATGGAAAACAAGCCAAAGCTCCCACTTTCACTTTCTTAAATTTATTTATTCGGTGAATAGTTTCAGGCCCGGAACCATTCTCAAATCGCTGTAACAGATAGTCCAAATGGTATTTTCGAAAATGCAAAAACTATGTCAATAATATATACGTATTGTGAAGTGCAAACGAACAGTTATAACGAATGCAGATATATATTTTTGACATAGTTTTTGCATTTTCCGAAATACCACTTTGTCTATCTATTACGATGATTTAAAAATGGGTCCAGGCCGTAGTCATCGCATAACTAAAAATAGTGAAATTTGCAACTTGGGGGGGGGGGGGTTCTTCGTTGTTCCTGATTAACAGAAGTTGCTGACATACGATATTATTCCAGCAAGCAGGAAGTTAGTAAAAGCTACGGCATTGTTTTTCTTTATTGTGTACAGTGACGGCCGATACTGAATGGATTTATTAATATAAAATTTTTATTTTTGTTTTTCCACTTGATGTTCGTCTGTGCCTTCTGCCTGGCGGTAAGCTGCAGCGTCTCAGTCACGTTGCCCAGAACCGGATAGAACCACCCTGAAACTCACGTGTTGAACCATCAGCAGCTAAACTCACGTGTTGCTGACGAGGTAACGCTACCGAACTACGCGTCTTACGATATGACCGACCAATAGGGAGGCTTGGAGGTTGTCAAGTGGGGGTGGAAACGCCGCCGGCTGCCGCAAGCGCACACGCCGTTCGCTCTCTTCTGCTGGCAGCTTCCAAACCGATCAGACGCCCTCCTCTCCTGCTCTCTTGGGCGGCTGCACATTCAGTCTCGGCGACTTCTCCAGGCCTGCCTTTCTTTACGACATTAACACTTCACAGGTTAAACTATGTTTTATTCTTCACCTCAACGGGTGCCTACCGCTTTCCCCTCCTTGCCAATCCTGGCGCATTAACATTACTGCCAACTTTTATTACAGTTTTAGTTTCCTTGTAGAAGGTTTTTACAGCTGCAGGAAGATGTACAGGATTTCCAGCTTTAGATATTTTGCCCTGTACCGTAATTTCTTTCTATTCACACTATCAAAAGCTTTTTCAAAGTCAATGGAAGCTATATGTGTCTGTAAACTAATTTGTCGTCTTTCATTATATTATCAGTGCATGAACAGCCTTTTCAGAATCCATTTTGTTCTTTTTGTAGGAGAGCTTATGCTGTGGTTTTGTACGATTATTATTATTATTATTATAAATGGTTCAAATGGCTCTGAGCACTATGGGACTCAACATCTTAGGTCATAAGTCCCCTAGAACTTAGAACTACTTAAACCTAACTAACCTAAGGACATCACACACACTCATGCCCGAGGCAGGATTCGAACCTGCGACCGTAGCAGTCCCGCGGTTCCGGACTGCAGCGCCAGAACCGCTAGACCACCGCGGCCGGCTATTATTATAAATACTATATAGGCAGATTCTAGGATAATTCCTCCACAATATTCACAGTTGTTAATCTGAACATTTTTGAAAAATGATATTTCTTTTGAAACTTTAACCTAGAATAAATAAATGTAATAATCTAAAGCCACAAAAAGAGACACGTATGTTTTAAAAATTCTATATTAATGCAATGTGGTCCACATCTGTTTTCATATTTCTTAAAACTACTTGCAGTTGTTCTATTGTAACTGAATCTACAGTAGTGTTACGTAATGTGATCTCTTCCTTCATTTATGCATCTTCTGTTTGCCGCATTTTTATAACTAGTCTTCTATAATTATATTTAGCTTTTAAGTACCTTTCTATGCTCCAATTAACTGTGTGTTTGGTTTATGTGCGTAGGTTTGACTCCCATGTTTATCTTGTTGTACTTTAGTTATGAAATGGTCCCATAACTCTTTGTGTGTTAGCCTGGCTATTACTTGGCGTCGTTCCTTATACTCCTATTCAGTTCCTGGCTTTTTATTCTGTGAAAGTTTATGTTCGCTCTTTCTTTTTCTTCAACCACATTTACGATATTTTCATTCAATTCCAAACATTTCCGTTTTTCTAGCGTCTTTTTCACCAGTCCCTCACATGCCTCAGTTCATACGCATTCTTTAATATTCTGCCATTCTTACTCTACACTCCGAACTGTTCGACTGTCTAACAAATATTTCTGGAGCTGACTTACACCAAGTTTTATAAAACTGTCTAATTCCAGAAGGTACACCTTAAAGATACCTTCAAGCTTTGTTGTCTTTTTGGCCTAAGTTTCCTACATTGAGCTGTCGTTGTAACTGTTGCGAAAACTAAATAGTGATCAAAAGGGATATCGCTTCCTCAATGCAAATGCGCTTCTTGAACCCGATTACATGTCCTGCCAATTATGACTAAGCAGTCTTTCTTTAGGGCCGTTTGCAGTTCAACGTAGAACACTTTTGTTTCCCTCTTCTTCTCTTCTTCCAGTGCATATTTGCCTATAATGACTAAATATCTTGTGCCAGTTTTAAATTCACATGAGACATGCTTTCATTACTAAAGGAATACCTTATAATTTTTCTTTTCAATCAGTTATTTATTATGAAACTTCCTGGCAGATTAAAACTGTGTGGAGGACCGAGACTCGAACTCGGGACCTTTGTCTTTCGCGGGCAAGTGCTCTACCAACTGAGCTACCCAAGCACGACTCACACAGTTTTAATCTGTCAGGAAGTTTCATGTCAGCGCACACTCTGCTGCAGAGTGAAAATCTCATTCTAGAGTTATTTATTATGATTGCCTCCAACAGCTCGCTTGTGTATTATGAGGCACTCCGTTGCATATCATTGTATAGTAACCGATATCTATTGTGGCCTTTTAACTGTTTTTATGTTTCTGTCGTAAGAGCTATATCATTTTATTCACCTCCTAATTTTTGTTATATCCCTGTTTCCCTGTTTCCAAAAAAATTTTCAAATGTGTGTGAAATCTTATGGGACTTAACTGCTAAGGTCATCAGTCCCTAAGCTTACACACCACTTAACGTAAATTATCCTAAGGACAAACACACATAGCCATGCCCGAGGGAGGACTCGAACCTCCGCCGGGATCAGCCGCACAGTCCATGACTGCAGCGCCTGAGAGCGCTCGGCCACTCCCGCGCGGCCCCTGTTTCCATTCCTTAATATGTTCCATATAACTACTTCCTATCTGTGATATCAAATCGTTTATCCTGGACTTCCCTGGGTGATCTCCGTGATCCATCCTTTTCCATCCGAGTGTGTGTGTTGTGAAGAGGGATAGCATGGATGAACTACCCTGACCGCGTTACGAGCACTACGGGGGTTAACCTTGGTGATGGGGCTGCCATCTTACAGCTTCCAAGCTCACCGAGCTATATTTCGGATTACGATTCCTAGGCAGACGGCCATTCCTAAGAAGAACGCCATTCCTAGGCTCTGAGCTCTACCTCTTCTGACGAGATGTCTTTTGCCTCTTCTTATACAACTTTGTCTTCAGACATTTGAGCCGTTTGTATCGCCTTCACCGGAGAATGTAAGTGATACATGCTCTCTGGTCTCTATGGGGACTATTCTTTGTACGACCACTCACTTAATGACAAGTTTGGCCTTTGTTATCGTACCAGTGTCATTGAGACACGCAAACCTCCTCACCACGTTAAGGTGGTGGTTGTCCACGAGGAGGTTTTTTGAAAAGTGTTTCACAAAATTTGTTTCCTCATTTTTGATGTCTTTGTATACATTATTTTAAAAAGGGATAATTTTACACGATTTTGTGTCTCATTGTGTGATTGCATATTATGGAAACGAGGTCCTTAACTAGTCCCGATAAAAGCTTGACTGCATGCTACAATAAACCTCGTGGATGAGAAGCAGAAGCAAATGTGTGTCGCTATACGGCACTAATTGCAATTTTCGACAGACAAACGTTTTTGTGTCTTATTGTGTGATTGCATATTATGGAAACGAGGGCCACAACTAGTCCCGATAAAAGCTTGACCGCATGCTATAATAAACTTCATGGATGATAAGCAGAAGCAAATGTGTGTCGCTATACGGCACTAATTGGAATTTTCAACAGAGAAACGATTTTGTGTCTTACTGTGTGATTGCATATTATGGAAACGAGGGCCACAACTAGTCCCGATAAAAGCTAGACCGCATGCTATAATAAACTTCATGGATGAAAAACAGAAGCAAATGTGTGTCGCTGAACGGAACTAATTGGATTTTTCGACAGACAAATAGTGTAAACAGCTCACGATATTTAATTTTAATGGCAGGTTAGCGTTCCATTAACACGGCCTCTCTTTTGTAGTGCAAACTGAATGTTAAAGTAATTATTAATAGAAATTTCAAACGAGATTCGTATAGTAATTTATAAGTTGTCTGCCAGCTGTTGTGCTACAGAAAGAGGCACTATACGTATTGGTTAATATCTAGACAGTGTGTAAGAAATGTATGGAACCGTATGTGTAACCTATGTGATTGTAAAGCAAAATAAATTATGAGACAAGTGCTCATCTGTGGGAATATGCTGCCACTCAATCGGTTAAACATACAAGATAGTCAGGAACAATCTCATAAGCTTGGAAGTCTGTTGCAAAGTAAGTTTTACAGAGAAATAATTGTTAAGAAAAATTCGATACGTTGCATCTTTTCCGATTTAATTAGCATTAACGTTAGCCAACTAGGTCGTTGCACGTGAAAATTCAAGCAGCTTTTCAGACTCTTTCTGACCACCCCTTATGCACATTCCGAGTAACAACGTTGACTTCCACATAACTTTTACGATACTCCTAGTCGTTTAATTTGTACTTTGCAGTTTTACAAATCATTGTGCTTAGTTTATGGTCCTAAATTTCTAAGTACATAGTCAACGATTATATGTGATTAATATTTTAGTTTCCATAGAGACGTTTACGAGCTATACTAGAAAGTATCTTCCAAAGAGTACAGATTGCTAACAAGCTGCTTATAGTACCTCAAAATTCGAAGTTTCTGGTGACACTTTCAGATCACCGCACTAGGAAGCCATTTTGCAGAGCTATCTCAGCGGACTGTATTGAAACAGAGATTCAGAGACACGATAAAGTGCAGTACAAAACTTAATAAATAGTGGTGGATATCCTTTTTCTTTGACAAGGAACACAGATAAATAAGCAAATAAATAAATAAAATCAAAATAAATTAATCACGTATAAGCTGTGACAAATGTCGCAAGCCACTGCAACAGGCTTGTGCTTATCTTTTGAAAGGTTGAACCAAGTCAATTCCAGATATCGAATGCAAATTTTTAATATGTCTTCCAGACACAGTTACAAAATGCCCGATCCGTTTGCACAGAGTCTGTCTCTGCGACGTTAAGCCGTTGGAAATCTGCAGAGCTCTAACGTCAAAACTTATGCTCCACAATAGTCACTTCAGTTATTAATGAAACAAATTTCCGTTATGTGTCTGCGATCGTCATGAGCATTTGATGAATAAAACCGTCTCGATCGCTACATAAAATGTCTTCATTTATTTCCGACGTTTCGGCATCTTCTGCCATCAAATTCCCGCAGTTAATATAAAAGGAACATAGAGACAAACGATTGTTATGCAGCATCAAGATCCAGAAATTTAAAAAGTGAAAAAAATATTTTAAAAGGCACTTACCAAAAACTCTGAATTTGCGAAATACGATTCAGTGTCAGTTTTAAAATCCGTACCTAATCGGGGCCTCAGCTAACACCTGGTTCAAATATTATTCTACGATAAAATATCTAGCTGATAGATGGCGCTAGTTTGGGGGACGTTGCCTTCAGCTTTTACTATATTTTATCATGATTATGTTTTTCCCTTTGAGTTACATTAATAAGGAGACGGACGTACTTTAAATCAGTAACATACACAAAAGAAGGAAGCGCTAGTGCACTGACGACTCACATAAAAACGGAGAAGCCTAAGACGTGTCAGACAAGTGAAAGCATGGAAGTGTTGCGTAGAGCCCCAAAGGGACATGCCTTAAATATGGTGGAGGACCAAAGGAAAAAAAAAAAGAAAGAACTTAACCACATAAACAGAGCTCCGCAAAAAATCTTAAAGCAACAGATCGAATTTTGCACTGTTATTTTTTCATATTTTCGAGAATTGATAGTATGACGAATTTTGGACTGTGGGATGATATCACGCTGTTTCCTGGATCACACATCACCTCGCGTTTGCTGAGCCGGCCGAGCTTCCTCTGTTTTATGCGGCAGACAGCTTACCTCGGCAAGCAAGGTAATAGGTCCTTCCGTAAGATTCCACTGTATTCCAAAAAATTTGAATTTGATATTAAAATTGTTTCATTTTCTAAAGTTTTTTTTGTAAATCGACATGTTTTAGTGTATTCTTTGACCAAGTTTTACCTCGTAAGACACAGTTTTTACTTATTACACGTTTAACTGTAACAGCAAATGGTATTTTTATAAAAAATGGCTCTGAGCACTATGGGACTTAACATCTCAGGCCATCAGTCCCCTAGAACTTAGAACTACTTAAACCAAACTAACCTAAGGACATCACACACATCCATGCCCGAGGCAGGATTCGAACCTGCGGCCGTAGCGGTAGCGCGGTTCCAGACGGAAGCGCCTAGAACCACTTGGCCACCAGCGGCCGGCGGCATTTTTATAATCGCAAATTTCTGTTAACGTGAGATGTATTTAACGCTAAAGTTTCATATCGCTCTTCACATTCGGAGGTTGGAATCATCTTTCTCTCGGAAATAAGAAGAATCTGGGCTGCTCTCGGGGGTTTAAATTCCTATGGGGAACAGTTTCCAATTGTCTTCTTCGTGCTTTCGCCGCCAGTTCTCGCTACGTGTCGTAGTTTTCGCCGCCAGCGCTCGCTACCAGCCATCGCATTCGCTGCGAGTCGCTATCTTCACATCGAGATCTCGCCCTCGCCACTCGTCGTCGTCACCCACTGCCAGGCTTCGCCTCCATCAGCGTCAACGCCGTTTCATCACCTGTTTATCACCACCGCCCCCTCCGTCTGTTGATCACCGCCACCGCATCACGTCTGACATAGCTGCCTCCATCCCTGTCACATCGGAGATAACCTCATCGTTCACAACTTCATCACACCTCGTCACCGTCGTCCCAGCGACGCTTCAGCGGCCACTCACCACAATCAAACGCAGTTCAACGCTCTCCGCCATCATGGACCACCATACTACTTCAGTTATCTATACGTCTTTTGCTTCCACTGTCACTACATGGAGTATTTCCTCTAATACACCCTCCTACGACAACCCTGCCTTAGCTACCGTATCCTGACTTACCATATCAGTTACACCTGCTTCTCTGTCCCCTGCTCCCTCTACCTTTTCTCTTTCAGCCACGATTCACCAACCACCTCCACCGTTGCCGCACGTGTCACAGCCCGCCGAGTAACAATTGAAACATATGACGCCAGAAGCATCACTTCATCGAGCCTCACTACACCTACCAATGCAACCCATGCTGAAGGACTGGCACAACTTCGAGGTAACCATCAACAACACCATATCCAGCCAGCGCCATCCCACAACCATCTTCCCCTCCCACAGCCGTTAAAAACCTACAACACTGACACACCTTAAAGACTGCAAAGTGAACGTGATGACACTCAGCATATGGATACAACTCCTCCTCTTCAAATTTCTTCGCCTACTATCCACACCTTCATCCTCTGCAACCCTGACCCGAAGTTCCTTAAACCAAAATCCGTCATCCTCAGATTAGAAAAAAACCTTCAAAGCCTCCACATCCAACGATTTACCCAGAGAAAAAAACTCCATCTTAATGAAGTCTCTTAACTCCAACTTCCATACTGACTTAGTTCTACAACGAGCGACAGAGTAATTTTATCAGTATATTAACAATTATAATCTTAAATAATCTCGCTGTGGTGATAGGTAGATGCCATGCTTCCTTCTTAAATTTCTTAGTCTGTTGCTGTTACGTTAATGTAGAAACACCACTTACATCGCTGTCGGATTGTCATTCAGAACAACTTTCTTCTTCACTGCTCAAGCTATTGCTGCTCCCTGCTCTCGCCCCCCCCCCCCCCTACACCGCCCTCCCCCCTCCCAAAGTATAAAATTAAGTATCCGGAGCATCCTTCCGCATCCAGTTTTTGGATGCTTCTCTGATGACAGCTGCAGTGCTGTTTGCAATTTTCGTCCACATCTGACTAGTCACGTTGTAAGGTGTATGCTTCGCCGGCGATGGGCGAGGCATGACAGAATCTCTGACCAGAGAGTAGTTTATTGTTAATTGTTGCTTGTCGCGAGTCTGCGCTTGTCTGCGCGAGTCGGCAGTAGTAGTCGGTCGGCTTTAGTAGCGAGTGGGCAGGAGTAGTCTGCGGGAGTCGGCATGCGTCGGCTGTGTGCTCTGGTCGCGACTCTGGTCAGGACTCTGGAGGATGAGTATTGTTGTAGAAGGTAAAGAAGCAGCATTGCGCATATTTAATAATGTATGTTAATTGTAATTTAATTTGTTCAGAAAAAATGCCCCAATAATAATTTTTTTATAAAGTAACTCTTTTAAAGAAAAGTAATCATTTCAATTTAAAGAATTTTTCCACTCTTTTGAAGAAAAAGCATTCATATCAATTTAAAGAATTTTTCCTATGCATTCCTTCCAAGAATAAAAAAAAAAAATACGCCAGCATTGCACGAAGCTGTGTCGATAAATAAGAGCAGATATAGATGCAGTTTTTATTGAGGTAAGAATTTTGCTTTTGTTATTCAGAATACAGGGCCGAAGGTCAGCGCTGCTGTCCTTATAAAATTTACCAGATATTATTATTTCTGTTAGGAGGTTACATTTCGTTCATGGTACATTATTTAAATAATATTATTGTGTGGGCTTATGGTCAATTTTCATTCCTTAATTTTTGTGGGGAGTTTACGCATGGTTCCATTTTGCATTATTATTAAACATTAATTTCGTTGGGAGCACCATTTTCACCATTTTTATTTAACAAAATATTGCGGGGAGGTTACAACGTGACTGATAAAATCCACAAGGAGATCCGCAACATCAGAGATGGTGAATTTTTTCTTGTTTACAGGAACTTAATTTTTTACTGGCGCCTACGCTCCTGCCATTAAAATTACCGGTATGGAGGAAGCCGAACGATTTCGTGTCAGTTCCTGTCAGCAGTATCGTCGGTTATGTCTGTTGAAAATAATGATTTACTTTGTGCCACAATTTCAAGCAATTCAGTCTGATTTAAATCTTTTCTCCAATCCACGTTTGTCTTCTCGGCCACTGAATGAAATCATCTTTTTGTTGCCTAAGTTAGTGTCTTATTGTGAACAAAGATGCCGAGCGGAGTAGCACAGTGCTTAGCACACTGAACTAGGATTGGAGAGGACGACGGTTCAAACCCACGTCCGGCTATCCAATTTGGGTTTTCCATGATTTCCCTAAATCGCTTCAGGCAATTGCCTTCGAAAGGGCGCGTCCGATTTCTTGTCGCTCCTTCACTAATCTGATCTTGCCCTCCGTCTCTAATGACCTCGTTGTCGACTATACGTTAAACCGTAATCTCCTCCTTCGCGGACAATGGAATGATTTGGGGTGATTTACCTAACAATCACTGATGGCTTTGTCATGTTTGTCATAAGCGATGACTCTAACCACTTCGTATTCTCACTCTTTTTCCAACAGGCTGTTCTCCCAGGCGTTTCATCACTGCAGTGTCATCACTCTAGTCTCTACATAATGAGTGGCTGGCTTTAATCCAAATTTCATCTAGCAATACTTCCTTTTCGAATAGCATAGCCATGATCCATTGCAGAAATCAGTACCGCCACATAGAATCTGCCAATTCCATTGATATTTCACGTCCGTTAAACACTGAGCAGATGAATCTCACCTCTTTGAACACTGTAAGCTACGAAAATTTGCTGCCTGAAAAAGATTGTCTTTCTGAAACGACCCGAACAATTTGGTAGTGTCGAATGTTCCCTTCTCTTATAATAGCTATAAGTACAGGGTCTTAGGGGTATGAGTACAGATATTTCTATTTATGACTCAGAACAGTGTACTGAACCACATTTCATCAGCAATCAATCTGCAAACTAATAATTGTAGATATTACGAGTAGTAAGTTTTTAGGTTGTTTAGTACTTCCATGTACGCGTAGCACAAACAAGCCATTAATATTTATTTTCCTATGGAAAACAGTTCAGTAATTGAAGAGTGGAAGCGTGGATTCAAAACAGATAATCTGTAGTGATGAGCCTAGTCCACTTAGCGGTGCAGTAATGATTGTGCAGAAAACATCAGGTACTAAATTATAAGATGCGTTTGAAGGTAAACCGTTAGACGCAGAGAAAAAAAACTACTAACACTCTGAAGTGGGAACATATTAATGTTCCAGTTACAACGATATCTGTATTTACAGTCATAACACCACATGTCTTCCTTTAAATTATCCAAGCTGTCACTTGTTTCTTCCTTGCCCACTTTTTCCCTATCTCTGCACCTCTGTTGTGACCTCTTTACAATCTACAAGGGTTGGACAAAAATATGGAAACACCAAGACAAATGGAACTTTGAACATAAACTCAGATGCTGGCCAAGGCTGCAGGTTGCTCTTTCGTGTAGGACCATGAATGACAATTGTGCAGTATCCTCACAGCCGTCGCCGGAACAGCATTAGATGTACTTTTAAGTGATAGCTAAGTGACAATGAACATGGGTACATTGCTGGTGAGTGTACGGAGGATCTTCCGTAACCAAGGGAATCGAAGTGTTTGGTGTTTCAAGAGGCACAGTATAGAAGATTCATACCGAAAACAAAGAAAGCGGAGAAACATCATCCGCTAATTCCCAACGCGGACGGATGTGCGTGTTGAGGGATCGTGGCAGACAGCCACTGAAGAGGGTTGCGACAAAAAATAAGAGGGCAGCAGGTGCAAAAGTCACGGAGAGATGAAGACACAATCGCGACCCCTGTCAGCACCGTAAAACAGGAAGGGAGCTCCATAAGCAGAGAACTTTATGGCGAGCTGGAATTCCACAACCTTCCATCAGTGATGCAAATGCCCATAACAAGAAAACGTGACACTGAGGCTATGGAGCAAAGGAAGGAAATGATTTGGTCGGATGAGTCTTGTATTACACTGTTTCCACCTTCAGACCAAGTTTACGTCCCAAGAGTTCGGTGATGATTTGGGCAGCCATATGTTATTCCATGGGTGCGAGGTCACATTACTGCCAAGGATAATGTTTCCATTTTGGGTGATCAGGTCCATCCATGGTACGTATTGGTTCCCCAATGTGTTCCAAGATGACATGGTCCCTGTTCACACAGCTTGTATCACCCTAGGACTGGTTTTGTCAACATGATGAAGAAGTGTTGCGCCGGCCGCGGTGGTCTAGCGGTTCTAGGAGCTCAGTCCGGAGCCGCGCGACTGCTACGGTCGCAGGTTCGAATCCTGCCTCCGGCATGGATGTGTGTGATGTCCTTAGGTTAGTTAGGTTTAAGTAGTTCTAAGTTCTAGGGGACTGATGACCGTAGATGTTAAGTCCCATAGTGCTCAGAGCCGTTTGAACCATTTTTTGAAGAAGTGTTGCGTCTTTCCTGGCAACAAAAGTCATCCGATCTTCTGATTATTGAGTCTCCTTGGTCTACTTTTGTGAAGAGAGCTGCTTATCATTAACCATCTTTCTCATCTTTACCTGAGTTTGCCACTACTTTGATGAAGAATGGTATAAGATTCCCTTGGAAACCATAGAGAACCTGTATTTATCGATTTCGAGATTACTGGAAGCTGCTTTGAATGCCATTGGTTTTCCTACACAATTACAGGCATGGTGGTATATTGCGTCTTTGGTATTTCCTTTTTTTGTCCATCCACTGTATGTCCCAGACTTTGCGCTGCGAAATGCCATCAGGAGACGGCTGTGACAGCTCTAGCGTCAGGTCAAGCACACGTGTCCCCGAGACACGTGCAAGCGCCTCCACACTTCATAGTGTTGCTGTGCTCATATTAACCTTTGGCAAATATCTCCCAGGTGTCCGCTACGAAAAGCTAACAGAAAACGCTTATAACAACACTGAAGGCAGGCGGACTGACACGTGTCGCCTAGACACGTGTAAGCGCCCACACGCTGCATGATTCCAACGCCGGGGCCGGCTTTGCTAACGTATGCAGTGCAATAAAGGCGAGTCGGCGTGAGACAGTAATGCATTCTTTGTCGATTACATCTTGCAGCCCCTGTCATCCATGAAAGAACACCATTCTCTGTGGATCGCTCTCTCCACTCACTGCCAGAGGGTGCATAAAGTATTTTAATGTCATCTGTCATCTGTCTTATGGACCCCAGGAAGTGGTTGTTGCTCAAATCATTGTATCCAGATTGCACACAACAAATAAGCAATGTTACACACATGTATGTGTATCGAGAGTTACGTACTCTTGATCTAGCTGACCGTGTATATATCGTCAATAGCAGTCCATTAATGGTGTGCTTTTTAGGGTTCCGTGCCCCAATCTATAAGAAAGGAATCCACAAAGGATCGCTTTGTTGCTGCCTGTCTGTACGCCCGAATGTTAAGAACACTTTTTCTCGGGAACGAGTAGGCATATCAACTGCGTGTCACATATTAAGGTCTATGGCCCTTTGGCAGTGTAAAAATTTTAAGTTTCTAGGTCAATTCAGTCAAAATATACGACCATTTACGTCACATATTTTGATATTCGAAATCTCACTCACCAGAACCTACAGGGTATTTCCCGTTGAGCTAGAATCATGAAATTTGGCAAGAAGCAAAGCTTCGCAGTACAGGTAAATGGAAAAATCCGAAAATCATTAATATGAAAATATGTAACACGAAAAAAATCTTTTGTCATTTGTTATCCGACTTGACACTTGAAACTGAAACATTCTCGAAAGTCTGGGAACCCCTGGAACCAGTGGCGGATTTAAAAATTTTGCGCCCCTAGGCACATCATATTATGTGCCCCTCTCCTCCAAAAAAATTGTTTTCAATAATAACTACCACCCGATCACTTCACAATTACAGTTTTGGTTGTGAGCGCTGTGAGCTGTTTCCGTACTCTGTTATTCCTTGTTCTGAAGGACGTGTCAACGGTCTAGTTGTGCTCAATCAAAATGTAATATGCTTCCTGAACTGTACTCGGTGTACGGCTGCGGATAAAACAAACTTAAAACTGCATTGTGTGAACACATTCTTCTGTCGAAAGACAACAGAAACGAACACAAGGAAAACAACTTTTCTTTTATGGCCTAAACATTCAGGAGGGCGTGTAGGAGACAACGGATTTTTGTTATACATTCACTTTTAATATGTTATTTTACACGAAACCGTTGAAAATGAAAATAACAAAATTGTGTTACGATCTAAACATTGAAGCAAACGTGTCATACATTAGAAATTAATACGTAATTTTACAGAGATGCGTTCTAAACTGTAATTAAACTGTCGTTTTACGATCTAATAACTTGAATGTGTAGCAGATAAAAAAAAAACACTTTCGGTATTAATACGTGAATCTACAGGAAAGCGTAAGAAATGAAAATGAAATAGAGATTTCGGCGCACAAACTAATAACTAAATACAGGCGAACAAACACCGAAGTGGATTTGCTACTACATAATTTTACAGACTAGTGTTAAAAAATGAAATTAATTTTATAATTTAATAGTTAACGTACAATGCATTAGGGCCTGTGTATCTACAGGGTGTTTCCAAAATGACCGGTATATTTGAAACGACAATAAAAACTAAACGAGCAGCGATAGAAATACACCGTTTGTTGCAATATGCTTGGGACAACAGTACATTTTCAGGCAGACAAACTTTCGAAATTACAGTAGTTACAATTTTCAACAACAGATGGCGCTGCGGTCTGGGAAACTCTATAGTACGATATTTTCCACATATCCACCATGCGTAGCAATAATATGGCGTAGTCTCTGAATGAAATTACCCGAAACCTTTGACAACGTGTCTGGCGGAATGGCTTCACATGCAGATGAGATGTACTGCTTCAGCTGTTCAATTGTTTCTGGATTCTGGCGGTACACCTGGTCTTTCAAGTGTCCCCACAGAAAGAAGTCACAGGGGTTCATGTCTAGCGAATAGGGAGGCCAATCCACGCCGCCTCCTGTATGTTTCGGATAGCCCAAAGCAATCACACGATCATCGAAATATTCATTCAGGAAATTAAAGACGTCGGCCGTGCGATGTGGCCGGGCACCATCTTGCATAAACCACGAGGTGTTCGCAGTGTCGTCTAAGGCAGTTTGTACCGCCACAAATTCACGAAGAATGTCCAGATAGCGTGATGCAGTAATCGTTTCGGATCTGAAAAATGGGCCAATTATTCCTTTGGAAGAAATGGCGGCCCAGACCAGTACTTTTTGAGGGTGCAGGGACGATGGAACTGCAACATGGGGCTTTTCGGTTCCCCATATGCGCCAGTTCTGTTTATTGACGAAGCCGTCCAGGTAAAAATACGCTTCGTCAGTAAACCAAATGCTGCCCACATGCATATCGCCGTCATCAATCCTGTGCACTATATCGTTAGCGAATGTCTCTCGTGCAGCAATGGTAGCGGCGCTGAGGGGTTGCCGCGTTTGAATTTTGTATGGATAAAGGTGTAAGCTCTGGCGCATGAGACGATACGTGGACGTTGGCGTCATTTGGACCGCAGCTGCAACACGGCGAACGGAAACCCGAGGCCGCTGTTGGATCACCTGCTGCACTAGCTGCGCGTTGCCCTCTGTGGTTGCCGTACGCGGTCGCCCTACCTTTCCAGCACGTTCATCCGTCACGTTCCCAGTCCGTTGAAATTTTTCAAACAGATCCTTTATTGTATCGCTTTTTGGTCCTTTGGTTACATTAAACCTCCGTTGAAAACTTCGTCTTGTTGCAACAACACTGTGTTCTAGGCGGTGGAATTCCAACACCAGAAAAATCCTCTGTTCTAAGGAATAAACCACGTTGTCTACAGCACACTTGCACGTTGTGAACAGCACACGCTTACAGCAGAAAGACGACGTACAGAATGGCGCACCCACAGACTGCGTTGTCTTCTATATCATTCACATCACTTTCAGCGCCATCTGTTGTTGAAAATTGTAACTACAGTAATTTCGAAAGTTTGTCCGCCTGAAAATGTACTGTTGTCCCAAGCATATTGCAACAAACGGTGTATTTCTATCGCTGCTCGTTTAGTTTTTATTGCCGTTTCAAATATACCGGTCATTTTTGAAACACCCTGTAGATGCTGCGTAATAAGTGTACACAATACGTTTAATCCATGTGAGGGCTGAACAGTTTTGTACTGCAGCTACTGCTCTCACCATAACTCTTTCTAACGGTATTAGCAAAGCTTTTACGTATTTATCGACAGACCTGAACTACATTACTTATTAACACTTTTTCATCTGAGCGTACTCTCCGATAACGTTTATTTTCGCAATAACTATATATTTCAGCAGACGCCGACAATACTCATTAGTTGTAAATATTACAGTATCAGTATGACTTGACCGTACAGCGCCGAGCGGACTGGTCATTCGGGTATTGTTCAGTATTTTCGGGCGCCTTCGGTCACGTCTGCACGTAAACGAGGTCTAGTTCCGAGTTCTGCCATCGGCAATTGTAAAATAAACAGGTAATATATAGTTTGTAATTCCAATGAATGTGCTCTAAGCTATAACAAAAATCACATTATAATCTTAAATTTTTAAAACTAACGTGAATAAATAAACAAACTGATCAGTCAGCAACGTTTGCATCTGGCTTCGATGGCAGAAAACTCGTTGATTATATCTTCACAGTTCAGACAGTTATCAGTAATCTTCGATGTGAAGAATGGACAAGGAGTTCAATCTCTCCTCAGACAATGCAGAACGTAGGTACGAGTTCAGTTTTTTAAGAGCCAAAAACGAGCGTTCTTATCAACAATTTGTGTCATACATAAAAATATTCTAAGAGCAATGTCAACATTCGGAAACACGGGCTGTAACCTCTCTTTTCGTAAACATTTACTCTTTCGACTGGTATATCACTAACCTGAGAAGATTTCAAAAGTTCCGCGAAATGTACACACTCACTAGGGAAGGAAGGCTCTAACTCTGTGTCATGTGACACTTGGAGTTTTGCTGCACGTTCAGCAGTATCGTCAGGTGAACTGTTCTTAAGGTTACGGTACTAAAAACTGTGAAGGGCTCCAATATTGTTCTATAGCTTTCCTTCCTCCTCACTAATTCGGAATACAAGTTGTCGAGTACTGGGAGAAATGTGTCTTCATTAAATTTGTCCCCTCCAGTCAGAAAAACTTCTTCAGAGTCCGCTTCTTAGTCATCATGAAATCTGCGTTTTCGTGATCTTTTATAGGCGCATTCATAGTCTATATCAGTCACAATCTCCATGGATTTATTTTCATAAGAGTCGAACATGGCACGAATAGATTCAATAAATCCTACAAGTGATTCATATAGTTCATGCACTATTTTAGTATCAATATTTACAAATTGGAAATTTCAAATTTCCACTACACCTTCCAAACTGTCATCATGAATACTGGTTCTGGTATGACGAGTTGATCCAATAAAGCAGAAGCCTTATTTCGCACAAGTGGTTTTTCACATGTATTATTGGCAATATGTGTGAGGGCCTTGATAACGCCCTCCCAGTTTTCATATTGACTTATACGCACTTCCTCTCTTGCTGACTAACGTGTTTTTGATAAACTTTTTACCGTTTTACTTCCTGGTTTCAAGAAAGAAAGAAGTTCACCCCAGCGCTGTGTAGAAGCAGAGAAAAAATTATAGAGGTTTTGCACAACACTGAAAAATGAACATGCTCCCAGACAACAGGTAGCAGCACTATTGCCGACTAAATTCAAAGAATGTGCTGCACAAGGCACATAATGCGCTTTCGGATTTCGTTTTTTATTGCGTGCCTGCAAACCAGTGTACGTTCCTGACATGTTGCTTGCTTTCTCATATGACTGGCCTCTACAGTCAGTAATATCAATGGAATTTGTAGACAGGTCTTTTAGTACGGCCTCAACTAAGTTCTCGGACTTGTGTCCCGGGTTTGATAAAAACAGAAGCAAACGTTCAACAGGTTCACCATTCTCGTTCACATATCTTAATATGAAAGATAATTGATCAATATGTGAAATGTCCGCAGTAAAATCCACTACTATAGAGAAATATTTGGCTTGTTTTATTTCACTTATGTTCAATCTTTTTATTTGCTCAGAAAGAAGCTCCATTATTTCATCCAAGATTGTTGAAGCAAGATAACCTGTATGTCGCTGCCTTGGATTTCCATATCGTTCAATGCGCTCTACGAGAAAAGGATCAAACTTGGCTATAAGTTCAAGAGACATCATTAATCGACCTTTACGTAATGAATGGAATCTTTGACGTGTCCACGTAGGGGAAGTCCACAACTCGTTAGCTTCTTCACTACTGCAAACACTCTTTTCAGCTCACTGCGCCAGTACATTTTTTCTGTCTCAACATATGACTCGAAATGGTTATCTATTGTTCCAAGTGACTTTTTTATTGTTAAGAGTGATAACTCAGAATTTTTGTGTTCAAGTGAATTCTCTTGATGAGATAAAATATTAGAAATATTTTTCCACTCTGCAATACCATTAGTCGCAGTCGCGGACTCACCACCGAACAATTTAAATGGTGCACAAAAACAGCACCGGTGCTACAGGAGAATACTATAAAATCACGCGAAGTTGATTCACCATTTAATAATTTATGGTAAAATACATTTTTGTTCAAATATCTGGTTTTATCGCCTATTGATCTTCTTGAATTAGAAAAATCACCTTTACCATTTTGATTAATGGCACGTTGTAAGAGAATGTAGATTGTTGATTCATTGACACACCATTCTGCAGGATAATCACTAAAGAGGTTATTTCTTTTTGTAATGTCCGTCTCGACACTTAGATTTTCTTGAAACTCGAAATCAGAAACAATTTGCCTTTCATCATTTTTAACTTTCGTTTCATCTGTATTTACTTCTTTTACAACAGCTGCAGTGCCAGAAATATCATCCGTACTACTTGAATTCGAAGTCCCAGCAACATTTTTTGTGAAAAATTTATCTGCTCTGCCAAGCATTTTTAGAACACTGGCTTCTCGTTCTCGCCTTTCCTTCGATAATTTCCGAAATGCCGCCCACTTAATTTTGCACGTTTGGTTTTTTCACTTTTGTTCGTGTTAAGGCACTTACAAAATTCTCAACCAACAGTCAAAACAAAAGAAAAAAATGGCAAAAGGAAAGAAAGAAAGAGTGTATCCATTTCCAATCGTACTACACCGCACATGAACACAAAGATTTTTCCGTTTAACACGAAGCGATGAACTGACCAACTCGGATTACTCGACATAACTGTGCTAAGAAAGAACGACAATGCAGAATAATTTAATTTTAATTGTCGCCTATTGCTCCGATGTCAGTGAGTGAACAGCAGAAGCCACTTGTCGGCTGGAATTCGTCTCCTAAAGAAAACGGGACAGTCCTTTTTTTCTGTTTCCCGCGTCTCCGGAATTTTAGCTGGAACTTAAATATGGTCTGAATTTTCTTGACACTGTCTTTCTAATTTAAAAAGCAAATAATTTTTGCCGTTTCTTGCCGTGAGGTGTGCTGGATCGACTCTTATCCCACTTATAATATTTTACCGGTAAGACAGACTACAAAATTTAAGTAGTCATGCTGGCAGTTGATGTGGTGTGTTGTCTTTTGCGTGAACACTGGTGTTACGTCTTCATGAACATGCACCTTTTCTTCCAACATAAAGTAATAATAATCTTTCCTCGAAGAAAAATATCTTAGTTAAGAAGATTAATATAAAATTTGCAATGCCACGTACTATTCTCCTGCACAGTATGGTAACTTTCATATCGTGTAGGCTGCAGCACAATAAATGAGACAAACGAAACTTGGTTTCTTCTACTTTTTTCGGCAAAAAAAGTAACAACATAAATAAATAAATAAAATTTTAAAACTTTTTTGGAGTGTATTTCACACATTGTTAGATATTCTGCTTATGTTCTTTTCGTATAAATATGTGTTTAAAAATGTAAGACACTCGCAGTATCATTATGTTTTGCTAAACGGATGTCATTAAATCAAAGCTCAGATATTGAAGACCACAGAGCTTTCACATTAATTACAGTAATGGAGGGTTGACTTGATACTTCCCCGAAATTTGTACAAGAAATTTAAGTATAGTCGGGTTTTACATACTGAGGCCCAGACATCTTACAGTATTTAAGAAACTGCTGATTAGTTTATTACACTTTTCAGGGGTCCCAGTATTTTCACGGGGAAAATATGATAGAAGCCGACAATATTCTCGGAATAATAACGTTTCAAACATTGTATTGCAGATTGCCATCCTGAGAGCTTACTTCAAAATATTTTGAACTATCATGAAGATGATACCAAAGAGACACCCAATGTTAAATTTCCATTCAGTCACCAGCTAACTATGTGGTTCCAAGCCTGTATTGTCGAATTTCGTTCTTAAGGCTTATTTAAACTAGCAATTTGTTTAAGAATATTAAAAATTTTGGTCGTCTGTAAGCACACTTATTTTAAAAAGTAAAAGGTTAAAATGCGTACAGAGCAAAAAATGCCGCCCCCCTTAGTGGGCCTATATGCAAATCCGCCACTGCCTGGAACGGGTATCTTGCCCAAATAAGTGTTGATAACATGCATAAAATGTCGATATCCTCGATTCCCGGAGCAGACACATTAAAGTTTGTACGTAACCCTAGTGGCACGAATCCTACTCGCAAGTGGCCATTTTTTTAAAAGAAATTATTCATCTTCTTAAAAACCTTTCTACTTGTTTTCCACTGTTCCGCCTAACTGCTGCTAGTTCTCCAGTGGGCCTCCCATTCTTCAGAAATCTCTCAGACCGTGTCCATGTATCACACGAGATGGCTTCTAGTGTATTGCTTTGTCCAGTAACTACCCATTGACGTAAAGCAGTGGGGAATCCGTACATACATTATTTTGAGAAATTTCAATTACTTATTTCCTAGATTTTACATCCAAATTCATTCCTAATTTTCCATATTATAATTTATAACTGCTTGTTATAAGTATGGTACAAAATATCCAATAGACTAGAAGATATTAATTGGTTTAGTGGGTTTTATACTGGTGTTTAACATGCATAAAATGTCGATATCCTCGATTCCCGGAGCAGACGTATTAAAGTTTGTACGTAACCCTAGTGGTACGAATCCTACTCGCAAGTGGCCATTTTTTTAAAAGAAATTATTCATCTTCTTAAAAACCTTTCTACTTGTTTTCCACTGTTCCGCCTGACTGCTGCTAGTTCTCCAGTGGGCCTCCCATTCTTTAGAAATCTCTCAGACCGTGTCCATGTATCACACGAGATGGCTTCTAGTGTATTGCTTTGTCCAATAACTACCCATTGACGTAAAGCAGAGGGGAATCCGTACATACATTATTTTGAGAAATTTCAATTACTTCTTTCCTAGATTTTACATCCAAATTCATTCCTAATTTTCCATATTATAATTTACAACTGCTTGTTATAAGTATGGTACAAAATATCCAATAGACTAGAAGATATTAATTGGTTTAGTGGGTTTTATACGGGTGTTTAACATGTAACGGTCTTCTACGAAGGGCATTACGTTACTTTTAGGTATGGATATTTTGGTACTACGTTGACGTGATAGGTGAAAATATTGAATACTGATGGCCATACAACCACAGTACTGAATCTTATCGGGTCCTGAATTGTCGGTTGCTTCCGTTCATGAAATATTAATGACACTACATATTCTTATTATTTCAAATTTCACTGAAAAAATCATCTACCACTATCTCTTTTGTCTAAATTTTAATTCTTGAGACGGTTATACAAAAATTATCGTCTCACGAAATAAATTTCCTTATTATCATTTGCATCACTCTACTCTTACACATCTTGACAGCAACGAATCCAGCAATTGAGCAGCGTCTATTGGTATGATTCAAATGGCTCTGAGCACTATACGACTTAACTTCTGAGGTCATCAGTCGCCTAGAACTTAGAACTAATTAAATCTAACTAACCTAAGGACATCACGCACATCCATGCCCGAGGCAGGATTCGAACCTGCGACCGTAGCGGTAGCTCGGTTCCGGACTGTAGCGCCCAGAACCGCACTTCTATTGGTATGTACCGGGTCTTGCTAAATTTGGCTGAACACTACCAACGCAAAATTAAAGAGACATTATCTACTCGAGAGTAGATTGACGCATAGTATGCGAAGAGTCGCTCCCTGCACAAATTGCTAGTCAACAGTTGGTCACCAACCTCCGCACAGGCGTCAGTGATGCGGCGCCTACAGAACTGCTTCCTGAGCTAATGTCAACAGACTGGCTGGCTGCTACAAATGGCGGCTAATGGGCTCTCACTGTTAACATCCTGGGGACAGAAAAGGTACGCTTTGCACAAAATGCAAATATAAATGGACACTAATTCTCGTTTTGTTAAACCACTGTATGAAGCAGCATCTCATCTTGAATGCCATCTGTCAACGGAAATTTAAATATTCTACACATACATTTTTTAACCCGGAAAAGAAGAAAAAACGTTTAAGTCGTTTCGTGCAGTTCTGTATAGTTCTGTAAGTACCACATCGGAGCGTTGCTAAAATTTGTAATACACATTCCAGATCAGTTTTTGCTCAACGCGGTGGCTTATCGCGTTAAGTGTGAAATAAAATAAGAAACAACTAAAAGTCAGATGAAGCAGAATTACTGTCCATGACCGTGAATAGTTTTTAGCTAATTTTCGCCCACATCGTCAAAATTACTTCGTGTGCAGGCTATATTCTGCGTTATACACCTTAACGTCAAAGCTCACATTTAGGCCTTGTTAGTTTTAAAACAAATATGTTTCGGCAAAGTAGTCTGCCTTCAGTAAACACGATTTTCTTCTTTGTTCTCCAGTATATGTTTCATCACCATCAACGGTTAACCCCCATTTTCTGAATAGTACACACTACTCTCTGCAGTGGAGTTGATATTTTGTTTTAGGTTGTAATGTGCAAATTTGTGGTTTGTTTACTGTCATCACTAACTAAGTGTACTAGCAAATTTACCTTTTAAACTCCCCAAAGTCACCCAGAAACCACCACCGAGTGAGGTGGTACAGTGGTTTGCATACTGGGCTCGCATTCTGGAGGCCGACGGTTCAACCCGCCTCCTGCCATCACTCCAGAAAAATATGCAAATGACGGGATGGTTACTTTGAAATTGGACTGCCGATTTCCTTCCTCATCCTTCCCTAATTGGATGGGACCGATGACCTCGCTGTTCGGTCCCCTCCCTCAAACGAACCAAACAATCAACCAACTACCACAGACACCATCATAAGAAGAACTTTTATCCCCATTTGGTATTTAAATAAAAGAACGAAAATGAGACGCATTGAAGCGAGCTTTGGCAAAAAGCAATAAGTTCTATACAAAGTGGAGTTCCATAATGGTCAGTGAAATGTTCTGTCAATTTTCTATTGAAGGATGGGAAATCATTCTTAACTGTCTATATGCAGACTTGAGCAATGAATGAAAATTTGTGCCCAGGTCGGGAATCGAACTCTGGTCACCTGTTTACTAATGTGTCGTACGAAGAAAAATACAAGTTGTAAAATGTGCTTAAACAGTGACCATGATTCACGAATATTCATCAGAAGATTTATATGGTCCCAAGGTATATAATTAATGGCTTTATTAAATGATGTCTTTTTGCGGTCATGTCATGCGTTGATTCCTCAAAGGAATCATGGACCCGTCAGTGTGATACTTTATATCAGATAAGAGGAAAAGGTATGGAAAACCGTAAGTACTGTCAATGCTACACACTGATGCCTCTCTGGTTGTCTGAACGACCTGACAAAGCGCTGTCCAATGATACTTACTGCCTGTCTTAAGTATTATTTAATGCGTTTAGAAAAATGTAATCAAGGATTTGGAAATTGTTTTCTTCGCCCTCTTCATCTTCAGCGTCCTATTTATTCTGGTTGTGAAGCCATCGTACACCTGTCACATAAATTCAAATGTGTGGCATATTTATGACAACATGTACCGGGACTACATTATCCCATCATCAAGAGCACCTATAAACATTTGCACTCTTCTCGGTTCGCCAAAGGACGATCTCGTATTGCATAGAGCTGGAATCAACAGAATGCCTTGCGAGTGTGGCACACCTATATTGGTCAGACAATGCGCACAGTGCTTGAAAGGGGATGATCGCCACACTCGCCTTTCACAATCAGGTAAGTTAGTCATGACCAAGCATTTTACTCCTCAGAACATTCCATGGATTATTCTACCAAGGAAATCTTGGCCTCCAAGAGATCCTTCTGGGATTTGCCTTTTAAGGAATGGGCTGAAATAGATTTATCAGAACATCTTATTAATAGCGATGGCGGGTTTCAACTGGATAAGGAATTGGACCCGATGTTTTCTTCATAAAGAAAGCATTTTGTGACTAATGACACGTCTAGCGAGAGTTAATTGTATTAACCTTGACATCTGAGTTTTAGCTCCGCGGCTGCGCATTCCGACAGAGAACGGGCTTGTAGCGCACCTAAGTAACACAGGCGGTGCAACGTTCGAAGAGGGTGCGCAGCTCAACAGAGGTCGCTCATGTAGCGGCTGGCCTAGGGCATTCATCTCTCCGCCTATTCTTGGCATGAAGTTAGGGATGTCAACCGTCAATCACACTGAATGGCGGTCAAGCGAAATATCGTGGCAAGAAGTCGACGTAATCCGCCTGCAATCCCGAAACTTCATGGAGTACTCTAGAATCGAAATTCGTTATGAATGCAATATCCATGTGCAGCGTGTCGAGTTGGTTTGTACCAAGTTGTTGCTTGAAAAGTAAGCGGCCCAAAGTAATCCTGAAGTAAATTCAAATATTACGAAATTGTACAGCCGCGATGCAGAAAAATATGCATATATCCTTCAAACTATGCGTGTGAATTGCGAATCTCTGAACCTAAATGATGTCAGGAGCTCTAAATAGTCTTCAGATATCACTGAAATATTTTTTAAGAATAGCCACAATATTTCTTGATATTTCTAGTGCTGTCCAGTGGGAACGCGTAGTGTAGAGAAATTGGTAGGGTTCTCGCGTGTAAGTGTGATGAAAAATCGTCGTCAAGTCTGGATGGTATTCTCAGATAAGTAGGAATACTGAATTTTATTTCAAATATACATTATAAATGAAATGACAGGCATCCAGCCAGGAAATGCATCATCCAGGGTATTCACCACTAGCAGCGTAAACTACTATTACAGTGCCATTATAGTTCGGTCTTTAATGAAAAACGGCATTAATATAACACAATGATTACTTAGATTTGCAGTGCTGGTGAAAAACAAGAACAAAGTATGGGGACAAGAGGGGCGTCACCCCACTCTCCATTGTTGCCAAATTTATTCAAGATGGCGGCGATGACGTCATCCAAGATGGCGGCATCTAGACTTTGAAACAGCGCATGCCGTCATCCAAGATGGCGGATTTTGGCGGGAAAATAGGCCAATTGTGCTACATCCACTAACCTAACCTCAAGAAATAATGGCGGGAATTTTGAATTTTGGCAGGGAAAGTAGGCCAATTGTGCTACGTCCGCTAACCTAAGCCTCCAGAAGAAAAAATGGCGGGAGTTTGAATTCCAACAGGATAATGCATGCAAAACCGTACTTCTCTTTATTATTATTATTCATTACTATTGATTATAATTTATTAACATTCATTATCATTTATTATTATTTATTATTATTTATTATCATTTATTATTATTTATTACTATTGACCTGCTTCCACTAGAAAATTCCCTCCAAATTCAAATTCCAACATGACAATGGCTGCAAAACCTTACTTTTGTTTATTATTCATTATCATTCATTATCATTTATTAGCATTCATTATCATTCATCGTCATTCATTATCATTCATTATCATTCATCGTCATTCATTATCATTCATTATCATTTATTATCATTTATTATTATTTATTTTCATTTATTATTATTTATTATTATTGACCTGCCTCCACAAGAAAATTCCCTCCAAATTCAAATTCCAACATGATAATGGCTGCAAAACCTTACTTTTGCTTGTTCTTCATTATTATTCATTATCATTTATAAAAATTCATTATCATTCATTGTCATTTATTATTATTTATTATCATTTATTATTATTTATTATTATTGACCTGCCTCCACTAGAAAATTCCCTCCAAATTCAAATTCCTACACGATAATGGCTGCAAAACCTTACTTTTGTTTATTATTATTCATTATTATTTATTAACATTCATTATCATTCATTGTCATTTATTATCATTCATTATAATTTATTATCATTCATTATCATTTATTCAAAAAAATGGTTCAAATGGCTCTGAGCACTATGGGACTTAACATCTGTGGTCATCAGTCCCCTAGAACTTAGAACTACTTAAACCTAACTAACCTAAGGACATCACACACATCCATGCCCGAGGCAGGATTCGAACCTGCGACCGTAGCAGTCCCGCGGTTCCGGACTGAGCGCCTAAAACCGCTAGACCACCGCGGCCGGCATATCATTTATTATTATAGGCCTATCTCCACTAGAAAATTGCGCCCAATTCAAATTCCAACACGAGATTCTCTCGAAAACTATACTTCTATGTATTATTATCATTTATTATTTATCCAAGATGTCCGATTTTCCCGGTGAGAAAGCCATTCTCCTTACATCCATAACAAAAATCTATCACAATTTCAAATCCCCAACACCAAATTGCTCACATGTACGAGCTTTCTCCATCACTTATCTTTTTTTCACTGGTAGCCTATCATAATCGCGTCAAATAATAAACTGCACTTATAGTAACGTAATTCACGTCCTTTGATTTTGCAGGGCGGAAGGGACTGAAGACTTTTTTTCAAGCAGTACGGTCATCACTTGTTCTCCAACAGAGTCAGCACACACATCTTTTATATCGCAGTGCAGTCACCATGACGTCTGCGCTCCAACTGAATTAGTTCAAATCCTCGCCGACCCCGGGCCAGCGCGTGGAGACATTGCCTCCGCCTGTCACGTGAGGCGGCCGGCCACTAGCGCGGGGGGCGAGCCCAGCGATCGCTCCCACGTCGTAAACGTGTTTTCGCTGGACACGCTGGAAGTTTTCGAGTTTGACGTCACAGCAGCCCCTTGTCCGCTCACAACGTGTGTTCGTCGCCTCCACACGTTTCCCGCCAAAATTGTCTCCCTCCGAGCTGAATCGCACAACGGTCGGCCGTTTCCCTGCAACACTTTCGGCGCAACGTTCAAACCAGTCAATGCCGACCACTCACTGTCCACCACGTGTCCCTGTGCGAGCGAGAACGCAGTGCTACACTTTTGGCGGCAAAGTTTGCTCGACAGTGGAATCCGCCATGACCATTGGACCGCACTAGAACGCTCGCTAATTGACTCTCCATCGCGCACGCGTAATAACTGTACAATCGCTGCGCCGTCGCCCCGCTTACGTCACACACCCTCCATACACGCGACGGACATAGCCTTCTGTAAATACCTGGAAAATGACTCTTTATTTCAGACATTACGGTCATGCAGGTGTGTTCCAACTGACTTCTCCATGCTCACACAGCGAAACTCCGGAGCGCAGCTGACGTACGGGCGACCGGCTGAGCCCGCTCCCTGGCTGGCTGACGTCAAGCACACCCCCACGGCCAGCGCGCCAGCCAGGCGGCGAGCGGTGCCTAAGGGCCCCGCCACAAACGGTCAGCCGCGCCCTCGAGCACTTAACGCTGGACACGATGGAATCTCTCGACTGCGTGCCGGACAAAGGGTACGTTTGGCGCCAGAGTTTCACCGACAGTGGAATCGACCGCGAGGCGTGCATGTACATAGAGACACAGAAAACAAAGCAAGCGCTCTCCGAATGTGGAGGTGACTGGATACGTCTTGGTTACATTTAGAGACAATTTTAGAACACAGAACGATAACTTATGTCTCGGTCGCATGGATGGATCTGACATAAAATCGAAAGAAATGCGAAAACTGATTAGCGCATAGATATAAACTAACCTAATATACACCGAAATGCGGAGAAAATGAGAATGTACTCGCTTATCTTCTGGTTCGCAGGGGGGGGGGGGGGGGGGGCATTTGTACATGGAGTGAAGTATGCGGCGACAAGAGGAATGGAGGAAAACCATGACATCGAAGTGAGCTGAATATTCCCAGCGGGGTCAGGGATTTTCTCTGCCTCTTGATAACTGGGTGTTGTGTTATGTCCTGAGGTTAGTTAAGTTTAAGTAGTTCTAAGTTCTAGGGGACTGATGACCATAGATGTTAAGTCCCATAGTGCTCAGAGCCATTTGAACCATTCGAGCTGAATAACGAAGGCAGTCAATTTTTTCTCGTTGAGTTCGTATTATAGTATATGTCTACTGAGGTAGCAGTGATACACGCGAGTTGAATACTGTATTTGATGCTTTTCAGGAGGACAGAGAATCAATCACGTCTAAACTTACATCTGTGTTAAATGATAACAGAGGGTGTACGGGATGATCGATTGAGACAAGGCTGCAACTTGGTACGATTCAAACGTTGACTCATTTATTCCAGAGAAGCAAAAGTTGCTGAAGGTAGTTTTTTTTTCCAGTATTCTGTTTGGATGCTTTAGTCACGTGATATAGCCAGCGTTATAGTCGTATGCGGCTACGTGTTCGCTATGTGGTTTAAAGCACTGTCTACTTGCGATCGTTAACGGTGAACCCGTCGGTTATCAGAGGACTTCCATCTCATGTGTGATGAAAGTTGACACATTCTTCTAAACGCACTTTGATTTACGCGATCCCCACCCTGTCGTATGCTTGGTGTAAAATCGAAACTTCAGCGTCATAACTAAGTTAGCTGTGGGTATTTGTGAGGGGCTGTAATCACTGTGTACACACTTACCCGACAGACGGGTGTTTACAGAGTTGGTGACGGGTTGATTTGTAATTTTCACATGTTGGACGCTGCTTTTATGCGTATCTGTTTGCTTGTAGGATTTACCGGCTGCTAATAAGTATCATTTTTATATAGACCTGATGGAGTAATAGTATTACTTCTGACTCGTGATCTGGCGTGATCATTGGGCACTACACATGTCCGCAGGGCTATATTGGGCTCGTATCATATAAAGGAAAAGTTTTACGATTGGGTTCAAAAATGGTTCAAATGGCTCTGAGCACTATGGGACTCAACATCTGTGGTCATCAGTGCCCTAGAACTTAGAACTACTTAAACCTAACTAACCTAAGGACATCACACATCCATGCCCGAGGCAGGATTCGAACCTGCGACTGTAGCAGTCGCGCGGTTTTACAATTGGGGTAGAGATAGCTCAGCGTAGGGTGACCGGGGAGAATGCTGTATGTCTGACTCTCTCTCTCTCTCTCTCTCTCTCTCTCTCTCTCTCTCTCTCTCTCTCTCCTACCGGAACCTTCGATGCACCGATCATGGACTCTAGAACAATACTTTACACATGATAGATTGGATGATTTAGTTAAAAATCTATCGGACTACCGTTGTGTATAAATATAGCTCCGTTCTTGTTCTTCTTAACTACACTCCTGGAAATGGAAAAAAGAACACATTGACACCGGTGTGTCAGACCCACCATACTTGCTCCGGACACTGCGAGAGGGCTGTACAAGCAATGATCACACGCACGGCACAGCGGACACACCAGGAACCGCGGTGTTGGCCGTCGAATGGCGCTAGCTGCGCAACACTTGTGCACCGCCGCCGTCAGTGTCAGCCAGTTTGCCGTGGCATACGGAGCTCCATCGCAGTCTTTAACACTGGTAGCATGCCGCGACAGCGTGGACGTGAACCGTATGTGCAGTTGACGGACTTTGAGCGAGGGCGTATAGTGGGCATGCGGGAGGCCGGGTGGACGTACCGCCGAATTGCTCAACACGTGGGGCGTGAGGTCTCCACAGTACATCGATGTTGTCGCCAGTGGTCGGCGGAAGGTGCACGTGCCCGTCGACCTGGGACCGGACCGCAGCGACGCACGGATGCACGCCAAGACCGTAGGATCCTACGCAGTGCCGTAGGGGAACGCACCGCCACTTCCCAGCAAATTAGGGACACTGTTGCTCCTGGGGTATCGGCGAGGACCATTCGCAACCGTCTCCATGAAGCTGGGCTACGGTCCCGCACACCGTTAGGCCGTCTTCCGCTCACGCCCCAACATCGTGCAGCCCGCCTCCAGTGGTGTCGCGACCGGCGTGAATGGAGGGACGAATGGAGACGTGTCGTCTTCAGCGATGAGAGTCGCTTCTGCCTTGGTGCCAATGATGGTCGTATGCGTGTTTGGCGCCGTGCAGGTGAGCGCCACAATCAGGACTGCATACGACCGAGGCACACAGGGCCAACACCCGGCATCATGGTGTGGGGAGCGATCTCCTACACTGGCCGTACACCACTGGTGATCGTCGAGGGGACACTGAATAGTGCACGGTACATCCAAACCGTCATCGAACCCATCGTTCTACCATTCCTAGACCGGTAAGGTTCAAATGGTTCAAATGGCTCTGAGCACTATGGGACTCAACTGCTGAGGTTATTAGTCCCCTAGAACTTAGAACTAGTTAAACCTAACTAACCTAAGGACATCACAAACATCCATGCCCGAGGCAGGATTCGAACCTGCGACCGTAGCGGTCTTGCGGTTCCAGACTGCAGCGCCTTTAACCGCACGGCCACTTCGGCCGGCAGACCGGCAAGGGAACTTGCTGTTCCAACAGGACAATGCACGTCCGCATGTATCCCGTGCCACCCAACGTGCTCTAGAAGGTGTAAGTCAACTACCCTGGCCAGCAAGATCTCCGGATCTGTCCCCCATTGAGCATGTTTGGGACTGGATGAAGCGTCGTCTCACGCGGTCTGCACGTCCAGCACGAACGCTGGTCCAACTGAGGCGCCAGGTGGAAATGGCATGGCAAGCCGTTCCACAGGACTACATCCAGCATCTCTACGATCGTCTCCATGGGAGAATAGCAGCCTGCATTGCTGCGAAAGGTGGATATACACTGTACTAGTGCCGACATTGTGCATGCTCTGTTGCCTGTGTCTATGTGCCTGTGGTTCTGTCAGTGTGATCATGTGATGTATCTGACCCCAGGAATGTGTCAATAACGTTTCCGCTTCCTGGGACAATGAATTCACGGTGTTCTTATTTCAATTTCCAGGAGTGTATGTGCTATTAAATTAAGGCACTTTGAGATCTGTTACTATAGATCGATATGGTGTGCTGAGCTCCAAGACTTGGTTACATTTCGAGAAATGTGGTGCACTTGGATGGATTAGGACTAGGAAAGCTCTATTCAGTCAAGAGAGGTGGAGTGTAGCTGTATTCGTCTGCTCGGTTGGGGAATAATTGGGTAGCGATGTTGCAGGGTAGGTTGGTCAATGCCGAGGTGAGGATGATCTTTTAACGTAAGAGGACTAGATAGCTCTGTGACAGCTATACGCATAGAGATTGATCGAGTACTATGCGCGAGGTCTTACAAATATGTATAGCGCTGTCTGGTATAATTTGATCGTCTTTATGTGTTCGAGAATTAAGTGTGAATGGACGTACTGAGCAGTCATCTATGAATGTTCGCAATGATACTTGCAAAGTAGAGGAAGTATGGTTTAGCTATGATACTGAAATTAAGAAAACAAGCTGTCACATGAATGGCCAGTGTTGGACTTACTGTAAAATTTTTCGTGATATCAGCTGTGACGGATAATATTACAGTAGATCGGTGGTGTCTTATCCATCGCATCTGTGCATTGGGTATCACATAATGATTGTCTGACAATTCTTGCTTGAGTTGGGGGACAAATTTTGGTTGATGGACCGCAACTTCGGGGTTGCTAGCACCGAAAACGGTGATCCCGTACTTGTGTGATAAATGACCAATCACTAGAAATGGAACGCAGAGTTATAAACTATTCGCTCACTGCGACATATGAGTTTAATTGTAGAGGTGGTCAATCACTTTCAAGGGAAGTCGCTACAACTTTATGCTATTGACTGTAAGACTATAATTTACAAGGTGCAAGGTATAGTTTCCTGTGAGAGGCTGTGCTTCAGTCCGTGTTAATGTCTGTTTAGAATCAGTCACTGACTTCGAAGTCGCGCCAGAAAGACGAAATACTCGGCAGTGTGCAAAAGCGTGTTAGAAAACACTGTTTGAACAAGGGCGAGAGGCAGCTTCTCATTCGCTTAGAGTATGGGTGATCAAACTTTAAAGGGGTCTCTGCAGCGTGTGTATATTTAATATGATCTTGTTCATATAGGCATCTGCAGTTTGAGGTGTCGGACTTGGCGAGCTGTTAGGAATTTTTGGATGGTGGCACTCTGAGTTACTGTGAATTCCGTTTGTCCGCGCTGGAGGTGGATCGCATTGGTGCCTTTGTGACTTTTTCACTGTTTGTGGTAGAGGATGAAGATGATAGCGTGTTGAGGATCTGTTGTATCTAGTTTGAGGCGTATAACATGGCGTGCATTTCCGGCGAATGGTCAAAACAAGGTCCTGTTCTAGTAACTGAGATCGTTCTGTTTATAGACAGATTGCAGGAGGTAATGGATATGTCTTTCTCCGACTTAAATTGCAGAGATCAGATGGGTGAAGATAAATGCATACTCATCTATGCTTAGAAAGGGAGAATGCTTTTTTATTAGTAAGTGAGTTTTGGCAGGAGTGAATATGGTTTTATATGTGAGAATGTTTAAGATTTGTGATGGAAATTGTCAGCAAAAGGTGAATGACGTCGGGTTGGCTGGCTGAGGGAGACACTGTTTACATGTCCTGTTGGAGATGCTAGTGGGAGATAGAGATCTTTGCTATTCAGGAATCCATTTGTGCACTGTATGTCGTTAGACAATAGTTGGAGAGCAGGTATAGGGAGAGCCCACTTCAGCATTCTGGTCCTGGGGCTGAGTGGACGACTGTTCAGATGGACAGCTACGTGGCTTTGACACTCGCTTTGTAAGGCGCTAAGGGATTAGTTTGAGCATTTAGTCCTTGTTTCGGTGGTTATTGGATTAAGAGCTGTAATATTGAAGGTCATGTCCTCAGCGGAACCGCTGTGTAATTGAGTAAGTGTGTTTACGTATTTGAAGATATGTTTCGCGAATGGTGATGTTAAGTTGATGGCGCAATTTAGCTACCACTGTAAAAAAATAGATGTCTGCTGCTGAAAGAAAGAAAGAAAGAAAGGGGTGACCTTGCCCCCAGACCTGATGAATGAGTTATTAGTTCAGAGCAAGTGATAGTTGAATGATGCTGTGTGTTCGGATATAGGAGTCTCAAAACGGCGGGGCGAGATTTTATTTTATGTGGAAATTTATGTAATCTATAGATTGTGATATTCGACCGCTAGTGACAACAGTTAAGAGCGGAAAAAATAGGTACAAATCGAGCGCTGGCAGAATGTTAGGGCAATGGTACTAATATTTAATTCAAGGTGGAGGTGGTAAATATGAACAAGGCGTTGAAAATTGTCGTATGTGCTTGATGCTCTGTATGAATGTTTGACTCTTTAATTGCGTTTGGTATTTCTGGGTGTGTGTAAAATTAATTTTGCTGTTGAAAGTCCGAGAAAGATGAGTTAATTGGTGTTTAGATAGAGACTACGTTTGTAATTCGAAAAGAGGGGATGAGAATGGTAAATTGATTGATGGACATGGTTTGTGGGGTGAAATATGAATATGAAGATAGGGTTGAGGACGTTTGCGTATGTTGATTGTGGGACGGGTATGAGGTTAGGTGCGGTGGGAGGTGTAAATTAGATCTTATTTTTTTAAAAAAATGTTGTAAAGTAAGAATAATATTGAGAAGGTTTTAGATGGCTGGTCACGCGACGAGGCGAGAGCAGGGATGTGTAGTTATGTTTAATTAAAGGGCCGTGTAATGTCGTGTGAGGAGCAATGCGCAGTGTGCTACAGGGTCATAGGAAGTAAAGACACGTGCTGCTATGATGTATCTATCGCAGGGCCGCACAAACAGGGAAAACTGCACGCGTGAAAGCGAAGTGTAGCGAGTGCCTGCACAGTGCATCGGTTCAACTCGGCATACTTCGCCTCAACTCGGCTTGCTAGGTGAGGCCGACGCTGTGCGCTGCCGAATGCGCTGCTAGACGGCTTAGTCAACATTGGAATACGTAAGCGCAAGACAATTACCGGAATAATGGAACCATCTGCTCCAAAAAAAAGGGAAAATTGCCGAAAGTCAATTTAAACCGGAATGGGAACTCTCCTACTTTTTTGTGCGTTGTGACGATAAAGCCAAATGTCTAATCTGTGGTACACTAATTACGTGCCGGCCGCGGTGGTCTAGCGGTTCTGGCGCTGCAGTCCGGAACCGCGGGACTGCTACGGTCGCAGGTTCGAATCCTGCCTCGGGCATGGGTGTGTGTGGTGTCCTTAGGTTAGTTAGGTTTAAGTAGTTCTAAGTTCTAGGGGACTTATGACCTGAGATGTTGAGTCCCATAGTGCTCAGAGCCATTTTTGAACTAATTACGTGTGTCAGAAAATCGTCTATTGAAAGCCACTACAGCAAATTGCATTCAGAAAAGTATAGTGATATAACAGGGGATGCCAGAGAGGAAGAATTACAGAAGTTGCAAAGTCTTGCAGAAGAGAATTCTGTATCTACAAACGAGGTTTGTTGCAAGCACTTTAGCATGTATATTTTGGTTAAAGGTCATGCGAAACGAAATAACATTTGTTTCGATTCCTTAGTTTTCGTTTTCGCATAAATTATTTCTAACATATCTTTTTTTTCTCTACTTTAGGGTGAAGAAGATGAGGGGTGTTGCGAAAGGAGTCTCAGAGCTAGTTACAAACTTGCTCTACGTTTAGCAAGAGCTGGGAGGCCATTTATGGACGGGCCATTAATAAAAAACATTATGTTGGACGTAGTAGAGACAGTGAATCCCACATTAGCTCCCGCGTACAGCAGAATACCAGTTTCCAGAATGACAATACATCGGAGAATCAACGACATTGCTGAGAATTTGCATGAACAACTGGCATCCAAAATTGAAAACTTCCTAGCGTACTCCATCGCACTTGATGAGTCCACGGATATTAACGACACGGCACAGTTAGCAATATTTTTGCGTGGCGTGGACGACGACCTACATGTAACGGAAGAGCTCTTGGATATGATTTCGTTGAAGGACACTGTTACAGGGGCGGATATTTTAGCAGCTGTTGAAATGGTAGCTGAAGGAATAGGAATCCCTTGGGAAAAGCTGTTTTCCGTAACCACAGACGGGGCACCAGCAATGTGCGGTAAAGCAAAAGGGTTTATTGGCCTGCTGCGAAAAAAACTTAACATGCCGAATTTACCTTCCGTTCATTGTTTTGCACACCAAGAGGCTCTTTGTGCGAAAGTTTCGGTCTTCAAGATGTGATGAAGGTAGTGGTGCGTATCGTGAACTACATTCGTTCTCGTGGACTCACTCATCGTAAATTCAAAGAATTTTTGATTTCCTTTGAAGAGGAGTATCCAGATATTCCCTACCACGCTGAAGTGCGCTGGCTGAGCAAAGGGAAAGTGATTTCCCGAATTTTTCGACTACGCCACACTGTGGCTCAGTTTTTGGAGAGCAAAGGACGTCCGGAGCCACTTTTTCATGACCATGAATGGGTAGCTCATTTAGGATTTTTAGCAGACATTATGGCTCTTCTAAATGATTTAAGTCTGAAACTCCAAAAAGAAAACAATCTCATCAACGATATGATCAGCAAAATAAATGCTTTCCAGTATAAACTGAAGCTCCTCAAAAACAACCTTTCAGAGAAAAATACGCAACACTTTCCTCAACTAGGTAAGCGAGATATGAATTGTACCTTTACTAAAACAGCCTGATTTTTATAGCCGCTCTGTGCAGGAAGGAGCGCGCTTTGAAAAATACGTCGAGGTGCTACAATCCCTTGAAAATACGTTTAACGACCGATTCCAGGTAATGTGCCGGTATATGACATACAGCTAAATAAAGGAAATTGCGTTACATATGCAAGTGTAACATTACATTAAAACCAATAGTACACATTACATGTTTATTAAAATCGATCGCATTTTAGTACTTCGAAACAACGGCTTACATTACTTTCATTTATTAACATTGGCTTTGTTATTGTTTCAGGAAATTACCTACCTGCAGCCAATTCTCGATGTTTTTGTGAAACCTTTTTCGATGGGTATTGAAAGTGCGCCTTCAGATTTACATTTCGAACTAATTGATTTGCAAAGCGATGTTCACCGAAAGGATGTGTTTTACGATACAAAAGGTTTGCTCCAATTCTACTAGAATTTGCCGAAGGAAGACTTTCCCAAGTTACACAGAGAAGCAGCGAAGATTATTTCTATGTTTGGTTCCACTTGTGTATGTGAAAGGTTTTTTTCTGTTTTGTCTTGTACAAAAACTAGATTGCGTTCGAGTATTTCTAATTGTGATTTAAAAAATTCTCTCAGAATTGCTGTCAGCCAATCTCTTGTTCCAGATCTTAGTAGCATAATTGTAAATAAAATAGAGAGCACATAGGAAGATACATTTGTATTGAAACCAAGTTTAAAATTGTTACCATTACAGTTATTATATAAATCTCTTTTGTTCCGGTACACCAAACTAAGCTCTCCACCTAGTGTACATTAGTATTTGGCAATGACGAAGACAACAGGGCAAAAGCTTTGAAACAGGTCGAGACAGGCGGCGCGAGCGACGCAAGCTAAGGAAGTGAGAGGCAGCGCTGTTGCGCAAATCCGAGGAGTGGGGGGTCTGCACCGTCGTCAACATAGTGCAGCCGTCTTCTGCACTCTGCACTGTGCCATGCACCGGTGCATGCACCTTGTGCGGCCCTGCTCTATCGTATGGAGGCTGCGCTTTGATAATTACGCTACGTTGATATAAAGTTGACTTTCACCCGCGTTCGGTGGTAGCGGCTCGGGTTTGTGATGCATTACGGTCCTGGACAGACGTATGTGTGTGCTTTGACCGGTGACGAGTGCGTTGACCGCGCCAACTCACGCTTGCGGAAGCCGAGCAGGGGCTGTGCGAGGTCTGAAATCAGACGGATGGGTGACTTCACGATCCTGTGTGCAGGGTGCGGAGTGGGGGTACCTGCACAAGTCGGCTGAGTTATTTTGCGAGCGGATCTGCAGGCTCTGCTATGCGTTATTAGAATAGGTTACGAGCACTGAGCGTATTATTTAGTAGCAGTTTGCTACAGTGCGTACTGAAATTATGATTGGGTGCGTGTCTGTGGGCTGTGCAACATGGCCCAGGGCACATCTGGGTGGGTGTTTTGTGATAGCGTGATAGATACACTGTATGGTTAAATAAGTTGTTCGAAAAAATAAATACAGTGTTATCAATGATTACACGCGCCTGCAGCGCAGATCAGAGTGACTGGTTTTCCCGTCACCATCCCGGTTGCATGCGAGTAGTAAATGTTTTCCCGACTGCGTTAATCGTGTGTGTCAACGAGCCATGAGCTATTCTGACAATAGTCGTGAAGGCAGGTCCAGACCTGAGACGCCGGCGGTATACAAGAGAAGGACAATGCAGCTTTCACATGTGTCGGCTGTCACGAGCGCTCGGAAGCTGAACTTGGCTGGAGACTCTGGAACTCCCTTCCCCGCCGATCACACGCACGCGCAGCCTGCCTTGGAGCGTAATCTAAGGCGCATAGGCGATATCAATTTCTCCGGTGTTAGGTGCGAATGCGGCTGTGTTGAGGTCATGTTTGGGGGGTGCCGAGCAGAGACTTTTGGTCGGTTTGGCAGTTGAGGGTGTTTGGGCGCGTCTGTTGCACTATTTTGTGAGCATGTCTGTGCAGTGTGCGATGCTTTATTTGGAGAGTTTAAGAGTGCAGAGCTCGTCTGCTGATATTGTGTACTGCATTATTTAAGACCTGTTTGCTATTGTGTGGTAAAATTAGGAGTTGTTTACGTGTTTGTGGCCTGTGTCAGATGACCACAATCGGATCAGTGCGAGTGTTTTGTGAGAAATATACTCCACGACTAAATAAAAGGGGCTCCAAATAAATAGAGTGCAGCCCTTCCTTACTTCCCCGAGCAGCACAGCGCAGTCTGAGCTGTTTTTGCGCAATAACGGCAATCTGGTCAGAATGTGATGAGTATACAAATAACTGGACAAATTTACCTGTAGAGGAATTACAGGTCTGGATTGGAATGAATATCTTGACGGGAGTGGTTGTGTTGCCAAATGTAGTGCACTACTGGAGTTCAGAAACTGCCTTATGTGAGCGTTACATATCGAAACCTATGAGAAGTAAAAGTTTGAAAAAGATATATCGTAAATAAATAAAGTACACTCGTTCCTCCTTCCATCAGCCTATGCACTGAAATTATTTCCGAAAATTAGTAGTTGTTTGGCTATTTGGAGGTAAATGTTTTGCATTATTTACGAGCGGTTCGCATGTCTTTAGGCTGTGCTATGAGCTATTTTTAACTGTTTACAATTAGCAAGCGTGTGTCTAGAACATTATAAATGAGTTATGTAGGAGTGTTTTGCAGGTCTGTATGATGTGTGACATGTCGGTGTGATGCATATACTCCATTACTAAATAAAGTAAATTAGTTCCTCCATCCATGGACGTAGTGCAGGGTGAGTCAGTTTACCAGTAACGTCTAGGAAGAGGTTGGGTGCTCGTGGCTTAGTTTGAAACAATTTTCTTAGGTTGGTGGCGGAAGCGCAAGTAAGCTTTGTTTACTGGCAGATTTAGACCTTGGTGCTGGTTCCTAGGAGGAGGGGGAGGTGGTGGTCTGGTCCTCAAAAAGTATTTGAAATTAGGGAGATGAACACGTTTGCATACGTATATGAAATTGTAAATTGTTTAATATAGCGGGGTGGTGAGAGTGAATTAGCGAGCGTTCTCAGGACGAGCAAATGCGCTGTTATACGGTCATGGTGGATTCCACTGTTGGTGAAACTCTGGCGCCAAACGTATCCTTTGTCCGGCACGCGGTCGACGGGTTCCATCGTGTCCAGCGTTAAGTGCTCGAGGCCGCGGCTGACCGTTTGTGGCGGTGCCCTGAGGCGCCGCTCGCCGCCTGGCTGGCGCGCTGGCCACGGGGGTGTGCTCGACGTCAGCCGGCCAGGGAGCGGGATCAGCCGGCCGCGCGTACGTCGGCTGTGCTCCGGAGTTTAGCTGTGTGAGCATGGAGAAGTCAGTTGGAACACACCTGCATGACCGTAATGTCTGAAATAAAGAGTCATTTTCCAGGTATTTACAGAACGCTATGTCCGTCGCGTGTATGGAGGGTGTGTGACGTAAGCGGGGCGACGGCGCAGCGATTGTACAGTTATTACGCGTGCGCGATGGTGAGTCAATTAGCGAGCGTTCTAGTGCGGTCCAATAGTCATGGCGGATTCCACTGTCGAGCAAACTTTGCCGCCAAAAGTGTAGCACTGCGTTCTCGCTCGCAGAGGGACACGTGGTGGACAGTGAGTGGTCTGCATCGACAGGTTTGAACATGGCGCCGAAAGTGTTGCAGGGAAACGGCCGACCGTTGTGCGATTCAGCTCGGAGGGAGACAATTTTGGCGGGAAACGTGTGGAGGCGACGAACACACGTGGTGAGCGGACAAGGGGCCGCTGTGACGTCAAACTCGACAAGTTCCAGCGTGTCCAGCGACAACATGTTTACGACGTGGGAGCGATCGCTGGGCTCGCCCCCCGCGCTAGTGGCCGGCCGCCTCACGTGACAGGCGGAGGCAGTGTCTCCACGCGCTGGCCAGGGGGTGGCGAGGATTTGAACTAATTCAGTTGAAGCGTGGACGTTGTGGTGACTACACTGTGATATCAAAGATGTGTGTGCTGACTCTGTTGGAAAACAAGTGATGACCTTACTGCTTGAAAAAAAGTCTTCAGTCCCTTCCGCCCTGCAAAATCAAAGGACGTGAATTACGTTACTATAAGTGCAGTTTATTATTTGACGCGATTATGATAGGCTACCAGTGAAAAAAGATAAGTGACGGAGAAAGCTTGTACATGTGAGCAATTACGGTGTTGGGGATTTGAACTTGTGACAGATTTTTGTTATGGATGTAAGGAGAATGGCTTTCTCACCGGGAAAATCGGACATCTTGGATAAATAATAAATGATAATAATACACAGAAGTATAGTTTTCGAGAGAATCTCGTGTTGGAATTTGAATTGGGCGCAATTTTCTAGTGGAGATAGGCCTATAATAATAAATGATAATGAATGATAATAAATTATAATGAATGATAATAAATGACAATGAATGATAATGAATGTTAATAAATAATAATGAATAATAATAAACAAAAGTAAGGTTTCGCAGCCATTATCGTGTAGGAATTTGAATTTGGAGGTAATTTTCTAGTGGAGGCAGGTCAATAATAATAAATAATAATAAATGATAATAAATAATAATATATTATAATAAATAATAATAAATGATAATGAATGTTAATAAATGATAATCAATAATAATGAATAATAATAATAAAGAGAATTACGGTTTTGCATGCATTATCCTGTTGGAATTCAAACTCCCGCCATTTTTTCTTCTGGAGGCTTAGGTTAGTGGACATAGCACAATTGGCCTATTTTCCCCGCCAAAATTCAAAATTCCCGCCATTATTTCTTGAGGTTAGGTTAGTGGACATAGCACAATTGGCCTATTTTCCCGCCAAAATCCGCCATCTTGGATGACGGCATCGCCGCCATGTTGAATAAATTTGGCAACAATGGAGAGTGGGGTGATGTCCACCTTGTCCCCCTACTAGTATATTGTTCTATACATTTCTCTAGACTCTGGCAAGAACACAGTTTTACAGAACTATGTGGGTAGTTACTGCGTACAGTACACATCGCTATACTATCCGTAGCATTCTGAACTACGTTCCTGGGATTATGGCAAAGACACGATGCCGTTGTGTACTGATATAATGCGACAAGCTAGATATATTACTGAGTTTTCTCGGGAAGGGAAAGAACAATGTGATTTGCAGGGATCCAAAATTCCAGTGAGAACATTCATCTTTTGTATTTGGATAAAAACATATGAAAACTGTGTCAGCGCTCTCTCTCGGCAGTCTTCCCCGGTCAGGTCTATGCAATACCTTTAAACTATAGCAGTGAATGATATTTAAATCTATACTCAGTTGCGTGCACTATAAGCGCCTCTACATTCCATTAGAGTTTCGGTCGACCAGGCTACAAGAGTTAAGTTACCATGTACTGTACGCAATGAGTTTTAAAACTATGTAAATTTGGTTGAAGTGTTCCATTTTCGTGTCCGTTAGTGTACACTTTAACTTTCTGCGCCATTGTTCCCACAAGACTAATGAGAAATCATAGAAGATAGGGGATTGTTCACTGGACGTTAATGCGCAGCCAACAATCTATACAGAAAACCGACTATCATGCTGTTTCAATACTACGAGTCGTGATTAGTTGGAAATGTACGCAACAGCGTTGTCAAGTACGCGAGTAATAGCTGTACTTCCGCTACTTAACCATTTAATGACCGCCATGATAAGGCCGAATGACATGTCAGTTTAGCTAACTAAACAATCTCCATTAAACAGTAAACAAAAACGGGCGTACTGACAAATTACTCTTAATATGAATGATTCGCAATCGGCAGTGTTATTTACCGCGAGACGACTTTTTCCTACGTACATCAGTGTAACTGGACTGACATTTGCGCCTTAGAACAACTATAATTAATTGCAAGGCATTATTTAAGCCGCACCTGTTTAACGCTGCAGCACCTGCTTTCATTAGCTGTCCCCTCTACATCCGCCGGTGATAATCTGTTGAAATGAGTGGGTCATAAGCGGCGGTTATCAGTACAACATTAGGTAACTTTGGAGATCGTACAATACCCGTACTGAACATTTGTGAACAGTGTACATCTTAAGATGTATAACGCCTCTAGGTGAGCAGTGGGGCAATAAAGGAACCGCATTTTGATGTTACAAAGCACGCCAGAAGATATAACGTCGTATTAAAACCTCATACCAAAGTTTCCCAACGAGTCGCCGCGAAACCTCTCTTCTGAATGAATGCAGTGCTGATTCGTGAGGACAGAAAACTAAAGTGTGAAGATGTTGGTTTAAGGTGCTACTTGCTAGCGACGCTCCCAAGCTTCGCAAGGGTAACACTAAGTGTTTACAGCCGCACGACTGGTCTAGCGTAGCAGCAATAGTTTATAAATGTTGTGGACAAACTTTCACATCAAGGCATTGTATAGAATATCTAGACAATGCACAGAACGCAATTTGCATGAGAACGCTATGAGAAGAAGTGGCCATTTTAATGCCCTCTAATAACTTTCTGATGTCTTGACAACACTTTTTCATTAGTTGCAAAAACGCCTTACGCGTTTAGACATTCGGTCATTTTCGCAGGCTATAATGTGCAATATGAAACTGGTTACCAAAAGATATGAAAATATGTTAGATTTTATTTCTTTCTCTTTATCTTACCAATGTTATTTCAATCAGTAGACACATTGTATCTCGTCAACATTCTCAACCAAGCCACAAGTGCAAAATGCTACCCAGGGACAAATTAGAAACAAAGTGGATTAACCGCTAGGCGGCGGTAGATACACAGTGCGCCGTGCATTTGTTTGCTCACAACTACCTTTTTTCGTCATTACATCGTATGGAGCAATTTCACCAGTAAAAATTTCGTGCAAATCGCTTTACAGTGTTTTAAAAAAAGTTTTTTTTTACTAAACAGTGCGCAACCACGTTTTTGAACGGTCGAAAATAATACATTGGAAAAGGCCACTCGGATGAATACATGAAGCCAATGGGAGCAAATGCATAAGCACCGTACAGGAAACTCAAGCCATTTGAGAAGGCCCAACCTCGGAACGCCGTACATCAGCGTCATGAATAGTATACGGCAACCATCCACATTGACTTATCTAATTAAAATTCCTTGATCCCCAAAGATCACTTTAACTAAAACACAATCCTAGGTTACAATCACATGAAAAACGGTACTTTATTAAAGCTAATGATTCACTGACAATTATGCAACCTAATATAAATTACTCTCATTTTCTCATATTACATATTAAAAGTATTTAGCTAGGAACTCTACAGAGGGCCTACAACTTTTTGGCGGGATGTTGATGTAATTTTAATTCAATATTGTTCCTCAGAAATGTGGAAAGTGCCTGAGTATTATGTAAAAAAGTGTGAACACAGTCAAATTATAAAATTGCGTTCTTATTTCCTTATAGCAATCGTCTCTTTGAAAAACACTGTTTCTGGGAGAATTGCCTCTCATTATCTGCAACGCTTCATAAAATCATTGTTTCTGAGCATTACCAACCAGACCGGGCGAGGTGGCGCAGTGGTTAGACACTGGACTCGCATTCGGGAGGACGACGGCTCAATCCCGCGTCCGGCCATCCTGATTTAGGTTTTCCGTGATTTCCCTAAATCGCTCCAGGCAAATGCCGGGATGGTTCCTTTCAGAAAGGGCACGGCCGACTTCCTTCCCCGTCCTTCCCTAACCCGATGAGACCGATGACCTCGCTGTCTGGTCTCCTTCCTCAAAACCAACCAACCATTACCAACCACGACAAGAACACCATCATCACATCCATCATCCATTTGAGGTAAAGCGACACTCTGACACAACTGAGTTCCACGAGGACTGAACTGTTACAATGACAGTATCTGTAGACCTGGTAATTGTCAAAATATTTACGTGATCTTCCATATTTCGCCTTAAACGTAATTGGAGCGCTGTTAAATTTTAGGCATGTATTGAACAATAAGATGCCCTTCGTTCCCTAGCTAACGATTTCCGATATTCTGTGTATTGGCTATACATTCCATAAAACGCCAAAGTTCACAGTTTGCCGGTAACATATACATAAAGCATCCTCGTGAATCACTCTGCCGATTAGTGAAAACCATATCAGAACCTCTACAATAGTCTCTGAGGTTATGTTTCACTTGCATACAGAAAAGTGCGGCGAAGGATTTTAAGTGTTATATATATGCATGTAGAAGACTACCGTAACTGAGTGACGACTTGTGATGGCGTAGATGTCGGTATGTGATACCAATGTTGACGACAAGGTGCTGGATCCGATAAGCTGCAGATGACTAAACACACTGAAATTATGACTTCTGGGACAGCAATGCTAACATCAGAAAAACTCGAAACTATCATGAGGGCGATCGAGGCAAGCAGGTATGTCCTTCAGATGCCATGAACGTCGAAATGATTGAATCCGACTTTTGTTGTACCAGTGCCCCGACTACAGTACAAATTGCTATGATTGAGCCAAAGATCGGAGCGAATAGGAGTGTCGTTCGAATCTCATCCGATAGTCCCACTTTAAGTTTTTATTTAAATAATTGTGCGTAAATCCAACGATTATTTCTTAAAAATACTGCTTCAGGTTTTTTCTCCGTTCTTACAGTCGCAAAAAATAAACTGAAAGGAGTTCCGCTTACGTCTATTTTAGATGGGCCAGGTGTATCAATAGGATGTAATTTTAATTTTAGCGTTGTTAATAATTATACTTCCATGATAGTTTAATGATCTGGACACCACAGCGACACTGATTCTTGTATTTAATGAGAGAGGCTACAGGAATATACTGTGAACCAGTACTCATAAGAGTAGCGTGATGTGTAAACAGTAACGCATATTAACATTTACTCTATAAACGAATGAATTTAGAACAAACGATGGCTTACTGCAACGAAATGACATCCTTATTGAGGCAGCTGGTTCAACAGTACTCACTACTTAGCATAACCAGACAAATCGTTGTATCGAACAAGTAGATAAACCAAGTTCATATTACAAGACCATTCGGGTACATAACATGAAGGAAGGATAAAATTCACAGGATATCGTTTTGCCTCCAGATACCTGCTTGTTCACAGCTAAATAATTTACAAATTTTTCACAGTTTGTATTCAAGAAAGTCAGAAACCTTCCTTTTTTTTAATGGTTTATTGTATGGCACAATCACTTAATTTCAACGAGGAATTGCAGTTTTCAACGACACCAACCGACTTCAGATAATAAGAGGAAACGTTGTTTTAGTTTCAAGCACTTGGAGGAATAGCCACTGACGTGTTTCAACAATCACATTGTGCGTGGTGGAGGATATCACATTCTTGTATTAGACAGCACGTTCACTTCTCTTTCTAGGAGTTTGCGCCGCACGGGGTAGCCGCCTTGCCACGGTTCCTGCGGCTCGCCCCGTCGCAGTTTCGAGTCCTCCCTCGGGCATGGGTCTGTGTGTGTGTTGTCCTTAGCGTAAGTTAGTTTAAGTTAGATTAAGTAGTGCGCAAGCCTAGAGACCGATGACCTCAGCAGTTTGGTCCCATAGGAACTTACCCAAAAATAGGACGTTGCGTGAGAATAAAAATTCCTTTGTGGTTTTGTTGTGTCGCTAACTAGGCTGAAAGGCTAACAAATGTTCTCAGTAGCATGCGTAATAATATCATCTTCACTCTCGAAAATGAAGCACATAAAAAATTAATTTACTTCATGTGACAATATCCAAAGTAAATAATAAACATGTTTCTCAAATTTATTGTAAACTCACCGACAGTGATGCTATTACAAAAAACATCTGTCACCGTACACAACACAAAATATCATTCTTCAGTCTTACTCAGTCCTCTTAATGACTGGAAGAAACTGCACACAGGGATGGATACAACCAACATGTAATTAACTAACTTCACAACAGAAGTGAAAATAAGTCTTTCACTTCTACTAATGTGGTCTTACACGAACAAACACACGCATTTGATTGCACCATTTTCATAGGAAAAATTTCGTAAGAAGTTGCTAACCTTTCTCCTAATACTGGTATCAAAGTATCCTTCAGCACTAACAATAAGTCACAGTGGCACATCATTTGCAGTACAAGACAAACAGCCAACGTCACAGCAAATCGAGTGTTGAAAAACTTTTATGTGACAGTTGCCCACCGGATATATTGGTCAGACAGGAAGGTACTTCACTGTAAGGCACTTGGAACACAACAATGCCCTTTGGTTAAGAAACTCTGAGAAATACACTACAGGAACACAATTCAAAGAATATGGCGACTCAACCACTGTCATTAATAGCATCTTTCAAGTTCTACACTTCCTCACCAAAGGAAAGAAAGTGAATCTCGTAGAAGAACTTGAATGTACCCACAAGGATCCAACTCACCATATCTAATTCTCAATGAACAAGCAGACTTAGCAAACTAGTTATTTCTAAACAACTTTCGTGAATTATTTGGAAACAAAACTTATAACTGAACGTCCTCTCACAGCCACCAACGGTAAAAACTTATATTATTAAACTACTTAGCATATAAAACAATTTCATATAAATTACTTGATTTGTTTAGATTTTATGACAGTCCATCTTACGAATATAGCTACATTTACACTCACCAACCTTTTATGTATACATTTTTAATCTGTTTTATATAATACGTTACATACCAAACATTGCTCCCACTGAAACAAAACAAAGCTGTACCTACATCTGTACACCACTACTGGTAACATAAGTATACACATCATACAAAAAGTCACATATCATTATTTAACAGTGACTATGTAACACATTATTTGAAAGAAACTATTTATCATTCACTGCCTGACAAGAAAATAGAAGCGTCCAGAAAGGGAGGAGAAACCAACGTTTATGGGTTGAGAGGATATGTGATGTTATTTCAGCGATTTACAAGTCGAGTCAAGTTTACAAAGAACTTGTCAGTAGGAGTCCACTCACAAGTATAGCACTGCACCCCGCCAACCGGGATGCATGCACTGATTCAGTTGTGAAGTGTGTCACAACAATGCTGTATATCCTCCTGAGAAAAACTAACCAGAAACTTTTGTAACAGGTCCTTGATATCCTGTATACTGACTCAGAGACAGTGTTGATGTTCTAGCTAAACCCGCACATGTTCTATCGGGGAGAAAATGCCCGTTTGAAACTTTGTCAGGTGCTGATAACGCTGTCTCGAACATGAACACGGCATCTCCGGGTCCTTCACAGACTTCTCTCAACATCTGACGCTTTTAATTCCCTTTATACACCCTACCAGGCCTCTTAACAACACAGAACACCAACAACACCAATGCACTCAGGTGGCTGTTCTACCTGTCACAGAGAGAACTCTAATTTCAATCGCTTACGAAGTTACATGGACATCTGATCATTTCTTCTGGGTGCTTCACTTTCTTTGTCAGTCGGTGTATTGTAATCCAAGAATGTATTTGGACGACCACGTATCAATTTTCAGATCGTAGTGATAGATTTTATGCTTTCGTGAGCGTAACATCTCTGTGCCACTTAGCTCTAATCTCTATGAACATAAATTCTGTACTCCAACGTAAGTTGCGAGTTCAATTCTGATCTACAGTTAATTCTTTGATTAGCGTTAAAGTGTAAAAAGTGGAACATTGTCGTTCAAATGATTAGATTTGGACCAACGCACTGTTACGATTTGTTTACAATGATTCTTTTGTTGACATGTGGGCAATGGCGATTTGGATACTCCAAAAAGTAAGTATATTCAACTCTTATCACAATGCCAACTCCAAAGGTTTCTTTTATATCTCCCTTTCCAGCATCACATTTACTTTTCTCATGAACAGTGAACAACATGAAAGGTGGAAACATGAAACGAAATATATACTCAGCTGAAGACGGGCGAAAGCCCGAAGCCGGGTGTGACTTGCGTAAACTGAGAAACTGAGAGAAATCCACCAAATCCCTCTAATACACTTTTCTGAGCATTGTTTTTAACTACTTGTTTGCAAAGCTAGTATAGCTTCTTGAAAGGAAGGACGTTATCAGATCTTCATAATGATATATGCCCACATTCTTTACTTCTTTAATAAGCCAACTAACATGGCAATTCAGACAATGGATAACGAAGAGGTTACATTACTGAACATAGGAAGATGCTGCTGTGTTGCACCTTGACAGAGACATCCCCTTGCCAAGATGATAAGTCGTTTAAGATTAATTTCTGTCAGTTCGTTCAGTGTAAGCATAAGCAGTTACCAGTAAGAGCATTAGTAATTGCAATCAGCCTAGTAGCTATCCTCTCTTTACTATCACATATATGTAATTAGACGCCCGTTTTAATATGGAGAGGGATAAGAAAGACATATTTTGTTAAAATAATCGTATTTTCTGCCTGGTATAATATACGCATGATACGGATTTCACTTGACTCGCGTGCCTTTTTGGGAAGCCAGCCTGTTTGCTCCTCGGACAATGGAGACTGGCACTGAGCACTATGAGACTTAACTTCTAAGATCATCATTCCCTTAGAACTTAGAACTACTTAAACCTAACTAACCTAAGGATATCGCACACATCCATGCTCGAGGCAGGATTCGAACCCGTGACCGCAGCGGTCGCGCGGTGCCAAACTGTAGCGCCTACAACCGCTCGGCCACTCCGGCGGGCTAGTGGAGAATCCTTCCATGTAATACACTAGGTGAAGAAAAAAAGCCGCACTTGGCGGTCGACATGCAATTCCTCATCCCAGATCAAGACAAGAGTGTATCTAGCAAACTTAGTCCCGCCAGTAGGTTTAATAGAAATGCGATAAAGAACGAGGCTCTGACAGCGCTGAACTGTGTGCACTGTGGTCAAGAACGGGCAACATGAACTCTGCGCTGTGCTGGCGCTGTTCCATTAGCTCAGTGGGTCAGTCTGACCTTAGCGGTCGCCCGGAGAGGACGTTCGCACTGAGGCCTGTGGAGTGTGTGAGCTCGTGTTTGTTTACTTTGCGACAGCCTGCGTGCCGGCTTCGCGGATAGACATCATGGCAAATAAGTTCAGGAAATGTACATTACGTTTCAACTTTTGTCCGTAATATGACCGACCAAAAGACTTAGACGTGGAATGCGAAGATCCCACCATGGGAACTTCTGGGTATCAACCTCTCGATTCTCAGTAATACCGTTTGAGTTAAAATGATCAATGACGCTGCGAATGAGAGCGTATTAAACGCTACCGAACAGTGACTCCGTTTCCATTAAACTGACGTTGACGTCGGCGTAGTCAAAGTCGAACAATTAGTACCTGTAGAGGACGCCACAGCGGCTTTCTGGCCACGTGGCGCTGCTCGTGATCATAGGGCAGAACGCTGGGCTCACTTCCGTACATACACCGTTCTTAACAGGGTGCATCAGATCCCAATTGATCTGCACAACCATTTTCTGACTTATCTGACCATCAGCCCCATATATGTTCTGGGAGTGGGAAAGAGGGCCGCATCAGATTTGAATGTCTGCAGCGACGTATAACGCCGCTACCAACTGGTGGCCGACGCTGATGTCGAACGTGACTCCATGGTCGACTTTATATTTGTCCCGCCGGCGGCCTTTCTCCCTCATCGGTGCGACTCCCTCCCGTCTTCGGACACGGAAGGACAGATGCGTAAACAACGCTCCACTAAACGAAGCAAAAGGAGGCGTCGTACGACGTTGGAAAGGGACTCTTCTCCCAAATCTTTAACATATTGCAGCACGTCAGCAACCGTATATGTATAGAAATAAACAATTTTTACAGCCTTCAGTTGCAAGGTAATTTTTACTCGTTTACCTAGGTTTCGATTCCAGTAATGGAATCTTCTTCAGAACAAAAAATTAAATTATTTTGAGAGCCAAACACTGGCCATGTCACAGATTAAAAATTAAAACAATAAAGACGCATAATCATAAGGTTATGTCTCTCAAAATTAAAACCATTAAGGCGAACGTAGACGAAGCTACGCCGGCCAGAAATAAGCTTATTTTAATTTTTAATCTGTGACATGGCCAGTGTTTGGCTCTCAAAATAATTTAATTTTTTGTTCTGAAGAAGATTCCATTACTGGAACCGAAACCTAGGTAAACGAGTAAAAATTACCTTGCAACTGAAGGCTGTAAAAATTGTTTATTTCTACTCTTCTCCCAGTTCAGACGATACACTACCAGGCGAGCAAATCATCGTTTCAGCGTCTGAGACTATGGACGACGGAGTCGTCAGTGTTTCTGTGGGACGGCGGCCCTCTTTGGCTCTCGCATCGACGGAACGGTATGTTCCCCCCTCTGATGTCGCTATCGAAGAAGGAACGATACCAGCTGATCCGGCGAAGTCGGCAAGCGTTGAACACATAAATACCTCTGTAAAGGAGCCACTGCGGGCGTGGAGCGATGATTTTGAAGAAACAGCAGATCCCTTACGGGAGTGTCCGCTGTTAGGCGAGGCGATGTGCCGATGTCACCTTTTGCTCAGTGCGAGGGGCGCCGGCACCGCCTGCCGTCGGGTTTCCCCCTATCCTCACAGCAGCGACCTGCAACACCCACCACAGTCGGGCACAGCTCCACGTATACCGTAAGCTAACACTGAATTCCAGTGGCGTCAGTTTCGGTACTAGACTTTGCACTGCTACAGAAGGTACATTTAGCAGCGCTACCACGGATAGCATGTAAGGGGTCCGTAGGCCCTTACTATAAGTTTGCACTCGGCACAGGTCGATAGGGCAAACAATCGATAGTGTCGGCTTGCGAGAGCGAGTGTGATTTGAAGTCTGTTCCCAGGTCGCGAGCCGAGCCGTGCGGAGGCCGGTTGCTGTGATACAAGGCTTACCGACAAAGGGAGTGGCCATCGCCGCGGTTTAACCCCTTTGTGTTAGAATAATACGGGAAAGTGAAAAAGTATAATTACGAGAGTGATCAGTGATATTTCTGTGCCGATATTTGTGGTTTCGCTTCTACCGCGCCGGCATCATTTGGATTGCAGTGTTGGATTGCAGTGTTGGATTGCAGTGATTGTATTTAGCGTGTGACGATTATGAATAACGAAGAAGCCTGAGCTGAGATTAGCCGTAATTAAACATGTACGACGAAGGCAGTGGCTGTCTCCTTTTTCTTGTGTTTTTGAGACGAATATAGGTTCTTGATTAATGCAGCTGTGTTGGCGTTCTTCTTGTCACCAGACATTTCATTATTACAGCATTTGAGAAGGACAAAAATGGAATGTAACAACTCCGTAGCAGTCAAATCCGATTGCCAGCCCCATTAGGTACACGGTCACATCAATTAATTATTATTTGGGCTGCTATCTGATCCCGATCGAGCGGGATACGTAAATCGGAGGTGTTACAAGCACAATATCACTTCTATGCCTCTCACGGAAATCACCTTGGCCGTTCAGTGGCTGTGAATATACTCGAACAGATCCTGATAAATGGCGTCATGTATCTTCCGTCTGCCAGCGATACGGCGTTTGTGATTCACTCCAAGCATGTCATTAATATCTATGCGCCTTCTAGTACTGGGTATCGGTGTGAGAGGGCACGATTTTATGACGAGGAAATGGCTCTTCTGTTCTTATGTCGCCATGAAGAACTTATTTTTGGAGGATACATTAACAGCATACTCGACAGGAAAGATCAATACCCAAATTTTACAACGTGCCAGGAGCTGCGTCTCATTGTCAGTTCTCCAGCCATACGGGATAACTGGAAGGTACGGCACGCAGACGACCCGAATTCCATGCGGCAAGTTGGTTAGACCGCATGTATGTCTCCCAAGGGCTGGTTGAAGCGGTGCTCGATTTATAGGGCTGGTCTTTGGTGTTTTGTGACCACTGCACTTACGTGTGTACACTACTTCATCCCTGGCAGGAGGTTTGGAGGAATCGGGTGCCATGGAAACTCAACATACACCATCTGCAGGATCCTGATTGTCGCCAACGTAGCACTGAGACGTGTTCAAGGTACGAGTGTCGTCTCCGATCCAACGCATCCATGGTGGACTGGTGGGTGAAATATCAACCAGTGCTCCATCGCACAGTCATCATTTGCCACAGGGAGGTGGCCTCTTGGCACAGGTGCCCTACAGACTTCTATTTCAACGCCCTGGACGACTTTGCTGGTCAGTCACCTCACCAGAAAGTGCACAGTAGGCTTCAGGAAAAGCTAATAGCAAGTACTCGCCAAAACTACAGGGTGCTGTAGTGTATGCCTGTAGACCTGATGTGGTATGGTGATAGAATCCCTCCATGCATCACATTGTGCACGATTACAGACACCACAGACCAAACTTACTTATTGAACACGAAGATAACCACGTGCAGCGAGTCACCTGCCAAGCAGATTTAGTCAATTGCTTCATCGAACATTATCGCCGATGATGTCCGCCCCAATAGCTGATTGGTCAGCGTGACGGATTGCCGTCCTACGGGCCCGTGTTCGATTCCCGGCAGGGTCGGAGATTTTCTCCGCTCAGGGACTGGGTGTTGTGCTGTCTTCATCATCATTTCATCCCCATTCGGCGCGTAGATCGCCCAATGTGGCGTCGAATGTAGTAAGACCTGCACCAAGGTGGCCGGACCTGCCCCGCAAGGGGCCTCCCGGCCAATGACGCCAAACGCTCTTTTCCATTTCCATCGCCGATGATAGGGCTCTCTTGGTCATCGACCCTATCGCCTCGGATATTCCACGCGCCCTCACACTTTAGGGTGGAATTACATTAATGGAACCTTTGACCTCCGAGGAGGTCACTGCATCTTCTGGGATGCACTGTGCAGGCCGTCAGGCGTCGGCGGACTCCCTACTGAGTTTTATGGTACTTTTTGTGGTAACGTGTCTACATGATGGACGGAGATGTGAATGAACTGAACACGTCTGCTGCTGAGATTCAGCAGATTTTATCGAGTACACTATTTTACCGACTCATAAGCCGACACCTGGAATTACTAGAGCCCACTACCGCCCTATTACATTATTAAATAATGATTACAAGATTTTTCGCAGTTATTGGGATGTGCGATGCAGATTTCTCTTACCAAGTGTCCTCTCCACCAACCTAACACCGACAGGTGGCACAGTTAAAGTCCAGACAGCCGCTGGAGTCTGACGAGACGTGATTGTGCTGGCGGAGGCGTGCAAACCTCGGCAGCGATCGTGGTTGTAGATTTTGACAGCATGTTTGATAGGATGCTCCATGTACTTCTATATTCTATCTTAGAACCGATGGGCTTTCCTGCCCACTTCATCAGCTTCCCTTGGCGGCTCTTTAGCAGCATGCTTTTATTGGTCAAGGTCAATAGGCGTGAGGCAGTGAAACGTGGCAATGTGCTGTGCACGAAAGACAACGCTTCAGATAAGCAATAGTTTTAAGAACTTCATTCAATAGCTAAGAATACGAGGTGGTTTCTGAAAGAAGCCCGACTTTTTTACGGGCAATGAAACTAAAGCTACAGCCTTTTTAATTAAGCGAGTACTGACTAGAAAGCAGCGGTACAGCAGATGGGCGGAGGGCCAGAGTGAAGGTAGCGTGCCGACGGGTTACGGAAAGAGCCGAGTCGGGCACGGTGCGCCAGCACGGTGACTTGCAAGAACCTGAAGGCAGAAGGACACAGAAAAGCTAGAGGTACTTTAGAAATACGATGCAATATCCACAGGGGCACCCCTTGGGGCACAAGTGCACACAGCATGCCATTGTTGAGGATTAGCTGTTTGACCGGGGAGCAGTACGTATGGTCGGCAGTTGCACTCCCGCAAGATTACAAACTAAGCTTTGCTTTTTGGCTAAACCTGAATAAGACCATGACAAAGTAACGTTCACGTAGGTGGTGAAGTTATTTGACTGTGAATGAATGTTTATCTTAATATGTGACAATTACTGAGGCATAGACGCAAATAGTTAATTGAGCAAAACTCACTGCGTGCAACAACACGACAGTAACTGAACAGGGTAAGCCAGCTGCTGTGCCCGCTCCTGCTGTTGTAGTTCTGTTTTTGTTTCTGCCAATGATCATTATGACCAACTGCTTATGATAATGCTTATTTTTATGTGATGTATCAAGTGTAAGTAAAGACCGAATTCCGTGGCGTCCTCTAATACAAGATCCTGGCCTTGTGCGTGAAAATACGGCGTGACAGCTTAGTGAATTATATTAATAGACCACAATTGGGATTAGCCTGATTGAGACAACAACAAAATGCAATTGGTATCCGACAGTGGTCTTGATCCCACTTAGAGGAGCATAACCGACTGATCGCTATCTGGCTGGATTCTGGCGTGTAAACTACGATTTTGCAATTTGTTTGTAATAAATTGTATCAAAGGATTTTGAGGTCAACGTGTCTCTAGAATATAACTGTTTTATCATAGCTGCGTTGCATTATTTAGTAGCACCGAAATTCCTCTCCAAATCCTCGGTTCTACGCATTTGCTAAGTCCAGAATCCACAGAGTGCCGAATAACGTACTTGTGGCTTAACTGCAGGTAAGCGTAGGTAATATTACAGGCCGAGAAAGTGCAGAGGCTGACTACGCTGCCACCGCGCAGGTAAGTCACAAAGAGGACCTGCCATGCACCCCTGTAAATCTACCGATTACCGTACAGGACAGTCCAAGGGGTAGAGCATGCGTTATAACTTAGGGTTTGTCATTCCGCAGAGGGGATGCTACAAAGTGGTACATCGGCCTAGGGAATGTTAGAACGGGTCCGATACCGATCCATTGGTTGGTCCTCCAAGGCTGCCCTCTAATGCATGTACCTTTATGCAATGGCACTGGAGCCGTTCATAACCCTGCTAACGACGCAGTTTTCGGCGCTCTCCTTACGCGGTTACACCTTCCAATGTCATGCCTACGCTGATGTGCTCCTGGTGCTGGTTCGTTCTCGGGAGAAGGTCACACCGATCCTTGACACCATCGCGGCTCGTGGGAGGGCGGCTGGAAGTGTGATGAACATGCGTAAGTCCACGGCGATATCTATTGGTCGCTAGTTATCCCCGGAAGATTTGGCACACCTGTCCTGTGTCTTTAGGGAAACTGAAAGACAAAGAAGGCTGATTTTCTATCTAACAGTATAAGGAACTACTACATCAAACAAGAGTAGAAAAATGGGAGGCTTACGTTAAGGACCAGATGGTAATAGATGTTTGGGGTTTTCCACACGAACCTGCAACAAATAAGGTTCCAGCACTCATTGTGTTATCAACCCTGAGACGATCCGACAGCACAATAACGAGAGGCTAAAAAAGATCAGCGCAGTACCTACGCAGAACTTTGTTACCAGACGATATAATAATTAAAGACACAAAGTTACATCAGCATCTTCACTCTGAATTATTTCAGCAGTATGTGAATAACAGTGCTGTGGTTGTATTTGCCCAGGAGGAATGGAGATTGGCAATAATGAAGAAGAAGAAATCAGCAGGACTTGATAGAACATTGGCAGAATTGTTGCATCAGATAATGGACCAAATTGTGCCATATATAACAGCGTTATTAAACGAATATCTTTCGCAGGGTCGGGTGCCAAGAATCTGGAAAATCTCGAATATCATTATACTAAAAAAGGGGAAGACAAAGACCGAAGAGAGCCGAATACATAAAAGGCCGATTTTCTTAGTAAATGCTATAGCCACAGTACAGAAGAAGCTTCTGTACCGCCGCCTGAGATCCACAGACAGTTACGAAGCATGAGCCCCCTGCAGTACGGTTTGGGGAAACGGAAATCCGCCGAGGATGCGATGAATTAAACAATGGATACTATGAATATTTCAGACGACAATTATGTTATCGGCATAATGGTTGATATTAATGGGTTGTTTGATAATTTGTGGTGGTCTTCCCTGTTCAAAACACTGAAACAGATAGGCTGTCCAAGGTGCCTCTATAAAAGTCTACGAGATTTTTGCACCGATAGGCAGGTGCAGTTAGAATGTCCTGAAAAGAAAATTGTGAAGGCTGCCCACAGGACTCTGTTTGTGGTCCAGAGTTCTGGGATGTAGCAATTACTGAACCAGTTTCAGAGTATAATAAACACTATAGGCTGTATCGCCTACGCAGGCGAACTGCTAATTATAGTATATGCTAACACAAGGGCTAAATTAAAGGAAAACAGAAGGACAGTTCTTGAAAGACAAAGCAACTGGTGCCTAGAAAACAAACTCGTGATAGCAGCACACAAAACAGTCTATACGTTACTAAAAAGTACATTATTGAGAACGAAAAATGCTACGACGATAATAAATGACCAACCTGTGAAAAGGAAAGAAGTTTACAGATACCTTGGAATTAACATCGACGAGAAGCAAAGCTTCCATGAAGAAATCGTCTGCCAGAGAGGCATTAAAAGCCTAAATCAAATAGCAACAATTGCCCAAAAAAGGTTTTAGCTTCCACTAAGTGCAGTAAGAACGTACCACAACGCATTCTTACTTCCTATTGTGGGCTACGTGTCGATTATTTGGGCTCATAGAACCAGAAAGGTAAGGACGGCACAGGCTCTACGGCGAGCACAGTGTACTCCTGCGCCTGACTGAGGCATTGCTGGTGATATTAAGCTCGCTGTCGCTAGACTAGCAACAAGAAATCGCCTCATAAAGCGCGGAGATATGATCAGGTAAAGGAGATACTGGGCACAAGTGCCTTATCAAATAAGGAATTAAAGGCATGCGTTGATAGAGAAGGGCAAAAAATCTGGGACAGGGCAGAAACAGAGAGGAGAACCTACCAGTTTCTTCCTCACACAAGAGAAAGAACAAGAATGACGAACTTCCTTCCGACCAAGCGAACTGTACTCTACGTGTTCGGATTTGGTCCGTATCCCAGCTGCGTACAAAAAGTACGGCAAAGTACCGCAGACACTTGTGAATGTGAAGCAATAGGTATCCTGGATGACATCGTCTAGTTACGTGTTATTGGACAAGATCGCCCCCGGTAGCTGAGTGGTCAGCGAGGCAGACTGTCAATCCTACGGGCCCGGGTTCGATTCCCGGCTGGGTCCGCTCAGGGACTGGGCGTCAAATCGAAAGACTTGCACCAGGCGAACGGTCTACCCGACGGGAGGCGGTCGTCACACGACTAATTAATACTTAATTAGACAAGAAGTTACAGAACAGGACAAGAACGCATTTGGAAATGCAACAATCTATAACATAATAAGGAATAAGGAACATTGGCATACGCTGAACTCGCTGACAGCTAGATATGAAATCAACCCTACACGGCTGAGAGACAACCACTAAGTGGCCGTACAGCACGACAACGAGAGGCGCCATTGCAGAACATCCAGATACAACAATATTCTGCTGGTAGCCTCGGTGAAGATCAGGAAGGATTTCTTGAGACCCTGGCAGCCATCTCCCAATCTCTACACCCTGGCTGGCACAGCAGCACAGCCCCTGTGAATTCTGAGTTACGCCTCAGTGCGCCAGGGGCTAACCGTCAAAACAAATGAGACATGCAGCTTGGTTCTAACACCAAGTACAGTAGTGTAGTGTTGTGTAGTGCAGTTCTGTGTATTATAGTGTTGTAGAAGTGTAGTCCACAATCATAAATTACGAATTTTATGACCTACCAGTAACGCATAGTGTAATACACCCCAAAAGAACATAACGCTTAGTTGTTACTAACACATTTTAAAGCATGTTACGATATGATATGCTTTATTCATGCCTATTCACATGCAACATTCGGTCTGTTGTTTTATATATAAGAAAATAGCAAATCAATAAATAAATGTCCAACGTCTCCGCTATCTTGGGATCACCTTTGCGTCGTCAACGTACCGTACAGCGGCGGTCAGCTTTCGTCAAGTTCTGGGAATTGCCCGTAACATGATTAGTACAACTCCCTACGACGCCTCAAGCCATTGCAGCGTGTTGCCTACCTCAGTGCCGAGGTGGCATCCAGAATGGTTCATATTGCGCGGGTTCTGCCGATACCAAATGTGATAGGACGTTGTACTCATGCGGCATTCGAATGTTTTCTGACGGCTGGGTCCATCTTCATAGTACACTGTGACAAAATTAGTTGCCCCCCGCGTTCAAGAGGGCTTGGTCTTAAGAACATCCATTACAGTGCTGTAATTGAAACCCATTTGCTATTATTTCGGTAGCTAGCAACCTCTGTCACTGATTAATGACTAACCGAAACCATTAACCATACTTGCTGTATATGATGTATATGAGGCACTTTACTCTCAGCAAATCCATTGCGTATATGCCTATTTATCTTGTGGACCCACACAGTGGGTACCTTTTATTTAGCTTACTGTACCAAGAAGGATAATGTAATGCGACTCCCCCTATTAACAGATAGACTTTACAAAGCCATCTTCAGTTCTCAATGGTAGACGATTTTTCTAACATTACCATTCAAATGAACAGTCCCAAGTTTTAGTGGCATCCATTACACGTAACAGTAGAAGACCTAAAAGATAAAAACTTCATAATTCCATTTCTGTTAGGGGAGAGAGGAAATAGATGCGAGACACGGATATTTAGGGAACTGATAATGGGTAACGACACAGGGAGTCTGTATTATTTGTATAGGGAGAAATGATAGAGGAGGAAAGTCAAGGAGGGGTGAGAGAGAGAGAAAAAAATTTAAAAATTAATTATATATTAAACGGAAACCGTTTTTTATTTTTGGGATGATGGATTAAAAGGGTAAAGCAGGAGACACTGTAACAGTGAGACAGAGAGAGAGGGAGAGAGAGAGAGAGAGAGAGAGAGAGAGAGAGAGAGAGAGAGAGAGAAAGTGATAGAAAGTGTATGTGTGTGTGTGAGGAAGAAAGAAAGAGGGAGAGAGTAATTAAAGTCCGATTCTTTCCTCTTAGGATCACTCTCCGAAAATCTATTTTTAGTTCTTTTCTCCCATACAATTGAACCTCACTGGTAATAGTAAGCCCTTATAATCGTGTTCTTAAAAGTGCTGTAGCCTCCGTAGTTCATACGTGTTGGTGTTCAGTTGCTATCTCCGCTATTCAAAGCTTCAGTCAAGACCATTATTTGTATCTTAGCCACCAGGTGTTCTGGGGTGCCCTTTTCCAGCCATTGAAGCAGTCCTTACACGCGGGCCATTGGGAGCTATTCAGAGAGTGTCGGATTGTATCAATAACTCAGTCTGACGTCACACTCTGGACTGATTTATCTGCTGCTACTGCCAAATAGTCCGATTCTTCTGTCGTTTTACCCACAGTGGCCATATTTTTTGAATGTCAAGTGTTCGTTCAGCCGTAGGGAAGACAGATGACGAGTTTCGACATGAAACTTCCTGGCAGATTAAAACTGTGTGCCGGACCGAGACTCGAACTCGGGACCTTTGCCTATCGCGGGCAAGCGCTCTACCAACTGAGCAACCCAAGCACGACTCACGCCCCGTCCTCACAGCTTTACTTCTGCCAGTACCTCGTCTCCTACCTTCCAAACTTTACAGAAGCTCTCCTGCGAACCTTGAAGAACTATCACTCCTGAAAGAAAGGATATTGCGGAGACATGGCTTAGCCACAGCCTGGGGGAGGTTTCCAGAATGAGATTTTCTCTCTGCAGCGGAGTGTGCGCTGATATGAAACTTTCTGGCAGATTAAAACTGTGTGCCGAGTTCGGGTCTCGGTCCGGCACTCAGTTTTAATCTGCCAGGAAGTTTCATATCAGCGCACACTCCGCTGCAGAGTGAAAATCTCATTCTGGAGTTTCGACATATCGCCAGAATGCAAAGGCAATGTGCCTCACATACTAATGGAATCGTTTACAGTATAACTTTTCATAGAATACTTGAGTTTTATTCCACAGCCAGATACAAAGAACGGCACGCTTGTAACTGATTCCTTTAGTCAACGTGAGAGTATCATAGAAAAAACCAAATTCACTGGGAGATGGTGGAAGAAAGGAGTCCTGCATTGCGGGGAGCCTTACAAAGTTCTGAGGACATATGTTCCAAAATGAATTAGTAAACGAGCTACTTTCTAGAACTTCTGGACTGTATGACATCCATGACGCTAAAATTACAGAAATTGTCATACCGAGAGGTAGGGATTGTTTGTCTTCCCGCGATCCATTTTGCGGTTAGAAAAGAAAGGAGAAAACTAGTTTTATACACAATGCTCTCTTCGCCACACAACGTACATTGACATCAATGTGAGTTGTGATGGATGGAAGAAATATGCCGGAAATGCGGCATAATAGCAGCGGTGTTGAACTGCCGATAGACAAAATGGCTTTCCAATACCGGTAAAGCGAGAGTGGCGGTGCTACGGAATTACGGCCAGAATAATACGGCGAGACCGCCAGACAAGTGACGGCAGAGGACAAAGGGCGCGCTAATTGGCGGCAGTGTCCGGTACACGGCTGCCCTCTGACAGCCAGTGGTGGGCCGAAGCCCCAGCCACGCCTCCCCCACCCCCTGAGCCGCCGGCACGGTTTGCCGTTCGGCAGGGCGCCATCTGTCAACACCCGGGATGGCCTCTGTTGGAGCAAACAGCGGCAGACATCGCTTCATTAGTGAGAGCGGCCGATTGCTATCCTGCGGGTGCCCGGCACCTTGTTGACCCTCCCACACCACGTATCTGTCATTCCTCTTACCCACTCTTCTGTCGATGATTTACCCTCTAGCGAGTTCGGTGGAGACGAACGGTTCAGTCGTAGCTATGTTCCATGGGTACGGCGAGCACGTAAGTCGGAAACATATGGATATGATACATCTGGTTATTCATTTCAGGCGCATCTGTGAGAACATACAAGTGGTTATATAGTTGGTTTCTGCAGTTAAAGGTCATTCTCAGGTCTCAAAAACAGGAAATGTAAAATATACAGAGAGAGTCAAAGTACAGGATGATCAAAAAGCCAGTATAAATTTGAAACCTGAATAAATCACGGAATAATGTAGATAGAGAGGTACAAACTCACACACATGCTTGGAATGACGTGGGGTTTTATTAAAAAAAAATAAGTTCAAAAAAAGTCCGACAGATGACTCTTCATCTGATCAGAATAGCAATAATTAGCATAACAAAGTAAGACAAAACAAAGATGATGTTCTTCACAGGAAATACTCAATATGTCCACCATCATTCCTCAACAATAGCTGTAGTAGAGGAATAATGTTGTGAACAACACTGTAAAGCATGTCCGAGTTATGCTGAGGCATTGGCGTCGGATGTTGTCTTTCAGCATCCCTAGAGATGTCGGTCGATCACGATACACTCGAGACTTCAGGTAACCTCAAAGCCAATAATCGCACGGACTGAGGTCTGGGGACCTCGGAGGCCAAGCATGACGAAAGTGGCGGCTGAGCACACGATCATCACAAAACGACGCGCATCTGTCGCACATTTTGTGAACTTTGCTTTTTTTTGTAATAAAACCCCATGTCATTCCAAGCATGTGTGTCAATTTTTACCTCTCTATCTACATTATTCCGTGGTTTATTAAGTTTTCAAATTAATACTGACTTTTTCATCAGCCGGTATATTATTTGTTTACTACGTCATGTGGGAACTGTTGTTCTGACGTTTAGGCAAATTTAATTTAAATTTAACTATGTCACAGACTTCAGGTAATCTTCAGGAGGGAAGTCATGCGTGCCAGCTATCCATGGATCATGCAAATTTTGTTCTGTGCACTTTCGTTTTTAACTCTTTGTGTACCGTATTTTATGGGCATAGTTCTCCATTTGCGTGGAAGACTCAGAAACCGCCTGAAATTCACACCCACTTTGACCCGTGCATCACATCAACGCTCATTAACCCAATGTGCGGATTCGATCTGGGTCTGACGTATCGATGAACAAACATTTACTTCGTCTCGGTTCCTTATAATACTTCCTTTACACCTTGTCACGAAAATACCACTGTAGGTGTCGAAGCAACAATGGTCAATATTCAGGCATAAGACAGGGACGACCATTCGAAGCAAAAAAGTGTATTAGATATGGCTCTAAAATACATTCATCGAGGGTTACGAGCACTTATTGATCTTCGATACTCTGAAATGAATCGTTTCTATCGCAAGATCTACATCTACATCTACATACATATTCCGCAATCCACCATACGGTGAGTGGCGGAGGGTACCTCGTACCACAACTAGCATCTTCTCTTCCTGTTCGACTCCCAGACAGAACGAGGGAAAAATGACTGCCTATATGCCTCTGTACGAGCCCTAATCTCTCTTATCTTATCTTTGTGGTCTTTCCGCGAAATGTAAGTTGGCGGCAGTAAATTTGTACTGCATTCAGCCTCAAATGCTGGTTCTCTAAATTTCCTCAGTAGCGATTCACGAAAAGAACGCCTCCTTTCCTCTAGAGACTCCCACCCGAGTTCCTGAAGTATTTCCGTAACACTCGCGTGATGATCAAACCTACTAGTAACAAATCTAGCAGCCCGCCTCTGAATTGCTTCTATGTCCTCCCTCAATCCGACCTGATAGGGATCCAAAACGCTCGAGCAGTACTCAAGAATAGGTCGTATTAGAGTTTTATAAGCGGTCTCCTTTACAGATGAACCACATCTTCCCAAAATTCTACCAATGAACCGAAGACGACTATCCGCCTTCCCCACAACTGCCATTACATGCTTGTCCTACTTCTTATTGCTCTGCAATGTTACGCGCAAATATTTAATCGACGTGACTGTGTCAAGCGCTACACTACTAATGGAGTATTCAAACATTAGAGGATTCTTTTTCTTATTCATCTGCATTAATTTACATTTATCTATATTTAGAGTTAGCTGCCATTCTTTACACCTATCACAAATCCTGTCCAAGTCATCTTGTATCCTCCTACAGTCACTCAACGACGACACTTTCTCGTACACCACGGCATCATCAGCAAACAGCCGCACATTGCTATCCACCCATCCAAAAGATCATTTATGTAGGTAAAAAACAACAGCGGACCTACCACACTTCCCTGGGGCACTCCAGATGATACCCTCACCTCCGATGAACACTCACAATCGAGGACAACGTACTGGATTCTATTACTTAAGAAGTCTTCGAGCCACTCACATACTTGGGAACCAATCCCATATGCTCGTACCTTAGTTAGGAGTCTGCAGTGGGTCACCGAGTCAAACGCTTTCCGGAAGTCAAGGAATATGGCATCCGTCTGATACCCTTCATCCATGGTTCGCAAGATATCATGTGAAAAAAGGGCGAGCTGTATTTCGCAGGAGCGATGCTTTCTAAAGCCGTTCTGATGCATGGACAGCAACTTCTCTGTCTCAAGGAAATTCATTATATTCGAACTAAGAATATGTTCGAGAATCCTGCAACAAACCGATGTTAAGGATATTGGTCTGTAATTTTGAGTATCCGTCCTTCTACCCTTCTTATATACAGGTGTCACCTGCGCTTCTTTCCAGTCGCTCGGGACTTTACGTTGGGCAAGAGATTCGCGATAAATGCAAGCTGAGTAAGGAGCCAATGCAGTAGAGTACTCTCTGCAAAACCAATTGGAATCCCATCAGGACCTGGCGATTTATTTATTTTCAACCCATTCAGCTGCTTCCCAACCCCAGGGATGTCTATCACAATGTCCTCCATAAGGGAATCAGTAAAAGACTCAAACGGCGGTATGTTTGTACGATCCTCCTGCGTGAAAGATTTCTCAAATGATAAATTTAAAATTTCAGCCTTCGTTTTGCTGTCTTCCGTTGCCAGGCCAGATCTTTGCTTTCCTATTTTTCGGGAAGGTAGTATTGACCAAACCAACAAACCTGTCAAGAAAACATCAACTTTAAAATCTGTACATCAATAGCTATGAACACTTGTTCAGTAGATGACATTACACACACACACACACACACACATATATATATATATATATATATATATATATATATATATATATATATAATACTTTGTTAGAGAGACTTCGGTCTAATACGCGCTGTACCACGGCGCCACAGTTACACAGTGCATGGTTTCCTCATACATCATGCCCTAGCTCCCTCTCCTGCCATAGTGGCTGGTAACGTTGTGTCTGATTCACTTCTCTTGCTGACTCACCTTGAGTGGATGTGATACAGCGTTGTACACAGTAGTTCCGTATTCGAATCGAGAGCTTGCCGACATGATGTTTACTTATGTAAAGAGAAATGGCAAAGGGCGATGGGCAGCAAGATTGTATTAGAAGACCTATCTCCAACGACAACAACCACAGCATTCAATGTTTGCAACAGTGTATCGCCATTTGTCTGAAACAGGGTCGTTCCAGGAAGCAGTAAATGATGAAAGACATACCAAAACCTTCAGACACCAGAACAGGAGGAAAATGTGATGTCAGTACCAGGCAGTTTGCCCACCAGTACAGGGTATGCCAGACGACATTTTGGAACGTTGTCCATGACGTTCGTACCCGTATCACTTACAGCGTGTGCAGGACTTACTAGCGTCAGATTTTCCACACTGGGAGCAGTTTTGTCACTAGTTTCTACACGAGGCACACACGATTCTTGGATTTGTGTCATCCATCCTATTCACTCCTATGAGGAGTGGTATCTTCAACTTTCACAACAGTCATCTGTGGAATAGCATGCACAACACCCATGGAATGATGACAGCGAATCATCAGCATCGGTGCATCCGGAATGAGTGGACTGGGATAATTGGCGACTGTAATTTAGGACCAATCTTCCTTCCACGTCGCCTAACAGGATGGAACTATTGGCGTTTCTTGTGGGTGACTTTGCCTTCTCTGCTGGAAGAAGTGCCGTTGATGATTCGAAGGGTTGTGTGGCTGCTACATGATGGTGCTCCAGCCCACTTTGCTGTTAATGTCCATACACATCTCAATTGCGTCTTCTCTCACCGATCGCTGAGATGGGTGGAATCCAGATGCCTGACCTACTCGCTCATCGGATCGGAATCCGTGCATTATGAGGCTATCTCAAAAATATCGTGTATGCAGAGCTCATTCCAGATGTGGAGATACTGGAGCAGCGTACTCGTTCTGCCTTTGACATTGTTCAGTTGCAGCTTGGTCAATGTGAATGTGTGAGAGAGAACACTCTGTGGTGCGTACACACATCATTTGAGGCACATGGAAACCATTTTCAACACATACTATAACTGTGGCTTCATGGTACAGTGTGTTTTAGAGGACAGTTTCTGTAACAACATATGATTGAATAAATAGTCTCTGCTATGGAAGCCACGCATTCCCCGACATTTTTGTCCCATATCCTCTTATCAATCAAAATGTTCAGATGTGTGTGAATTCCTAACGTGTCAAGCTGCTGAGGTCATCAGTCACTAGACTTATGCTAAGAACAACACACATAGCTGAGGGAGGACTCGAACCTCAGGGGGGAGGGGCTGCGCAATCCGTGACATGACGCCTAGGACCGCGCGGCCACTTCGTGCGGTTCTCATCGATCAATCCCTAGAGTTTGTACATGGAGGAAAAAATCACCCTGTGTGTATGGCTACACACACACACACACACACACACACACACACACACACACACACACGCACACACATAGCCTTCAGCTGCATGTTTGTACAGCATATACAAATCCCACCTACATTCATCTCCTCCTCCCCCTCTCTTCCCGCATCCTCCTTTCCTCTATTGCCCTCCCCCTGTATCCATCTGCTTCTCGCCATCCATTTATCATGTGACACTATCGTTGAGTTTCTAGCATACCCCTGTGATGCTAGCAACATCTGAACTCAGTGACTTATGCAGTACACAGATTGCTCCCCATAATATCATGTGAAAATATGAAGACAAAGTTGCGCTATTGATATTAGTGAACATCTGAACTGGAGCAGGGATGACCCAGTTAAACATGAAATGTGAATACTATAGCTTGCACAGAAATAATGAGGAAAGTTTTCATGAAACTATCAAATGGAAATATAGGTCACAATAAAATTCCTGTTTATTGCTAAAAGGCATGGACTTGACTCCAAATGTTGAATAGATAGAACAAGTAATTAGTATGTGCACAGTGGTTAAAGTGGATCTCTGAGCACGCACAATAATACCACGGCAAAGAAGATGGAATTGGAAAGAAAATGTTAATAGTGTCTTACAATTTGCTATGTAAATCCCCAGTGATAGCCAAATGAGTTAACAAACTAAAGGAAAGAACCATAAAAGTACGTATTAGCACCAGTACCCTACGCATATGTTGAGTTCAACTAGCTGAGTTCATGAATTAATTCAAACAAGCAAGACAGTAACTCAGTCCATATCGTCACATTGTGCGAAAATTCTGCACATGCTTACCATTGATCTAAACATCAAATGCAGAGAACGACTGCAGTGATAACAGAAAATACCTAGTTGTAACTGAAAGTTCCAGAACTTGGCCCCAATGTCTATAATCAGCTCTGGTCTCAAAACGACCATCAGCGAAAATTTAGTGTGCTGGAAGTGCAGACACAGACGCCATTTTCCCTACTTCGAACTCTAAAACCAAGTCTTCTTTCTCTAAAACTCTAAGACAATGTGTACCTTCTCCTGAGATCTAAGACCAAGTGTTTGGATACTGTCCTTCAAAAAATTCTGCTGCTACTGCCAGTATTTGATTCTCATTAGCCAAACCCTTTGGACACACACACACAAACACACACACACACACACACACACACACAAAGATAAAATGTAAACAAAATTCAAATTTAGTGCCAGACTCACCGGTGAACAAATGAAAACTGACTGAGCCGGGACACAACAACCACAATTACACTGTGTTTTAGTGAAGTGCAAAGTGTTTCTACGACCTTATTTTGGTGAAAATACGTGTTATGTTTACGTCTGCTTCACAACACCTCACCATGATGCTGAGAATAAACGGGCTTGCCACGCAAAAACGTAAGTGAAAAGAATACAGGCGCGAAATATAGCGACAAATTAAATTACATTTAGAGCATCAATTGATAGGTTAACTCCCATCAGAATTCCTGATCAACATCGTTTGGTTACAAATGACAAGCTACCTGTAACAAATAATACACAAGTGGTCCTGAAAAACCATGGAAATCGAGTGTGAAAGTACTAACAAAACGGTAGTGGACTGTTAAGGCAGCCAGTCCACAGTGAAGTAGCCGAAAGGGCACGCGTCAACTCACGCCGTCTGGCGTTAAGTCTGGAACAGGATTCGTAATGAATGTGATAAAGAAAAGAACGTAGCTACTAGAACACTTAACTTTTATATCGTCCTTTGGTATACAGCGTTCTTGATGATACAAGTGAGACTCTATCTTGGGGTACATGCAGTGGTACAAATGGCGCCTTGCTAGGTCGTAGCCATTAACTTAGCTGAAGGCTATTCTAACTGTCTCTCGGCAAATGAGAGAAAGGCTTCGATCAGTGTAGTCGCTAGCAATGTCGTCGTACAACTGGGGCGAGTGCTAGTACGTCTCTCGAGACCTGCCTTGTGGTGGCGCTCGGTCTGCGATCCTGTCTAAAAAGGTTCACATTACAGATTAAATAAAGCAGAAACCCACTGATGATAGCACAGGGGTGCTGAAACATGTTTGGGAACTTGGAAAAAATGCTGTTTCGCATAACTGGCGGACCTTACAGCCAACAATTTTAACTGCAAACACGGTAAACACTAGGAGCTGCATATCCAAATGATGAATAACTCGCCGCCCAACTAGGCAATCCCCAGCAAGCTCTACAACAAATACAGGAACACATTAGTGAAGCTTCAGAAGGCAACCCTCAATATACAGTTCAAGAAAAACTGCCTAGCAAATAATGCAATTGATAACTAAATCAAAAACTCAGTGAATAGCATGTCATCTGCACCAAAGAGCCGGCCTGTGTGGCCGAGAGGTTCTAGGCGCTACAGTCTGGAACCGCGCGACCCCTACAGTCGCAGGTTCGAATCCTGCCTCGGGCATGGATGTGTGTGATGTCCTTAGGTTAGTTAGGTTTAAGTAGTTCTAAGTTCTAGGGGACTGATGACCTCAGAAGTCAAGTCCCATAGTGCTCAGAGCCATTTTTTGCACCAAAGAAAGTGAAAAAAAGTGGAGATTATGTGGCTAAACCAAGAAATTAGGGAATTATATGCTAAAAAGCAATCTTTCAGCACTGAAATTTAACAAACACATTTAGAATTGGCCTACAGATACACAATACCAGCTCATTTTGAGGAAATAAAAAAGAGTAAAAGCATACATACAGAAAGTAATGCAAGAAAAATAGGAGAAACAAAACAGATATCTCAACAGAATAATTAACAGCACAAACATAATCACTGTAAACAATCACCACCAACAATAGAAACTCCATGACAGTATTATTAACCTAACTGACATAAATCTTAACAAACAAGAAAAGTGCATACTAGAAAAAGGACTAAAACAATATTAACGGAGCATATCACATAAACTAATAGAAAACCTCATAACAGAATCAGAACGCATTATAAACGATCAAGAAAGACTGAGCACACCAAATTTTAATGCAAACTTGACAAGAGATATATTAGCTGCAGAAATGACACAGATAACCAGAACACACAAATCCACCATTATGTCTAATAATAGTACATCAGAGGAAATCACAACTAACAAGCTAAGAAAATTAAAACAGAACAATGTCACAGTAACAAGAGCAGATAAGTGGAATATTACTGTAACTATGGATGAATAAGACTACATAGAAAAACATTAGAATTTCTCAAAGACAACATCACAAAACTGACCTGTGACCCAACAACAACATACCAGAGAAACATTCAAAAGCAACTGAAAAACATCAAAAATCCGTTCTCAAAAGAGCAGGTAAAAATAATGACGCAGAAAAATCCAAAAGCACCCACCCTAAATTCTCTACCAAAGGTTCCAATGGATAACAAACTATTAAGGACTGTCATCAACTTCCGAAATTTTCCATATTGCCACGTAGACCAACAGACACAAACATTGCTAAAAAAATTTGTACACATTTGATAACAAGAGGCACCTGGAAAACTCAAAGGAATCAATCGACAGGATCAAGAACATACACATACCAGACACAGCAACCTTCATATCATTTGATGTCACATCAATGTACAGTTGCATTCCAGTAGATGAATGAATCGATATCATCACACAAAGATTGAAACAACAAGGAAATACTCTGGACACACACATCAATGAAGTAATAACCATGCTCAAGACCATAACGTTATAAAATTATTTTGTGTTCAACAAAGAATTTTATTCTCAACATGAAGGAATGCCAATGGGATCACCAATTAGTGGCCTCCCAGCTAACATATTTATGAAAAACCCAGAGAACATAATCTTCAGACACATAACAAAACTAAAAAACCTACAAACGTATATACTGGTACCGTTATGTCGATGACATAATATGCCTGACTGATGAACCACATACACAAATAGAACAGCTACACAATGAAATAAACAACTCACACCCAAAAATTAACTTCACATTAGAAACAGAAACTACCAACACACTAAATTTTCTAGGTCTCACCATACACAAAACAAACAAGACACACAACTTCACAATATTCAGGAAACCGACAATCACAAGCACCACCATTTACAACCTATCAGACCACCCATTGACACAGAAGCAAGAAAACTTCAGATTCATGCACCATAGATTAAACAGAACACCCATGAATAAACAGAACTACACACAAGAACTAAACACAATAAAATAAATAGCAGTAGAAAACGGTTATGATACCAATATATTTGACATATTAAATAAAAAAATATATACACAGTACAAAAACGAATATATCACACACACACACACACAAACAAACACACACAAGTTCTCATCAACACAGAATAACACAAAATATAAACAATGTCCACACACAAGAGAGCAACAACAACACACACAAAACGAAACGGCACATACTCGCCTGCAATAACAAGATTGTTCACAGAATAGGCAACGTATGAAAGAAAGAGGGACTCCAAATAGGATACAGAACAGAGAACACAACACAGAAAAAGATCAGAACACAAGAAACACCCACTGACAAATTTAACAGATCAGGAATATATGAACACATATGCAACACTTGCCAGTCAGTGTACATAGGACAGACATGCAGAAACTTCAAAACCATATATTCAGAACATCTCAGAGCTTTAAAAAGCAGCAGTTCCCATAGCACATTTGCTGACCACCTAATAGTCCACAATCACCACCTAACTGCAATAGAAACAGACTTCGGAATACCAAAACCCAGCCACAGCCTATACAGCAAACTGACTATTGAGGTAAACTACCACATACAGAAGGCAGTAGCAGAAGAAAAACAGTTCCTAAATGAATACACTATACTGTGCAAGGGCACACTATCTAATAAATGAGATGAACTTTTCAAAAAAGACAACACAGACATCTAAAAGGTTTACAGACATGCACTTACACACATACACACACACACACACACACAAAGACAATAGGCAAACAAAATTCAAATTTGGCGTCAGACTCACTGGTGAACAAATGAACACTGACTAGGCTGGGATTCACAACAGCCACAATTAAAATTCCGTTTAGAGCATACATTGATAGTTTAACTCCCAACAAAAATCCTCATCAACATGGTTTGGTTGCAGATTACAAGCTATGTGTAATAAATAATACGCAAGTGGTCCTGAAAAACCATGAAAACCGAGTGCGAGGGTACTAACAAAATGATACTAATTGTTGTTAGAACTAAATATCAACACAATTGTGTACTTATTTAGTAAAAATGTTCACATGACAGATTAAATAAAACAGAAACCCACTGATGATGGCATTGAGGTGCTGAAACATGTTTGGGAACTTGGAAAAAACGGTATTTTGCACAACTGGCGGACCTTACATCCAACAACTTTTACTGCAAACACGGTAAACAGAAGGGGCTGCAAATCCAAATGATGCCTATCTGTAATTGTAAATGAAAATGGTGCTATGTTGAAGGCTACCGTTCTTATTTAGTAGTCAGTAGTGCTTTCTAGTTGAAACTGTTCGAAGTGTTCCACAATCTGAAGTTTCCCTGCACTGTATCCACTATGGGGGTAAGTTCTCGCCATGCTGCATCTACCTGCAGTCTAATTAATATGTATATCATGGGGTGTCCATCTCCTACACCCCTATCTCTTCCTCTCTCTTGCCCTCTATGTTCTCCTCCCCAACTCTCTGTCCATTTCATTTTCCCCATCTCTATGATCATCTTCCTTCATCCATCTCTTTCCATCTCCACTTACCCTCTCTCTTTCATTTTCCTCCTCCAAGCTTTACCTTATTTCTCCTTTTACCCCTCTGCATTCAACCCCTGCTACCCCTCTCTATGGTCATCTCTTGCTCCCCTCTAAGTACCCTCTCTCTCCATTCATCTCCTACTCCCTACACCATGAGTCGAACACCTCCTCCCTTGTGTCTCTCAGAACTCTCCTTCCTCACCGCATTCTGTTCTTCTCCTACTATCACCTGTCTCTGTCCATCTCTTCCTACACCATCTTTATCTGTTCACTTCCTCCTCCTTCACTCTCTATCTATCTCCTACCCACTCTCTCTGCTAAGTCATTCACATCTGCAAATATAGCCCCTGCAAGGCATGCAGATATGATATACACAACTAGTCTGTCATGCACTGCATGTCAGGCTGTGAAAACTCTTTACTGGCTTTACCTCCGCTCTTACTGGAGCTGGGAGGTTCTAGCCCCCACAATGGAGAATCTCATATGTAAAGAATATGTGTACCAAATTTGGTTGCAATCGATACTGTGGTTTCGGATGAGATGCTGGACATACACATATACATACATACATATATACATCCTGTTACACACTGTGGTAGGGGTATAGTCACAGTTTTTGTGGTAACTGATACCTTAATATGGACCCACCACAATGTATTAGTTGCTTTTTCTTGTCTGCATCTGACAGTCTTTCCACAGAAACATCAGATAATTTATTAACTAAACCTTTTCTGCATATCTGTAACTGTGCGATTATGTGAAGTACCTCTGACAGTATAGACTTACCATTTTGCGCCCATGGGCCCACATTCCAGTACCTGACCTGTTGGCTGAGGGAAAATAAACATTAACACATTGCTTCTAAGACGTTCACTTGGAGGTACTGGACAACCTAAGAACATACTATACATAACAGCTATAATTATCAGTCTGAAAATGAAGTAAATAACTGATGTAACATCGTTCAGTACACTGTCATCAATAGAAATATCTATGCTTGTAACCATAACACCCTGTATATATAACAGGTAATGCAAAAACTAATTACGTTTCCTACCCTGTCTAAACCTAACCCTTACAGGCACAGTTGTTTCGTAGTAAGAATACAAGTGAATCAAAACGATTTTGTTTTTCTAGGGATAACGCCTTTGACTAGTAACTGAAACATGTCCCAGGTTGCAACCTACCCAGTGCACAAATTATTAATGAATATCATCAACAACTGCGCACAAAAAAATCAGGAATAAGACGTCAGCCTCGCTCTGACAACCATGTCAAGGATGGTGGAGGAATGTACAGATGTTCAGCGAACTTTCTAGCCCTTGGGGCGGAAAAATATCCCTAAAACGCAGAAGAATCATCGATTATCAACGGAATGAGGATACAGCATGTAATGGAAACCACGGAATTTAAAACACATAAGATTGTATTCTGGCAAAAGTTTCCGTATTAACCACCCTTTCGGATCTCAAGGAGGTGACTGCCACAGGGGAGGTGACAATAAGTAACGATAGAATAACTAACGAATGTGTAGTACTCCGTGAGTTAGAGCGTGGATTGTCACAAGTTTGAACATGGGAGGAAAGCTAGAAAACTGGAAAAGGGAAGTGCAAAGTACAGTCAAGATACAGTTAGATTTAGTGAATTGAAATGGAAAGAAGACTACAATATCTGGTCAGATGATTACACGGTAATATCAACAACAGCACACAAAGGTATAAGGGGACTAGGATTTAGTATCAATAGGAAGGTAGGGCAGAGAGTCAGTTACTGTAGACAGTTCAGCTGAAAGGTGGCAATCCATTCTCTCACTTCAGCTGCCCTGTTGGTCAGATTAATATTCATATTTTAGGTCGTGATCTCCATGTTCTCCAATACTACGTTTGGTATGTGTGGCTTAAGACTTTTTTACATGAGGAAATTTTGTTGTATTCAAGGGGCTGTAGTGGAGGCAACGGGGAACAGGAAGAAAGATGGATTGTGGATTCTGTGTCCAGCAACCTGGTTGTGTGAGTGATTCGGGAAAGCAGCAGTCCGTGAATTGAACCTGCAGAGAGACCTTGGGCTGTGCCACTTCACTCTTCCCATCTAGAGTCGTTTGGCAAGAAAAGACTCCGTCGCAAAGGCGGCCAGATGGTGGAAATTGGATGGTGGAAGCCATTTAAGAGAGACTACTGTAAACTGAGCTTATGTACAAATGGCGGGACGGTCATAAAACTATAAGCATTCTCACATTAGAAGGTGGGACAATACGATCAGCGGCTGGTGCGCGTGTTTATTGGAAGATAGATCGATTGGATTGTGCAGTGGGGAAGCTGATTTTGCTGCTAACTCGGCACCTGTACGAAGCTTGGTGAAAACTATGACTCCTGGCCTTCTTTGTCTTCTGGTTCTCCCCTCGTGGAGAACTTCAGGTCTTTCCCAAGTGGCCGGAACTTCTGGTATACAACTTGTGGTGGACTAAGAGCCAGTCGCAGTTTCCAACTGTACCGACAGTGGAACTGCGTATCATCTCAGAAATATTGTGTGTCACAAGGGTGAACTTACTCGTACTGTGTTGGCCATCTGATGTTTGACAGTTCCAGCAGTCGCCATCGTGCCTGTGAGTGAAATTGGTTTTGTCCAGACCAGAGAATGGGTTCACCTCACACTGAAATCTGCCAGGCTTTCCAAGCTCAGACTGGGAAGTTTCTCGCGTTCTAATAATCAGAACGCCAGTCTGCGTAGTTTTCAAATTTTCGTCCGAACATTACAGCTGCTGCCATGTTCCGCCCATCGCCAACAGCGTGCCGTTTTCTGCTGGCGCCTGAATTAAGGTGGAAGGGTAAGTATTGCTGCACCGGCCAAGAGTTGTTAAATGATGTTCACAGCTCCCTGTCTTCCGTGAACCATAGTTTGTGGTGCACCTGATTGTAGCTCATTCCATTTGAACAAAATTTGACCTCACAGTGGATTCATGTAAAGGAAGTCAGATTGCGTTGTAAAAGGGATTAAACTTGTACAGTTTTCACCCCAATGAACGCTTTTCCAATCAAGCAACGTTCCTTTCCTGATTTACTTGTATCATTTTTTTCTAAGATTTATCAGTTCGATCGTAGTTATAAACGGATGAATAAAAACTTGTCATTATTTTTGTAAACTTAAATACGCCACTGTTCTCATTCTCGTTTCGCCAGCCATGCACTGTTTTTCATTTCATTTCTATGATGCATGGATACACAAAAAAATGTTCAAATGTGTGTGAAATCTTATGGGACTTAACTGCTAAGGTCATCAGTCCCTAAGCTTACGCACTACTTAATCTAAATTATCCTAAGGACAAACACATACACCCATGCCCGAAGGAGAACTCGAACCTCCGCCGGGACCTGGATACACCAGCAATTCAGAATGCAATCGTACTAAATTAGTTGATTTGATGATTAAAGTGAGTTCTGAAAGTGATAGCACACAAAGAAACAAAGGGGCCATGAGTAAATCACTAATTTCATAAACAAAAATTAAGGGTGTAGATCACGATTTGAAGACTCTTGAGAAGATAATACTTTTCTATATGCAGAGATCATTACATTTAGCATGACTTTAACATGTATTTATGATAAAGCAAGTTACCACTTGCACAGTGATAAGGTTATTCTCATTAGATTCGACTGAAAAATCACGCTGTCAACAATAGTTTAGGCGCACATGTCGACGACGCAAGCAAAAGATGAACAGATTACGTACACTGTGTGATCAAAAGTATCCGGACACCTGGCTGAAAATGACTTACAAGTTCGTGACGCCCTACATCGGTAATGCTGGAATTCAATATGGTTCTGCCCACCCTTAGCCTTGATGACATCTTCCACTCTGGCAGGCATACGTTCAATCAGGTGCTGGAAGGTTTCTTGAGGAATGGCAGCTCGTTCTTCACGGAGTGCTGCACTGAGGAGAGGTATCAATGTCGGTCGGTGAGGCCTGGCACGAAGTCGGCGTTTCAAAACATCCCAAAGGTGTTCCATGGGATTCAGGTCAGGACTCTGTACAGGCCAGTCCATTACAGGGATGTTACTGTCGTATAACCACTCCGCTACAGGCCGTGCACTATGAGCAGGTGCTCGATCTTGTTGAAACATGCAATCGCCACCCCGAATTGCTCTTCAATAGTGGAAAGCAAGAAGCGGTTCAAGACCCCTCCTGCCGGCCGGTGTGGCCGAGTGGTTCTAGGAGCTTCAGTCTGGAACCGCGCGACCGCTACGGTCGCAGGTTCGAATCCTGCCTCGGGCATGGATATGTGTGATGGCCTTAGGTTAGTTAAGTTTAAGTAGTTCTAAGTTCTAGGGGACTGATGACCTCAGATGTTAAGTCCCATAGTGCTCAGAGCCATTTGAACCAAGACCCCTCCACGAAAAACACGACCACACCATAATACCACCGCCTCCGAATTTTTCTGTTGGCACTACACACGCTGGAGGGTGACGTTCACCGGGCATTCGCCATACCCACACCCTGCATTGGATCGCCATAATTGTCTACCGTGATTCGTCACTCCACACACCGTTTGTCCACTGTTCAGTCGTCCAATGTTTACGCTCCTTACACCAAGCGAGGCGTCGATTGGCATTTACCGGCGTGATGTGTGGCTTATGAGCACCCTCTCGACAATGAAACCCAACTGTCGTGGTATTTGCAGTGGATCATGATGCAGTTTGAAATTCCTGTGTGATGGTCTGGATAGATGTCTGCCTATTACACATTTCGACCCCCTTCAACTGTCAGTCAACAGACTTCGTAAGCCTGTACACTTTTGTGCTGTACTTGTACGGCCGGCCGGAGTGGCCGTGCGGTTCTGGGCGCTACAATGTGGAGTCGAGCGACCACTACGGTCGCAATTTCGAATCCTGCCTCGGGCACGGATGTGTGTGATGTCCTTAGGTTAGTTAGGTTTAATTAGTTCTAAGTTCTAGGCGACTGATGACCTCAGAAGTTAAGTCGCATAGTGCTCAGAGCCTTTTTTTGTACTTGTCCCTTCACGTTTCCACTTCACTATCCATCGGCAACAGTGGACCTAGGCAGTGTGGAAATCTCGCGTACAGACACATGACACGTTCGAAGTCTGTGAATTCTGCGGAGCGCCCCATTCTGCTCTCTCGATGTCTAATGATAACTGAGGTTGCTGATATGCATTACCTGGCAGTAGGCGGCGGCACAATGCACCTAATATGAAAAACGTATGTTTTTGGGGGTGTCCGGATACTTTTGATCACATAGTTTAGTGAGTATACTGAATGTGCAATTTAGTAACTTAGGAAAGATGATAATGAAACCGTCATGGGGGATACGAACGCAGTTGTGGGGGAAGGAATAGAAGAATGAGGTATGTGAGAATATGGGCTTGGTAATCGCACTGAAAGAGGAGAAAGACTATTTGATTTCTGCAGTTAATTTCGGCTGGTAATAAGGAATAATCTGTTCTAGAATAACAGCAGGAGGACATATACTTGGTAAAGATCTGGAGACACTGGAAGATTCCTGATGGATTATATGATGGTCAGAAAGGTACTCGGAAATCTGATATTGGATTGTAATGCGAGCTCATTACCATACATCACAATTTACTAATGATGAAGATTAGTCTGAGGCTTAATAGAGTCGTCCAGAAGAACAACTGTTGAAGGAAGTGGGATAGTCTTGTAGTGAAGAATGACTGCGGGTCGAAGAAATTTTCAATAAAGAATATCACAGCAGGCAAGGCGGCTGAAGGAAAGTGGACATCTCTAAAAAGAGCAATCGCATATGTTGGAGCGACAAACATAGGTACAAGGAAGGTAACAGCGTAGAAGTCTTGGGTAGCAGGAGAAATACTTCAATTGATCGACGAAAGAAGGAAGAACAGAAATGCTCAGTGAAAGACAGAAGTATAGATATGTGAAGTAAATAAGTAGCTTTCTAATTAAAACTGTCCAGTCTGTCTGGATGTTACATCAACGACAAAAACTCTACTTCAGTGCACGTGCCTAAAGCGATCGATCTTCGAAATGAATGTCATTGGAAACAAAAATATACAATCCCCTCCCCCCTCTCATTCGGACTGGAGGTACATATACAAAGACAATAGCAGACAAAGGTGCCGTAATACAGAAATCGTCTGTAGCTGTTTACAGAACGAGAGTGTGCAACGCCTAAGGTTATGGACAAAATACTTTTACACAGAATATTTCCACGTTTTATATAGGGTGTACATTAATAAAAGCGACAAACTGCAGGGACGGATTCCTGACTGAAAATGAAGGAAAAAAGCTGCTATGAACATGTGTCCGGAAATGCATCGTTGCCATGGCAGATGGCGCTGTCAAATGACAGTTCTTATTACCACGTGCCGTGTGTTCCTTATGTGCTGCAGGCTGTGTGATTGACGTAGCGTGCTTCAAGCAGCGTAATAGTCCGGTTTTCGTATCGGAAACAAGTCGATTTGGTGTTTGTGTACGGCGAAGCAGATGGAAACGGTTGAGAGGCAGCACGGCTGCACCAAAACAATACCCTCACAGACGCCAGTCACGTCGCATAACATTTGAAGCCCTTTTTGAGTGTTGTATGATCATGGTAACATTCAGACAGACGAACGTACAGGCAGGCGGCAGGCTGTGAGTACGCCAGATTTGGATGACCGAGTTCTACAGGATATTGAGATGAACCCTAGTACAAGCTCCAGGCAGGTGACCTGCCAACGTGGTATAAGATAAAGTACGATTATGAGTGTACTGCATGACAACCGTCACTATCCCTGTCACCTGCAACGAGTGCAAGGATTATCAGCAGCGGATTTCCCTCTACAGGAAGGATTATGTCGATGGTTTTGGCACTAGAGCATCACAATTGTGGAATTTCTGTCTTGAGTTCTCTTTACCGAGGAAGCAAACTTTTTTTCAAAACTGACATCATCAATCCGCATAATCGTGATCTCTAGGCTACAGGAATGGTTGAGACGTCTCATCAGCATCGGTTCAGCATTAATCTGTGGGCAGGGATTCTTGGCGACCACAATACTTGGACTGGTTATTATTCGAAAACGCCTTGATGGAGGAACGTACCTGGATTTCCTGTCTGCCCTTAGCAATACGGCAGGTTATGTGGTTTCTGAATGACAGGTCACCATCCGACTTCCGCATCACTGTTCGGTACCGAGCGAGGTGGAGCAGTGGTTAGACACTGGACTCGCATTCGGGAGGACGAAGGTTCAATCCCGCGTCCGGCCATCCTGATTTAGGTTTTCCGTGATTTCCCTAAATAACTCCAAGCAAATGCCGGGATGGTTCCTTTCAAAGGGCACGGCCGACTTCCTTCCTCGTCCTTTCCTAATCCAATGAGACCGATGACCTCGCTGTCTGGTCTCCTTCCCCAAAAAACATCTGTTGTAAGGTGGTTGCGATGCAGCTCTGTACTGTGTTACTGGACGATTTGTTTTTGTAGCACGCACACCGTCCAGTTCCCTACGCATGTTCATGGAACCTTTTTTCCTCCATTTCCTATCAGGAATCCCTGCAATTTTTCGGTTCTGTTAATGTTCGGCCAGTATATATAAATTACACCTTAAGAGTAAATTACTTAGATGATAACTGGTCCAGAAAAACATTATTTCACGACTAGAGGAATTGAAAGCAACAACGAGAAGTCTACACTTCCGGTCGAGTTAACGTGATATTTCTTCCCGCGATATTTCGGAAATTTCCAGTGATTTCGTCGTCATCAGGTATGGAGTGCATACTGTATTGCTTGGACTACGACGGTTTATTTTTAGTCCAAAAAGCGATCAATGCTGACTCGGAAGTGTGCATGGGAAAGTGCGGATAAGATATGAAATGTACAAAAATGAAGAGGAAAATAAAAATGGAAGACAGAAGTGTTCCGACTAAAGGCACGTGGTACGTAACTAAAATGAAGAGTGTAATTAACAGCATTTTTCTTAACGAGTTACAATTTATTAATATAATTATGTTTTTCGATTCTTCCTTCTGACAAAATAAATCTTTAGAATTTCACTCTGTAACAGCGTGTACGCTGGTATGAAAATCCCTGGGAGATTGAAACTTTGTGCGCAACCGAGACTAACGCAGGACCTTTGTCTGTTGAAAACAAGTGCCCTGCCGACTGAGCTACGCAAGCACGAATGACTAGCGACCCTCACAGCTTAACTTCCGCCAGTTCCTCGTCTCCTACCTCCCCAATTTCACAGAAGCTCTCCTGCAAGCCTTGCCAGATTATCACACCAGGAAGAAAGGATATTGCGGAGACATAGCTTCATTTTGGAAAAATTGCCCAAGCAGTGACTAAGCCATCTGAAAAGTTGGTTTCTATGGCTTTACATTTTATCGGTATACGTTAGTCCAAGGAACTTGGATAGAGATACCTTGGAACGTATAGATTTTGCAACTGGACAGTAAATTGGCGCAGCAAAGACTGTCAAAAATCATTATAGCAACAGCATATTTAACTCGTGCTGTTTGACGGCACGATCTTAACGCTGCATTAGCCTTGTCTATAGATCTCCATTTCCTCAAACTGTTGTGATTGGACAACACTACAACTGCGACACTAGGTACGATAGAAAATAACGAAGTACTATTTATTGTGCATAGGCAATATAGTGCATAGGGTTATCAAAAAGTTTCTCTGTTGTGTGAAGAAGTCCGTAACTACCTGCTGGACATCTTCGTCCGACAGAGATCTTCGACAATTCAGGGTCTTTAAGGGATCGAAGGCGTGATAATAGCATGAGGAGAGATCAGGACTATAGAGAGGGTGCTTTCATGTCTCCCACTTGAGTTTACGTAACTTCCGCATTACGCTATCTGCGATAGGTGTACATGTTTTGTTATGAACCAGCAGCACCCCTCGTCACAGTTTACCCGGATTTGTGGCCTTAATTTGTCCAGCGCTGTACCGTTCCCCAATGATTAAGACAACAGGTACCTTGAAATGAAAAGCAGTGGCGCCCGGTAATCAAAGAAAAGGGATAGCATCAGGTTTCTTGGGACGAAAGGACGACTGATGATAGCACCGCATCGTCGGCGCTTTCGACTATGTTTCTAAGTAGCTGATGATGATGTTTGGTTTTGTGGGGCGCTCAATTGTGTGGTCATCAGCGCCCGTACAAAGTCCCAATTTTTTCACAGTCCAATTTTTTACACAATCCAATCAAGCCACTGACACGAATGATGATGATGAAATTATGAGGACAACACAAGCACCCAGTCCCTGAGCAGAGAAAATCCGCAACCCAGCCTGGAATCGAACCCGGGAACCCGTGGTCCAGAGGCAGCAACGCTAGCCACTAGACTTTCTAAGTAGTGACACCAGATTTCGACACCTGCAATGATGCACTCACAAAACGTGTTGTCTTCAAGACTGAAACGGGCTTTAGGTCAACAGCCATCCGGTGCTTTTTATTTGGCATTCCACGCTCAAGGGATACACTGGTTGCAGACCTACCATGGCCCAATGCGTGCTAGAAAATATATTGCACTCTACTGAAGCTGGTGTAATGATCCTTTGCTAGCGTATCAACTGCCCGCTTATAGTCGTCGGTTATGGATGACGTTGACCTCCCAGATCGACTGGCGTCTTGTGACGAATTTCAACCAGCAGCAACTTGGCGTACCATTTCACAACGGTGGTTTTCGACAGACATGCTTCTCCATACACAATCTTCATCCTCGGATGAATGTCTGTCAGTTTTTGTCCATCGGCAGAAAAAAAAAGGTTCGGCCTGTGTTGGACGCATTTGGTATAACATCGCCATATTTCACGTTTTGACCTTTACTGCACGCAACTCGGAAAAACACGAATCCGCTCTAATGCCTTGCTTACATGTCGATGCTTATACACTCGCAACGGAGTCGTGTTACCTTGCATATAAGCTGCAGAAACGCCCTGAAAAGGAAATTTTTCGATTTTCCCTTTTAGTATAAGTATACGAAAAAATCAGTAGGTGATTTGGAGGTTTACAGTGTGAAGAACTTTGTACACGGAGCAGCCATCATTAACAGCTACAGCAGGTGTAGGCTACTCCGAATTGGCATCAAGTAGAATTGAGCCTGGATGAGGCATACCTTGCGGACAAAGTTCGTACCATTGCTAGAGTTATGAATCGTAGTAACTGGCGAGTGGAGGCTAGCTAGTCTCTCGGCCAGATGTGGTCAAATGCTGAGAGATCAATAGAGGTGCTGGCAATGCCAGAAGCCGAGCAAATGGCTCTGACTACTATGGGACTCAACTGCTGTGATCATTAGTCCCCTAGAACTTAGAACTACTTAAACCTAACTAACCTAAGGACATCACAAACATCCATGCCCGAGGCAGGATTCGAACCTGCGACCGTAGCAGTCGCACGGTTCCGGACGAAGCCGAGCACCCTCTATACTGAGGTAGGCCAGGACAGTACAGGCAACATGCAGTGGACTTTGAAGAGAGTGCACAGCCGCCAGCCGTAAGACGTACTACTTCAGCTGCTGTCCAAACTACTGAATGTGGTTATTAGACGTGACCAATTTGTGTACCTAGTGGCAATCGGTACAATGACGCCATGTGCCAAGCCCTTATGACGACGCCGAATGCGTTCTAGTCGGAGCAATCGCTCATGGGTATCTCTGCCATGACTCTGTACACAGAACCGAGAATTATCTGAAGAGGCGAAATGACGACACAGTTGTGTCCAGAGTTTTGGTCAGGTGCACCTCTGTCAGCGTGTGTTTCTTCGCTGCCGCGTCGAGGGTAGCGATAACTATGGCCGCCTTGCTGACGGTCAGTGGTGCTTTAGCTGTCGTCGCACTGTCCATGCGGATACTCGTCATGCTGCAGAAAAGGCCATTTCCTGAGTGACCGTAAGTTACGTGGCCGTGAGCATCTGTGCCGCAGAGAAACAATTTATCTGAAAAGATAATTAAATCAAGACCCTAAGCTGTCGACAGGCGGTGGTATACATCAACGGGGACAGTTGAAAATGTGTACCCCGACCGGGACTCGAACCCGGGATCTCCTGCTTACATGACAGATGCTCTATCCATCTGAGCCACCGAGGGCACAGTGGATAGTGCGACTGCAGGGGTTTATCCCATGCACGCTCCCAGTGAGACCCACATTCCCAACTTATAGTCCACACACTACATTCGTAGTTCCCCTGCCCATTATACCCCTTACTCGCGGCAGACAATCGTACCGAGTCCCGTAAGAGTCCGGGCAATGCGTGTGCATCCGCACAGAAGAAGAAGGTCAATGGCCGGTTAGCCTTAACTATATGAAGATGGTATCTGTTCTTTCGGACATGTCCGAAAGAACAGATACCATCTTCATATAAAAATTTATCTTTCCTCTCAGCCGCCAATCGTTTAGAATTGTTAATATCTTACCTGGCGCTCACAATGGTGCTCCATAACTCGTCATTTACTCATTGGCTTGACAATGCGAGCAGGACTATCGTGTAAGAATAGTCCAGAATCGTCGGAATAGTTAAGAACTTAAATCAATAAAAGGAAATCTTCCTTTCAGAGTATGCCGATGCAATAGCTGCTCGCTCGACGGATGATCCGTACACAAAAACGAGAAAGTTTCCCAGGTCACACCAACATTAAAGAAAGGCAATAGGAGAGGTCCAGTAAATTATAGGCCCATGTCGTTAACGTGGGTATCCAACAGGATTTTGGAACATACATCGTGTTGGAAGATTATGGATTACCTCGAAGAGAACTGTCTATTGATACATAGTTATCACAGATCTAGAAAGCATTGTTCTTGTGAAACACAACTAGTTATTTACTCACACGAGGTGTTGAGTGCTATTGTCAAGGTATTTCAAATTGATCCATCATTTCTGGACTCCGCGAGGCTTTTCACACCGTGCCTCACAAGCGGATTCTAAACAAATGGTGCAAAAAATCGCAATTGACCCTAAATAATGAAAAGTGTGACGTCATCCACATGAGTCCTAAAAGAAATACTTTAAACTTCGATTACGCGATAAATGAATCAAATCTAAAGACGTAAAATCAGCTTAATAGCTAGGAATTACCATTACGAACAACATAAATTGGAAAGAACACGTTGAAAATGTTGTGGGAGAGAGGAAACAAAGACAGCGTTTTAATGGCAGAACACTTATAAGAAGCAACATATCTACTAAACAAATTACTCATTTGAAGTACTGCTAGCGATATGGGTTCCTCATGAGATAGGATTAACGGGAGTACATCGAGAGGATTCAAAGAAGAGCAGCTCGTTTTGTATTATTGAGAAATAGGAGAGAGAGTGTCACGGATATGACGCGGGATTTGGTGTGGATATCATTGAAACGAAGACGTTTCTCGTCACGGCGGGACTTTCTCACGAAATTTCAATTACCAACACTACTTTCTCCTCCTATTTTGTGGACGTCGACCTACATAGGAAGAAACGATCATCGTAATAAAATAAGGGAAATCAGAGCTCGCACGAATAGATATAGGTGTTCGCTTTTTTTTCCGGGCGCTGTTCGAGAGTGGACTGACAGACTTATGGTAAGGTGGCTCGATAAACCTTTTGCCAGGAACTTAAGTGTGATTTGCAGAGTATATGCAGGTCACGATCGTCATGCAGCTGAATTTCAATATGTGCTGGTAGACATTTCTCCATCTTAACGAATAATAACATCATCTCCTCATAAAGAACAAACAGTCGAGTGCTTTTTCTGAATCAGGAGCCCACTGCATAATCTTTCCTACCTACTTCGAGTGGATGCGCTGAAGGGCTAATGACGTTAAGATCCAAACATGTAGTGCACTTTGCTCTAATATGATGTTTATTCTGTGCGTGAATTGCGGCACATTCGTCCTTCCAGCCGCTGGTAGCGCGTTCAGTTTGATTTGACGGCAAAATACATGAGAGGTGGTGAGTAGAGCACAACCACCGGTAGGCGACAGACAGACGCAGTGGAGGCAGGCGGGAGCTGGTCAGGGAAAGGAACGCTACTAGCAGCTTGGAGGGCGACGACTGCTTTCTGGAGAGGCGAAGAGAGCTACGTGTCCCGGAGCAGAGGGGCTGCATCGTTTCGGATAGAGCAGCGGACGGTGCTGGGCTTCGTGAATCCAAGACAAGCAGCGCCGCAACAAAGTAGTGTGTATGAGCTGTAAGTGCTAGCTGTACTGCACAGAGGTGAGGCAGGGCTGGCCTACTGGAGTCGCTTATTGATCACGCGGTGAAACACAATGACGCCGCTGTTGGGTCTAGGGTGTTCTACTGAAAGAAGTCTGCCTCATGAAAATAGAATTGTCCTTATGATAATGTGTGTGCTGCGGAATGTACACAGGGTGGTCCATTGATAGTGACCGGGCCAAATATCTCACGAAATAAGCATCAAACGAAAAAACTACGAAGAACGAAACTCGTCTATCTTGAAGGGGGAAACCAGATGGCGCTATGGTTGGCCCGCTAGATGGCGCTGCCATAGGTCAAACGGATATCAACTGCGTTTTTTTAAAATAGGAACCCCCATTTTTTATTAAATATTCGTGTAGTACGTAAAGAAATATGAATGTTTTAGTTGGACCACTTTTTTCGCTTTGTGATAGATGGCGCTGTAATAGCCACAATCGTATAAGTACGTGGTATCACGTAACATTCCGCCAGTGCGGACGGTATTTGCTTCGTGTTACCTTACCCGTGTTAAAATGGACCGTTTACCAATTGTGGAAAAGGTCGATATCGTGTTGATGTATGGCTATTGTGATCAAAATGCCCAACAGGCGTCTGCTATGTATGCTGATCGGTATCCTGGACGACATCATCCAAGTGTCCGGACCGTTCGCCGTATAGTTACGTTATTTAAGGAAACATGAAGTGTTCAGCCACATGTGAAACGTCAACCACGACCTGCAACATATGATGATGCCCAAGTAGGTGTTTTAGCTGATGTCGCGGCTAATCCGCACATCAGTAGCAAACAAATTGCGCGAGAATCGGGAATCTCAAAAACGTTTCTGTTTAGAATGCTACATCAACATCGATTGCACACGTACCATATTTCTATGCACCAGGAATTGCATGGCGACGATTTTGAACGTCGTGTACAGTTCTGTCACTGGGCACAAGAGAAATTACGGGACGATGACAGATGTTTTGCACCCTTTCTATATAGCGACGAAGTGTCATTCACCAACAGCGGTAACGTAAACCGGCATAATATGCACTATTGGGCAAGGGAAAATCCACGATGGCTGCGACAAGTGGAACATTAGTGACCTTGGCGGGATAATGTATGGGAGGACGGATAATTGGCCCCCATTTTATCGATGGCAATCTAAATGGTGCAATGTATGCTGATTTACTAAGTAATGTTCTACCGATGTTACTACAAGATGTTTCACTGAATGACAGAACTACGATGTACTTCCAACATGATGGATGTCCGGCACATAGCTCGTGTGCGGTTGAACCGGTATTCAATAGCATATTTCATGACAGGTGGATTGGTCGTCGAAGCACCATACCATGGCCCGCACGTTCACCGGATCTGACGACCACGGATTTCTTTCTGTGGGGAAAGTTGAAGGATATTTGCTATCGTGATCCACCGACAACGCCTCACAACATGCGTCAGCGCATTGTCAATGTAAGTGCTAACATTACGGGAGGCGAACCACTCGCTGTTGAGAGGAATGTCGTTACACGTACTGCCAAATGCGTTGAGGTTGACGGACATTATTTTGAGCATTTATTGCATTAATGTGGAATTTACAGGTAATCACGTTGTAACAGCATGCATTCTCAGGAATGATAAGTTACAAAGGTACATGTATCACATTGGTACAACCGAAACAAATGTTCAAACGTACTTACGTTCTGTATTTTAATTTAAAAAACCTACCTGTTACCAATTGTTCGTCTAAAATTGTGAGCCACATGTTTGTCACAATTACAGCGCCACCTATCGAAAAACCAAAAAAGTGGTCCAACTAAAACATACATATTTCTCTACGTACTACACGAATATGTAATAAAAATGGGGGTTCCTATTTAAAAAAACGCAGTTGATATCCGTTTGATCTATGGCAACGCCACCTAGCGGGCCAATTAATAAGGTCATGTGGTTTCCCCCTTCAAGCTAGACAAGTTTCGTTCTTTGTAGTTTTTTCGTTTGACGCTTATTTCGTGAGATATTTGGCCCGGTCACGATCAATGGACCACACTGTATATTTTTGTCTTCATTGGTTCCGTTTTGAATTTTGACTCTCATTTGTCTGTTTCGTATTAAAGATGATAACCGCTTTTATTGGGTATTTTTTTTTTTTTTTTTTTTTTTTTTTTTTGGGTGAGGACTGTTATTGAGTGCCTCGTATGCTTTCACTGTGTGTTGTTTGTCGTGTATCCTAATTCATGTCCTTGTGTGCAGCGTGAATGAAGTCAGGGGATCGATTTATTGACATTTTTCGTGTTGTATTAGCGACTACTGTGTTGTTAAATCATCATCATTTAAGACTGATTATGCCTTTCAGCGTTCAGTGTGGAGCATAGTCCCCCTTATAAAATTCCTCCAAGATCCCCTATTCGTGGAGGAATTTTATAAGGGGGACTATGCTCCAGACTGAACGCTGAAAGGCATAATATATCAATTCGTGCCCTTTATTGTAATGTTCATTGATTCTGTTGGGGTAAGTTATTCAAATATATTTTATCTATTTTAATGCGGATGTCATATTGAGAGTTTCTGAGAACGTAGTGCTTTGGTCTTTGCTCATTCTGCGCTCTGGGTTGTTATACCTATTAGTAAACTGAAATGTATTTGTTTGAGAAGTGAAGCCAACGCAGCCCCCAGAGACTTACCATTCCAATTAGATCCCCACGTCTTGGCAAACAAGATGGTGTAAGACGGCGTTAAAATTTTAATATATAGCATTGCACTTGTTGTAAATAAAATATCAAATGTCTCTGTAATGTAGGAGTACAGACCCACATGCAAAATACACGAATATCTTAGGAATAACGTCACCCCCTATCAGCAAGTACTGGTTGATCCTACGGTAGAATGTGCAGGTATGGAAAGACACCGCTGATCGCGCCACTTATTTCAACTACGGAAACGTGTCTGAGGATAATGGGAGATTGTGGAACCGGTATTCGACCGTGTGATGTTAAGGTTAGTGACAACTCACAACAGTCGAACTGCTTGTAAGAAAACTAGTGATATTCATGTACTCTGATGTACCAGCACAGCATTTATCTTATTTACTTATTTATTTATTGTAGTCAGTAGGAGTCGTTATGTTGTTCGGTCGTGTGCTAAAGCCACAGTGATGTAGATGTCACAGCGATAAATACACTGTACTCTCACTCGGCAGGGGTGGAGGTAAAATCTCACGTTTCCCTTTATCACTTGAGGAGAAAGCCGGCAGGTTCTCTTGGAAGGGATGTTTCCGATCTGCCTCATTACCCTTCTGCTATTCAAGCTTGCGTTTCGTCCCTAAAGACCTTTCTTTCTACAGGGCGCAAAACCCTAAACTTGTTTTCTTCGAAGCCACGACCCAGTCTGTCGTTCGCTCATGAGAACAAAAATTTGGGCTTTCGAGAATATTCATGGGACCACAGAATAATGTGGCGAAAACTGTAACAATCTGAACGGATTCTGACTTGAAGCTTTAAATTTTATAATGAACCAGACAATTCAGAATATTAATTGCAGAATTCAACGAATACTTCTTCTTCGCTATTAACAAATATCTCCATACCTATTCTTTTTACAAACTTGTTCATCCTGTTTTGTACTGAATAGTTCCCAAGAATTCACTTCCATTTTGTAGAGCTATGATGGCCCTGTTATGATGTCCCTCAAGAATATCTTTGGAGCAAATCACCAGCTCACTGCTGAGAGGCATATTATTAGGCTGTGCTTTCCCAAAATCGATACAGAATTGCAGAAAGAGAAAAGTGGTGCTTCGATTACGGCACTCGTCTTGCATGACGAAGAATGAGCTTATAAAAATATTCGTTTACGGTCCATTTAAATTTTTATAATTTTTTTGCTTTAAAGTTTTCGCTTATTGATACTATATTTTCTGTATATGTAAAGTAAAGTGTACTATATTGGAGATTGAAGTTCTTTGCATTGTATGTGAATAATGTAAGTAAAATTGTTTATTATGTTAAATAATTTTCTGATGACTTTCGTATTTAAAAATATTTGTGCGTATAAATTGTTCATGTTGATGTAAATTTGATAATTTAAGAAATGGTCATGCATAGCAACGATATAAGAAATATGTGTTATATATAAGGGCGAATTGTCACGCTACATAGAGCAAACGCGGGAAGTAAGTCACACCGTCTGTAGGCAACAGTGATTGAAGTAACGCCTTTGTGGAGCAGGAGAAGCTTTGCCTGCAAATTTGCACAAAATTCCTCGGACGGAGACTGCAAGCGGCTTACGGCATTGCTGCGACTTGTTGGGCTACTGTATGAAGAAGTTAACGACGCCAAGAAGCGAAATTGAGCAAGAGACTAGCAGGCCGTACTGTGGGTAGGGTGGCTGCCGTAACTGTGCGCCACACCCAAGCCTACAGCTACCACATTAGACATTTTTATAGTAAATTTACTTTTGTACACCGTGAACCATTAACTTAAACTGTGTTTTAATAACCATTCTTCAATTTTAAAGAAGGTGGTTCACTCTGTTATTTCATCCTAATCGCCGGCCGCGGTGGTCTCGCGGTTCTAGGCCTGCAGTCCGGAACCGTGCGACTGCTACGGTCGCAGGTTCGAATCCTGCCTCGGGCATGGATGTGTGTGATGTCCTTAGGTTAGTTAGGTTTAAGTAGTTCTAAGTTCTAGGGGACTGATGACCACAGCAGTTGAGTCCCATAGTGCTCAGAGCCATTTGAACCATTTTTTTCATCCTAATCATACACCTACATGGGGTTCCTTCTTGGTGTTTGATGAATCGGATTATCCTATGAAGTGCCAAGATAATATAAGGAGGCGCCATTTCAATTGTTTTTGTATTTTCTTAACAATTAGAAAGTGTTATAGTAAAAGTGTGCTTACATAAAATTCAGAGTGTAGCCAATTTAACAGAATCTGGTAAATGACTATACAAAGTTAGTTCAAAGAATAATAGCTTTTGAAAGTAAATTCCAGTAATAAACAGGTTTTCTTCAAGTGAAATGATCAGCATTAAAACGTGTGCTTTAGGATCTAAGTATTTTAGTATTTAAGTTGTTTATTATAGAAAATGCTTTCATATAGATCTCCCCAGGCTATTTTTTTTAGCTTCCTTGTAGTTATCTACTGGCCTCTTTCTCTTTTAAAAACGTAATGTATAAGGGTGTAGTAGTCAAAAAGAAACTCCAGTGTCTGCAGCAATATTGTTTACGTGTTGTAATATTAATTTGAAGAACAAGATTAAACAGTAGGAAGAAAGTACGTAAAAACTCATAGTTCTGCTTTTCCAATACTTCACTGTTACATTGCCTGGATAGGCTGGCGACCATTAGTACATGTTTTAAGCCACTAAATGAACTTGAAACTCAGTTGTCCTAGTTTCAGTATAATATTATTCATACTGCGTTTCTATTTTAACCGCTGGGTAAAATCTTAGGAAACGAATTGAATAGTCTGATTTACTTATCCATTAGACACAACACACGGTCAAATCCTTTGAAAAGGGTAACTCTGGGAAACTGGAAATTTGTGGTAAGGTCTTATGGGACCAAACTGCTCATGTCATCGTTCCCTAAGCTTACGCACTACCTAATCTAACTTGAGCTAAGGACAACACACACGCATCCATGACCGAGGGAGTACTCGAACCTCCGACGGGGGTAGCCGCACGGCCCGTGACAAGGCTCCGTAGATCGCGCGGCTACCCCGCGCCGCGAGGGGTAACTTTATTGATTAGCTTCTCTTATTAACAGGACTATCCTCCCATAGTGTACTTTATTTGGAAACTAAACTAAAGTTTAGTAAAAGGGCTTAATGTGACTTTTCCCGTAGCAGGACTGTGTGTTCTGCTGGGGTATATTATACGTGACAACATATAGAAAGGTTTTTCTGATATTTACGTAAAAGCCTACTGAATTACAGTAGTAGAGGTAGGGTAATAAGCTGAAAATATCTTTCTGGAAATCCTGATTTGGACTGTCCGAGATCCCCTTAAATTGCCTGAGTAATTCCGTGCTCGTTCCATAACATGGCTAAGGTCGATTCCGTCTCCTTATGCATGCCTTTCGCGGCTACCTAAGCAACTAAAATGCCACAAGCACGTTTGGGTTCAAGGTATTGTCAGTAGTCTACCAAGACGCTCCTCCGAATTACTTCTTCTATACGTATTGTAAATTAAAGTCAACCGCCGCGTTTGTCTGTATGCGAAGGCCAAACTGGGGAACTACTGTAGGGCCATCAATACTGTTTTCCCTAACAGATAGACTCAAGAGGAAGGTGCGTCTATACATGGTGATTCAGCTGCCCCTGCCCCCGCCACGAATTCCTTTCCTGTGCTAACCTCTTCATCTCAGAGTAGCACTTGCAACCTACGTCCTCAATTATTTGCTTGACGTATTCCAATCTCTGTCTTCCTCTACAGTTTTTGCCCTCTACAGCTCCCTCTAGTACCATGGAAGTCATTCCCTCATGTCTTAGCAGATGTCCTATCATCCTGTCCCTTCTCCTTATCAGTGTTTTCCACATATTCCCTTCCTCTCCGATTCTGCGTAGAACCTCCTCATTCCTTACCTTATCAGTCCACCTAATTTTCAACATTCGTCTATAGCACCACATCTCAAAAGCTTCGATTCTCTTCTCTTCCGGTTTTCCCACAGTCCATGTTTCACTATCATACAATGCTGTACTCCAGACGTACATCCTCAGAAATTTCTTCCTCAAATTAAGGCCGGTATTTGATATTAGTAGACTTCTCTTGGCCAGAAATGCCTTTTTTGCCATAGCGAGTCTGCTTTTGACATCCTCCTTGCTCCGTCCGTCATTGGTTATTTTACTGCCTAGGTAGTAGAATTCCTTAACTTCAGTGATTTCGTGACCATCAAGTCTGATTTTAAGTTTCTCGCTGTTTTCATTTCCACTACTTCTCATTACTTTCGTCTTTCACCGATTTACTCTCAAACCATACTGTGTACTCATTAGACTGTTCATTCCGTTCAGCAGATCATTTAATTCTTCTTCACTTTCACTCAGGATAGCAATGTCATCAGCGAATCGTATCATTGATATCCTTTCACCTTGTATTTTAATTCCACTCCTGAACCTTTCTTTTTTTTCCATCATTGCTTCCTCGATGTACAGATTGAAGAGTAGGGGCGAAAGGCTACAGCCTTGCCTTACACCCTTCTTAATACGAGCACTTCGTTCTTGATCGTCCACTCTTATTATTCCCTCTTGGTTGTTGTACATATTGTATATGACCCGTCTCTCCCTATGGCTTACCCCTACTTTTTTTCAGAATCTCGAACAGCTTGCACCATTTTATATTGTCGAACGCTTTTTCCAGGTCGACAAATCCTATGAAAGTGTCTTGATTTTTCTTTAGCCTTGCTTCCATTATTAGCTGTAACGTCAGAATTGCCTCTCTCGTCCCTTTACTTTTCCTAAAGCCAAACTTATCGTCACCTAGCGCAATCTCAATTTTCTTTTCCATTCTTCTGTATATTATTCTTGTAAGCAGCTTCGGTGCATGAGCTGTTAAGCTGATTGTGCGATAATTCTCGCACATGTCAGCTCTTGCCGTCTTCGGAATTGTGTAGATGATGCTTTTCCGAAAGTCAGATGGTATGTCGCCAGACTCATATATTCTACACACCAACGTGAATAGTCGTTTTGTTGCCACTTCCCCCAATGATTTTAGAAATTCTGATGGAATGTTATCTATCCCTTCTGCCTTATTTGACCGTAAGTCCTCCAAAACTCTTTTAAATTCCGATTCTAATACTGGATCCCCTATCTCTTCTAAATCGACTCCTGTTTCTTCTTCTATCACATCAGACAAATCTTCACCCTCATAAAGGCTTTCAATGTATTCTTTCCACCTATCTGCTCTCTCCTCTGCAATTAACAGTGGAAGTCCCGTTGCACTCTTAATGTTACCACCGTCGCTTTTAATGTCACCAAAGGTTGTTTTGACTTTCCTGTATGCTGAGTCTGTTCTTCCGACAATCATATCTTTTTCGATGTCTTCACATTTTTCCTGCAGCCATTTCGTCTTAGCTTCCCTGCACTTCCCATTCATTTCATTCCACAGAGACTTGGATTTCTGTATTCCTGATTTTCCCGGAACATGTTTGTACTTCCTCCTTTCATCAATCAACTGAAGTATTTCTTCTGTTACCCATGGTTTCTTCGCAGCTACCTTCTTTGTACCTATGTCTTCCTTCCCAACGTCTGTGATGGCCCTTTTTAGAGATGTCCATTCCTCTTCAACTGTACTGCCTACTGCGCTATTCCTTATTGCTGTATATATAGCGTTAGAGAACTTCAAACGTATCTCGTCATTCCTTAGTACTTCCGTATCCCACTTCTTTGCGTATTGATTCTTCCTCACTAATGTCTTGAACTTCAGCCTACCCCCTTCATCACTACTATATTGTGATCTGAGTCTATATCTGCTCCTGGGTACGCCTTATAATCCAGTATCTGATTTCGGAATCTCTGTCAGACCATGATGTAATCTAATTGAAATCTTCCCGTATCTCCCGGCCTTTTCCAAGTATACCTCCTCCTCTTGTGATTCTTGAACAGGGTATTCGCTATTACTAGCTGAAACTTGTTACAGAACTCAATTAGTCTTTCTCCTCTTTCATTCCTTGTCCCAAGCCCATGTTCTCCTGTAACCTTTTCTTCTACTCCTTCCCCTACAACTGCATTCCAGTCGCCCATGACTATTAGATTTTCGTCCCCCTTTACATACTGCATTACCCTTTCGATATCCTCATACACTTTCTCTATCTGTTCATCTTCAGCTTGCGACGTCGGCATGTATACCTGAACTATCGTTGTCGGTGTTGGTCTGCTGTCGATTCTGATTAGAAGAAGCCGGTCACTGAACTGTTCACAGTAACACACCCTCTGCCCTACCTTCCTATTCATAACGAATCCTACACCTGTTAAACCATTTTCTGCTGCTGTTGATATTACCCGATACTCATCTGACCAGAAATCCTTGTCTTCCTTCCACTTCACTTCACTGACCCCTACTATATCTAGATAGAGCCTTTGCATTTCCCTTTTCAGAGTATCTAGTTTCCCTACCACGTTCAAGCTTCTGACATTCCACGCCCCGACTCGTAGAACGTTATCCTTTCGTTGATTATTCAATATTTTTCTCATGGTAACCTCCCCCTTGGCAGTCCCCTCCCGGAGATCCGAATGGGGGACTATTCCGGAAATTTTTGCCAATGGAGAGATCATCATGATACTTCTTCAATTACAGGCCACATGTCCTGTGGATACACGTTACGTGTCTTTAATGCAGTGGTTTCCATTGCCTTCTGCATCCTCATGTCGTTGATCATTGCTGATTCTTCCGCCTTTAGGGGCAATTTCCCACCCCTAGGACAAGAGAGTGCCCTGAACCTCTATCCGCTCCTCCGCCCTTTTTGACAAGGCCGTTGGCAGAATGAGGCTGACTTCTTATGCCGGAAGTCTTCGGCCGCCAATGCTGATTATTTATCAAAATTTAGGCAGTGGCGGGGATCGAACCCGGGACCGAGGTCGTTTTGATTATGAATCAAAGACGCTACCCCTAGACCACGGGGTCTAGCCTGCTGTAGCATCCCTTAAAACCTTCAAATATCTTGTGCAAGCTTTTCATATTCTGTAACTTTTTACGCACAAACTATTAACCCTATAGAAGAAAGAAAGGAACATTTTTGTAGCAAATTTGTAGTTAAATCACGTTTTCGCTGGTCACGGTTTTCTAGTTGTGCGAGAGAAACGGCTTCAAAGATCACTTTTGTACGTTTTTCTTGAGTAATTCTAGGACCACGGCCTCTATCGAAAGCGCATCCCAGTACAAAATTTAGCTACATTAAATGTCCTGCAAATAGGTCCTGTTCATTTTTACCGTAGGAGTTATAGTATAAACATAGTCAACAAGAGAACGTGACAGTCTTGCATGTGGCATTTGAAGGTGTTGCTGGGTGTATAAAACCCATCTGCGGGGACAGCTGGATCACCCTGTTTTAGCGATGGAAAAACCGATCGGTTGAAACCGATTCCGCTATTTTACTTCTGAGTAATTAATCAGTATTCGTTTGGTCTCGCTTATAACATGTGTTTTTCATCTTTTACCAATAATCGTGTAAAAACGGAAATATCAATTAGCCATATCAGTAGTGATAAAATTTTTGGTTTTTCAGTAAACCTTTTCTAAAGAAGTAAGTAATTTTTATTCGTAAAATTTCCATTACTCTGAAATACTGCGTTATTACAGAAAATGGGAAAAGCGATCAGTGCTATTTTAATAACAATGGTGGCAGAAAAGAGAATTAAACACTTGGCAGAAGAGCTGGTACATCATAGCTGAGACACTAATGTATCCACGACAGTGATAGAAGCTGAAGAATTTAATAATATCAGCTCTACGAATGTATCCGTTACCATGTTGCATGACCTATTGGATGGCACGCATGTACTGTATATGCAGTGTGCGAGACCTACCCCATCTGGTCAGTATGGTAACTCCTCGCTGCTGTCGTTTGGCAACAGTTATATTGCAGAATGGCACCACTTAACTCTGGAAGTATTTCACAAAGAACGCTGTCAGTGAAGTACGCTCCTCCACTTGCTTTTAAAAGATTAAGAAGGAGAAGAGCCACAACAAACTTGCGACATCATACAAGGAGAAAACTTAAAACTTAACAGTCCACTCATAGTTTACAATAAAAATAGAAAGTAGCTGATCTGTTATCTGTGTCTACGTACTATGCCTTCATCTGCTCATAGCCCTTGAAAACAGACAAATTCACAGAGTTTTGCGACTTTAGTTTTCAGCCTTTTGCACTGACTATTTGTAATGCCCAAATACTAGTGCGATCCCTAATTACAATACGATTTTTGAACAGAGTTTCTAAAAATTAGAATCAATATGAGAATACTGATAATTTTTTGTAGTATTCAGCCACTTACCACGTTTCCACAAAAGCAGCGATTGGTGGACGGACTAAGTTTTCTTTTGTTTGTCTATTTACGAGGGTGAGTCAAATGAAAACCTTAAATTTGTAATAACAAATTCAAATTTCGCGCCGTTATCCTGTAAGTTGGTAAGCGTGCTACAAACAGCGTGCAGAATGGCCTGTAGGTGGCAGCATAGTGCAGATGCACACATACCATCGCAGTATCAGTATAAAGATGGCCACCCAACTTGCGACTTGCACCAGGGAAGAACAGCGTTCTGTTATTCGGTTTTTGCGTAGTGAAGGAGTGAAACCTATTGAAATTCATCGACGAATGAAGGTTCAGTACGGTGATGCATGTTTGTCACAGCAGCAAGTCTACGAATGGAGTAGGAAGTTCGCAAATGGTGTGACTTCAGTGGAAGATGCTCCTCGTCCAGGTCAGGCCCAACGAGTTGTGATTCCACAGAACATTGCAGCAGTTGAAGCCATAGTGAAGGAAAACCGCCGAGTGACATTGAATGACATTGCGGCATGTTTACAAATTAGTCATGGGTCAGCACACCACATTGTGCATGATGTGCTCCAGTTTCACAAAGTGTCTGCAAGATGGGTGCCACTGCAGCTGACTCCTGAAATGAGAGAACGACGTGTTGATACTTTTGAAGAACTTCTTAGGCGCTTTGAACGAGGTGATTGATTCCTTGCAAGAATCGTTACTGGAAACGAAATCTGGGTTCACTTCCACCAACCGGAAACGACGAGAGCGAGCAAGGAATGGCGCCGTTCCTCATCACCAAAACGAAAGACGTTTCGAACAGAACCATCAGCAGGAAAGGTTATGCTGACTCTTTATGGACGAAAAAGGCGTCATTTTGGAGCCCTACATGGCTAGAGGGACCACTGTCACCAGTGCGTCATACACAGATCTCCTAAAAAATCATCTGCGGCCTGCAATCAAATCAAAGCGACGGGGATTGCTGTCAGCAGGTGTCCTTTTGCAACATGACAATGTAAGGCCCTACACTGCCCGTACAACAAAATGGTTCAAATGGCTCTGAGCACTATGGGACTTAACATCTTACGTCATCAGTCCCCTAGAACTTAGAACTACTTAATCCTAACTAACCTAAGGACTTCACACACATCCATGCCCGAGGCAGGATTCGAACCTGCGACCGTAGCAGTCGCGCGGTTCCGGACTGAGTGCCTAGAACCGCTAGACCACCGCGGCCGACACCCGTACAACAGTTGCAACAATCACATACCTGTATTTTGAGTGTCTTCCTCATCCACCATACTCACAAGACCTTGCCCCAAGTTATTTCCATATGTTTGGACCACTCAAAGACGCAATGGGAGGAAAGAAGTTCCATTCTGATGAAGAGGTACGCCACGCGGTGCATGAGTGGTTGCGTAGACTACCAAAAGAATTTTTTTCTAAAGGAATTTATGCACTTTGTAAGCGCTGGAAGACTTGCATTGAGCGTAGGGGAGATTATGTTGAAAAGTGATACAGCTTTGTACCACTTCTGCACAATAAAAAAATATTTAAGGTTTTCATTTGACTCACCCTCGTAATTTAATATTTTGATCCTATGTATCTTGAAACTGAGCGTGTCAAATTTTTTCAGGCGTTGTTCGATATCTACATTTATTGCCGTAAATATAGAAATAAAAAAACCGGAAGATTAAACTGGAGTTGAAAAATACCGATATAACCGAAAACCTGTTGTTTCAGCAATAACCACCATCCCTAACCTGTACATGATGTGCAGTATGAATACCACAATGAGACCATGGAATCTTTCCATTCAAATGTAATCGCCACACCCGATAAGACATTTATTTCCACTGGAAGACGAGACGATCAATCCCTGTTTCGTCTATTGTGGTCAGCTGCTGATGAAATCGCAACCGCAGTCAATCTTGCACTCCCGTCTGAAACCAATGTCCACGCATTTCTTTTTTCTGGTTGTCAAAGACGATTAGCTCACACGCTGAAAGACCCCGACTGTATGGAGTAGCTTTATCGTGCAGTGGGATGATTCCGTCCAACAGCATTCCGGCAGCCCGAGGAGAAACGGCAAAGCCAACAGCGGAAACATCCGATATCTCTCCCGCCAAAGATATCCAAACCTGTTCACACGCGTTGCTGCAGTAAGGTCATAATGACCTTCTTCGACTGCGGGGGCCATCTGTACCTCGAGAATGGAACCCCAACCAATGCCCCACGCTAAAGACGTTTTGCGGGAACTGCGTCACAGCATTAAGTCAAAACGCCCAGGAATGTTATTGCAAGGAAGCGTCCTGTTGCACAATAACGCCCGTCCCCCACTCTTCCATTCGGATGGAGGCTGCGCTTCAGGAATATGGTAGGGGAACACTGCAACATCCTCCGTACAGCTTTGTTCCTTCACCATGAGATTTTAACAACTTCGGCGACATGAAGAAAAGCAGGCATGGACGTCGGTGTCAGTCGGGCGAGGAAGCGCAAGAGTGGGTGCAATAGTGGATCTGTTAACGATCGGCCACGTTCTGCGAAATAGGAATTGATCGTCTCTGCTGCCAGTCGGATAAATATCTTTCACGTGTGCGGTGATTACTTTTGAATGGAACCGTTCCCTGTTCCCATTGTGACCGGCGTCTGGTTTTCATTTGACTGTCCATTGTAATTCATTACCGTTAAGCTACCCAAATCGTCCACCCGCGCAATGCTGGGTCGGTTCGCAAATAAAAGCTAAATTCGAAAAGCTCTTTCGTATAACACGTACAAATCATTTATCGACAGACTCTAATTCTGCGCACGGCCGAAATTCGTTCAATTTAATGAATATATGTTCCACAAAGTTGCTCTTTTAAAATTCTAAAGCCGAGATGTGTGCCAGGTCTTGATAACAATAAGTTTTGTTTTACCGTGGGATCGCCATTAATCAATAAATTCAATAGACAAAACTGATGAACAGAGCTCTTTGCTCTGTCTTAACGTCAGTGTGTTTTTATGGTATAACATTAAACTATGGATATACATCAACTGTACGTTTAAATTAACCGTCGAAACATACAACAGCGTTCGGTACCGATAGCACTAAAACTATACTTCTGCCTCTGGCTTCATATACACCACCCCTCGAGTTATACTAGCACTTCGTTGAAGTATACAGCCACCATGGGCTCCCAATTGTTCACGTTTTGAAATCAAGAACTTTAAATTCACTTGCCAGCGCTTCAGCTGCTGATGAATCGTTTCCGACCTTATTTACTGGCTGGCTCTGAGCACTATGGGACTTAACATGTGTGGTCATCAGTCCCCTAGAACGTAGAGCTACTTAAACCTAACTAACCTAAGGACATCACACACGTCCATGCCCGAGGCAGGATTCGAACCTGCAACCGTAGCGGTCGCGCGGTTCCGGACTGAGCGCCTAGAACAACGAGACCACCGCGGCCGGCCCTTATTTACTGTTAAGCGCCTTTGTTAGAAGTAGGAGAGAGTTGTTGGATACTTGGAGGATTGCCTTGATGTGGTGTTCTTAGTTATTTCGTTAGGTGGACATCTGCATGCGAAGAGCAGAGGTACAGGTGAATCACAGATGTCCCAAGACTTTACTTGCCTCTCGTATGTTCATGTGAGCGAACGTTCTACGCGGAAGAGTTTTCCTTTGGAAAGTGAAAGCTCCATATTAGATAATACCACCTAGAATCTATGGCTTCTTCTGTGTAGCTTACTTTGATAGATTAAGAGGGAGAGCACGGGACAAGAAAGACTTGAGTTTTGCCTATCTGTAGTTTTGCCTAGTTGTAGTTTCGTGACATAAATTTTTACCAGTGAATATTTTATTTTCTGTGGAATGCTCTGTCCATCTCGATCAACTTTCGATCACCCAAATATATTTCTTCCTTACCGAAACTTTTATTCTACTGAAGGATTTGGTGCTCATCTTGGTGAAGTTTCGTGCACTCAAATACATTTCTTCGTAAATGAACATGTTACCCCGCGGTGGAATTCAATGTGTGTCGAAGGCTAAAATAGTGGGCCGCATTCAATTAAAGCCTGGACTGTAGACAATATGGACAACGCTCTTCGCAACCGAGTGAGACAAGGATCCAGGCTCAAGTATGATAATAACGAACTTCCGCTACACCACATATTTCACTGTTTTAATGTGAAAATAGCTTAGAGGCTGTCCTTTGTTGTGTTCCCCGGAGACTTACAGTTCTGGTGTAAGAAGAGTTACTTGCCAAACACAAGGGTGCAGATGCGGCGTGCAACTTTCATTCGTCGGCATACATTAATATAACGTCTCAAACTATCTATGTACTACTACAGCATCACGTTCCATATCATACCCCTTAAAAGTAGTCCAGGAACATCCCAAATAGGCCTCTGTAGACTTTAGAACTGGAAGGGTGGAACTGGTAGATTGGGTCTTTGCGATAGACTTTCAAATGTGGCTGTGTATTTAATTTCGGAAGATGTACCTGGGTTTATTGTCCTCGGTGGCGGGTTGGAGGGAAAGGGGGGGGGGGGGAGGGAGGAACAGTCTGGTGACGTGATAGAAACAGGAATGGGATTCGATCTGGCAGCCCTATGAGATCTAGTATTAGAGTCAAGGAAAACTGAGATCTGGAAGTCTTGCGATGAAATAAGATAAAACGCGTTGATAATATTTCTGGGGAATTTTTGCAATAATTGGGGGGAGTAACAGTTAAGCAACTATTAAAGTTGGTGTATAGAACCCATGAAACTGGAGACTCACCATGAGAGTTTCAGAAAAATATCATACACACAAACATTAAGACAGCAGGATCAGATATGTGTGAGAGCTTCACATTTCAAGAATCCAAATTAATCATCAGAATCATACACGTAAGAGCAGAAATGAAAAAGGACACTAGAGAGGCAGTTATAACGTAGTGCTTGATGATGGAAGCAACGATTAGGTAGACGTCAAGACCCTTTTATAGCATTTGTCGACTTAGAAACACGTTCGGCAGTATATATGGGGTAAAACATTCGAATCTCCCAGAAAAATGGGTGTAAACCATAGGGAAAGACGACTAATGAACAACATGTACAATATTTGCAAGAAAGAACAATAGAAATGAAAGACCAAGAATAAAGCGCTCGGATTAAATAGGGTGCACGACTGGGACGCAGTTTTTCTCGTCTACAGCCAAAACTGTTCATCGAAGAAGCAACGACGCAAATAAAAGAAAGATACAGGAGTGGTAATAAAATTCAGTGTTAGAGGACATCAGTGATAAGTTTCGCTAATACCATTGCTATGTTCAGTGAAAGTGAGAAAGAATTACATGACCTGCAGATCAGAGTAGTCTAACGAGACAGAATATCAGTGTGGAGTAAACCGAAAAAAGAAGAAAGCAATGATACTTTAAAGTGACAGTCATAAACTAAATATCATAACTGGTGACCACGAAGTAGACGAAGTGAAGGAATCTGGCAACTTTGGAAGAAATATCACACATTACTAACAATGCCAGAAAGGCAGAAAAGTAGACAAGCACGGCCAAAGAGGGCATTCCTGGCCACATGAAGTCTCCTAGTATCAAACTTTTGGGTTCAGTTTCAGGAATAAATTAAGGAGAATATACTCTAGGATCAAAGCGTTGCATGGAAATGTCGACTGTAGGAAAAAAAGTACATTAATTTTTTCCAAAGTTTGATACGTAATCCCAGAACGAGTCTCTTGATACTTCCCAGAACACGGAAGAACTTTACGAAAAAGAAAATATCAAAACCGCGAAAACCACAAATACCTAACAGCTTACACAAACATGTTATTCATTACAGTGAAAATCTGAAGCGAAGAATCCATGAACAGAATTAAAGGAGGTGTTCCTGTTTATATCTGAAAGATATCATGTCACTAAAATTTTTCAACTTCAGGGCTTGAAATTTGTCAAGGAAGGAGGAGGAACACTGCACAACATAATTGAAGGGTCACTTTTTTTGAAATTCCATATTTGTCTCCCAATGTAAGGCAGCAGTCTGAAACTCGTGTCGAAGGTCCTTAAAACCTTCCTGTGTAATTGCACAAAAGCGCGAGGCCCTGCTACGTCATCCTCAGACTCGGTGATGCTTGAAAGAGCAAGGTGTCAAGACAAACAGTAAAAAGGCCAGAGCTCGTAACCCCACGTGAGTTGTAAGGTAGGTTAAAGTGTTACATTGGCAGTCAATTTCACCATAGTTCTTCCCAACGCCACTGTGGACGGGTAACATGATGGGAAAGTCGTCACTCTCCCTGTTCCCACATTTCACTGTTTCTCTCGACGCCTTTGCAATGTAAGTCATAAAAAGTTGAAATCACCGCCGCTTAGGGGAAACACTAACATGGAGGAGTAGCTGGCTTAAAGGGCGTCAATGAAAATACCCCTTCCGGTGGGTCATTGAGTAACACACATTTCGTTGTCGAAAAAGATAATTTGTAGAGCGATGAGTAACCGGACGATGTTCTTGACAAAGTATGACACTGCTGATAATCCCCAGACTATTCAGTCCTCCATTGCAAGTGATCTGAAAGCTTTGGAATGTAGTGTGACAGTAATGTTTGCCTAGTTTGCGGGGTAGAACCACTAGGGACCCGTAGAAACAATTTAACGAAATTAGGACGTGATCCGAAGCACCAAATTGTGCTTATACTTTGTTTTCCTGTGTCATGACCATAGAAGGGGTGCTACACTGACTCGTGTGTGCATAAATGGCAACACCACTGGTGCCACTTGTGTACCATTGTTGAGCACTTCGAAAATGTACCTACAGACGGCCACATTCTTCAGCTGAGTGACGGTCCACTGCCTCTCTAGCGCGTGAGGGCATCCAACGCCTTTGACACCTTTTGGATTCCAAATGCAGGAAAACAGGTGCTAGAGCAGCAGCGGAACGAAGCTGAAGAGCTAAAGAATCATACACACACTGTGCTGCTGTGGACAACATTCGAATTTTGCCGAATTTTTTGAACGGTCCCTAGAGCTTCCATCCTGCTTACCAGAGCAAAGGCTGCGGTTCCGCTGCACAAAATGAGGGGTGCTTTCATTGACGCGCTTTATGCCACCTCCTGAGGCACTTCTGTGTCGATTCTGAGCGGCAGTCTATGCGAAGAGGTTTTTTCGACAGCCCTTAAGAAAACCGTGTTGTTTCAACACTGGGTTTCGCGGTTATGGCCTCTATCATTGAGGCGTCAAGAGAAGGATGTGAAATATGTGTAAGAGGAGGTGTTAAATCTTCGTGAAATTTGGTTCCAATGAGACATATGTATCACCACCTTGCTATCTGAAGCGTCGCCGAGTCTGAGGATGAAGTCCCTGGACGCCACGCTTTTGCATTGTTCGGAGGAAGGTTGTAAGCACGTATGAGACAAACTTCAAAGCTCCGTGGGAGACGATTATTGGGTTTCAAAAAGTAAGCTTTTGTATTGCGCAGTGTAATTTTCAAGGATAATCAGTATCACCAGAATTGTTCACGTACTGAAGGATGCTGAATCGTCTCTAAATGCCACTAGTGTCAGCGGTCGTCGAGAAAGTCGTTCCCTTGCTCGTCTTTATTTTCATCGTCATCGGTCTTTTGGCTAGTTTGATACGGCTCGCAACGTCATCTTTTCCTGTAGCATCCTAATCGCCTCAGAGCAGCACTTATGCTAAACGTGTTCAATTATTCGTTGCAGTATCGATGTTCCCCTAAAGTTTATGTGCTTAATCACAGACATTATTATTAACCATTAGCACTATTGTCGAATATGTAACCTGAGACGTCCGAACGGTAACCTGCACGAAGATCACAATCGCACATTGCGGATCTCTCTGCCCTCCATTTTCTGTGTTTAGTCGCTTTGGCTTTCATTCCTAAGGATCCTTTAATACTGTTCTCCACCCATGTCATTTAGTTGCGTTACTATCGCATCCCACATCATTGGTAATCTTGTCTTATGTATACAAAGACCTGTCCTTCGATTCTTTCCTCCACCACCCCTTCAACTGTTTCTTCATCAACACTTCATGTAGCAATCTGTGTCCAGTCGTTGTATCTCTTTGCTTCATTACCTTCTCACTAGGCATTTTTTCTCTTGCAGGACTTCTTTACTCTCTACATCATATGCTAAATGTTTCATTTCCATATTTCTGTTATTCTATGTTTCGCCCCCACAAAGTGGTGTGTTCCACATTTCATTTTTACAAATATTTCGAAGTAGCAAGTTTTTAATTTGGATGTTAATAGCGTTTTCTTTATAGAGAGACATTCAGCTTCTGCCAATCGCTAATTTGTTTCAGCAATGAATTTTCTCTCTGCAGTGGAGTGCGCTGATCTGAATCTTACTGTCGGTTTCAAAATGCATGACTGACTGGAATTGGGAACCTGTGATACCTGCCTCGAGCCGGCAAGAGATCTGCCAACTGAGCTATCCAAGCACTGTCCTTTCTGTCACGACTGCTAGTCCCGCAGGGACGCAGGAGAAATCCTGCGAAATTCTTAAGGCAGGAGATGAGCTAGAGGCGGAAGGAAACCTGTGAGGGTAGTTGTGGGTCGTGGTTAGGTTTCTCAGACTGTATAGCACTTGCTCACGCAAGACAGATGTCCCATGTTCAAATTCCAGCCAGTCACGCCGGTTTAATCTGCCACGAAGTTTCAAATCTTGCAAGTTTTTCCCTTGCGTCTTCTTTATTCATAATACTCCTGAGATAGCAAAATTCGTAGCTCTCTTCAAGCTTCTCTTAAATCCGGCATGACCACTCGATTGACATCCTGTACTTTATCGTTTGTGTGTGTGTGTGTGTGTGTGTGTGTGTGTGTGTGTGTGTGTGTGTGTGCCTGTTTGTTTGTAGCTAGCCGCTCAATATTATTAAGTACCCGACTCAATCATTGTTCAATTTCGTTGTTACTGCAGCGTCATCAGCAAAATAATTATACTGTTTTCTGTCCATGACAAACAGTATCCATATTCAGATAGTCCTTTACACCTCATACTGCCTGTTCTATTTACAATGCATATTCACATAGCCCTTTCCACCTCTCATTGCCTGTTCTATTTACAAGTTAAATACTGAGCAACTCTTCTTGATTTTGATCTCTTGTAACATTCTGTATTTCCTGATTGCTCCAGTCTACTTCGCACGGGCGGAATGTATTTCCCTTAGCAGCATATCTGTTGGTTTGGAATGCTGTTGCATCGCGAGATGTGTGTATGAAAACGCCTTGAGCTACCTTCACTGTGACTCCGGGCACATCACTCCATGTCACATCACTCACCACCACTTAGATTGCCAGCATCTACTATCTTTCACCTCTGCAGGGCACAACGGTTCTCACCGAAGTAAGCTGAAAAATCAGCGTCATTAACACGTGGAAATAGTAATATGCACCACCCGACTTCGTCTGGAAATCGCCACTCTAAGAATATTACATAGTATTATAAACACTTCCTAATATTCTGCTTTCGGCTTCTTAAGCCCTATTCACGTGACAACTGAATGTCGCAAACACAGTTAAAATGACTTGCGACATGCACAAATATTATTTACGCAGAGTGTAGAAAAGATACCAAAAAATGACATATATGTTGTTTACGTAGGGAAGTATTACTCTTTTATCACCCAGAAATATTTACATCAACTTAAAAAAAATGTTTTTTTACCTGGATATTTGACAACTGATCAAAAATAATTTTGATATTATAGTTTCCGTATATTATTTGTAGCTAAAAACTTAAATTAGAAGAGGGAAAAAGGAAAACTGAGTTTGATCATTTAATACTAAGAAGGCATTCTGTCTCGCGTCACGTCGGGCGCTGATGACTGCGCAGTTGAGCGCCCCACAAACCAAACATCATCATCATGTCTCCAGTACTTCAACCAGGGTGATCCTCCTACTTTTCTTTACAGAATGTAATACTTCACATTCTACATTACAAGGGTGGTTTTCTGTATTAGATGATCGGCGACGATCGAATGTTTCTTTCTTAATCTCCAGCTACTCTCTTTTCGTGATAACCTGACGGCCAAAGCTCTGCCCACCTGACCAATATATACACTGCATGAAAAATATTAGTACACCTGGAAAGACGACGTAAATTTTGATCTGATGAGACATATGCCACCTACGTAATAGTAGACATACTGATAATATTTTCAGCGTCATCCGCCACCAGGTAGCTTAGTGGCGTAGTAACAGAGCGCCATCTGTGTCCACTCTTTACGACGGAATGCTCACAGCCAGAAGGTTCAGTGTGGTGCAAACGTGTGAAACAAGCAGGGAACCATGCCACGGAGACGTATACTTGTTTCCGACAACCGAGCGAATCTGAAAGGGGTCAAATTGTGGCCTTCCGAGTGGAGAGATGTTCCTTCCGGAGAACTTCCACACGAGTTGGAAGTGACGCGTTAGTTGTGCAAAAGTGCTGATATCAGTGGTCACACGAACCTTCTCACATCTGTAGACGAGGTTCTTGACCTTAACACAGTACAGGTGACTGCTAGAATCGTCGCATTGTAAGAGCAACAGTGGCAATTCGCACAGCTGACACAGGACAGGTAAGAGGATTTGTGAGCCCAGACGTGTCAATACGAACTGTTGCGAACCGGTTATTAGCAGTGGGACAGCGGGAACGAACACCTCTAGCCCGTCTTCCACGCACGCCACACCTCTGACATGCACGGCTCGACTAGTGTCGTCAGAGGATTACATGGACAATGGAATGGTGCTCCGTGGTCTTCAGCGATGAAAGCAGATTCTGCCAACACTCAAATAATCGCTGTTTGCGATTACGACTTGACCTGGTGAGCGCTGTCTCCTAGAGTGCATTCGTCTGAGACACACTGGCCCCTTCCCAGGCCTTATGGTCTGGAGTGGGATAAGCTACAACTCTCGTTCAAAGTTGCTGTTTCTGGAGGGGACTCTAATCAGCACTAGATACGTGCAAAACGTTGATAGCCCTGCTCTTTTGCCGTTCTTCGAACGTAAGGTAATGTTTCCAGAATGAGATTTTCACTCTGCAGCGGAGTGTGCGCTGATATGAAACTTCCTGGCAGATTAAAACTGTGTGCCGGACCGAGACTCGAACTCGGGACCTGTGAGGACGGGGAGTGAGTCGTGCTTGGGTAGCTCAGTTGGTAGGGCACTTGCCCGCTAAAGGCAAAGGTCCCGTGTTCGAGTCTCGGTCCGGCACACAGTTTTAATCTGCCAGGAAGTTTCATAAGGTAATGTGTTGTTCCAACAGGATAATGCTCGTCCACACATAGCTTATGAAAGGCAACGTGCACTGCAACTTCCCTGGCAAGCACGATCTCCGCACTTACGTCCAATCGTGGTTATGTAGGATATGATGGCACGAGAAGTGACTCATGCAACTCGTCAGCAAATTACTCTTACGGAACTACGTGTGGAGGTCGAGCACGCATGGCATAACGTCTCCCAGGACACTATTTTCCCTCTGTACGATCGACTGGATGCCAGCGTTAGCGCCTGTATTGCCACTCGAGGCCGCTATACCACGTACTGATATGGGGGTTTCAGCATGGGTCGATAGCTGGTAATTCAAAACCACTTGTGCTGTTGATTTGTAAATGTAATCATTTCATGTACTCCATATACACTGTTACGGCAATAAATCTTGAGTGAATTGGAAACCTCTGAAAGAGTGTACAATTTCTTTTTTTCCGCCAATGTACTCTCGCACATTGCTTGCATAAGATTTTATATACACAAATCTGTACTAAGGGTTGCAGTTTTCTTTTACTATTAAATAAAAATTTTGATAAACTGTTGGTATTATAAAATATTGGTCTGTAGTTGCGAAATATAGTATATCGTGAAATAAGTTATCGTCATGTAGTACGCCAGAGATTATAGATGCAGACAGTACTGGAGCAGTCTTGTCTCCGTTATGATTTGTTGTCTGACGACGGGCGTGAAACATCTACATATCCGTGATTACACTGCTATTCACAATAAAGTGCCTGGCAGAGGGTTCAAGCTGTCTCTTTACCGTTCCTCTCTCGAACGGCGCACGGGAAAAGCGAGCACTTAAATTTTTCTGTGCGAGCCCTGATTTTTCTTATTTGATCGTGATGATCATTTTTCCCTATGTAGGTGGGTGCCAATAGAATAGTTTCACAATCGGAGGAGAAAACTGGTGGTTGAAATTCCATGTGAACATCCCGTCGCAACGAAAAACGCCTTTGTTTTAATGATTGCCATTTCCAATTCAGTATCACGCACGTGGCACTACCTCTCCTATTTCGCGATAGTAGAAAACGAGCCGCCCTTCTTTGAACTTTTTCAGTGTCATCCGTCAGTCCCACCTGATGCGGATCCCACATCGCACAGCAATACTCCAGAATACGGCGGACAAGCGCGGTGTAAGCAGTCTCTTTACTAGACCTGTTACATCTTCTAAGTGTTCTGCCAATGAATCGCAGTCTTTGATTTACCTTATCCACAACATTATCTATGTGATCGTTCCAATTTAGGATTTAATCTCTAAGTATTTAGTTGAATTTACAGCCTCAAGGTTTGTGTGACATATCGCGTAATCGAAATTTAGTGGATTTCTTTTAGTACTCGTGAATAACTTCACACTTGTTTATTCAGGGTCAATTGCCACTTTTCGCACCATACAGATATCTTATCTTAATCATTTTGCAATTTGCTTTGCTGATTTGATGACTTTATAAGACGTTAAATGGCAGCATCATATGCAAACAATCTAATAGGGCTACTCACATTGTCTCCTGGTCCTTAATATAGATCAGGACCAACAGAGGGCCAATAACACTTCCTCGCAGAACGCCGGATATTACTTTTGTTTTACTCGAGGACTTTTCGTCTATTACTACGAAATGTGACCCTCCTGACCACGAATACAGTCGCACAACTTGTGGGGCGGCGATTGGAATTGGAAAATTATTGTTGTTGCTGTACAAATGTTTGCATGTTGAATCAGTTTCTGGCTATTAGAATGTTGTTAATGCTGTCTTTCGCCGTTCTCAACACTGGCTCTCTATTTACTTTTTAGGCACCCAGAAAGTGATTTAACAAAACGTGAAGCCTGTAATTAGAGTTCCTAGTGCCCACTTCATCTGAGAATCCCATTATAGCTGCAGCTTATAGCTCTGAGGAATTAGGAGATTGTCCGGGATTTATAATCAAAAACGATTTTCCAAAATAGTTGAGTATATTCCCAAAGTCACAAATAAAAAACACAAGTATCCCTACAACCTAACTAACAGAGCAGTTCAGAGTCTAATGCGCTGATGCAACTATAAATGTCCGAATTAAATGTTAAAAAGAATGCTCGCCATAATTTGATGAGAGTATTTCATCAAACGCCACGCTAAATAATTGGTAGAATGTCTGTCCCGCGACGGCACGTGAAAATACGACAATACGCAAACTGAAGCTAGAAAATGAAAATCACTTGAAATGATTTCATGGTTACGCGCATCTCGAGTAACTTAATACGGCACCCGAGGCTGTTTGTCGCAGTGATACCGACGCGACGCGACTGCCGACACAGATGGCGTGTTATTCAGCGTCTGGAGAGAACTGGGGCCTTCCTTCCTACCTTTTTTTTTTTTATTGAATTTCAATTCCCCCCGAAGGGGGCGGGCTGGCAGCAGCTTAGTATGCCGCTCTTCAGCCGACAGATTTTGTGACAAAGATCAAGAGAACAAATAATAACAAAACAGGCGATAAAATCGGAGACTTAGAGAGTAACAAGGCGAAAAGAAATCGTGGAACTTAAAACAACAACAGAGGGATGATGATGCTAATAAAAATACATACGAAGCAGACAGGGAAAACAATAGACAATTAAAAAACACGGCGACAGTCGGGATTCTGTTCGCAAAGGACATAAATTTCACACCTAGCGACAGCATGGGTTCTGTTCGCAACACGAGAAAGACAAACAACACTGAATAGTCACTGGAACACTGCACTAAAAAGTTGGCAAATGTGACACCACAGTCGAGAGCAAGTGGGGGGAAACTGGACAGAAGATGGGAAAACAAAAAAAGGGGGGGGGAAAGGAGAGTAAAAGCGAAGGGGGGAACCGGGAAAGGAGCTGATGGAGGATGAGGACCCAGAAGAGGGGTGGGGGGCAGACGCGACAGGGAGTGGGGTAGGCAGAGGAGGGGAATACAAAAGGACTGGGGGGAGAAGGGAGGGGTTTAGTGGGGAGAAAACAGGACGGAAGGGGGGGGGGAGAGGGAGCCCAGGGAAAGGACAGAGGAAAGGAGGGGGAGTGAGGATCGGAGTTGATAGGAAGGATAAATGGAGGGAGAGAGAGCATCATCCGGGAGGGGGAGTTGACGGAAGCCACCTTGGGAAAGGAGATGGAGGGTGTAGAGATGGAGGGTAGGGGGGACACAACGGTGAAGACGTGGCAGGGGGCGGGGATGGGAGAGGAGAGGAGCAACCAGGGGGTGAGGGGGTTCAAGACGGCGGGAGGTGTAGAGGATGCGGATATGTTCGAGGAATAGGAGCAGATGGGGGAAAGGAATGAGATCATAGAGGATCCGCGTGGGGGACGGGAGGCGGATATGGAAGGCGAGGCGGAGTGCATGACGCTCAAGGATCTGGAGGGACTGATAGAAATTGGGGGGGGCAGATATCCAGGCAGGACTGGCATAACAGAGGATGGGACGGATTAAGGATTTGTAGGTGTGGAGGAGCCTTCCTTCTTTGCGCAGCGTTCTTATATATAAAGCCGCGGTGCGGACGGCTAAGGGAACGCCTGATCAAATCGGCTCTCCCGACTAGCCGCTGGGCTAGTAACGCACCACTTCAAGTTACATAATAAATTATAGCTTCTCTTGCTGATGGCCGAAGAAGCTCCTAATTTAAATGTGCATTCAGCACGCAGGTAAGTATTGATAATAAAATTTTGACGTGGCTAAGTTAAGTATTCTGGGTGAGAGAATTAATTTAATTGCCCTGCACGCAGTAGATGAGCTCTGAACTGTCCCTTTTGAGATCCGCTATCGCTATAATTTTATAGGTATTCAAAAGAAACTTTTCACATCTTCATAGTCATAGCGGACCTCCAACCTATTTAAATCTAAACATCCTAGCCTTATTTATTAACCTACTTAATCTATCTTGCTTCCTTCAGTTTTTAGACGAAAACCAGAAAATCATGAATTTCCACTAAAATCTTAATCTGTGAAATCCAAAGTACTGTTTTTATTAAATCATTATGAAAGATGAATCTACATATAAATTTTGAAGTCTCTAGCTCTTTTCTGTTGCGCCAATTATTTTTGCAGAAAAACGTCCAAATTTCGGAAATGGCTTAAATTATCGAACTGATATTCAACAGACATTAATTTAGTATTATTCCTGACATGCTAGAAAAGTTGTAGGTCATTTGCTTGATTTTTAAGGTATTGCGCAACATTTATGACGTCAGAGCTAGTTACAGCAGACTGGCTGGCACACAATGGAAACTGATGTGAATTTACTACAGCGTGAGTAGGCTGCTTCCCTACAAACTGAGGCGATATTCCACAGGCACGCATTTTGGTTAGAAGACGCTTGTGTGGAACGGTCTCCAAAGCCTTCTGGAAATCTAAAAATATGGAATCAATTTGTCATCCCCCGTCGATAGCACTCATTACTAGGTAGTTGGTTTCACGAGAACTATGTTTTCTGAATCCGTGCTGACTATGTGTCAATAAATCGTTTTCTTCTGGGTAATTCATCATGTTCAAACACAGTGTATGTCGCAAAACCCTACTGCAAATTGACGTTAGTGTACCAGCATACTCTGAAAGGAACCTGGCTGGTGTACAATCTGGACCGGAGGCCGTGGCTATATTACATAATTTAAGCTGCTTTGCTACACCTAGGATATCTACTTCTATGTTTCTCATCTTGGCAGTTTTCTTGATTGGAATTCGTCTTCTCTGGTGAAGGAGTTTCGGAAAACAGTATTTAATAACTCTGCTTTAGTGGCACTGTCACCAGTGACTTCACCGTTGTTATCGCGCAGTGAAGTTATTGCGTCTTGCCACCGGTGTGCTTTATTTATGACCAGAATCTCTCTGGGTTTTCTGCCACATTCCGAGACAGATTTTCGTTGTGTAAATTATTAAAAGCATCTCGCATTGAAGTACGCGCTATATTTCGAACTTCTGCAAAACTTCGCCAATCTTGAGGATTTTGCGTTCTTTTAAATTTGGCATGCTTTTTTCGTTGCTTCTGCAACAACAATCTGACCCGTTTTGTGGACCATTGGGGATCAGTACCATCACTTATTAATTTATGTGGTTTCTATCTCTCAATTGCCGTCGATACAATCCATCTGATATCATTCCACATCTTTTCTAAGCTTACATGATGAGATCGGAAGGAGTGGAGACTGTCTCTTAAAATGGCGTTAAGAGCATTTTAATCAGCTTTTTTAAATAGATGTACTTTGCGTTTCTTTTTGATGGTTGTAGGTGTTACGGTATTCAGCCTAGCAGCAACTGCCTCGTGGTCGTTAATCCCTATATTTGTCATGATACTCCTATTTGCCCAGCATTATTTGTTGCCAATAGGTCAAGAATACTTTTGCAACCATCTACGCTTCGAGTGGGCTCATGAAGTAATTGTTCAAAAAAATTTCTGAGAAAGCAATCAGTACAATTTCGAATGACGTTTTATGCCTGCCGCCGGCTATTAACGTATATTTTGTCCATCATATCGAAGGTAGATTGAGGTCAAAACCGACTATAATAGTATGAGTGGGGTACCTAAATGAAATGAGACTCAAGTTTTCTTTGAACTGTTCAGCAACTATATCTTATGAGTGCGGGGTGTGTGTGGGTGTGGGAGGGGGGGCGGGGCGGGTGTCCGGGGGGGGGGGGGGGGTCCGTGAATCGATCCAACTAATCGCTTAATTCGATTATCAAATATAGCCTCGACCCACATTATTTCGCAAGAAGTACATACTTCAATTTCACAACAATGTAAACTACTCCTGACAGCAATAAATACTCCACCATGTAATGATACTTGAATTACGTAACCATTACGGCACCTCAACTGAACCTTTCGATCCCAGCAATATTCTACTGTGTTTCTGTAGAAGTAGTTAACATATTTCTGAGACAACATTCAGATTTGATTTCATTAATGTAGAGGTACTTTGATACATCTATATGTTTATGTTGCATTGATATTATTCTTAAGTGTCACTATGATCTTTGACGTACTTGTAACTCTAATTTTTGGGCACGTAAGCAGTAGTTAGAGTCGGACCTTGAAAAAGTCAAGTCTTGGACGTCATGTTGGAAAGACGCATAACATAGTCAGCTTATAAAATGTGAACTTTAACAGTGTGGAAGGTATTTTCAAGTATGTTTTGTATTGTGAAGTGATGTTTTGTGTGTTACGTGATATTGCAATAAAAGCAATTAAAAAAGAAGTGTAACTTATATTCGGAGCGCTGATTACTTTTTTTACATCACCATTGTGCTAACTTTGAAAGGTTTAATCTTCAAGAATGGTTTGTGAAGCGCATCTACAAAACTTTTGAATATAGCGGAATAAAACCCAGGCCTCTTTGCATCCGAGCTTGGAATCATCACCACCTACATTTTCGACGATTGAGCCATGATTTTACAACGAGACCAGTGTGGGAAACACGAAAAGATGGGAGCCTAGTTTATTCATTATTACATGAAATGACTTTATTAACTGTGCTCTAATGACACCTGCCACATCATAACTTCGTTGTTGCCCGAAAATGCAGTATTTAGCAGCGTGAGCAACACCACAATCATTATTAAATTTTGACCTCTGTTGTGGTAGGGTTGTTAGAACCACCAACTGCATTTAATCTATCCTTTCTGAACACTGTTAGGTCGTTTGAAAAAATTTCGGCTGAACTTATTTCCGGTTTTAGCGAGCTTTCCGTACCTATAACTATTTCAGCTTCAGTGCTTTCTAGTAGAGCTTGCAGCTCTGGTTCTTTCCCAACACAGCTATGACAATTTACAACTACAATACCGATCGTTTCCACAACTACCTTACTGTGTTTTACCTGCCCCCATTTACACAGAGGCCGTTTCTGTGGTTTCCTGAGACCCTCAAACCTATGAAACCGCCCAGTCCCTTCCGCACAGCCCCCGCCACCCGTGTATCCGCTTCCTGTGTGTAATCGACTCCTGAGCTACTAAGCAGAACCCGGAAACCCACCACCCGAAGGCGCGTCAAGGAATCTGCAGCCTACATGGTCACAGAACTGCCTGAGCCTCTGATTCAGACCCTCCACTCGGAAAGTCTTTCACTACCTGACACACTTTGGAATGATCTCCCACTCAACCACAGGTGAGGGACCAACCTCAGTGCGGGCAGTACCTGGGGCGGCCTCAGCAGTGGACTGATTGGAGGAAACGTGGGACATGCTCGACGTCCCTCGCATACCCGCATCCAACCCTCCACAGTGATGCCCTTTCGCAGCAGCGTCAAGCTGTGTGACAGAAGCCAACACTGCCTGGAGCTGTGAGTGAAGGGACGGCAACTCAGCTCACATCTGTACACAGCAGTCACAGTTCCTATCCATTACTGAAGTCGCTCCTTTTTAAAGCTCATAATAATATGTAATAAACGAATGGTGTTCTCGCCTTATTAGCAGCAGGAACTCGTGTTGCTCTCCCACAGACGGTCTAATCGACACCGAATAAAGTAATTCATAATATATTGTGGAGTACACAAAAAAGAATAAACTGTATACCTCCACAGGGTGTACTTATGGTTTTCCAAGTCTTAATTTCATCCCTGGAACATCTCTTTTAACTAATTTGGTAATTATTTGTGGTCTATGGTAAGACATTGCAGAATCTTGCTCGAAGCATGATCTGTTATATTACCTTAACTAATTACAATGTAACATGCAAGCTTACCATGGGTTATACAATACAGTAAGCCTGATGCAGATTTGCTTATTATCAATGAAATACGAACATCGTCCTTTGAGGCTCAATGGTACTGACCGGCCATTGTGTCACCTGCAGCCATTAGACGTCACCGGATGGGGGTACCGAAGGGCATGAGGTTAGCATACAGCTCGCCCAGCTGTTGTCAGTTTTCGTGACCGGGACTACGAATAAGGAAAAGAGTAATTATTAAAACGCGAGTTACTTGAGATACAGGTTACTTGGTCTATTGAAAGTTTTGCTGAGTGTTATATACTCATTCGTAAAAGATCTCCTCTTGGCAGGGTATAGTATAGCACTTTTCGGACAAGGCAGACAACATATTACTCTCCCCCCCCCCCCCCCCCCTGCATTCATTTCACGTATTAACGACGAGGAGAAGATTCGAGAAATTAGAGCCAATACAGAGGCTTACCGACAATCATTCTTCCCACGCACTATTCGCGAGTGCAGCAGTGTTGGAGGGATCAGATAGTGGAAGCGAAAGTGCCCTCCGCCACGCACCATTAGGTAGCTTGAGGAGTATGATACAGATGTAGTAGCTATTATTAAGGCTAGAATAGCTACTGAATTATTCGATTGTTACTAATACCAATATTATTTTGACAGGTGATATTTTTGATACCTAATCTTTTTGCCGTGATTATCTGAAATTTCTCTAGTGTATAGGAAGATGCCCCAGCAGTTTTTGCAACTATTGACTTGTTCGTGCTGTGCATCATACAGAAGTGGTGTAAGTTTACTCTTTTTCTTTTTTATCGTATTATCAATCACGACAGAGCTCGGAGCTGTAGCCATTAGTTGAAGCGATGTTTCATGGTCTCTAGTTCTATCTGAAAGGCAAATTCAAATAATGGGATAGATATGAGGCGATGCACGTATAATGGAAAGCTGCATGTTTGTGCGTGTGTGGGTGCTGGGAGCTTGCCGGGATTACTGTAGCTGTAGCTATGTTTTCTCTGTAAATAGTAAATAAATCTCTTTTTGTACTATCCATATTAAGGTACAAGAAGTTGATAGAAAAGCCAACCAGCGGTAGTGTGATCTTTTTTATGTTGATAGTTTAAATGTTATCCATTTGCCTACTGGGACCAGTCCATGAAAAGGCATCATCCACATACGTGGACCAATACTTAACATTGCAATTAAGTGGCTTTTTCTCAGGAAATTTTGTTCGAAACTGTCCATTACAATTTCAGACAGTGTAGCACTGAAAGGAGAACCCACGGCTAATGCCATCAGACTGACTACAATATCCGTTCTGAAACTGGAAATAATTTTGTCTTTCACATTTTAGTAGCAATGACTACGTCGTGTAATTCTACAGGATTTACTTTGGGTCCGTGCAAAAGGTACGTTAATATTGCTACGTGCCAAATTAGTGAGGAAACGAAAGACAATAATTTCTTAGTTCAAACAGCCGGCATTACCCAATCTTGCGGGAGTACCAACATCTACCCGCCGGGAAGCATAAACATTTCAGTACTTTTACATGTTCGAGTAGGCAGAAAACTCTACACTCTTGAGCGGGACTGTAGACCGAACTGCCTTCATGACATCGTGTGGGAAACACTAGATAGAATACAACATCGCGTTGTAGGGGTTAGACTGAACAGTAAAGGTACTAAAAGAAATTCACTAAGCAAAAGCAGCGGAACTAATCACCGCTGACGACTCGTGAAGAACAGAACCGATTCGGTCATTATGAATGACGTCAAAGAACAGAACCTCTCCTCGACGTCATTAATACTTCAACCCCACAAGTCTAGAGCACTCGAGCAATAGGATCGATTTCGTTCATTTCGTTCGCACTCGATTTTCTGGTTACAGTATGGTAACATCCTGTATGTGAAGTCGATCTAGTCTCGGTCTTACAATTCCTGTCTGACAAGAATATCAGCGATCCGTAGTCACGGATAATGAAGACCAGCACCCAACTCTGAAGTCAGCACAGCAAGTAAGTAATAAGGAGCAGAAAACGATGACACTACTTGGCTTACTAAAATGTAATCTTTATGCAATTTAGGAAAACCATATAACCTATATGGTGTTTGAATCATATTAACAAGCATTCGCCCGTTGATCAAAAATACAGTACTTTTACTTGATTTGATGGTGTTTCTCACTTGTTCATTAAAAGCTGCAGTCAGATCTTTGTGTAGATCAAATAATCTTGTCGGAGGAACATCCGCAACCGAGCATGCTCTGCGCTCGTTGGTAGAAAAAATTGTTCAAATGGCACTATGGGACTTCTGAGGTCATCAGCCCCTTAGAACTTAGAACTACTTATACCTAACTGAGGACATCACACACATCCATGCCCGAGGCAGGATTCGAACCTGCGACCGTAGCGGTCGCCCGATTCCAGACTGTAGCGCCTAGAAACGCTCGGCCACTCTGACCGGCCCGTTGGGAGAACACCGCATCTTGCACTCGTCCTCCGCGGCGCTCGGGTTCATAAGACTAAGTTACGGCACCTGAAGATGGGCGAGTAAGAGCCCGAAACCAGTCGTTTGTTAAATAAAAGAACCTTACAACTGTAGCGGTATTTTCAACATCTGGCTTTGTGAAGATGGTGAAAGTCAGAACTACCAAGGAACTGGTTCACTTTGGTAACGTAATCAAGGAAACAAATTTTTTCATGGAGATACATTTAACAACTTATGAAAATGATTTCGAATTTACAGTTTCAGTCTATTATTTGTAAATAAAAAGTAACTTAAGAGGGGGGAAAGAAAACTGAGATTGATCATCTAAGACTACGATGACATTCTGTTGCATATGTTTCTTATTTCCCGTATTTCAAGCACGGTAATGTTTCTACTTTTCTGTAGAGTGCCGTACTCCATATTCTACGTGAAATGTGTGGTTTTATGTTATTATATGATAGGCAAAGAATGAATCTTTTTGTCTTAATTTCCAGCTTCTCTCGTGGTCAGATAACCTAACTGCCACAGCTCTGTCTGACTGGCCAACATACACTTTCCCACACGACTGCACGCAATTTTATATACACCACTCCGTGCCAATAGTTGCATTTTGTCTTCGCTATTGAAGATAAATCTTGATGTGCTGTTGGGGTCATAATGCATGGTTGTATTACAGATTCATGGTCGTCTATTTTCTGCAAAGATATTGATGTAAAGAATGTGCAAACACAAATTGGTGGACAGTACCAGTTCTCTGTTTCTTGTAACTTTAAAACTGTAGATGTAAAGACAAAGACAGTACGCGTGTTCCACAAGAAACAGTAAAAAGAAGAAACAGACAGCTGCATTCGCCTAATTTTAATATTACTTCTAAATTAATTAGTGTGAAAAGACAAGCTGACGTACAACTGCATTACCTACAATAATGTAAATCCGAAAGGAATCCATACAGTATGCGATGATACCATAAGATTGCCAAGACTGGGGCAGCCAGCATTACAAAGCAGTGCACTTAGATATTTGGACACTTACTTGAGGAGCGTAAGATGTTCCGAAATTTGGAACAAGTCTACGTCATGTGGCTGGTGTCAAACATTATGCCAACAAAATATTCAGAGTTACTAAAGTTAGTAACGAATGTATACTTCAGAAACAGCTTAACTGTCAATTTTGAAAAGAGTTATAGAGAAATGGTCATATGTATGACAGAAATGAGTTCGGCTGTACTAAGCTGTGGCCCGATTGCAAAACCATACTTATATTCCACATCTGTGGTGTTGAAGATCGTTCAATTGAATAATGTGCATAGTGTCCTTGAGACTCTAGAGGTAAGAGAACTTGCTGAGGATAATAAGAATGTCATCAACTGCTTGCAGGAGCCGCACTCCCGGGGTGCCAAGATTTTCGGTCTGCAAGCAAATGCTCAATTAAAAATAAATGGAAACCATCATATGTCGACCACTGTTGTTTTAAATAAGAATCTTAATTGCATTGTCACACTATAGAAGTGAGCATCTCGTCGCAATAGAAATTACAACCCCAAATGTCAATTGGTACACTGTATAAGTATATTTTCAATATCGTGATCCTATTGTGAACCTATCAATATGCATCATTTACCTGAGATGGGTAAGTAGACCTTTATGGGATAGAAAGATTGTTTTATCATTTGATGCCAGCACTAAATCATTTTTGTAGTACCATGTGAAGGAAGGTGAGAAAGGTCAAGAGTTACAAGATTTGATAAATGAGCTAAATTAAGAATTGGCCAATCATATTGGCTTACAACCTACATGTACAAGTAGAGCCTGTACTAAATCGAACATTGATGTTATTTAGTTACTAATGCAGATACGAACAAGATATGGAGATCCTTGTTGGAGTTACATCCAGTGATCATAATGGAATAATGAATAAACTTGTAACGGAACTGACTACTGTGCCACAACACAGGGTGTTTAAATTCATACATATTATAAAAATCTATGTCCATATGTTCTACATCTCTTCCTAAACTACCGACACATTTTAGAACACATTTTGTAAACAGTATTCACATACACTACTGAAATCACCTGCAAAAATATGTCATTGATAGACATGTAATTCAGGAGATATGACGTCATAAACACAGATCCGTGAAAAATTACCGCATCACGTATGACATTTTAATTCATTACTTCTTTACTCACTGGGTATATCTACAAAAATATATAACAATGCGACACATTCCAAGTATTTCAGGAGATATGATATCATAAACATTGAGCTGCATGAGAACAAAACTACAGGGCGAAATTGCCTGGAGATGCAGGTGATTTCAACCAAACTTGGTACACACATTAATTCCTATCTGAAAAGAGATACTGTGGAGGTAAGAATCGGTGACCTCATATTGTAAAGACGGGGATAATGTTGAAAGAGATGGACGCAGGAGATGCACATAGATAGGTGTGAGGAAGAGATGGTCAGAGAGAGGAGCAGGAGGAGGTGGGCAAGGAGACGGGGGAAGAGGAGGTGGACAGAGAGAGGGGACAGGAAGAGATAGAGAGAGGGGTAGGGGTACGAGATGTACAGAGATAGCGGTAGGAGGAAATGAACAGCAAAGGGGGGGGGGGGGAACAAATGTCCAGAGAGGGGGGTGGGGGTGGAGGAGATGGACAGATGTTCAGATGTGTGTGAAAATCTTATGGGACTTAACTGCTAAGGTCATCAGTCCCTAAGCTTACACACTACTTAACCTAAATTATCCTAAGGACAAACACACACACCCACGTCCGAGGGAGGACTCGAACCTCCGCCAGGAGATGGACAGCAAGAGGACAAAGGGGAAGATGGACGAATAGAATATTGGAACGAAAAAAGAAAAAAAAGACAATATAGCATGGTTCACAAAGATCCCCAGTTTTTATATATGAAAGTAAGATCTTTATTTTTAGAAAAAAAACATACAAACTACATAACCATGTCCATCGAACATCTGGGACATATAACCTGCTGTACTATCCAGGCATTCAAGACTTCTGTCCATGAACTGCTGCTCGTAAACCTTTCGAGTTCATGGTCTTCTGTTCCTAACGTTTCGTCCAGAACTGCGCTGGACATCTTCAGAGACGTTGGTCCTCCGTTGAGTCTTGCTTTCGCTCCATTATCTGGGAATGAAATTCGCCATGATCGCACGAAAAATCTCCACATCCATTCCTCTGACAACTCGTCGAATTTCCTTCTTCAAGTCATGGATGTTTCGGGTTTTATTGGCCTACGCCACTCACCTACGATGACGCCAATGAAAAATGTCACAAGGATTTATGTCACATCATTTTGGTGGCCATAGTTGTTCAGCATTTTACGAAATGAGGCGATCCTGGAACCACTCATGGAGCAACTGAATTGTTTCGTGGGAAGTATGACAGGTGGCACCATGCTGCTGAAATCACAGTTCTTCAGTGTGCATTCCATCCAAATCGGGCCACAAAAACTCCCTTGTTATCGTACGGTATCGGTCTCCACTGACTGTCACAGCTTGTCCTGCCTCATCCTAAAGAAAATTAATTAATTAATTAAAAAGTAAGGGCCGATGACACCACCCTACTAAAATCCGCACCAAACCGTGATTCGTTGTGGATACGTTTGCATTTATTGGATCGTGCAAGAATTTTCTGACCCTAGAAACGGCAGTTCTTCTAATTCACAAAATCATTTACTCGGAAATGTGTTTCATGACCGAAGATGATCTTATTTGCGAAGCTGTCCTCCCCCCGTCGTCCTCTCAGAACCCCGTCAACAAACTGTCGTCTCTTTGGTGATCCGTCACTTTCAGCTGCTGCGTCAGCTGAAGTTTATAGGAGTGATAATAGAGATCATACCGGAGAATTCTCCGTACTGAAGAACAGCGTAAGACCAATTGACCGAAGCGGTGGCGAATTGATTTCGTTGGGCTAACAGCTACACTGTCACGAACCACCGCAGTGTTTTGTTCACTTCGGCCAGAACGACGACGCGAAGGGCTTTTAAGGTCTACTGTTGAATCCGTCTCAAAGAACTTTTTCATAAGTCTGCGAACTATTGATTCATTTGGTGCCTCATTACGTCCTAGAATCGCGCGAAGTCGCCTGGCAGTTGTTGCACAACATTCTCCATTCTGAAAAACGGTTAGCACACGTTGCGCACAAGTGAACAGTTCCATGGTTAGAAACCGAATGCGAAAAATTTCAACTGAGTCAACAATCGAAATGTTCTTGGAAACAGAAATGGATTAAAACAATATCACCAACCGGCAAACAAAAATTTACCAGCCTTTTCGAAACTGTTTTTGAACGACCGTTATTATTGTTGTCTTGCGCAGGAGAAGACGTGTGCCAGGCGTCCGCATGACACCATGGACCCCTGAAATAACAGGTCTACGTCAGGCTGTGCGTAGCTCAAGGAGCAGATACTAACGGACAATGAATTAGTTGGATTGCAAATACTGATTAGGGGCAAAAAAAAAAAAAAGGCTGGGAAAGATTTGTTAAAGAACGCCTAACTATGAAACCATGGAGTTCACCCCACAAAATAGTTCGCAAGAAAATTAAGGTGCGTGTGGTTCTATCCTCTATTAGGAACTACGGACAAGACACATTCACAAGTTCAAGTCAAGAGACACTCGAGTATCTCTCTACGGTTTTGGTCGTGACGGTTCGGACCAGAATACCCCAGAGAAGGTTTAAATAAGAAAAAATTTGCATATGAACTATCAGAATAGCACGCTGTGTATGCCATTTCACCTCAAAAGGTTTCTGATACAATATTAAAATGAAACAGTGGGAAATGACCTGGTTGCCATGGGGTATGTGATGAAATGATAGAAGCTCTTAAACTAAATTTAGCACCTGTGTAAGCGAGGTTACGTGATAAAGGCATAGAAGAAGACAAATTTCCGAGTATCTAGTAAAAGGCAGAAGAGGTAATGAAGAGGAAACGTGAAAAAGATCCGATACAGGCAAAATAGTGTGGACGATTTGCTTACGTAATACTGTTCCGGCGTACAGCGTCCTCTAGACGAAGAGAACATAAGCGTCACGGCGCCTGGCCGCGGCCCTGTTGAAAACTACCCGTTCTCTTGCTCTACAGCAGCGGCTTACGAAACAATTTAATTTCACTTGCATTAGACACTGTCTATACTGATGAGATTTCTTGCTTTGTCTGTCGTTCATTGCTTGCGACACCTCACTGTAAATTCTCAAAGTGAAGTATTGTCATTTACCTTACTGTAATAAAAATACTTTAATCTACTTGCTTGAATTGTCGTCTAGCGATCGGAGGAAGCAGGTTTTCTAGGCACCACATATTCGAAGAGTAGGCAGGACTTGACAAATACACCTGGAAAGGCAAATCTGCTCTGCGCCAGACTGGCTAGACACTGTGAATTGACAGGTATTCATAAGTGGCAGGATACCATTAATGTGACGGCTGAATCACTCCACTCTGATATCTGATATACTTTCTAGGGGTAATGGTGGCCATTTCTGAAGCTTTTGGCAGCCTGGGGTCGCCAGCGCTGTTGTTCTCCTTGTGCAGTGTCCTAGGCCGCTTAATAAATGGTTCAAATGGCTCTGAGCACTATGGGACTTAACATCTATGGTCATCAGTCCCCGAGAACTTAGAACTACTTAAACCTAACTAACCTAAGGACATCACACAACACCCAGTCATCACGAGGCAGAGAAAATCCCTGACCCCGCCGGGAATCGAACCCGGGAACCCGGGCGCGGGAAGCGCCGCTTAATAGCTGTCTAAGGAATTACTGCAGAAATCCGGTGGCACGATCAGTATCCACCGATGTAATTGCAACCAAAGGGATGTCCCCAGGGCTCAGTTTGGAGCCTCGTGTTTTGGAACATAAAAATGTAGCAGTGGATACAGGCCGCTGCAGGAATAAGCACTTCGGGGTAGTCGCGTACGCCGGCGGTCAACTGATTCTCTTCCAGGGTAGCAGCCACGCACATCAGAAACATAGTACACGAGAGTATTAGAGGTGCTGGCCGCATCTTCAACAACTAAATTGACGATAGCTCCGCAAAAGTCCACTTAGATGCTACTGGAAGGAAATATGGCAAGAGATCTGTCAATCAGAACTGATGATTCAGTAATTCGTCTGAAAAATGAGTGTAAATATCTGTGGGTATACCTGTTTCAGAGATGGAAGTTTTCGTCTCACATCGACCAGGTTGGTGGGAAAGCTTTATCAGCGTAACATTACACGCACAAATATACACATAAACTAACAAACATTTTTCAAATACAAGGAATATATATAGTATTCATAAAGGACAATTTAATCCGAAAGTACATTCAAAAAACAACGAAAGACTCCACAACTACCCAAAGGCAGGAGTACATCAACTATACTGAAGCGCCAAAGAAACTGTTATAGGCATGCGTATTCAAATACGGAGATATATAAACAGGCAGAATACGGCGCTGCGGCGGCAACGCCTATATAAGACAACAAGTGTTCGGCACAAAGGTTATTGCTGCTACAATCTTAAGTTATCAAGATTTAAGTGAGTCTGAACGTGGTGTTATAATCGGCGTACGAGCGATGGGACACAGCATCTCTGAGGTAGCGATGACGTGGGGATTTTCCCGTACGACCATTTCAAGAGTGTACCGTGAATATCAGGAATCCGGTAAAACATCAAATCTCCGACATCGCTGCCGCCGGAAAAGGTCCTGCAAGAACGGGACCAACGACGACTGAAGACAATCGTTCGGTGTGACCGAAATACAACCCTTCCACAAGCTGCTGCAGATTTCAGTGTTGCGCCATCAACAAGTGTCAGCGTGCGAACCATTCAACGATACATCATCCATATGGGCTTTTTGAGCCCAAGGCACACTCATGTACCCTTGATGACTGCTTCTCCTGAGCCCGTCAACACTGACATTGGACTGTTGATGAATGGAAACATGTCTGGTCGGATCAGTCTCGTTTCAAATTGTATCTAGCGGATGAACGTGTACGGGCATGGAGGCAACCTCCTGAATCCATGGACCTTGCATGTCAACAGGAGACTGTTCAAGCTGGTGGAGGCTCTGTAGTTGTGTGGTGTGTGTGCAGTTGGAGTGATATGAAACCACTAATACGTCTAGATACGACTCTGACAGGTGATACGTACGTAAGCATGCTGCCTGATCACCTGCTTCTATTCACGTCCATTGTGCACTCCGACGGACTTGGGCAATTCCAGCGGGATAATGGGACACCCCACACGTGCAGAAATGCTACAGAGTCGCTCCAGAAACACTCTTCTGAGTTTAAACGCTTCCGTTAGCCACCACCGAACTCTACAGATACGAACATCATTGAGCATATCTAAGATGCCTTGCAACGTGCGATGCAGAAGAGATCTTCACCCCCTCGTAGTCTTACGGATCTAAGGAGAGCCCTGCAGGATTCATGGTGTCACTTCTATCCAGCACTACTTCGTACATTAGTCGAGTCCATGCCACGTCGTTTTGCTGCGCATCTGCGTGCTCGCGGGGGCCCTACATGATATTAGGCAGGTACAGGGTGTTTCACAAATGACCGGTACATTTGAAACGGCAATAAAAACTAAACGAGCAGCGATAGAAATACACCGTTTGTTGCAATATGCTTGGGACAACAGTACATTTTCAGGCGGACAAACTTTCGAAATTACAGTAGTTACAATTTTCAACAACAGATGGCGCTGCGGTCTGGGAAACTCTATAGTACGATATTTTCCACATATCCACCATGCGTAGCAATAATATGGCGTAGTCTCTGAATGAAATTACCCGAAACCTTTGACAACGTGTCTGGCGGAATGGCTTCACATGCAGATGAGATGTACTGCTTCAGCTGTTCAATTGTTTCTGGATTCTGGCGGTACACCTGGTCTTTCAAGTGTCCCCACAGAAAGAAGTCACAGGGGTTCATGTCTGGCGAATAGGGAGGCCAATCCACGCCGCCTCCTGTATGTTTCGGATAGCCCAAAGCAATCGCACGATCATCGAAATATTCATTCAGGAAATTAAAGACGTCGGCCGTGCGATGTGGCCGGGCACCATCTTGCATAAACCACGAGGTGTTCGCAGTGTCGTCTAAGGCAGTTTGTACGGCCACAAATTCACGAAGAATGTCCAGATAGCGTGATGCAGTAATCGTTTCGGATCTGAAAAATCGGCCAATGATTCCTTTGGAAGACATGGCGGCCCAGACCAGTACTTTTTGAGGATGCAGGGACGATGGGACTGCAACATGGGACTTTTCGGTTCCCCATATGCGCCAGTTCTGTTTATTGACGAAGCCGTCCAGGTAAAAATAAGCTTCGTCAGTAAACCAAATGCTGCCCACATGCATATCGCCGTCATCAATCCTGTGCACTATATCGTTAGCGAATGTCTCTCGTGCAGCAATGGTAGCGACGCTGAGGGGTTGCCGCGTTTGAATTTTGTATGGATAGAGGTGTAAACTCTGGCGCATGAGACGATACGTGGACGTTGGCGTCATTTGGACCGCAGCTGCAACACGGCGAACGGAAACCCGAGGCCGCTGTTGGATCACCTGCTGCTCTAGCTGCGCGTTGCCCTCTGTGGTTGCCGTACGCGGTCGCCCTACCTTTCCAGCACGTTCATCCGTCACGTTCCCAGTCCGTTGAAATTTTTCAAACAGATCCTTTATTGTATCGCTTTTCGGTCCTTTGGTTACATTAAACCTCCGTTGAAAACTTCGTCTTGTTGCAACAACACTGTGTTCTAGGCGGTGGAATTCCAACACCAGAAAAATCCTCTGTTCTAAGGAATAAACCATGTTGTCAACAGCACACTTGCACGTTGTGAACAGCACACGCTTACAGCAGAAAGACGACGTACAGAATGGCGCACCCACAGACTGCGTTGTCTTCTATATCTTTCACATCACTTGCAGCGCCATCTGTTGTTGAAAATTGTAACTACTGTAATTTCGAAAGTTTGTCTGCCTGAAAATGTACTGTTGTCCCAAGCATATTGCAACAAACGGTGTATTTCTATCACTGCTCGTTTAGTTTTTATTGCCGTTTCAAATATACCGGTCATTTTTGAAACACCCTGTACCTTGTACCACTGCCAATCAGTCTTCTTCCTGGTCAGCTCGGAAATGGAGCGCAAGTAACGTCTTCTTCCCCCAGGCGAATCTCATTTGCGTTCGCGGAGCACTTTCGTAATAGTCGCAAGTTGATCGGACCCACCAGTGACATATGCATAGAAGTCTTCCTTTACTACCACCTAGTGGTTATCACAAACACTAGCAGTACCCATCAGTGGGTCTTACAAGCGTACTTTTCGCAGTCTCCTTCACAGACGAGCCACACTTTCCCATAATTCCGCCAATAAACCTAAGTCCAACATTCGCCTTCCCTAGAGGCGGCCTTACTTATTTATACCCTTTTCGCTCATACTATTAAATTTTCTGGTTTTTCACACTGCCTCAAGGTTCTATCATTTCACGGATCCCCTCTGTTAGCTTTTACTTCTATTCGGATAGTTCCTCCTGAAGAATTTCTTCCCGGAGAGCTGAATGGGCGACGATTTTACTACCGTAACATTTTACCCAGAAACTAGTAGTCACGGAATTTTTATTGGAGAATTGCATGCTAAGACTCTTCTTAGTAAAAACGCAGAAATACCCCAAAATAGAAGCTATAGGTGTAAAATATCAGTGAAAAATCTTTCTCTGTTCAATGGTAATAACAGGTGCGACCCACCTTTTTGGACAGGCAGCACCATCCTGTTATTGTTGGAGGCTGCAAATGTAACAGGTCAGGAAAGGATTTTACCCATTTTATCTCCTCCGTGTATCATTTACGTCAGAATATTGAATGCAAAGCAGAAATGGTGATTGACTGAATTTATTACATTCTTCCAGCTAGATATCACTGAATTGGCAGTGAGAATGGAGGTTCCCCAATGGAAATATCTGTGTGGAAATTTCTAAATACAGATGCACAAAACCAAGTTCAGTAAACCTCGTAGTGGAACTAACTTCAATTTTCCTCTTCCAACGTTACCCTAGCAGAAAGTATGTAAGCTTAGTGAATTTCGTGTGTGTGTGTGTGTGTGTGTGTGTGTGTGTGTGTGTGTTTGTGTTTATGTGTGTGTGTGTGTGTGTGTGTGTGTGTGTGTGTGTGTGTGTGTGTGTGTGAAGGTGTAAAGGCGACGAGCTACACATGAAATGCCATTCTGTTTAGCGTTATTCTTTCTTTAACCCCAGAACGCTAAAAAGGTGGAAATGTTACGTTGCTACTGAACCATAGTAAAGTTTACAACTTCAGTTTTATTCAAAGGGTATAGGTCATGCATTAATTAATTACCATATTTAGATTTCCAATGCTATGCTGCGTACCAAACTAAGTACAAAGTGTCCTATTTTGTACCCTTCTGAAATCGTAAATTTTTCGAAGATTTGGTAATCAAAGATTAAGTATATTTCAGATTATTCCTAGCCTGACAAAGAGAAAGGCAGATCGGTAAATTTTCTTTCATGTTTCAGCAACTACGTGTAAGGGCAAAGCTGGTTTTTGTACGAATTTTTTTTCACGAAAATTGTATCCAGCTGATAGTGGGGTAAGAAACGTTCGCAGTTGGAAATACCTTAGAATGGAGTATAGTTCCCGCATTTGCCTCATAAGTAACCCCAATTGCAACCAGAGTTTCATTCTAACCTTAATTTGTTTTTGGGGCAATGGCTTTTACTTTTCGCAGCAAATATTAAAAGGGCGGCCGCATATGTATGTGTGTGTTTGTTTGTGTCTTTGTGTGTATGGACAGGTGAGCGAGTGTGTCTGAGCATGTGCAACAAGGTAATTAGATTCCCTCTGAGTTTGCTGTTAGTGTTAAATGGAATTTTTTTGATGCGCTTTTCACTTCGTACCTCTGAAATAAACCATGCCATTTTAGTTCTGACCCATTGTGGAGTCAAGGTTTCCTTAGCTAATTTTTAATCACACAACTGCAACAACAACAGGACGTTCTATACCTCATTTGGCAGAGAGTGTAACTAAGTGCCATGTTGTATATGTAGCATTAGGGTAATGAAAATGAGGCAGCCCGCTTCATAAGTTAGCACAGCGCATGGTGCCTAAAGAGAGATGCAGTACGTTGTTCTCTAAAGTTCAACAGTGATAATTCTACAAAACGCGTTCTGTAAAATCTAGAGCTTGTCTATGAGTTCAAAAGTAATAATTCTACGAAAAGCGTTCTGTAAAATCCAGAGTTTGTGTACGCTTAAAGTATTTCTATCATTCTCCGGGTTTTGTACGGGCCTCATTGCATAAGCCACCACGTCGAGTGTGGCCTGTGCCTGCTTGCGTGTCCTTTTTCCGCCGCACTCTTTCCGCACGGGGGATTTCCCGTTTAAATTCGCTGCGCTAAGCTTCGATCTTCGTCCGCCTGCCTTTGTCACTGAGGGAGAAATACGGGACCCGCTGGCCCGTGTCGTTCTACGCGATCGGTCCGGACCGCAATTAATTCGAGAGGGTCCTTCTTTTTCTCTTTTTGGACGAATGTGGTCACGTTTCTCTACGCGTTCTACGCTCAGCTCCTAACTGTTCCTCTGACGGAAAAAGTGAGCAACGTCCGCACGCTTGAAATATGTTTTTCACATTCTATTGGACTCATTTCTGGAGGTGTCGCAGCATCTTTATGAAGACGTCTCCAGGAAAGAATCAAACCGTTGATTTCATCATAATTTCTGAAATGTCATTTGGCTCCACCCTAGAATAGAGCATGAAAGTCTTCATATTGCAGAACGACGTTTTATCTACAGAAAAAATTAAATACAAGAATATAGCAAGAAGATTGTTGTTGTTGTTGTTGTTGTTGTTGTGGTCTTCAGTCCTGAGACTGGTTTGATGCAGCTCTCCATGCTACTCTATCCTGTGCAAGCTTCTTCATCTCCCAGTAACTAATGCAACCTACACCCATCTGAATCTGCTTAGTGTGTTCATCTCTTGGTCTCCCTCTACGATTTTTACCCTACACGCTGCCCTCCAATACTAAATTGGTGATCCCTTGATGCCTCAGAACATGTCCTACCAACCGATCCCTTCTTCTAGTCAAGTAGTGCCACAAACTCCTCTTCTCCCCAATTCTATTCAATACCTCCTCATTAGTTATGTGATCTACCCATCTAATCTTCAGCATTCTTCTGTAGCACCACATTTCAAAAGCTTCTATTCTATTCTTGTCCAAACTATTTATCGTCCACGTTTCACTTCCATACGTGGCTACACTCCATACAAATACTTTCAGAAACGACTTCCTGACACTTAAATCTATACTCGATGTTAACAAATTTCTCTTCTTCAGCAACGCTTTCCTTGCCATTGCCAGTCTACATTTTGTATCCTCTCTACTTCGACCATCGTCAGATGTTTTGCTCCCCAAATAGCAAAACACCTTTACTACTTTAAGTGTCTCATTTCCTACTCTAATTCCCTCAGCATCACCCGATTTAATTCGACTACATTCCATTATCCTCGTTTTGCTTTTGTTGATGTTCATCTTATATCCTCATTTCAAGACACTATCCATTCCGTTCAACTCCTCTTCCAAGTCCTTTGCTGTCTCTGACAGAACTACAATGTCATCGGCGAACCTCAAAGTTTTTATTTCTTCTCCATGGATTTTAATACCTACTCCGAATTTTTCTTTTGTTTCCTTTACTGCTTGCTCAATGTACAGATTGAATAACATAGGGGATCGGCTACACTCCCTTCCCAACCACTGCTTCCCTTTCATGCCCCTCGACTTTTATAACTGCCATCTGGTTTCTGTACAAATTGTAAATAGCCTTTCGCTCCCTGTATTTTACCCCTGCCACCTTCAGAATTTGAAAGAGAGTATTCCAGTCAACATTGTCAAAAGCTTTCTCTAAGTCCACAAATGCTAGACACGTAGGTTTGCCTTTCCTTAAACTAGCTTCTAAGAGAAGTCGTAGGGTCAGTATTGCCTCACGTGTTCCAATATTTCTACGGAATCCAAACTGATCTTCCCCAAGGTCGGCTTCTACTAGTTTTTCCATTCGTTTGTAAAGAATTCGCGTTAGTATCTTGCAGCCATAACTTATTAAACTGATAGTTCGGTAATTTTCGCATTTGTCAACACCTGCTTTCTTTGGGATTGGAATTATTATATTCTTCTTGAAGTCTGAGGGTATTTCGCCTGTCTCATATATCTTGCTCACCAGATGGTAGAGTTTTGTAAGGACTGGCTCTCCCACTGCTGTTAGTAGTTCTAATGGAATGATGTCTACTCCCGGAGCCTTGTTTCGATTCAGGTCTTTCAGTGCTCTGTCAAACTCTTCACGCAGTATCATATCTCCCATTTCATCTTCATCTACATCCTCTTCCATTTCCATAATATTGTCCTCAAGTACATCGCCCTAGTATAGACCTTCTATACACTCCTTCCACCTTTCTGCTTTCCCTTCTTTGCTTAGAACTGGGTTTCCATCCGAGCTCTTGATATTCATACAAGTGGTTCTCTTCTCTCCAAATGTCTCTTTAATTTTCCTGTAGGCAGTATCTATCTTACCCCTGGTGAGACAAGCCTCTACATTCTTGTCCTCTAGCCATCCCTGCTTAGCCATTTTGCACTTCCTGTCGATATCATTTTTGAGACGTTGTATTCCTTTTTGCCTTCTTCATTTACTGCATTTTTATATTTTCTCCTTTCATCAATTAAGTTCTATATTTCTTCTGTTAGCTACTTGATCCTCTGCTGCCTTCACTACTTCATCCCTCAAAGCTACCCATTCTTCTTCTACTGTATTTCTTTCCCCCATTCCTGTCAATTGTTGCCTTATGCTCTCCTTGAAACTCTGTACAGCCTCTGGTTCTTTCAGTTTATCCTGGTCCCATCTCCTTAAATTCCCACCTTATCAGGAGAAAGCAAGAAGATTAGGGAAACCAATTATTATTATTACCACTATCATATTACTTAATTCTCTCGTATATTTATTATTATATGTCTAATATTATATTTCTTGTTGACACTAATACTACTAGAGAAAGTTTCCTTTAATTACCTTAAGCGTTACAAGAGCATGGAAAACTAAACGTAAGAGGAGGTTCTAGAGACTTACTTGTACTAATTATCCTAAGTTTGTTTCATTCATATATATTATAAAAATGGATCTCTGTATGTATGTACGTATGTGCGTATGTTCACATCTACTCTCAAACCGTTGGACTGATTTCAACAAAACTTCTTACACACGTCCCTTATTGTAAAGCAACAATTTCTGTAGGGGAAAAACAACCTAACTGTCATAATTAATGAGAAATAACGTCATAAACAATGAGATGCGTGCAAACTACTGCATCATGCATGACGTTGAAATTTGTTACTCAATTCGCAATAAATTTCGTGATCAGTATTCACATATTCCACTAAATGCACCTGCAAGGTTAGGTCATGGTACCACACATAGTTTAGACGCTAGGACGACATAAACACTGAGATGCAAGAAAAACTGCCGTACTCTGCATGATGTTTAAATTTAGTACTTCTTTGCTACTTCTTCTGTTCGGAACGTATTTTGCGGACAGTATTTACATATGCAGCTGAATGTAACTACAAAATTATGTCATTGTATGACACATAGATCAGGAGATAAGGTGTCATAAATATTGAGATGGGCCGCATCATGTACGAAGGTTTAGTGCATTTACTCTTTACTACTAAAAACTCCCCTAGACGAGTCCATTAAAGGAAATCTCTGACATCTAGCAGCGCTTTTGACAGCTTCCAACTACGAAGAACAAACGGCTATGGGAGAACACGATAGCAGACTGCAGATCCATGAAGAAGCCTTGACATAGGGACGTTAACAGAATCGCGCTGTAGACACACTAAACAGCGGCGCACCAGCGTACAGAAACTTTTCGGGGTTCTGTACTGATACATTTGTGCACTATACATATTTATGACTGTTTCACAATGTCGAAGATGTTTCCATGAATATATGTAAATGAAATTTCTTCAATATCTCAGAGGTTTCAGCCACGCCGTATACTTCACGCCAGTAGTGGGACAAGGGGACTCCTACACCACTTTTGGTATCAAATTGATACCAGATTAACTATGCAAATTAATTAATTGATCAATTAAATATCCCCATCCCTGATGGTGTCAAAGATTTCCCCAGCCAGCACGTGTCCCTCCCCATTCCCTCCCCATTCCCTCCCCACACCTACCCTATCCTCCCCTCATAGGATGTTGAAAAATGTGATTCCCGTCATCCCTCCTGCAAACCGAAATGTTCGGAGATGTGTTCTCAAAATGTCCCACAGACACTGACACAGTTATCAATAACTAAATACCTGTCTGCCAACTGTCACATCCCAAATGTGTACAAGTCTGGAGACCTAGGTTTCCCTCAAAATATAGCCCTATAGAAGCATTTCTACTGGCTCCTGCCAAATTAGTGGGCGGATGATTTGAGAACTCAAATGCGAATCCCTAGAGGGAAGACGACTTTCTTTTTGGGAAACACTATTGAAACCAGCATTTGGACTGCGGAAGGATTCTATTGCCGCCAACGTACATTTCGCATAAGGACCACGATAATTAGATAAGACAAATTAGGACTCACAGGGAGGCATACAGATAATCTTTTTTCTTAGCTCTATTTGCGAGTGGAATAGGAAAGGGAACGAGTAGTAATGGTGATGGGTAACCACCGCCATAAACCATACGACGACCTGCAAAGTAAGCATATAGATGTAGAGGTAAATTTAGTTTACCTATTAAGATGTCACTTCAAGACCCTCACTTTTTTCATTGCAGTTACTTGGCGAGACGTATCTGAGAGGCTGTAGTATGTTTACCCACAACACTTACATGAAACGGTACAGAGATCACCTCTCACCTCCCTTAAACCAGAGTATCGCTTTTTTTTTAGTCATCAGTCCTCTGACTGGTCTTATGAGGCCCACCACGAATTCCTCTCCTGTGTCAACCTCTTCATCTCAGAGTAGTACATGCAACCTACGTCTTCAGTTATTTTGCTGTGTATATTCCAGTCTCTGTCTTCCTCTACAGTTTTTTTCTTCAACAGCTCGCTCTAGTACCATGGAAGTCATTCCCTGATGTCTTACCAGATGTCTCATCATCCTATCCCTTCCATTTCTCAGCGTTTTACACACATTGCTTTCCTTTCCAATTCAAAAAAATGGTTCAAATGGCTCTGAGCACTATGGGACTTAACATCTATGGTCATCAGTCCCCTGGAACTTAGAACTACTTAAACCTAACTAACCTAAGGACATCGCACACATCCATGCCCGAGGCAGGATTCGAACCTACGACCGTAGCAGTCACGCGGCTCCGGACTGAGCGCCTAGAACCGCTAGACCACCGCGGCTGGCTTTCCAATTCCGCAAGAAACCTCCTCATTCCTTACATTACCAGTCCACCTAATTTTCGACATTCGTCTGTAGCACCACGATTCTCTTCTGTTCGACTTTTCCCACAGTCCATGCGTCACTACCAAACAACTCTGTGCTTCAAATGTACATTATCAGAAATTTCTTCCTCATGTTAAGGCCCTTGAGTAGAGTAGACTTTTCTTGGCCAGGAATATCCTTTTCGCACATTACTAGTCTGCTTTTAATGTCCTCCTTACTCCATCCATCAATGGTTATTCTGCTTCCTAGTTAGTGGAATTCCTTAATTTCATCGAGTTCGTGACCATCAATCCTAATGTTAAATTTCTCACTATTCTCATTTCTGCTACTTCTCAGTACTTTCGTCTTCCTTGGCTTTACCCTGTCTGGACTCAGTAGACTGTTCATTCCATTCAATGCATCCTATCACTGATATACTTTCACCTTGAATTTTAATTCCACTCCTGTACCTTTCTTGTATTTCCATCATTGCTTCTTCGATGTACAAACTGGACAGTAGGGACAAAAGACTACATCCCTGTCTTACACCCTTTTTAATCCGAGCATTTCGTTCTTGGTTATCCACTCTCATTAAGTACTATTCACTCTTGTACATATTGTATATTACCCATCTTTCCCTATAGCTTACGCCTATTTTTCTCAGAATTTCCAACATCTTGTACCATTTTACATGTCGAATCCCTTTTCCATATCGACAAATCCAATAAATGTGTCTTGATTTTTCTTTAGTCTTGCTTCATTACAAACCGTATCTTCAGAATTGCGTCTCTGGTGCCTTTACCTTTTCTAAAGCCACATTGATCGTTACCTAAACGTCTTCAATTTTCTTTTTCATTCTTCTGTACACTATTCTTTTAAGCAACTTGGATGCATGATCTGTTAAGCTGATTGTGCGATAATTCTCGTGGTTGTTGGCTCTTGCGCTCTTCGGAATTGTGTGGATAATATTTTTCTGAAAATCAGATAGTATGTCGCCAGACTCATCCATTCTACATACCAATGTGAAAGGTCGTTTTGTTGCCACTTCCCCCAATTATTTAGAAATTCTGACGGAATGTTATCTGTCCCTTCTGCCTAATTTGATCCTAAGTCCTCCAAAGCTCTTTTAAATTCTGATTCTAATACTGGATCCCCTATCTCTTCTAAATCCACTCCTGTTTCTTCTTGTATCACCTCAGACATATCTTCTCGCTCATAGAGACCTTCAATGTACTCTTTCCACCTATCCACTCTCTCCTCTGTATTGAACAATGGAATTCCCGATGCACTCCTGATATTATCACCCTTGCTTTTAATTACACCAAAGGTTGTTTTGACATTCCTATATGCTGAGTCAGTCCTTCTGACAATCATTTCTTTTTCGATTACTTCACATTTTTCATGCAGCCATTTCGTCATTTATTTTATTTTATGCATCAGCGACTTGTATCGCTTACCTGTCGTGTACTAATGAGTCTTCCAGTCTTCAATACATAGCACTTGAATTCACCTGATTTCGACGAGTAAGAGATGTCTCCTGCCAAGTTATAAACCCCTACCAATCCTCTTGAAATACCGTCATGCTCTCATAGCACTGTTTCATTAGCTAGAATTGTGATGAGAATAATAGCACACCAACGTACAGGAGGAAATTCAACCATGCAGAGTACACACGTACTGCACAAAGAAATTCAGAAACACAGCACCTATATATCATCTAAATTGAATGACAGTCTATAAATAACATTCAATACATGTCATAATCTCCTTTATCATGTTCCTATGATTGCCACAGCAGATATATGACAGTGTAATTGTCATCGATTCTTTGTTGACAACATGGAGTCTCTCTCAACCCTCATTATCTTTTTCATATCCAATGGAGTAAAAAACTATGAACCATACAATCTTCGCTAACATTACCTACTAAAGAACTCAGTAACATTTTCTGCATCTCTGTTTTCTGATATATTGTGAAAACAAATGTAGTCCGCATGCTGACATCGACCATGTGTGGTAATCTCATTAAATGTACATGTATCAGTCCACTGGAGCAAGCAACCAGTGATTGAAGCCACTTCCATGGTCTGGTGTATTGTTTTGTCACCTGCACTGGAGGAAGACAATATCGACTATCAGTCACACGGAGAGCGTTCCTGTGTTGTTGTTGTGGTGTCACCGTACGCCGATTTGCGGGGGAGGAATGCGGTGTCACCGCCAGACACCACACTTGCTAGGTGGTAGCCTTTAAATCGGCCGCGATCCGTTAGTATACGTCGGACCCGCGTGTCGCCACTATCAGTGATTGCAGACCGAGCGCCGCCACACGGCAGGTCTAGAGAGACTTCCTAGCACTCGCCCCAGTTGTACAACCGACTTTGCTAGCGATGGTTCACTGACAAAATACGCTCTCATTTGCCGAGACGATAGTTTAGCATAGCCTTCAGCTACGTCATTTGCTGCGACCTAGCAAGGCGCCATTATCAGTTACTATTGATATTCATTAACGGATTAAAGTTAAGTATTCCTCCAGCTACGTCCGTTTTTCTAAATTCTAATTTCCTTGTCCTGTTCCAGACCTCACCCCAGCCTGTGTGAGCTAAAACGCATGCCTTTCGGCCTCCTCTAGTAACACGGTGTTGGCTCTCCTGCCAACCAAAACATTGGCGACGTGACAAAACCGCTTTCTTATCGATATTGCCGTGATTTACTTGTGTAATGGCTTCGCCACAATCTCCAGATGTACTGTCCGAATTTTATCGCTTACAGAATCAGCAGACGCAGGCCTTACTGGATGCCCTTGGACAGCTCGTCGAGGGTCAACGGGCAATGTAAAACGATGCGGCAGCCGCTGCTCCACCACTAACTCAGCCACAACACGCTGTTGCACCAACTTTTCGACCTTTTGATGCTGCACTGGAAAGCTGGACGGAGTGGTCACGCCAATTTGGATTCCATCTCGCCGCCTACAGAATTCAAGGTAACGAGCGGCAGCCTTTTTTGTTATCATAAATCGGGTTGACCACGTACAATGTGATAGCCAAATTATTTCCCTGACGCGATGTAGCAACTCTGTCCTACGACGAAATTTTGTCTGTATTAGATGCATATTTCAAAGAATCAGCCAATGTAGTTGTGAAAAGATATACCTTATTTCGTACAAAACGTACGGCAGGTCAGAGTAATCGGGAGTGGGTTGCAACCTTGCAAGGCCTTACTAGGGATTGTGCTTTTGAGTGTCAATGTCGACTCCCTCTTTCAGATACTATGGTACGTGATGCAATTGCTCAGAACGTTTCTGATGTTCGTATAAGGGAACAGATTTTGAAACTAGTCAATCGCTCCCTTCAACAAGTGATGGCCATATTGGGTCGGCAGGACACACTTGACTTTGCTCAGGAATCATTTGAAACTTCACCAGCCGTGTGTCAGGTTAACCGGCCCGCCGGGCGAGCTGCACGGAGCAGTAAATAGCCCTCGCGCCCGGCCGCGCCGCTGCCGCCAGGCTCTCTGCCACGTGTGCCGCGCAGGCAAGCAAATGCAGTGCTAAAATCATGCCCGCGGTGTGCTACTAGACATTCGTGTGAGAATTGACCGTCACGCCAGGCTATTTGCTTTTTCTGTAGTAAAAAAGGCATGTTCAGAGTGTTTGCCAGAAAAAGCTCAGATCGGAAACTCACAACCATTCCAGGCCCTTTGCTTCGCGCCGAATTCGAACCAAGGATACTCAGGCTCGTGAAACTTCGCCCATGGAAATTCATGTAGTTCATTCCACTCCGCTCAGTGCCACTCTAACAATGACTGTGTTCGTCCCACAAATAGTGGGCGTCGACTTTGCCGGAAATCCCATCAAGTCGCAAGTGATTTTGTACCAGTGTCAGTTCACGTTGCACGAGACAGTCGCTCTTGTCGTCAGCAGGACAATAAACGTTTTGTGGACTTGGACATTAACGCCAAAGTGATACCATTCCAGCTCGATACCGGGGCTGCAATTTCACTGATCAATCAAGACACTTACAAACTGCTGGGCACACGTCCATTGCATGCCGCAAATGTTAAGTTAACTAGCTATTCAGGTCAAAAGATCCCTGTGTAAGGACAGTGCAGCCTTCTTGCAACATGCAAAGGACACACAAAACTTGTGTCATTTTACGTCCTTCGGTCTTCTTCTGCAGTGAACTTGTTTGGTTTCGACTTATTTCAGTTGTTTAACTTGTCTATAGTAAATCAGGTCCTATCAGTGAACCAGACTGTGCCTTCAGACAGTGTTTCTCGTCTATGTAAGGAATTTGCAGACATTTTTGCACCGGGCCTTGGTTGCGCTAAGAACTATAAAGCACATTTGGAACTGAAAGTAAACGCGCAACCGAAATTTTTCAGAGTGTGCAATGTTTCCCACGCATTGCGTGATGAGGTCACAAAAACATTACACGATTTGGAATCACAAGGTGTAATTGAACGTGTGCAGGCTTCTCTCTGGGCGTCACCCTTAGTAATTTTGCCAAAAACTTCCAGAAAATTGAGACTTTGTGTGGACTTCAAGGCAACAGTGAATCCACAACTTTTCCTTTACCCCGCCCAGAAGATCTTTTTGACAAACTGTGCCCGGATAAATCTTTTTCGAAGTTGGACCTAGTAGATGCGTACCTGCAAATACCGGTGGACGAAGAATCCCAACGCGTTTTGGCGGTTAACACGCATCTTGGTTTGTGTCGATTCAAACGACTGCCATTTGGGTGTGCATCCGCCCCTGCATTGTTTCAGCAAACTGTTTGTGCGTCGGTCCCTACTGCGGCAAACTATCTGGACGATATTGTGATCTCCGGAAAGACGGAAGAAGAACATTTAGCCAATCTCAGAACATTATTTAAGGTCTTGCGACAAAATGGTCTTCGCTTGCAGAAGGACAAATGTGTGTTTTTTGCTCGTGACTTGCCGTACCTGGGACATGTAATCAATGCCCAAGGCATACATCTCAATCCCAAGCATCCGTGCCATACAAGACTTGCCTTCGCCGCAGAATTTGAAGCAGCTACAGAGTGTGCTGGGAAAAATCAACTATTATCATAAATATGTGCCGCATGCCTCTTCCATTTCAGCTCCGCTTCATCGCTTACACCGTAAAGATGTTCCGTTCGTCTGGACGATGGAATGCGAACGCGCCTTTCGCCAGTTGAAATCGGCGTTGCTTTCCAATACTTGCCTTACGCCATTCGATCCCCAGAAGCCCCTTTTGTTGATGGTGGATGCATTGGATTTTGGGATCGGTGCTGTGCTTGCGCACACAGATGGATCTCACGATCGCCCTATTGCCTTTGCGTCCAAATTGTTCTCGTCTGCGCAAAGAAATTATTCACAGATCGAGAAAGAAGCATTGGCTCTCGTATTTGGTGTTACAAAGTTTCATGATTTCTTGTATGGTCGTCACTTTACCATCATCACAGACCACAAACCTTTGACATCGCTTTTTCATCCGAACAAGCCTGTACCTCCACGTACGGCGCAGAAATTCATTCGCTGGTCTATTTTCCTCTCGCAGTACCGCTACGATATCTTGTATCGGGCCACTGCTAAGCACGGAAACGCCAATGCGTTGTCCCGTTGGCCTGTTGCTGAGGATAGAGCATTCGATTCCTCCGAACATGCTTGCATGTCCATTGATTCGAAAACCCATGACGTGGTCGAATCGTTTCCGATTGATTTTTGTTGTGTAGCTACAGCCACAGCTGCCGACCCTGTCCTTGCTACCCTTCTGCGTTTTGTTGCTACGCAATGTCCCTTGTCAATGTCATGGATCCGGGATCCGTTGGTTCGCCGATTTTTTGCTCACAAGGAGAGACTTTTTGTTCGACGTGGTGTTTTGCTGTTGCGTTCTGACAATGATCGGTCCAGGGTCGTGGTCCCACGTTCTTTACAGTCCTCTGTCTTACAGCTTCTCCACCAAGGACATTGGGGTATAGTGAGAACGGAACAACTTGCTCGTCAGTACTGTACTTGGTTCGGATTCGATGCCGCGATTACTAATATGTGCTGTTCTTGCATGGTGTGTGCCGAACAACAATCAGCCCCACTGCGGAAATTCTCTGCATGGTCAAAAGCCACTTCCCCTTGGCAACGCTTACACATCGATTTTGCTGGTCCATTCTGGAATGCTCGATGGTTGGTTGTGGTAGATTCATTCAGTAATTTTCCTTTTCTTGTCCGGATGTCTTCCACGACGTCATCTGTCACCATCCAAGCGTTATCTGCTATCTTTTGCATTGAAGGTCTTCCACAGACTATTGTTTCCGATAATGGCCCACAATTCAAGTCTGCAGAATTTCAGTCATTTTGCAAGGCCAATGGTATTCAACATCTGACGTCCGCACCGTTTTCGCCACAGTCAAACGGTGCCGCTGAACGATTGGTCAGGACTTTCAAGTCACAGATGTTGAAGTTAAAAGAGTCGCATTCTCGGGAGGACGCGTTATTGCTCTTTTTGTCCTCATATCGCTCTCAGCCCCGAGATGGTCGCTCGCCGGCTGAGTTGCTCCACGGTCATCATCATCGAACCTTGATGTCTTTGCTACATCCGCCGCATCAGGTTCCTGTGCAGCGGCAGACACCTGCTTTTGCTCCAGGCGACGTTGTCTACTATCGTCACTACCGAGGTTCACGGCGTTGGCTCGAAGGGCGCATTCTTCGCTGCCTCGGACGCGCTATGTATCTGGTTTTGGGGTCCTCTGGTGAGGTGCGCCGGCATCTCAACCAGCTGCGCCTCTGTCGTCGCATGGGATCTGCCGCTCGCCGTTTGCTTTCAGCGACGGTGCCGTCCGGTCAGCGCCCTGGGGACCCATCTACTGGCTCGCCTCAGCCCCAGGTGTTACCGACGCTGCCTTCCATTTTGCCCAATGGCGACGCGCCGCCGCTACCGCCGCCGCCGCCTGTTCTCCCGCCGGTGACGCCCGCAGTGGACGCGTCGCTGCAACCGCCGGGCGCCTCCCTGGGTCACGCGCTGCCGATCGCTTCCCGTGACCGGAGGTCCTCCGACATGGAACTCTTGTCCGCTGCGGACCATATGTCGTCTTCGCCCGTCGGGTGCCCCGACCCGATGGAGGTCGACCCTTCGACCCCTCCTGTATCTCTGTGGGCGCATACACCGGATGTTGGCTTGCACCCTGGAGCAGGTTTTCAGGCGTTTCCTAGCTCTCCGCGGTCCGAATGGCAGCATGCGGGTGGCACAGCCTCGCCTGTTGTTAGGCTCCCCACCTCGTCGCATACGTCAACATGGGGTCCTCCCCACGGCGGGCGGAAGCCTTATGCCACCACCGTACGCCGATTTGCGGGGGAGGAATGCGGTGTCACCGCCAGACACCACACTTGCTAGGTGGTAGCCTTTAAATCGGCCGCGATCCGTTAGTATACGTCGGACCCGCGTGTCGCCACTATCAGTGATTGCAGACCGAGCGCCGCCACACGGCAGGTCTAGAGAGACTTCCTAGCACTCGCCCCAGTTGTACAACCGACTTTGCTAGCGATGGTTCACTGACAAAATACGCTGTCATTTGCCGAGACGTTAGTTTAGCATAGCCTTCAGCTACGTCATTTGCTACGACCTAGCAAGGCGCTATTATCGGTTACTATTGATATTGATTCATGTACCGTCAAGACCGACGTTCTTCATTAACGGATTAAAGTTAAGTATTCCACCAGCTACGTCCGTTTTTCTAAATTCTAATTTCCTTGTCCTGTTCCAGACCTCACGCCAGCCTGCGTGAGCTAAAACGCGTGCCTTTCGGCCTCCTCTAGTAACACGGTGTTGGCACTCCTGCCAACAAAAACAGTTGTCCCACAAGCAGTTTGACACATTGTTTTTTGCAGTAACACATCGAAGCAGTGTATGACTATTGCTTTCTACACATCCATACATTTTGTTTTTCTAACATAACTTCGAGGCCTCTGTTAGATGCTAAATCGACATTAACATGTTTCAATCCATTGGCTCTTCAGGAAGCTGGACATCACATGGTGTAAGCTATGCTGCTCTCACAACCTACAGGATGGTTGAAATAAAAGACAGAGGTCGTGTTTCTGATTGACAAAGATGTGGAAGACATTGCTACATATGGAAACTGTAAGAGTCTGCAGCACTGTGGAGTGTTTCTAAACAACTGTCCAAAGATGATGACCTCTACATCTAATCTCATCTTACACAGTGACAGGGATGCAGATATCTTGGTATTCTGTTTCGAAGAGACCAATAGCATTGATTCCTCATATTGCAGTCCTGTATGTGATCACTGTTTTGCTGTTGGCAGTCCCCAGATGATGTTGCTACCACCAAGATTCTCTCCATCTCAGAGAATTGGGTCAGTCAGTCATTATGTGGTAATAGCGTACTCCTGTTACTGGCAGTCTTTTGCAAAGAATTGAGGCTGAGGGAAAACCACCCACATGGCTGCTGTCCAAATCGAACTGTAAACTTTATATCCAGCTCGCTGTGCTTGAACACAAGAATAGCGTCCGCGACTGGGTGGGTCATACTACAGATGTAATCCACGCTGCTGCTGATGCATCTATACCTAAATCGTCAGGCCATCACAGAAGGCAACCTGTTCCTTGGTGGAATGAACAGTGTTGTTGCGGTAGACAGGATAAGCGGACAGCACTGTGCAGGTTCACACATCGTCCAACAGAAGAGAACCTTCGAGCCTTTCGGTTAGCGAGAGCAAAAACCTGGACAGTGAAGGAGAGCAAGAAGCAATCACGGAACGAGTTTCTGAAGTCCATTAATCGGTCATCTTACGCAATTGCATTATGAGAATTCGTAATGAAAGTATCTGAGAAAAGGATGTCATATTCATCAGCTACCATAAAGGACAATGGAGTTCTGAAAGTAGCGCCCACAGGTATCATTAACACCACAGCAATGTAACATCGGCCATGAGTCCAGTTCCAGGTTTCCACACCTATCGCGAAGTTCGGGAATGGAGACGTCCTGCTCTCGCCTCCAACAATGACGAGGCCTACAACCAACTGTTCTCCATGTGGAAATTGCACAAAGCATTAGCTGCAGCTTGCGAGATCGCTCCCGGGACAGACTTTATACATTACGGTATGCCACGGCAACTTAACCCTGTATATAAAGAAATCTTACTGGCTCTCCTAATTTGGTATGGAGAGCTGGGCAATATCCCGTCCCTTGGAAGGAATCCATAATGGTCCCCATTCTTAAAACAGGGAAGGACCGCAAATCCGAGGCAGCTACCGGGTGTCGCTCTTGCCAGCAGTGTACGAAAGACGCTAGAGCGGCTGATCAACTCCCACTTATTCTGGATTCTGGAATCTCGAAATCTCCTCCGTCGTTTCCAGTGAGGATTTAGAAGATATATTTCCACTCTTGATAACCTCACTCTACTGGAGGCGGCTATACAGGAGGCTTCCTACGCAAACGGCATTTAATATCCATCTTTTCTGACATTGAAAAGGCGTGCGACACTTCGTGGAGAGGCAATATATTTTTTCAGATATATGAATGGTGCTTTCTTGGCAGCCTCCCCATTTTATTGCAGTCATTTCTGGCTGAAAGTTATTTTTGGTACAGAGTCAGGAGTACTCTTTCGATAGGTTTCCTCAAATTCGTGGTACCCCACAAGGGAGCGTTTTTTTAAGCATGACTTTGTTCGCAGTTGCAATCAATGGAATATGATCTGCAGTGAGCAGTCCTGTACAACTCTTATTGTCCGCGGATGATTGTTCTATGTTCCACCTCTATTCCCAAATTTTCTCTTGTCAGTTAAAATTGACACTTAAGTGAGTGGAAGAATGGTCTGGTCAGGCAGTTTTTAATTTCTCGCCAGAGGAAACTTTGTTCGCAGTTGCAATCAATGGAATATGATCTGCAGTGAGCAGTCCTGTACAACTCTTATTGTCCGCGGATGATTGTCCTATTTTCTGTTCCACCTCTATTCCCAAATTTTCTCTTGTCAGTTAAAATTGACACTTAAGTGACTGGAAGAATGGTCTGGTCAGGCAGTTTTTAATTTCTCGCCAGAGGAAACAGTATGTACTAATTTTAACCGTGATCTTTCTCTTTTTACACTTCTGGCACTAAGGCTGTGGGATACTATTTCACATTTTAAGGATACTTTTGGCTTTTTGGTCTCTTATTTGATGGCAAACTTACTTGGGTGCTACATCTCATGGAGCTCAAAACAATAGCCCTTTAAGTGACGGATTTCATGAAGAGCTTGGTTGAGAAGAACTGAGGTACGGTTGGAGTCTGGTTGCTGCAGTTCTATAAGGATTTCGTGCGATCACGGCTTGATTATGGTTGTACAGTCTGTGGCTCTGCATGCCCAGTATACTCAAAGAAGCTGGACTCAGTACACAACGAGGGCGTCAGATTGGCCACAGGAGACTTTAGGACGAGCCCTCTACTAAGCTCGTGTGCAGAGGCAGGGGAGTCGCCATTAGCTGCTCGCTGGTGGTTCCTTGTGGCTAAACAGGCGCTCAAGCTCCAGTCGTTTCCGACTTCGCTGGCTTTTTCTGCAGCTATTAAGATATGTGAAACCTTCGGACGACTCTGTCGCACTCGTCCATGAGGGACGAGCCCGTTTGGTGCATGGGCAAAGCAGCTTTTAACGGATCTGGGAGCGTCTCCGACACACATACAGAGGGAGGGTTGGTGCAAAGCTCTGCCTTGTTTGTTGTTGAAACCTATAACAATTTTAGATTTAGAAGTTTTCCCGGCGTATTTCCAATTTGAACAGTTCTCGGGTATCCGACTAGGTAGCGACGCAATTTCTCCACAATATTTCGGCAGACGTACACGCTGCCATCTTCAGGTGGTTCCTGCCGAATGCTGTGCTGACGCTGAAAAGACGAGCCTATCCTTGGCTCGAGATGGTGCAGTTTGGACAAAAGAGAGAAAAATCTATTCCCACTCTTGTTGATTGGTCCTTGCTGGTATAACCTGAAAAAGAGAAAGACACACTCTGATGGGGGATTAGTAAGACTTAATCCCTCATCAGGTCAGGCCAAAGCGTGGTTGGCCTGTGATGAGGTTGTTGGCCCAGTCCACGGATGAGCCGGTTGCGGGAGTGTTCCGCCTTCTCGTAGAACTTCCTGGAGATGACGCGAAACCTGTCCCGGAGAGGCAGGATCCCGGTGTCCTTGTGGAGTTAGCTCGTCGAGAAGCGCCTCGGAAGATGCATAGCAGTCGTCAGGGAACGGTTCTGTATCCGCTGCAGAGTCACAATGTGAGCTTTCCGTAGTTGGCAGTGGAGCGGCGTGTTGGGAACGCCTTGCGCGGACGGTTTCCCTCCCTGCAGACGCGTGCGCCGGCAAGCCGGCCTCCCCGACTACAGGGGGTGCCACCAGCGAAGGCAGCTCCGACGGCTGCGGTGCCGGTGCAGCTCCCCTGCGAGCGGCCCTGGCCTCTCGGAAGGGGCCGCCGGCTTCCCCTTAGCAACGTCCGCGAAGCTCCGGCTCGGGTTTACGCGGCTGGCGCGCTTCCCGCGCTTGAATGCGGCGCATCCCCGGTGACAGGCGACGTGGTCCCCGTTACAGTTGCAGCACGTGGGCCAGTCTTCCTTCTTCTTGGGGCAGTTTCGCGACAAGTGCTACTCGACGCACTTGCAGCAGCGCACAGGCATCCTGCAAAACTTTGCCACGTGGTTCATGCGCTGGCAGTTGAAGCACTGGGCTCGTCTGCCTTTTGCACGAAGTGGCTCGAATTTTACGTCGAAGTCGACAATGTTTTCAACCTGAAAAATTTTCCGGTTGTCAACATTGTCGACTAAAGCCACAAGGAACAAGGGCAAGTCCCTGTGGATCCTGGGCGACCTCATCAGGCCGATCTGGCGGGTCTGGAAGACGAGTTCTTCCAGCTGTCGCTGTAGGAACGCCGGTTCCATCTTCAGCGGCAGGTGACGAAAAACGACCTTCAGCTGCTTCATCTGCACCGTGCTCTGCGTGAAGCAGTTCCACTTCTCGGGCTCACAAAGCTGCATGAGTTTTGCGTGGTCCTCTATGCACTCTGCTCTGACCTTGTAAGTGTCGGTCCCCGCAATCATCTTTCACGGTTTTACGACGGAGTAGAGCGTCTCTCTCAGCTCACTATAGCCCTCCCGCCACTTAATGGTAATCCGCGGCGGGCGGCGGGCGGTTTCGTCGCCGTAGTCGGCGTGGTCCCGTCCCCATCGGTCTCGGCTACTTCCGGCAGATCTGCAAACAGGTTTGCAGCTCTGGGAGGGCGCGATGAAGCCTTCTTCGTCAGGCTTCCTCGGCGATGCGGTCGTCCTGCGACGTACCCTCCTCTTCTTCCGCCTGGCGCGACCGGAACTTGCCTGGGGGGAGCGAGTGTCCTCTATGGCCGCGGCTGGGCGCTTCCGTCAGGTTTTCTCGACCTCTGCAGGCTAGTCGGGTGTTGCCAGCCTGGACGTCGGTGAGGGCGAGGCGGCTTCTGTAGCCGGCACGGCTGGTGCGACTGCTGCCGCGGCAGCTGTCGTGGCGACTGCGACAGGCAATTGCCTGTCGTGACACACGGGTACCAGGGACAGGAGTCTCGTAAGTACCTCCTCCCTGTCCTCTTCGGTGCCCATGGCCAAGCGTTGCATGCAAATGCAACTCTCCTCGGGGGTCAGCCTGGCGATGGCGGCGGCAATTTCCTCATTTGTCAGGGGGATCGGCGGCTCGATGCGTCGTCTCCGTCCAGAAAGTGTGCGGGCGCGGTGCCGTCCGTTCGCGGAAATTTGCGCGTCCATCCGGCGGCCGCGAGCAACACTCTCACTCGTCGTCTTCGTCGGTTGTGGGGGCCAGACGCTGCCGTCGTGCGGGAAACTTCCCATGGACCGCTGTCTGCCACACCCTGCGTCTCGCCGGAGGGATCGTCTCGTTTCAGCTCCTCCTACATGTCGTAACACCCAACACGACAACTTTGTTTCTTTAGAAACCCACGACTGTTTCTGCTTTCTTAGATAGGGGTGTCACGCCACGTGGATTTTTCAACACGAGCCCTTAAAGGCCCTTGCAGGATGTTGTCGAATCTGAAAAAAGAAAACGCTGGTTAGCGAGAACACGCAAGGCGAGTAGCCAAATACGTGAACCCGCGCAACCGGTCTCTACAAGATCACGAGCGAGAGGTTAGCCTCGGCAGCGCCAGCCATAGCGCAAGTGCGTGCGTCCGTGTCGAATGCTGTGCTGTTCCTCTCGGCGCCCTATATATACTAGCCGTTACCACCTCCACCGTTCCTCTCCTGCTGTCTTCGGTGTGGCCGGCGCGGCGGCTACTGGAGGTGGTGGGGGAAGCGGCGTCTGGGTCTGGACTCAGCTCTGCAGTATCCCTGCTGCCAACGAATGTCGTTACACGTATTGCCAAATGCATTGAGGTTGACGGACATCATTTTGAGCATTTATTGCATTAATGTGGTATTTACAGGTAATCACGCTGTAACAGCATGCGTTCTCAGAAATGATAAATTCACAAAGGTACATGTATCATGTTGGAACAACCGAAATAAAATGTTCAAACGTACCAACGTTCTGTACTCTAATTTATAAAACATACCTGTTACCAACTGTTCGTCTAAAATTGTGAGCCACATGTTTGTGACTATTATAGTGCCAGCTATCACAAAGCGAAAAAGTGGTCGAACTAAAACATTCATATTTCTTTACGTACTACATGAATATGTATTAAAAATGGGGGTTCATATTTTAAAAAACGCAGTTGATATCCATTTGACCTATGGCAGCGCCATCTAGCGGGCCAACCATAGCGCCATCTGGTTTCCCTCTTCTAGCTAGACAAGTTTCGTTCTTTGTAGTTTTTTCGTTTGACGCTTATCCCGTGAGATATTTTGCCCGGTCACTATCAATAGACCACCCTGTATACAAGGCGGTTCCTCATCTAGGAGAACTTTATAGTATTTAATTTTTTTAAAAAACACAAATTTTGTTTCAATGGAGCTCTTGATCGTACACTGTCTAGTGCTGCTCTTTTTAATGAACTGACATGTTCCATTATAACTGCTACCCTACCAATCAACTCGTCCAATTTCTGGTCGGCCTTCCGTCGCCTTACCGGAACTAAACCCTCCCCCTATTATCCTCTTCTCCATGATGATCACCCTTGAAAGGTGGCTACACTGAGCCACAGCGCCAGAGATCGCGCTAGAGAGTATTGTTCCGCCGCCTCCACTGGCAGTGATTATTGAGATATCGTAGTGGGCAGTGCTTGTCGAGGACTCGTAGTAGTCAGTTCGTGTTGAGATGTGCTAGTGGGCAAGGCTTGTCGAGATGTTGTAGTAAGGAGTGCTTGTTCCATGTTTTATGCAGTTGTTTGATGGGATGGACAGCAGATGGTTCAAATGGAAATACTGTAATGATCAGAGTGCTTTTCGTCAATATATATGAAGGTAAAATATTCTGTGGTTTTTTTCATTATTACAGTGTCTTAAATAATGCGTCATTACAGGTTCAGTCAACAAAGCATCTGGCTTGTGTTCTTGTATTAGAGTGTAATTCTGGTTTTCTTGAGTAATTATGGTATTTCTATTTCCTTTAATTAATTCAGTACAAATGATATTTAAAATTTCTTGTGTTGTTGAAGAAGAACCGTGCCAGATGCGTACGTTGAGTCATACTTCCACACACAGAACAGTTACACTTGTGCTTTGGTTTCGTAGGTTTTATAGTTGCTGGGGACTTAATTAATTAATTGTGTTAATGAAAATTTCCATTTCATTCTTTGTTGTTGTTCTATGCAGTCAGATTGCGTAGTAATACTAGTCAGGGCCAACCGTTTACGAGACTTCGTAACCGAACAGACAGCTACTAAAACAAAAAATTAAAATTATTTGCATTTTATTATAACTAAGCCCCCATGCACGTGGCGACCGCTGCTTCGGATCGTCCCTTGGAATTCTTCTGATTGTAGAAATAGTAGACAGAGTCATACTTCCACACACAGAACAGTTACACTTGTGCTTTGGTTTCGTAGGTTTTATAGTTGCTGGGGACTTAATTAATTAATTGTGTTAATGAAAATTTCCATTTCATTCTTTGTTGTTGTTCTATGCAGTCAGATTGCGTAGTAATACTAGTCAGGGCCAACCGTTTACGAGACTTCGTAACCGAACAGACAGCTACTAAAACAAAAAATTAAAATTATTTGCATTTTATTATAACTAAGCCCCCATGCACGTGGCGACCGCTGCTTCGGATCGTCCCTTGGAATTCTTCTGATTGTAGAAATAGTAGACAGTAGGATTGTTGTAGTAATTTGTAGTTTAGTAATTGTAGTCTATTTGCATGTGTAGATTTGGTAATTATCATTCTTCTAATGGTATTTTTTTTGCAGAATTTAATTTTGTTATCTTGTATACGGGTTTGACAATTTTGTGCAGTTAGGAAGATTTCAATTGTTCGTTAATCGTGTTTGAGGGAAACATTTCGTGTGAATGGTATTGTTGGAGATAAAGTGTCATTGTGTGTAATTTTCATATAGTGACGAGTTTTGTATATTCTGTAAATGATTACGCGATCGATGAAAAAGGCAAAAATGATGGATAGTGAGAATGACGAAATTGTTAACATGGCGAACTCACCAACAGAGGAAAACAGTATCATGAATAATGAAGTAGAAAACAATTTAATAAGTCGGGAAAATAGTCCGGAACCATTTCAAAATTTTTCTCAATCAAAAAATTTTCAGAATCCGAGATTAACGACAGAAGATTCTGGGATAGTATCGAACACAGATAGCTTTACAGCTATGACGAAGGAAGCTGGTTTTGTGGGAAATGTTAGGGGCGAAAGGAATTTCGAACCAGATCATGTGGAGCAGTTGATGGGTGCAATATTAAATTTGGGATCACAAATGAGAACAATGGAAACACGGTTAGACTCACAGATGGTAACAATGGAGCAGTTACGATCTGAATTAAAAACTGATAGGGGCACAATGGAAACACGGTTAGACTCACTGGGGTCACAGTTGGGATCTGAATTAAAAACAGTGGGTTCACAAATAGGAACAATTAAAACAGAGATGGAAACAATGGAAACACGGTTAGATTCACGAATAGGGACATGTTTCAAAAATATGAAAGATGAATTAAATTGCAGTAGAGATTAGACAAAGGGAACAGGATAGAGAACAGGAAGAAAGAGATCGCGTGATAGTACAGAAATTTTCAGAGTTAAATTTACAACGTGCACACGATAAGGAAGAAATATTTGAAAGAATCGAGGAATCCGTACCAAATGACAGATTAAATAACCTAACACAACAATATGAACAGTTAACTACCAAATGTGTCAATACTGAAACCCGAGTCACGACACTTACGGAAGACGTAAATAAACAGAAAGAAAAAATAGGTGACTTATCGGAAAGAGTTGAGGAGATTTCAGATAAATTGATAAGTCTTAGTTTAAATGGGGATAGAGATTCAGATGACACAGCTCCATTACCATATGCAGAAACCGAAGAGTACCAGAACATAAATAATCATGTTGAAAATCAGGGAAAATTTAATGAACGTGTTAAAAGGGAAATTGAGGCATTACGAAAGCAAGTCAAACAAATCGAAGGCGAAATTATAGGAAAAGACAGTAGAAGAAATTTAGAATCACAGATAGCAGAAGGGTTTGAAGAAAGTAATTTGTTTCATTTACGGGATGCAACAAGAGAGCGCCAGGCGCGCGAACTTGACAATAATCGACATTCAAACTGGGACAGACGCGGTAGGTCTTTGTGGCCACGAGGCGAAAACTTTGACTATAAACACTTTTTGACTGTTCGGAAATTTAAGATCTTCCGCAATTCTAAGAATGACATACATCCATGTGCATGGTTAGATCAATTTATGTATGCACTCCCACCAAATTGGCCACTAAGTCACAAACTGGAATTTATGTGTGGATATTTAGAAAACGAACCGGCGACGCGGATGCGTGCACTCATTAGAGATTGTAATAATCTGAATGATTTTTATCATGCATTTCTATCGGCATATTGGTCCGAAAACACACAAGACAGAGTCAAACATAGTCTGATTATGCAGCGTAATTTTAAACAGTCTGAGTTCCGCACGCCGGCAGAATACTTTGAAGACATGATTCGAAAGAATCAGTTCCTGTCCAACCCTTATAGCCCGACTGAATTAATTCGCATTTGTTTAACTAAGCTGCCACAATCCATAAGACAAATTGCTTTAGCTGGAAGATGTAAAGACGACATTGAGACTTTTAAGACTTTGTTACAAGAATTTGAGTATGACAACGACGACGGGACTTCTTGTAACTTTTTCAGTAACAGTAATTACGATAGATTTTCAGAGAAAAGGGATAGTGATCGGAACGGGCGTTATATGGGTAATTTTGAGAATGACAGACGTAACAGACAGGACAATAGATACCAGCCTTATGACAATAACAGACGTTCTAACAGAAATTACACAGACAATTATAATAACGGTAATTCTTACCGGAATGATCAATCATACGGAAACAGTAATCGGTATCATCAAGACAGAAATTATTCATACAATAATAGAAACTCTTACTACAGAAATAACCAGGGTAGTAGGTCTAACAATAATTTCAGAAGTGACAGTCGAAATTATACAAGAAGTAGTTATGCAGACAGACAGGAAAACAGAAATTTTAATAACAGACACAACCAAGAATTTGCATCTAACAGACAGGAAGGACCTAATTGGCATCCTCCGCGTGACAGAAATTCAGAGAGACAAGTGGAAATAGTAGAAATTGATCCGCGAAATGACGGGAATAATCAAAGACGTGACGCAAACAATCGACCATGACTTGCAGCTTCGGCTTCTGGCAGCAATATAGACGGTTCAGAAAGTAATGACACTACAACTTTACACTACGTACGCCTGGAAGATATGAGAGACATTCTGCTAGGAGAAATGAAAAATAATGTAGACGCATTTTTACATCCTGTTATTGAAGTATGTGTGGGTAAGAACAAGTTCACTGCAGTTTTAGATTCTGGGAGCCCATTGAACGTCATTAGTGAATCAGTTTTTCGTATATGTGAAAGAACTATTGCCTGTCCTGTGTTACCTATTTCTAAAACTACAATTCGAGGAGCGATTTCTGGAAAAGGTGTGGAAGTTAAACAACAGACCAACCTAAATTTCATTTGTCAAGGATACGAATTGTCTGCTAATTTTATTACTGTTCCATTACTCAGTACACAGATTATATTAGGTATGGAGTTTCTTAACACACATAAGGCAATTTTGAACTTTAAAGAAGGAAGTGTGAATTTGACTGTTGCCGGAATGCCGAAATGTTTGAAATTTTTCGAGTGTTTAGCAAGATCTGAATCAGATACAAAATGTTTAAGGTTTCTTACTTCTGATGTTTTCGTTGAGCATTATGACGACAGTGTGTTTATTCATGACAATGACAATAGATACAGAGACGCGATGGAGGATGTAATTAGTAGCGAAGAATTAATTAATGAAAAGGTTAAAAAAGCTGAAGTGCCAGAGGACGTTGCAAAAGAAGAGCTGCACCATATTTTGACTTCACATGCTACAGTGTTTAGTCATCACACAGCAACTATACAAGGCTTACAATATTTATTTAAAGTAAAAGAACACACACCATTTCGCGGAAAAACGTACGCTATTCCTTTGGCTTACAGAGACAAGGTTAAGAATGAACTTCAATACATGTTAGATCAGGGCATTATTGAGCCAGCAGTCAGTCCTTATACCAGCCCATTATACGTTGTTCTTAAAAAGGATGGGTCAATTCGTTTGGTTCTGGATTCCAGACAGATAAATAATATTATTATTCCTGAAACTGACCGTCCACAAAATTTAGATGAACTTCTTCAACATTTCCATGGAATTAAAGTTTTATCCACGATTGATATGCGCGCAAGTTTTTGGCAAATAGAACTCCACCCTGATTGTAGAAAATATACTGCCTTTTTAGCCTTTGGTAACTGTTACCAGTTTCGGAAATTACCGTTTGGACTTACTGTATCTTCTGCAGCATTCATTCGTTGTTTAAATGAAATTTTACCTGTTTATCTTCGTGACAATATTACTTCATATGTTGACGATATTCTTATTGCTAAACGTTCTTGGAGTGAGCATAACAAAATTTTGGATTCATTATTACGTATTTTTGCACGAGTTGGCATGACAGTGAACTTGGAAAAATCTGAATTTGGTCGTTCTCAGGTGAAATTTCTCGGTCACATTATTTCTACAGAAGGTATTCTCCCTGATCCAGAGAAACTAGACGCTATTCGTAATTATGCTGTTCCTACCACAAAACGTGATGTTCGTAGTTTCCTTGGTGTCTGTAATTTTCTTAGACGCTTTGTTAGATTGGACAATTTGGCCACACCTCGTTTATGTGAACTATCTGGAAAAAATTCTAATTGGTGTTGGGATGAGGAAGCTCAGTCAGAATTTGAACAACTTCGTGATGCTTTAGTTGCTGCTCCACTTCTTTCACATCCGGATTTATCTAAAGATTTTTGTTTGGCGACGGACTCATCATACAAAGGCCTAGGTGCACATTTATTTCAAGAGATAGAAGAAAACGGCGTTGTAGTACAGAAGACTATTGCATTTGGAAGTCGTGTTCTCTCTAAATCCGAAAAGAATTATTCGATTACGGAACTTGAAGCTTTGGCTGTTGTTTGGGCTTTCACAAAATTTCGCACATTTTTGTTCGGTAGACATACTAAGGTTTACACTGATCATCGAGCTTTGGAATTTCTTATGTCGACAAAATTAACTCATGGCAGATTGTCACGATGGGCGTTGTACCTACAGGAATTTGATTTTAGTATTGTTTACATACAGGGATCTTCAAATATTGTTGCTGATGCTTTATCACGTGCACCTATGGGTTTGAAACAAAGTGCTGAAGAGGACTGCAAAGAAAACCATTATTGTTTGATGTACATTCAAGGTGTTGCGTTTGAGAATTTTATTTCTTCTTCGCTCCAGGACATCGCTAAGGAGCAAAATAAGGATCCCATCTGGAAGGACATTAAGGAGAAGTGGAGGAGAAAGGAAAGCGTAGCGATCAGACAGTATTATTTAGTTCGCAATGACATTCTTTTCAAACGAAAATCGGTCGACAACTCTGTTTGGTTAGTTTGTATTCCTGATGAGTGGGTCAATAAATTGATTTGGTACACACATTTTAGTTATGCACATTTTGGTCCCAGAAAATGCTTTCATAAATTGCGAGAAAATTCAGTAATATGGAAAAACGTATTCGTTCTGTTCTTGCCAAATGCAAATTATGTCAAAAGGCTAAGCCGCCAACTGTTTCTCACAGAGAACCGTTGTTTCCTATCATTCCAGCGAAATTAAAGGACATGACTGCAGTCGATTTGTTCGGTCCAGTGGTTCGTTCTACTAATGGTTTTGCGTACATTTTCGTAGCAGTGGAATTGACATCAAAATATGTGTGTTTTACACCTTTACGCAAAGCAACAGCTCGTTCAGTATCTAACGCTTTCATCAAACATTTTCTTAAAGAAGTGGGTCATGTTGATAAGGTTATATCAGATAATGGATCACAGTTTCGCTCTAAAATTTGGCTTCGTACTCTACGGCGTCGTAAGATTAAACCAATTTTTATTTCACTTTTTCACCCTCGATCTAATGCTTCAGAGAGATGGATGAAGGAAATCAATAAATTGTGCCGTCTTTATTGTCATCAGAATCACAGAACTTGGGATCAGTATCTTCATATTTTTCAAAACATTCTGAATGAACTTCCTAATTACTCAACTTCTTTACCGCCTCTATTGATATTAAAAAATAAAATACCAACAAATCGCATTTCTGAAATCGTTCCTTTTCCGCCTTCACGGAAACTGCGGCATTCTGAAATTGTCAACCTGGCTCTACGAAATATTGCGTCTGCGGCTGCAAGAAGAGAGAAATCAGCTAAACGTCCTGGTCGTTTAAAAATCTTGTCAGTTGGTCAAAAGGTGTTAATTAAGTCTCATCGTTTGTCTCATAAAGGAAAGGGATTGTGTCGCAAATTTTTTCTGCTTTATAACGGTCCATATAGAGTTCGCAAAATTATTCATGATAACACTGTTGAAGTAGAAACTCTTAAATCTCGACGCTCTAAGGGAATACATCACATATCTAACGTTAAAATTTTTGTGGAATGACATACTTTTGAGAAACCAACAGTTATGCGTAAACATGCGGAGAATGCAAGGATACCGCGCTGTGTTCTGGCGGCGGCGCGTACTCAAAGCAACAGTGAAGTCTGCGCGCCGCACAAGGCTGTCACTGACCGCAAACAATCACCTTCTACGTCACGCGTCTACAGCTGATCGACCGCTCAGTGCGAATGCACTGACAGACGTAAACAAATACACAGTCTAATTTCTCCGACTAAATTCAGTATAAAGCTATGGTGACTTTATAAATTATGTTATTAACGTTCAGTATTTTTCAGGATACGGTTGTGTAAAATATTTAAGAACTTCAGGTAAATTCTGTGTGTGTCCGACATTAAGAGGACTTGCTATGGAGAAAATTTCAGGAAGAATGTAATTTCGAAGATGAAACTCATAAACCAAAAAGGTAACGATTAATTGAGTTTATTTTTCAGGTAACATATTTCCACTTAGGTACGTACTTTAGACGTAATTTGCTGCTCGCGATTACGTGATTCATACTTTGTGCTAAATTTCATGTTCTATGAATTTACTTGTGAAGCGACGTGCTTGCGTACGTTAACTGATTTTGACAATGATTGATTAATGAATAGGGTTGTTACTTGTGTATATTATGCATCGCTTGGCTGCTATGCCTTTTCACTGATGTCATATTTTTTTATTATGTGCCTGCTGTGCTTATTTATTTAACTTGTAATTGTCAACTGATTAATTGTGCTGACTGTGGTTATGTATGTAAGTTATACGTTGTGATTTATCTGCTTGCGCCTTCATGTTTACTTATTAAGATTACGTATGAACATTTATTTGCTTATGCTGATATGATGATAATGACCTGTTTATTATGTAAGATACAGATTTGCTGCTTTGCGTATGGATTGCATATTAACACATTTCCTTTTGTTGTCATAAGTACTCTTTAATTTGGTGTATAGAAATGCTGATATACTGTGTACGAACATAGAGTTTAGGTTACACTGTGGTATTAATTATAGATTGTTCGCTTGGCAGAGCCTCGTTGTAGGGATTGTGCTGCATCCACTTGTTGACAATCTGTTCTCTGCTGGCATATTTACTCGCTATTGCTTGATTTGCTTATGCTCAGTGCCTTATATATTTTAAGATAAGAAAATGAACTGCAGTAATTCGACGAACGACATTAGTACAAGAAACTTCATAGAAGTCACATGAGCTGGAGGTTTTATGGAAGCTGTATAAATTTATGCTAATAGGAAGGAAGCGAACGTCATGACATACCAACACTAGGTTTAGACCATTGACAGTTATTACACTGCATTCTTCGTGAGCAATTGAAATAGCAAGTGACACTTGACACAAGAAATACTCCACATGTTTGCTTCTGTTTGCCATAATTCTTGAAGTGGTGTACACACTGAAATATCACGATTATTCATACTTCGTAATCGTACTTACTTACTGAAAGTTCTTCGAACTAAAGGCTGTTAGAGGTCACGTATGCATTTCTTTTATTTAATGATGGACAAGGAACCAAAATGTATCTTATAATTCATAATGAGTAGAATATTTGGATCAGGTGGATTATACAGAGGTTGTGTGTGGACACTGTGTCTTCGGAATGCATGAGATGATGAATTGAGGTTTGCACTAGGATTTTATCTGTACTTGTTCGAGGAGACTGACTAGAGGAAAGAGTTCTTATGGAAGTGAAATGATATTGGTGCTAAGGTTTATATGTATCGACGTATTGAAGAGGTATTATAGAGGTATTGAGATTATGTGAAGTTGATGATTATTGGAGTTTTAGTGGACAAGAGGTAAAGTAAATGATATTGATGATAAGGTTTATATGTATCGACGTATTGAAGAGGTATTATTGAAGATATTGATGAAAGGTTTATATGTATCGACGTAAGAGGTATTATTGAAGTATTGAGATTATGTGATGCTGATGATTATTGGAGTTTTGTTGGATAAGAGGTTAAGTAAGTGAGGACCATACTTTTTTTGTTGGTCTATATAGAACAAGGAGGATGAAGATGGCAGACTAGAACACTCAAGTAGAAAGAAGATTGTCTACACACACACTTTGTTAAATCACTAAGCAGTATATATTTTTTTTTTTTTTTTTTTTGGAGAGAGGAAGTAATTGCATATCTTGGCTCACTGACAGTTGTTCAGCAACCGTACATTTTGATCTGGCTTGGCAAACATTGGTCTTGACATGATGACTATGACGTTGACTAACTATTATTGACTGTTATACATTGCTGCCACTACCACTTGACACACATGATGAACATGAAATTTTGACAGAATTGCATTTACACAGTTAACACTATTCAATTACACAGTAGTACTTAATGTGGATGAAAGATGAGTGAGTGTGTTTTCCTTTCCTAATCCTACCCACCTATCTCCTAAATATTATTTTATTTGTTTGTAGTGGCTTGCACTGACACCCATAAATATTATAGGTTTACTGATATTTGTGTATTTGTAATAGTTAATATGACTATTATCTGATATCATTTGTGTGTTTATTAGAATTTGTATGTTTAGTGTAAGAGCATTGTAAAAGCATTTGTATGTGTATTCAAACTATTGTTCATGCTTGAACTGTCTGATTAGTGATGGTGAATATTATGAACTGTTACCTGCACTTTTCAACATAATGGGTGCCACTAAGGAATGATTAATTTCTGCTGATGAACTGTGTGATCAGTGATAGTAAATATTATGGACTGTTACTTGTACTTTTTCTACATGATTGGTGCCACTTGAAAATGTTTAATTTCTGATAATGAACTCTGATGAACTGTCTAATTAGTGATAGTGTATATTATGGACTGTTACTTGCACTTTTTCTACATGATTGGTGCCACTAGGACATGTTTAATTTCTGCTGATGAACAGTGTGATTAGTGATAGTGAATATTATGGACTGCGGTCAGCACCTGTTCAACATTGCTGGGTGCCACTGGTGGACTGCTTCTACTGAAATGATGTCACTTGTTGGTGGCTGCACCTGCTCAACATTGCTGGGTGCCACTGATGGACTGCTTCTACTGAAAAGATATCACCTGTTGATGTCTGCACCTGTTCAACATTGCTGGTGCCACTAATGGAACTGCTTATACTGAAATGGTGTTACTTGTTGGTGTCTGCACCTATTCAACATTGCTTGGTGCCACTGATGGACTGCTTCTACTGAAATGAAGTCACTTGTTGGTGTTTGCACCTGTTTAACATTGCTGGGTGCCACTGATGGATTGCTTCTACTGAAAAGATGTCACCTGTTGATATCTGCACATGTTCAACATTGCTGGTGCCACTAATGGAACTGCTTATACTGAAATGGTGTTACTTGTTGATGTCTGCACCTGCTCAACATTGCTGGGTGCCACTTATGGACTGCTTCTACTGAAAAGATGTCACCTGTTGCTGTGTGCACCTGCTCAACATTGCTGGTGCCACTAATGGAACTGCTTATACTGAAATGGTGTTACTTGTTGGTGTCTGCACCTATTCAACATTACTGGGTGCCACTGATGGACTGTTTCTAGTGAAGATGTCACTTGTTGGTATTTGCACCTGTTGACCATTGCTGGGTGCTACTGCTGGAACTGTCAACTGCTTATTCTTGAGCTATGGAAAGAGTTTATGTGAATATTTGTATAAACTGATTTTTTGTGTATTACTGTTTGTGAAAAGTTATGAGACTCTTACCTGCACATATTCGTCATTGCTGACGCTATTGATTGAACTGTTTAACCACATAATACTTGTGTAAACTGTTATGTAAAGTCACATGTATGAAATAATTTGTATTGCTTACTGTATTTTATATATTAGGTTATTGAAAGGTCAGTGCAAAGCCAAAAGTTTATCTAGTTATATGATATTTACGCATTAATATTATCTTTTATTTTTGTCTGTATTTTTTTTGACGAATTTGGTGGTATTTTCACCACCAATGCTGGCAAAAATACCATCAAATTCTAGCCCGTGGAGGAAGGGCATATGAAAGGTGGCTACACTGAGCCACAGCGCCAGAGATCGCGCTAGAGAGTATTGTTCCGCCGCCTCCACTGGCAGTGATTATTGAGATGTCGTAGTGGGCAGTGCTTGTCGAGGACTCGTAGTAGTCAGTTCGTGTTGAGATGTGCTAGTGGGCAAGGCTTGTCGAGATGTTGTAGTAAGGAGTGCTTGTTCCATGTTTTATGCAGTTGTTTGATGGGATGGACAGCAGATGGTTCAAATGGAAATACTGTAATGATCAGAGTGCTTTTCGTCAATATATATGAAGGTAAAATATTCTGTGGTTTTTTTCATTATTACAGTGTCTTAAATAATGCGTCATTACAGGTTCAGTCAACAAAGCATCTGGCTTGTGTTCTTGTATTAGAGTGTAATTCTGGTTTTCTTGAGTAATTATGGTATTTCTATTTCCTTTAATTAATTCAGTACAAATGATATTTAAAATTTCTTGTGTTGTTGAAGAAGAACCGTGCCAGATGCGTACGTTGAGTCATACTTCCACACACAGAACAGTTACACTTATGCTTTGGTTTCGTAGGTTTTATAGTTGCTGGGGACTTAATTAATTAATTGTGTTAATGAAAATTTCCATTTCATTCTTTGTTGTTGCTCTATGCAGTCAGATTGCGTAATAATACTAGTCAGGGCCAACCGTTTACGAGACTTCGTAACCGAACAGACAGCTACTAAAACAAAAAATTAAAATTATTTGCATTTTATTATAACTAAGCACCCATGCACGCTTTCCCTGACACCCTTAGTAAGGCCAATCACTTTGCCTCCTACCCCTCCGATGTACTTTCCATCCCCGATGATCCCCAGTTCGATTACTCCCTCTTCCCGGATATCCGCGATCGAACTGACACCTCTGTCCCTCCCCTCGCTCCTGGTTTCCAGTACTTGGACAACATTGCACACATGGAACTCAATGCCCCTATCACTACACAGGATCTCATTGATACACTCCGCACAAAATGCAACACCGCTCCTGGTCACGATCCTGTCACCTACCATCACCTTCGTGAAGCTCCTGTCTCTTTCCTCTCCACCCTGGCCAGGCTCTACAATGTAGTCCTGTCCACCGGTTACTACCCCGACCTCTGGAAAACCTCCCGTATCCTCATGTTCCTTAAACCTGGCAAACCGCCGTCCGCCGTCTCCTCCTACCGTCCCATCAGCCTTACCTCGGTCTTCAGCAAGGTCCTGGAATCTATCCTCACCCGACGCATCCACCAGCATCTCCGCCAGCACCGCCTCCTTCCCGTTACCCAGTGTGGCTTTCGGCCGTCCTTCTCCTCCGACGACCTTCTCCTTCACCTCACTCATCTCCATTCTGAACAGCATAATTCCCGTCGCTCCGCAATCTTCCTCTCCCTGGACCTCGAACGTGCTTATGACTGCGTATGGCATTCCGGTCTCCTCTTCAAGCTCCAAACCTTCGCCCTTCCCATTAGCTACGTCCGTCTGATCGGCTCCTTTCTCTCCCACCGTCCTTCCTATGTCACCATCCATAACACAGATTCCTACACCTTTTTCCCCTCTGCCGGTGTGCTCCAAGGCTCCGTCCTCTCCCCCCTTCTGTACCTTTTGTACACGGCGGACATGCCGCCGCTGTCAGCCCCCGTCCACCTTCTCCAGTTTGCCGATGACACCGCCTTCCTTGCCCTTGCCCCCACCCCACAGTGCTCCCAACACCTTCTCCAATCCCATCTTGACCGGTTCACCGCTTGGTGCTACCAGTGGTTGCTCAAGGTCAATCCCTCCAAAACCCAGGCGATCATTGTAGGCAAAACCACCCCTTCCTTCCGCCTCCTTGATTTCTACATCACCATCAATGGCCATCCTATCGCCCTCACTCCCACCCTTAAGTACCTTGGCGTCACCCTAGACCGTCGCCTCTCCTGGACTTCCCACCTCCGGACAATCCAAGCCTAGGCACGCTCCCGACTCAGTCTCCTCAAGCTCCTCTCCGGCCGTACGTGGGGTCTGGACCCCTCCACCATCCTCCACACCTATAAATCCCTCATCCCCCCTATCCTTTGTTATGCCCATCCGGCTTGGATCTCCGCCCCCCCTACCTTTTATAAATCCCTCCAAATCCTTGAATGTCATGCTCTCCGCCTCGCCTATCACATCCGTCTCCCCTCCCCCACGCGGATCCTGTACGATCTCATCCCCTTCCCCCACCTCCTCCTTTTCCTTGAAAGGATACGGATCCTGTACACCTCCCGCAAACTCGATCCTCCTCACCCGCTCGTCTCCCTGATCCTCTCCCACCCCCGCCCGCTGCCGCGCCTGTATTCACACGTCCCACCTGGTCTCCATCTCTCCACCCTCCTTACCCTCTCCCAAGGTGGCTTCCGCCAGCTCCCCCTCCCTGATGATGCCCTCCTCCCCTCCCTCTACCCCTCCTACCAACTTTGATCCTCCCGCCCTCCTCCTGTGCTTGCTCCTCTGGGCACCCTCCCTCCCTTCTCTCCCTTTTCCCTCCCTCCTCCATTTCTCCCCCTCCTCCCCCGGGCTTCCCCTCCCCTGTCCCCCTCCTCCTGCCCCCATCTCCTCCGCCATTGGCATCCTTGTTCTCCCCTCTCCCCCACCTCACCCCTGTCCCCCTCTTGGCAGGTCCCTGGACTCGCACACGCTAAGTGGACATTCGCGCGCCGGAGATCACCGCCATCAGTGTTTCGTGTGTGCCGTCATGTTTAGTGTTCAGTGTTCACCGTCACACTCCATCGTTCACCAGTGCCATCGTCTTCTTCAGTGTTTGTGCGTCGTATCAACAGTTTGCAGTGCGGATTATCGTCGAGTGTGAACGGCTCCGTGTTTGTCTTTATGTGTCTACTGTTATATTGCCCACCGTTCTGTCACTTATGTGTCTTCTCAGTGTTACTTCTCTTTGTGTATCCTCTGGCTGGAGAGCGGCGTAGAATGCTGCTGACAGCCTGCCTGTTGTACAGGTTTAAAATAGCAATAAAGAAAAAACAAATTCCATTGTAACTCTGTCATGTTAAATAGTTTTATGACTAACAAATATGTACACATGTTTTCGTCTATTGTGCTGGATGTAAACGAAGATTTGACTTAAGGCCAATACTTTCATTTTTAAGCTTAAGCGATATCATGATTATCTGTAAGCTTGATTTGTACAGCCTTATATTTCTACATGTATACTCTTTTATAATGCAGAGGCCTCAATATGGCAAAATCAATTGCCGAAACTGGTTGTTTTCAGAATAAAGTAAAATATCTTAAAGTATACGGCTGTTGGTAAAGTTTATTGATATTGAAAAATAGACCCAAGTTGTCACAAGCCACTGTACAAGGTAATGGTGCCTCAATGGTGGTGTGGGCCGTGTTTACTTGCAGTAGACCGGTCCTCTCGTCCAACTGAGCCGATCATTGAATTGGAAATGGCTACGTCTGGCTACTTGGAGACCATTTCTAGCCTTTCATGGACTTCACGTTCCAAGACGACAATGGAATTTTTATAGATGACGATTCGCCGTCTCATTGGGCCACGACTGTTCATGATTGGTTTGAAGAACATTCCGGACGATTCGAGCGAATGATTTGGCCACCCAGGTCACCCGACATGAATTGCATAGAATATTTATGGGAAGTAATCGAGGGGTCAGTTCGTGCACAGAATCCTGCACCGGAAACTCTTTCGGAATTACGGAAGGCCAGAGAGGCAGCACGGCTCAACATTACTGAAGCGGACTTCCAACGACGTGTTAAGTCTATGCCACTTGTAGTTGTTGCACGATGCCCGGCAAGAGCAGGTCCCACACGATATTGGGAGGTATTCCATGACTTTTGTCACCTCAGTGTAATCGACGTGAGCAAACAAGTGATTGATATAATGATGTAAGTAATAAACACACGGCAAGTAACTGAGCCACTTTTTTGCTTACGTTTGGCACAGTGAGGCTCGTGGATCCGCTTCTCCTGACTTCGGGACAGCGCTTTATCGTGGTGTGTTAGGTTGTAACTGTTTGATCAAGTTCCACAAAGGTTATATCGTTAATGTCCTCTTCTAAGGGTATTTCAAATGCCTCCGTAAAATGCATTTAGTTCCTTTAAAAAAAATATTCGATGTCATAATTCGAAAGCTGTAGAAGTCATAAAATTCGAGTCCTTGTGCTCTATAATGAAAAAACTGCACCTCGATACATCGAATCTTTTCGGATATTTTCAGGGCGATTTGCCTTATTTGCATAAATCTGAACACTTGGAAGGCAATGCCCTTGACCCTCCTCCTTTCAACTCCACCCACAATCAGACCTCTCAAACGTTTTACTAAAGAAATATAAGTACGTAATAAGTGTCTTATAATTCACAACGAAGCGAAATTAAAAAAATCATATGACCGAGTTTTTTGAACTCGATGTGAAAGCAAAAGTAGTCTACTATATGAGATCCGGGTTACTGAGATGCCTCCTCCGTCCAGTCCACGGTTTCGTCATGAGAGGTTATGTAGTTTTAAATCAGGAAACCCAACTTGGAAAGTAATATATGAATACGACATCACAAATGAAACTTCACACCAGACCAGAATTCGGACCCAGAATTTCTGCTAATCGAGAGCAGTCGCCTTAACCATTACGCTGTCGGAGCACGCCTTCAGACGAGGCTCAAGCTACCTGATATTTCACCGTGAAGTTGAAATAGTACGTTTCCATGAAAGTCATTCTGTAGAGCACGCCGCATCGCTTAGATAAGTCTCTTTACTGTGTGTGTGTTACCGAGCATTGCGCTCTCATTTAAAGATATGGCCGAAAGAGTCAGCCTACAGGAATTGTGAAACGAAGCCTGTCGTCCAGGACCGCGTGCCACAAAGGGCGCAGATTCACAACGAGATGGGGAAACTCACAGGCGCCTATTGTCTATTGAAGCCTAAGCGCTGTAGTATGCGAGTGAGACAGACGAGAGCCTACGTCATAGGGAAACCCAGTAGAAGGCATTTGCGGCTAGGGACACCTATCAGTGTTAAATATGGCGGACCTAAGTTCGGCCATAAAGGGAAACATTTGTGAAAAATATTTAATTCTGTAGTAATGCAAGGAATCAAGCCACAGTAATTTTAATCTACTGTCCTCCATAAATGTTCATGGTGATCCCAATAAAACATGAATATTGATAATATCTATAATAGTTTAGGATTTACTGTTAAAGTGAAATAACAAATTTTGTAACGAAGACCTTCATGCTAAAATCTGAAAGCTTTGGTCGATCTCAACGATCGACATTTCATATAGAAGTGCATCATTAAAACGACTGACGTTGTAAATGTCAACTCTGTAACTTTATTTGTTTAAAAGATATAGTAAATTTAAATTATCAGTATTTACAGTTAAGCATCAGATCATCATTTCCTCCACACAAAACACATTGAACGATGACAGCATGACACCTTATCGAATCATTAGGTAATTGAACATTTGTTGTTAAGTTAAGTGCATAATAGCTACTTTTGTTCTTTATTTATTTATCAGAAAGCACATTGGTGACCGTGACATTCAAAGTTAAGAACGAAAGTGTGGTAAGATCTTATGAGACCAAACTGCTTAGGTCATCGATCCCTAAGCGTATACACTAGTTAATCTAACTTAAACTAATTTACGCTATGGACAACACACACACCCATGCTCGAACCTCCGACGGGGTGAGCCGCGCGGACCGTGACAAGACGCCCCAAACCGCGCGTCTACCCTGCGCGGCGAGATTGCATTGGTTTTATGTGAAAGAATTTAACGTTTATTGTGTAATTGATATTATTGTCACTTTATTTACAACGTAAAAGTGGTCAAACTTTGATTATTTAAATATGTTAAAATGTAAAATAATGTAGAATAAGGAGTAGCCAGTCAGATGACTAGGGAACTGCCCTAGTCAGTTGAGCGAAGATGTTCGGCGCGCGGGAAATGCGATCGGAGATGGGCAGAGGGCAGTTCTGCTTGAGACACCAAAGGGGCAGTTCGGATTGAGAGGCGAAACAGGACAGTCGGTCTTAGGTAACTAGGAATTGAAACGACTTAGAAAATTTTGCGTTGTGTGGTATCCCGGGAACTAGACTCTGAGCGGTGAGCAGCTGCGCTCCTGTGGTGAACTCTAACATTGCGCCAAGTTAACGAGCTGAAAAAAAAATGGCTCTGAGCACTATGCGACTTAATTTCTGGGGTCATCAGTCGCCTAGAACTTAGAACTGCTTAAACCTAACTAACCCAAGGACATCACACACATCCATGCCCGAGGCAGGATTCGAAGCTGCGACCGTAGCAGTCGCTCTGTTCCAGACTGTAGTGCCTAGAACCGCAAGGCCACTCTGGCCGGCTAACGAGCTGAACTTGTAATTCGTGATGAGATTGTGAATGAGCGAACTGTGTCAAATGAATAAGCGCTCGAGTGTAACAGTAAATCTAAATACGACCACTTTCGCTATTATTATGCTTTCTGAATAAACATTATTCTAACCAAATCGCAACTGTCTGCCCTACATCATTTATCAGTCGTTAATTTAGTTCCCGATATTATTATTACTGTTATTATAATTATGTTACATTTGAAACGTCCCCTTAGAAAAATTACATGACTGTGCTTAAAGTGACACACAATATTTTTTTGCGCAACGCAATCTGACTTTCAATGATCCCTACAAGAGAATGGCCCTGACTAAATTAACTTATATGTTTCACAAATCACTTACCTCACAAAAATCTTCGTTACTCGAACTACTGCAATACAGCGAGCGCCACTACTGCCAGCTAAATAAAAGATTCTAACTACTGAAGGCACTAACTACTGATAGGCATAGTTAGCAAAAGAAAGAGTTTGATAGAGAACAAACAATGTATTTACCTTAATAGTGTTCAAAAGTCATAATATATATATATCAGTCCATGATATCCAATATTACAAATTTCCTCTTTCTGATGGACACACGTCCAGATCGTGCGCTCTTAAAATTCCGCCATCTCTCTCCCCACATCCACAACTGCTGGCGGCTCACCTCCAACTGCGCAACGCTACGCGCTGTTAACAGCCAACTGCCAAACACTACAATAGCAAATTCCAACAATGCCACGCAGCCACAGACTGCACACAGCACAGCCAGTGATTTTCATACAGAGCGCTACGTGGCGGTGGCGTTACCAATATAAGAACCTAAACAGCCTACTTACATATTAATTTTGTATTTCGCAAACTTGCCACCAGCCAGACAATTTAACCAAAGGGTCATAAGTATCTAATTTAGGGCGTGTAATGCGACACGTGCGGTTCAACCTCTAGACGATTTTGAGCCAAGAAATTTCGACGAAGAGGAACCGAATGTGAGCCCGAACATCTTTCGGATGTTAGTTCGCATGTGTTATCATTTCCGTTCTACAAAGCCATCATCAAGTCACAAAAAAGCTGACTCGAAGATACCTTCCTAAACGTGAGACAGAAGGGTCGTTATCGAAATCATGGTGAATTATTATCTGACAACATGCATATCAGTATTCAAAAACATTCCCTGAATCAGTTCCCTTACGCACATTAATTTTAGATCAAAGCAATGATTTTTAACACATTCTGACTGTATATCAAAAAAAGGAAAGGAATATGTTTAATGGGATTTAATGCTTACTTTGCAAAACGGAATGAATAACGACCATAAATGAATAAATAAATGTTATTTTCACCGTCACTTCTGGTATGTTCACAATTTTACTTCAAAAATGTGTTTATAACCCACCTTATAGGTGAGGAAAGTGCAGTGAGTATACGTTGCTCTGTTAACCTAATGCTTTCTATTACTTTCCACCTAGAAACCCGAAACCGAAAGATGAGCAGCAGTCACTTAGATCATATGTGCACAGTAATATGGAAACACGAAAAACACCCTTCTCTCCATATTAGATCACAAAGTCTCAGTAACATTGAGATATGGTGACCGTCGTGGCCAGGGCAGATGCGATAATTCATCCTCGTGGTCACAAAACCAGTCCTGGACGATGCAAGCTCTGTGAACAAGGACCTTGTCGTTTTGAAACACAGAATCACCACTGTGGAACAAACATTGTAAAGTGGGATATACCTGAGTAGCCAAAATGGTCACATAATTCTTGGCAGTAATGCAACTTCACTGAGTAACCTCGGGGTACATGGCATACTCTAATGTGGCTGCATAAATCATTACCGAGCCCCCGACATGTTTCACCCTTGAGGCTTACTCCTCGAAGTTGGAAAGAATGTGGAGCAAGACTCGTCTCACCAAATGACTTTCCACCATTGCTCCTCAGTTCACGTTCTATGACTTGGGCATGTGTTTTCCTGTTATGGGCATTTTAATAACCGACGAGTGGTTTTGAAATTCCAGCATGCCCTGTAATTGCATGATTTTTGCATGCTTCGTGTTGTTTTGGTTCTGACATGGTTCGCGGGTAAGACACTCAGTTCTGCAGTGACTTCTCTAGCTGCTGTCCTCATATTTTATTTCAAAATCCTCTTGAATACCGTCTCTCACGATCACTCAACACTAACTTTCGTCGGAGTTGTGACTTAGCGGATGATGTTTTTCCGCATTCCTCTATTCGGTATCCACTGATGAGCCAAAACTTTATGACCACTTTATGAACACCTGCTTAATAGCTTGTTCGTCTGTCTCTGGAACGAAGCACATCACTGATCCAGCAGCTTTTTGGTAGGTTTGTGGAGGTATATGGCGTTAGATGTCTCCGCACAGGGCATGTAATTCACGTAAATAACTGGCCGCTGATTTACTTATGCGGTGATGGCGCACGATAGCGATCCAGATGGATTCCATAGGATAACGTGAGGCGAATTTGGTCGCCGAAACATGAGTGTGAGTTCACTATAATGCATTCCAAACCACTCTAGCGAGGTTCTCGCTCCCAGATAGGGACAATTATGCTGCTGAAAGAAGGCGTCGCCGTCGGAGAAGACATCACGAAAGAAGGGATTGTAACTTTCTTTAATAAAATAAAAAAAAACTTTACGATTGCGTTGAATGAATGTCTGAACTGCGGAATGGGTACCAAACTCGAATTATCGTGTAGCGTGTTGTAAGTGCTAGTGGTGTGCTTACTCTGTATTATTGTTAGCAAAAACTTTATACGAACAGTTTGGGCAATGTAACTCCCAATACCTGAAAATAAATACAGTTACTGCAAACTACATTCAGCCCCTTAGGCACTGAACCCTCTGGCCCTGTCCAATACTGATAACTTTGGACCCTGTGCACATAACTAATAAATTAAACTGTCTTACCTCTAAAGCAGCAATGGTGGAACGCGATATCTTATGGTCCCTCTCAAAAAATATAAATATGCTAGATACAGGTTCAGCGGTGTGTAATGTTGGCTGTAGTATTTCGAAATGCACATGAAATTGTTTCGGCTGCTAAATGAAAACATTTTAAAAAAATCCAACTTCTTTGAAAACAATATGACCTAGACAGGGAGGTGGTAGTGATTGTCCGTCCTCTTTTAGAATACTGCTGCGCGGTGTGGTATCTTTACCAGATAGGGCTGACGGAGTACATCGAAAAAGTTCAAAAAAGGCAGCACGTTTTGTATTATCGCGAAATATGGGAGAGAGTGTCACAAATGAAACAGGATTGGGACTGGAAATCATTAAAAGAAAGGCGTTTTTCGTTGCGACGGAATCTTCTCACGAAATTCCAGTCACCAACTTTCTCCTACGAATGCGAAAATATTTTGTTGACGCCGACCTAGATAGGAAGGAACGATCACCACGATAAAATCAGGAAAATCAGAGCTCGTACGGAAAGACATAGGTGTTCATTCTTTCCGCGCGCTATACGAGAATGGAATAATAGAGATTTGTGAAGGTGGTTCGATGAACCCTCTACCAGGCACTTGAATGTGAATTGCAGAGTATCCATGTAGATGTAGAGGTAGATGTGATGGATTAGTAACAATGAGATTTTAGCAAAATTATATAGCAAGTTTAACTTGGCTTTTCAAAAACATTTGACAATTGAAGTTGGTCAGAGACATACATCATATTTACAAATTAATCCACAAACAATGATTTATACAGCAAGTTTATCTAACCTCATTAAACCAGTATAAATGCAAATCATCAAATTACATATATCTCTGTTAACAAATCTTAGAAACATTACAAAAGTGAGATTTCTAACTAGCCTTTATATCAAATCAGTTCACGTACAGTCATACACAAAAGTATCCGAACGACCTGAATTGCATTTCGCCTGATTCGCATGCAACCGGCATAACGCAGCTGTCTAGCAGGTCCTCTAATCGCCCATGGTACAGTCGTTTGACTATTGAAAATAGTCCCAACAAGACAGCACTAGAAAACACTGCTCTGTATCGCAGTAACTCAAGATGTAAAGTAATACCTCGATGCTACAAATATCAGGGAACACATTATCACACATAAGACTGTCCTTAAGGTTTGTAAGCTCACATTTATTACAATAAATGGCATACCTGAAATGTTACCACTCACATTATTACGTCAGGTAGGTAATGCACGTAGTAAGTTGGTCGTATTCATGATTTCCTCTTCAAAGTAACATACAGTGCTTATTTAACACAAAATGACATTAAAAATTTAAGTTATCCATGAACAGCTAGTTGAGAATATGTATGAACTACAAGTGACACGACGAACCGTCTCGTTCTGAGTATGGATTCAAACGCAGGTCAGACAAACTAAGCAAAGATTTCGAGACTGACGCCAACTAACAGTCATTCCTGATTAGGCATACAGAGAGTATTATACCTCGATTTTAAACAGTATCAGTTAGCAAATATCAACTTTAAATTACATAACGCAAACATTTTTAACGGACGCGAATTCCTCCCCAGCATACATTCGACTCTATTTTGTAAACACCGAAATAAAATCACGTAACTGCCACCTACACAGAACTGCCAACAGTGTAGGATGCAGAAATTTAAATAGGAAGTGTTCCTTTCCACTTGAGCTATTCTGTTGCGCTATCTGTTTGTAAAAAACGTCATGCAGCGCAACAGAAAAGCTGTAACTGTTTCTCTCAGAAGTCTAGACCCGGCCATTTGCATTATCTCGCAGCGCTGTGGTATGCAGACGTTCTGGAGGAATTGTTGTTCAGCTCTGGAGGTGTTTCAGCTATGTGTCAGCTAGCAGCGTAATGATAAGTGTGGTGCACCATGGACAAGATGACCCGAGTTCGAGTACATTTACTGCTAAAACAATTTAAAACGCAATTCTGCTGTCTACTGAAGTTCCCAATCTAATGGAACTTTGAACATAATTCCCTTCACTTCTCAACCCAAAATAGTCACATGTGGAAAAACGGCTAAATTCTGTGACATTTTGTTCTTTTCAGGTTTAATAGACAGCCAGGCAGCAGATGCATCTCGAAGCTTTTGTATTATGTATGGGGAGAGCGGATCGTGCCAAATACGTCAGAAAAGTATTTTCTACATTAGCTGTCGTATGGTAGTGGCATTTTTTTCTTCTTCAAACATTGTTTATCAGCTTTAACTCAGAACAAGTTTTCTACATGCATGTAATCGATAAACTGTATGTGCATTGTCAGACTGTTATAGATAACATCAGAGAATTCGCATATATCGTTGATGATTAATTTCGCTCTCATGTTTACTATTGTTTCAACAACACTAAAGGAAACCTTACGAAAATTGTGCACTGTATTATCAGAAAAGAAATAAAACTACCCACGATAACCTTCTGACGACAGTTTGTTTTAATAAAACTGAGTATCTGTACACAAACATGCCTCTATCGACACGAATTAGTAAAATACTACACACTTACATTTTGACTGGGTCTGTGTTTAATTGGTATGCTGTGTCATACTCAAGAGGTACGCAAATGTGGCATTTCATAAATATAGTTACGTATTTCTAGAAACCCAAAATTTGCTTGTCAGCAGCGGAAAGAGGCGTTACCTGTTGTGCAGCATTGTAAGTTTTTCACCATTGCACTATGAGCCGAAAGTATTTTCTTGCAATTTCCTTATCGATGTTTGATATGACTGCTTCTAGCTCTTTCACAGAAGGGGTATAAACGTTGAAGTCAGAGAGACTGGAACTGCGAACCACAACAGACAATCATAGGTCAGAACGTTACCACAGAGTTGGCGTAGAGGTATGTGTCTTACTTTCCTCTTACGAGGCCAATAGGCCTATAACTCATAAACCGCTATTTAAAGGACGAGATTAGTTGCGATTTCCACCTGCAACGACTTTCCTGGGCTGAAAACCGTCAGTTTTCAATCTTTTGTTACACCTCAAGCGATAATAACTGAGATTATTCAATGGAAATGACAGGTAAAATCAAGTGAACTTTGAGGCTTAATTCCGTGCACACAAGGAAGTAACTCGTCCATCACAGAGTTGCCAAACATACGTTGCCTTGTTGCCAAATCTCAGTTACAGTACCAGCAGGAAGAAGACGAACCGATGTGATCCTACAGCGGGCTGGGAAGTGACCATAGCTGGTGTCTCCAAGTCGCAGCTCCTACGGCCTGGAATACGTAATGCGTCTGATTGGCATTTCTGTAACTAGGTTTAGGGACTGGAGCGTAGTTACTAAAAGTACTCAGAATTGACTGTAAACTAAGCATCATAAATCAGTAACTCTCATAGTTGTTTTTATATTTCTTTCGTAAGTGTACTCAAAACTAAGAAACTTATTGACAGGCGTTTTCGTGCCTCACCGATAGTGGACCACAACAAACAAATAAAAATAAAAAAAGAATGTGTGTGTGTGTGTGTGTGTGTGTGTGTGTGTGTGTGTGTGTGTGTGGCAGAGAGTGAGACAGAGAGAGAGGGAGAGAAATAAAACAGAATGAGAGAGAGAGAGAGTGGGTAAAAATTTGTTGTAAAGAAATTGAATCATGGTATGTAAAGAAATCTTTCATCTAAAATGACACGTTCCACATCATTACGAAGTGTCGTATTCATGATCTATGGAACAAGAACTAACCTAATCTAATCTAATCACATCATATTGATGACTAGCCATGAAGAGTCATGAATTACCGAAATTTTTGCCAATACCGGTAACCAAATCTAAACTTGAAAATAAAAGACGACAATTTATGTTATAAACCTGGGCTCCTATCAAGACCCCTTCGTCCCTGTTAGCTAACCACGAAAGATGTCTGATATACCTCCATTCTGAAGTAACAAAGTGTGCATGCAATTAAAGATGAAGTGCATGATGTGAAGTTCTGTGACGGAGAAACGAACCCAACACGTAATCGACTTGTTAACTAAGAAAAATCAAATGTTACAAATCAGTTCTTCTTACTAGCTGCTAGGTGTTTGAATCTAAAATATGGATACAAACTTTTGTGCCTAAGCGACAATCGAACTGCACACCTACCGTGCATCCATGAATATAGCTTATGTTTCAGTTACTTATTCACCAACAGTAAGATGTGTGCGTGGTTGATCAGAAATAACGACAGCTATTGCGGTTGTTGTCAACACATCTACAGACATTAAAAACGCACGTTAATTTTCACTATCAGGTGGGTGTGCACTTGATAGGGCTTGAAATGAAATTATGAAGATTTTTGTACTGGATCCTTTGGAGGAGACCTAGAGAAGATTGCAGTCTTGGGAAAAGGAACGAAATGATTGAACTATACTGTTCTGAGAGATTCAGATCCTCGAAAGAGGAGATACGAATTCGAATCACAGTCCAGCACAAAATTTTTCAAATTCTCTTGTTCAATCAAGTACAAGTAAGATAAGAGACCTGTTCCTTTAAATGGCTATCGGTTCATCAAATAAAATAAAATTTTCTAATGTAATTAAGTTTACTGGTGACTGTATTTCTGTTTGCCATGACTTCCGCTATGTCATTTCACAATGTAAACCGGTTCTTCCCAGTTGGTAATGAAGGAACGTAATGTTTAATGCGGATTATGGATTATAACCTCTTTCTCTTGAGGCTACCAGAGGTAAAATAAATCTGTTTCTGCCTCTTAAAAGTAAATTCCTGAACCCACGCAGTGCACCTGTGATAATTCGTTCCACCAGACCATTATGGCCACATTTCCCAGCCTCAAGAGTGTGCTGAAACGGATGATGTGCTTAGCTTACAAAATTAGTCACGGTGGAAAAAAATGCCAGTCTATTAAATGGTTAAGTAGAAGCAAGCTTCTGACGCGGAGATTATGCTATCCTCATGTCATCAGGATGTAAAGACTCTTCTAGGCATCATAGGCTCGAAGTAAAGCCATTTTGAATTTTCACAAATTGAGCAAATTTCTTAGTTCGAGAAAATCCACTGTGAATTGTGAAGTTACTGGATAATTCGATTATTACCGTCATTATTACTATCATTTTATTCATGCCGCTCCAGGAACACACGTGCTTGAAGATCATTTAATGCCTCTTGGTCAATATAGAAGTAGTTTCCCAAGAACAGGTTCTTTCCCTGTCTACGGAATCCTTTTCATGTTAATACCAAACATCAACAATTACTCGTAGATTGCAATAAAACTAAAGTAATTGATGAAGACGTTACTTGATAACAAAAACGCGCTGCCGTTCTTCATTTACTTGCGCCTAGAAATGGCTATCGAGTACTGCTAAACCAAAAGGCAAGATATCTTACTGCCTCCCGATATACGTCGTTGTCAGTTCTTCCATACGGTTTGGTCGACATGATCTGTTTCAAGTTGTGTATGACAGACAATGTTTTAGAATTCAATTGTTTTCCTTTGAATGAAACAGAAAGATTTCCATTCTAAGCTATCCAAGTACAAAATTTTCGCAGTATTAATTCAAATTTAATATTCGCTTCTATAATGTAGGAAAGTATTTCACAGTTGCAAAACTCGCATCCGACTCATTGACCTTACACTTTGTCACTGACCTTAAGTTCTAGCTCAGAGTGACACCAGGTTAGGTTTTCAACCAATGATTCCCACATCAACAGGAACACTACTTGTGATACCTCTTAGACAAAATACTTAAGCAGTATTATCAGAAGAAAAGATCAACCTCCCACAAAGTGTGGGAAGTTTGTTTTACAATCTTCGTACCTGGATAATAAGCATTTTCAAACACCTAGCAGCTCGTAAGAAAAACCGATACGTAACATTTGATTTTTCTTAGTTAACAATCCGATTACGTGTTGGGTTCGTATCTCCGTCACAGAACTTCACATCATGCACTTCATCTTTAATTGCATGCACACTTTGTTACTTCAGAATGGAGGTATATCAGACATCTTTCGTGGTTAGCTAACAGGGACGAAGGGGTCTTGATAGGAGCCCAGGTTTATAACATAAATTGTCGTCTTTTATTTTCAAGTTTAGATTTGGTTACCGGTATTGGCAAAAATTTCGGTAATTCATGACTCTTCATGGCTAGTCATCAATATGATGTGATTAGATTAGATTAGGTTAGTTCTTGTTCCATAGATCATGAATACGACACTTCGTAATGATGTGGAACGTGTCATTTTAGATGAAAGATTTCTTTACATACCATGATTCAATTTCTTTACAACAAATTTTTACACACTCTCTCTCTCTCTCATTCTGTTTTATTTCTCTCTCTCTCTCTCTCTGTCTGACTCTCTGCCACACACACACACACACACACACACACACACACACACACTCACACACACACACACACATTCTTTTTTTATTTTTATTTGTTTGTTGTGGTCCACTATCGGTGAGGCACGAAAACGCCTGTCAATAAGTTTCTTAGTTTTGAGTACACTTACGAAAGAAATATAAAAACAACTACGAGAGTTACTGATTTATGATGTTTAGTTTGCAGTCATTTCTGAGTACTTTTAGTAACTACGCTCCAGTCCCTAAACCTAGTTACAGAAATGCCAATCAGACGCATTACGTATTCCAGGCCGTAGGAGCTGCGACTTGGAGACACCAGCTATGGTCACTTCCCAGCCCGCTGTAGGATCACATCGGTTCGTCTTCTTCCTGCTGGTACTGTAACTGAGGTTGGTTGGTTTTGGGGCAGGAGACCAGACAGCGAGGTCATCGGTCTCATCGGATTAGGGGCGGATGGGGAAGGAAGTCGGCCGTGCCCTTTGAAAGGAACCATCCCGGCATTTGCCTGGAGCGATTTAGGGAAATCACGGAAAACCTAAATCAGGATGGCCGCACGCGGGATTGAACCGTCGTCCTCCCGAATGCGAGTCCAGTGTGCTAACCACTGCGCCACCTCGCTCGGTGTACTGTAACTGAGATTTGGCAACAAGGCAACGTATGTTTGGCAACTCTGTGATAGACGAGTTACTTCCTTGTGTGCACGGAATTAAGCCTCAAAGTTCACTTGATTTTACCTGTCATTTCCATTGAATAATCTCAGTTATTATCGCTTGAGGTGTAACAAAAGATTGAAAACTGACGGTTTTCAGCCCAGGAAAGTCGTTGCAGGTGGAAATCGCAACTAATCTCGTCCTTTAAATAGCGGTTTATGAGTTATAGGCCTATTGGCCTCGTAAGAGGAAAGTAAGATACATACCTCTACGCCAACTCTGTGGTAACGTTCTGACCTATGATTGTCTGTTGTGGTTCGCAGTTCCAGTCTCTCTGACTTCAACGTTTATACCCCTTCTGTGAAAGAGCTAGAAGCAGTCATATCAAACATCGATAAGGAAATTGCAAGAAAATACTTTCGGCTCATAGTGCAATGGTGAAAAACTTACAATGCTGCACAACAGGTAACGCCTCTTTCCGCTGCTGACAAGCAAATTTTGGGTTTCTAGAAATACATAACTGTTGTTGTTGTTGTTGTGGTCTTCAGTCCTGAGACTGGTTTGATGCAGCTCTCCATGCTACTCTATCCTGTGCAAGCTTCTTCATCTCCCAGTACCCACTGCAACCTACATCCTTCTGAATCTGCTCAGTGTATTCATCTCTTGGTCTCCCCCTACGATTTTTACCTTCCACGCTGCCCTCCAATACTAAATTGGTGATCCCTTGATGCCTCAGAACATGTCCTACCAACCGATCCCTTCTTCTGGTCAAGTTGTGCCACAAACTCCTCTTCTCCCCAATCTTATTTCCATTGAATAATCTCAGTTATTATCGCTTGAGGTGTAACAAAAGATTGTAAACTGACGGTTTTCAGCCCAGGAAAGTCGTTGTAGGTGGAAATCGCAACTAATCTATACATACATAACTATATTTATGAAATGCCACATTTGCGTACCTCTTGAGTATGACACAGCATACCAATTAAACACAGACCCAGTCAAAATGTAAGTGTGTAGTATTTTACTAATTCGTGTCGATAGAGGCATGTTTGTGTACAGATACTCCGTTTCATTAAAACAAACTGTCGTCATAAGTTTATCGTGGGTAGTTTTATTTCATTTCTGATAATACAGTGCACAATTTTCGTAAGGTTTCCTTTAGTGTTGTTGAAACAATAGTAAACATGAGAGCGAAATTAATCATCAACGATATATGCGAATTCTCTGATGTTATCTATAACAGTCTGACAATGCACATACAGTTTATCGATTACATGCATGTAGAAAACTTGTTCTGAGTTAAAGCTGATAAACAATGTTTGAAGAAGAAAAAAATGCCACTACCATACGACAGCTAATGTAGAAAATACTTTTCTGACGTATTTGGCACGATCCGCTCTCCCCATACATAATACAAAAGCTTCGAGATGCATCTGCTGCCTGGCTGTCTATTAAACCTGAAAAGAACAAAATGTCACAGAAGTTAGCCGTTTTTCCACATGTGACTATTTTGGGTTGAGAAGTGAAGGGAATTATGTTCAAAGTTCCATTAGATTGGGAACTTCAGTAGACAGCAGAATTGCGTTTTAAATTATTTTAGCAGTAAATGTACTCGAACTCGGGTCATCTTGTCCATGGTGCACCACACTTATCATTACGCTGCTAGCTGACACATAGCTGAAACACCTCCAGAGCTGAACAACAATTCCTCCAGAACGTCTGCATACCACAGCGCTGCGAGATAATGCAAATGGCCGGGTCTAGACTTCTGAGAGAAACAGTTACAGCTTTTCTGTTGCGCTGCATGACGTTTTTTACAAACAGATAGCGCAACAGAATAGCTCAAGTGGAAAGGAACACTTCCTATTTAAATTTCTGCATCCTACACTGTTGGCAGTTCTGTGTAGGTGGCAGTTACGTGATTTTATTTCGGTGATTACAAAATAGAGTCGAATGTATGCACTGGGTAGCCAGGCATCTAGTTCCTGGTGATTCGGTCAACGAAGTAAATGAATTTACTGAACATGCTGCAATTTACTACAGAGAGCCTGTGTGTCAGAATTCTCATCCAGTGTGGCGCAACGGCGTTATGATGGAAAAATGAGTCACAGACAAGGGGGTTTGGTGGTCTGTTGGACTGATGGTAATTTCTTATACCTATGGTCTGGGTTTGATTCCCTTTTCTGTCAATTATTCTAGATAGGGAGAGAAAGATTGCATTCTCTTCTGACTACACGAAGTGAAGAAGATATAATGGCAGTGTGGCCTGAAATTCACATTAAAGATGATATTCCTTCTCTGCCAAGTAGACGTTAGGTTGAACCACAATAAAGTCTGGAGTGGCGACATGTAGAAACTCTATGACCAGCAACCTTTCTTATACTAATTATTTATTTCTAGTGACGAAACAAACGCTATGTAGGGTCACAGGACACTTATTCCATCTTTTATCTGAGCCTCTGTATGTCGATAAAATTGGTTCTGAACTGAGAATGCAACTCAGACCGCCCTTAACGCGGAATTTGATCTCTTCGTGACAATGCAGCTCGGCTACAATTTGTTGTTTGTTCAAAACTGCAGATTCCTCAACATCTCCACATATTACGCGTGAATGGGTTCGAATCCTGGCCCGGCACTAAAGATTTCATTATGTATTATCAAGCTCTAGCATGAGAACACCTATCTGCTGGTGGATAATAATTTTGATTTTTAATGTTTTGTCATTCGTTGTCAACACTAATGATATCTGACGTTTTTGACTCGCAGTGGGACACAGAACTATTTGCGAGATCACTGTAAGTTCAAGATGTTATTCTGAGCTGCTGGTGGAGAAAAATTCGGTAGCTGACGTCTCTTTGTGTGTAGTCAACAACGATATGTGCGGGGCTCTATTCCCAGTGAGCACTGAACTCTTCGACATATTATTTCTAGTTCAAACATCCTCACATGTCGCTGCTAGTGCAACAAACCCATATTTAACGTTCGTTTTCTCTAGAATATAACAGCGATAGGTGCTGGGTTGGAGTCCTGGAAAGGAAAAAATTAATGTTTCGTCTCGGCATTTCAGTTAAAACATCTAGCTACTGTTAAGGAAATCCAATATGTCACAGTTGATTGTGCTTCGATATCTATCCGATTAGGTTCTGGGTTCGAATCCCTGTCCAACACAAAGCTTTACCTCACTGCATTTCAAGTAAGTTTCCTGTTAAGAAGCAATATTTAACATCTCTCGTAGTTCGTTAACAGAGACAATAGGTGCTGGGTAGGAATTCGCGTCCGTTAAATATGTTTGCGTTATGTAATTTAAAGTTGATATTTGCTATCTGATACTGTCTAAAATCGAGGTATATCACTCTCTGTATGCCTAATCAGGAATGACTGTTAGCTTGCGTCTGTCTCGAGATCTTTGTTTAGTTTGCCTGACCTGGGTTTGAATCCATACTCAGAACGAGACGGTTCGTCGTGTCACTTGAAGTTCATACATATTCTCAACTAGCTGCTCGTGGATAACTTAAATTTTTAATGTCATTTTGTGTTAAATAAGCACTGTATGTTACTTTGAAGAGGAAATCATGAATACGACCAACTTACTACGTGCATTACCTACCTGACGTAATAATGAGAGTGGTAACATTTCAGGTATGCCATTTATTGTAATAAATGTGAGCTTACAAACCTTAAGGACAGTCTTATCTCTGATAAGGTGTTCCCTGATATTTGTAGCATCGTGGTATTACTTTATGTCCTGAGTTACTGCGATACAGAGCAGTGTTATCTAGTGGTGATATGTTGGAACCATTTTCAATAGTCAAACTACTGTACCAAGGAGCGATTAGAGGACCTGCTAGACAGCCGCGGTATGCCTGTTGCATGCGAATCAGGCGAAATGCAGTTCAGGTCGTTCGGATACTTTTGAGCACGACTGTACATTCTGTGGTTACTTAACAATTGACAATTATCAGCCAACTCATCCATACCAACGCGCTGGCAAAACCAAAATTCTAATTACTTAACATCTTTATCTTGCTTGCTTGAAGACTTCCGCTTACATGTTCTCGTAATTCCTACATTAATCTAACACTTGGTGACTTCACACAGCACACTCCAGAAACTTCCTACTCAATCTTCTTTCGCTCACAGACAGCTACCTACCACCGTGCGCCCATGCTCTCTTACTCCAACACTACAATCTCAGACCAGAAGCTGTATCTTCGTGCTCTGCGTTCGTGCACAGTCAGCGATCCGCATTATAAAGCCATTAAGAGGCATACATCGTTTATCATACAATAGTTTCATTTTAATTTACATTAATGACATATTAGGGTGCCACATACAAGTGTGCACCAGTAGACTCCTTTCAGGATGCAAGTGGTTCGCAGCTGTCAGCGCGTCCTCGATTACTACCATTGGTCCCATACAAGCTTAGGAGAATGTCTGCCGTAGCATGCTCACGACAGTACCAAGTGAACATTCGAGATGCTCGTTCACAGCCTCTGCGTAATTTTACTTGCGTAATAATAATCAGCCCTTTCTGAAGGTCACTTTTCTCGATAGTGTTCCCCATCTGCAGCCCATATCTTTGCTAGGGTGATCCCCCGTCCGCGTCTGTGCTGCTTACACGCTTTTGTTGCCACGTCACGTGCCCATTACGCCACCAGGCGGCATCCAACGTAGCGGTGGGCAGTGGTCATGATGTTTTGGCTGATCAGTGTAAATCTCCGATATGGTGCTTCTTAACGCACCAAACACTTGGGCTGCCTAGGCTGCGGAGCAACCCACCATACTAAACAAGTAATTTGCCAACATTCGACATCGGTTACGGCCATAATAATACACTCACAAAGAAACAGAAAACTGTTCCGAACACGACTGACGTTTGCAACCATATTGAGGACAATGCACAGGTGCCGTTAGTGGTCAAATACAACAGTGCTGCCTGCAGGCTGGACTAGCATCTGCCTTTACGTAAATGCAGTACTCCGTGTGTTGCCATATTTTAGTGCACCTCCTGCGATGTATTATGCGGCCAGATCTCTCGGAATACTCTCACTGTCCCTTACTTCTGACCTATAGGGCATGCAGGTACTGACAAAATTGAGTGCGGATTGCAATTCTTAAAATGTGTATACTGATTGCAGCAGTGTCTCATCTTGACTTGTGCTCCTGATGAACGCACAAAAGGTTGAATGATCTATGCTCTACTTGAGTGCTGATTACAATGTGCACGCAATACCACGTTGCAATAGAATCCTTAATCATGAATTTATCCGTTGGGCTAGAATATGAATAATCGAGGGAAGGTTTAGTTCAACTGGTAATTATTGCCTTAGAAGAGAGTCATACTTGAGCAAATCACAATTTTTATTTTTATTTCCCTGTTATGTTCCCACTAAATTTCAGCATTATCAGTGGGTTTCTTATTATCCTTCTATAAAAAAGGAAGAATGCTTTTTACTACTCTTGTACATATATAAATTTGAGTTCTTAAGACAATATTTACGTATCTGAGAAACAGACCAAGTTTTATATATATACCTCACCGCTGGCTTTTGATTTCCTGAAGTTTTATGCTATTTAATGCAGCTGTTTTCTTTCATTGTCTACTGCAATGATATAGAATATGTTATGGTTATGCCTACCATTAACTAATACTACGTGGAAGATTTTGTGTGTGTGTGTGTGTGTGTGTGTGTGTTGTACGCGTTTTTGCAATAGGTTTCACTTATTTTTTCGGTTTTCCCCATTATTTTCACTGAGAAGGCCTACCACTATATTTTGTCTGTTTACCAGATATGTAAATAACATACTAAAAACTCAAATTTATATGGTTAGAGCTAGAAAAAAGTGTTTTTGCTGTTTTGCAGAACGATAATAAAAAACCACTCATGATGCTGAAACTTCAGCGAAACATTTCTGAGAGATAAAAGTGAAAACTGTGTTTTGCTCAAGTTCAAACCTCTGTATATTTGTAAGCAAACACAGATAGAGGAGCTTCGAATTCAAGACGGCAATTACTGTGTCTAAAACAATAATTGATAGAGGAATTAATACAATCGTCTATACCTGAAACGTCTGGCAAAATGTACAGCCACAAAAGAAAAGCTTCTGGAATAAAAATTCCACATGCTTTGCAAAATGTTGGTAACAAGAAGGGTGATGATTTCAACAACACTATTATTGGAACTGACTAATGAAAACCTCACTTGATCACTGAATTAAGTAAACGAACATTAATGATCTGAAGCTGCTACAAACTTACGCCAAGCTGTGCGATCTGAGCCGAAATCTCGTCATGTATTTGTAACTCGTGGCCTGAGAATGACCAACAGAAAGCAGTTTCAAACCAAATTAACACATTAACCGTTCATAGCAGAGTCGCAGCACCCGGAACCGACGACAGGAAACCAAGACAAGGCTACACTGCTTCGTGCTGTTCAAAACAGCATATAGATAAACATGCGTCTGAGCTCGCTTTCCATTGGTAACCGCTACCACTCGCCGATGTGTGGCACTTTAGATATCTCTCCTCACCTCGTAAAAGACAATGACACCTTCCACAACAGATCGCTTTGTACATACCATGTTTGCAGTATGTTCGGGCTTAAGAATACGTGGCATAAAAATAATTCTGAAAGCTACCATTCGAACCTGGAGAGTGAAACTGGCAGCACAAGCAAGACATTCAATATCAGCTGTCACTGCGTTTTGTAACATGATTCTCATGAAATACGTTCCAGTTTTGTAAATATTTCGGCAGTAGTGCTAACAGCTTCTCAGCGTCAGACGGTTTCAATGGGTTTTCGAATGGTAACACACTGTGAAAGCTGGCAACCGAGTCACTCGCGAATCAGAGTTCGACATGCGTTGGCCCCATCTGGACGTGCGTGTGGAAGATGCTTTCCGTGAACAAAGTTATCCATCCAAATTGCGTGCATCAGATACCTGCTAAACTGTGAGTAAATCTGGCTTGAAACTGATACCAAAGACGTGCCCAGCTAATTCGTTACGATGTCTAAAGAAGCACGTGCAATCTCTTACCAAGCTACTGAGAGGGTACTCCAAACACAAAATTATTTAAGGTACAGTTAAGACTACACATTTATTATTTTCATCAGCATAAAGTTCAATTAAAAGAGATCACACAAAATCGATACTACGAGGAAGGATATTTAGCAGGGATATCGAATGTCACACGTACACATTGATACAACTGACATTTACGATATGTGGTTTACAGGACCATTATTTACATGGGTATAATTGATGGATACTAACAAGCTAATATACATTGTAAGAGTTAACGTCTATAATATGTGGCTGGCAAGAACATTCTCTAGATGGGTATAACTTATGGATGCTAAAATCCTAAATCGAGTGTCACACATACACATTGATACAATTAACCTTTATAATATGTGATTGTTAGGACTATTCTTTACATGGGTATAACTGATGGGCACATTGATACAATTAACATTTATAAGATGTGGCCGCTACGGTCGCAGGTTCGAATCCTACCTCGGGCATGGATGTGTGTGATGTCCTTAGGTTAGTTAGGTGTAAGTAGTTCTAAGTTCTAGGGGACTGATGACCTCAGAAGTTAAGTCTCATAGTGCTCAGAGCCATTTGAATAAGATGTGGTTGAGAGGACTATTCTTGACATTGATGGAATTAGCAGAACCATTCTTTAGATTGATATAACTGATTGATGCTAATATTATTTATAATATGTGGTTGGCAAGACAATTCTTCACACGAGTATAACTGGTGGATGCTATCTTGGTAAATACACTTGGCACAATAATACTCTATCATTAAATACTTTTAAGGAGCATGATTGTACAGTCTGACTGCGATTGTAGATCTGTCTCATGTACTATATCAATCCTTTGTTATACTTCAGCCTCATGAACAACTGCAAACAGAGAGAAGTGACACCTGGCGTATAACCTATGACCTAACCATTAACTTTAACTATAGTTTTGAGACCACATGCAACTGGTACATCTTACCATATGTGTGCTGGTACAGTGGTACTGCTGCCGCATAGTATGTGCTGCTGCCATCGGAAGTGCGTCAGACGCCCATGGTGCGATGGCATGTCGCCTAACCGTCCGGTTCAGCAGTCAGGCGGCACCGAAATCTTAGAAGTCCCTAACCACCACGAACTGGCATCCAGAAGAGCCAGATACTGAAGCGTTCTCACTTTTAAGAGAGCCTACGCAGGAATCCCAACTCAAGAGTCCTCTCATGCTCCACCGAAGTTCTGTTCCATACTTACTTTTTAAATCTTCACCTCCACCACTCAGAGAGACTGGCGCTCAAAATCACCAAACCTGCCATCCAGTATGACATACTATTAAAAGTCACCACTGCTGCCTACTAGGTATCCTCTGACTACCAATCACTGTCATTTCTGATATGGAGGAATCTTTCCTCTTCTCCACAGCACAAAAGCAATGGCACCTAGGGTAGCCAGGGTGGACCTGCAACTCAAACAGCTTTTCAAAAGACGTTATCACTAACTACCCTTGCAGCTTTATCTTCACTAAAGGCTTTCTTTCAGCGTAAGCGCCCCATGCTTTCGGCTGCACAGACCGATGCCCCTGAAAGACATTCACACATCAGTCAGAACATTATGACCACCCACTTAATCACCGGTATTCCACTCTGGCACGGATAACAGCTGCCATACATCGTGGCATGGAAGCAACGAGGCCTTGTTACGTCGCTGAATGGATGTGGCACCACATCTCCACACACAAGTAACCTAATATCCGTAAAGTCCGGGGACGGGGCCAGTGAGCTCTGACGCCACGTTCAATAGCACCACCAATGTGTTCGATCGTGTTCAGATCTGGTGAGCTGATTGGCCAGCACACCAATTGGAACTCACCACTGCTTTCCCTGAACGACTCCATCACACTTCTTGCCTAGTGACATGGCGCATTATTTTGTTGAAAAATTCCACCGCCATTGGGAAACATGATAGTCATGAAGGGGTGTGCGTGGTCCGCAACCAGTGCACGATACTTCTTGGCCGTCATGGCGGGTTGCACGAGCTACGCTGTACCCATGGATGCCTACACGAATGTTCCACAGAGCACAATTGAACCGCCGTCAGCTTGTCTCAGTCCCGCAGTAAAGGTATGAAACAGCTGTTCTCCTGGAAGACGACTGATTCGCGCCCTCCCATCGGTATGATGAAGTAGCTATCGGGATACGTCAGATCATGCAACGCTCTACCTCTACATGTCGTAGTTGCCGATGTCGTGATGGTAACATTGACATACGCATGGGATGCGGAGGCCCATCGTTAGGAGTGCTCGGTACACTGTGTGTTCAGACACACTTGTACTCTGCCAAGCATTAAAGTCTGATGTTAGTTCCGCCAAAGTTCACCGCCTGTCCTGCTTTATCAGTCTGTCCAGCCCACTTCGTCTGACATCTGTAATGAGGGGTGGGCAGCCAAGCCCACGACGTCTAGATCTGATTCCACCTTGACTTCTACGTGATTACTCTGCCGTTCACGATAAAGTGCCTCGCAGATGGTTCAATGAACCACCTTCAAGCTGTCTTTCTGCCGCTCCACACCCGGACGGCGCGCTTGAAAAACGAGCACTTAAATTTTTCTGTGCGAGACCTGACTTCTCTTATTTTATCGTGATGATCGTTTCTCCTTATGTAGGTGGGTACCAACAGATTGTTCTCGCAATCAGAGGAGAAAACTGTTGATTGAAATTTCATGAGAAGATTGCGTCACAACGAAAAACGTCTTTGTTTTAGTCATAGCCAGTCCACGTATCATGTATGTGGCACTATCTCCCCTACTTCGAGATAATACAAAATGAGCTGCCCTTCTTTGTACTTTTTCGATGTCATCCGTGAGTCCCATCTGATGTGGATCCCACACCGCACAGCAATACTCCAGAAGAGGGCGGACAAGCGTGGTGTAAGCAGTCTCTTTAGTATACCTGTTACACCTTCTAAGTGTTCTGCCAATGAATCGCAATCTTTGATTGGATCTACCCACAACACTATCTATGTGATCGTTCCAATTTAGGGTATGTGTAATTGTAATCCCTAAGTATTTAGTTAAATTTACAGCCTTCAGATTTGTGTGACTTAGCACGTAATCGAAACTTTGCGAATTTATTTTAGTACTCATGTGAAAAACTTCACACTTTTCTTTATTCAGGGTCAACTGCCACTTTTCTCACTATACAGATATCTTATCTAAATCATTTTGCAATTCGTTTTGGTCATCTGAAGTCTTTACAAGACGGTAAATGACAGCATCATCTGCAAACAATCTAAGACGGCTACCGTGATTGTCTGCTATCTCCTTAATATAGATCAGGAACAATAGAGGGCCTACAACACTTCCTTGGGGAACGTCGGATATTATTTCTGTTTTACTCGATGACTTTACGTGTATTACTACGAACTTTGACCTTTCTGACAGGAAATCATGAATCCAGTCGTACAACTGAGGCGATATTCCATAGGCACGCAGTTTGGTTAAAAGACACTTCGGAACATGTTGAAGACACTCGCCACAGCAGTCCTCCAACACGAGACAGTTCGTGCAGTTTGCAGAATGCTCGTGCCCAGCCTCAGGGCCATCACAACCTGCTCTCGTTCAAACTTACATAGCCGCGGACAGCTCGGTCACAGATACTACACGCACCGTGCTTGTGTCTCACTGGCAGTCATTCCCAGCCAGGTGACGCTGCTCTCGTCTGGACGGGTTTATACCGACAGTAGATCGGTGGCCATAATGTTCTGGCAGATCAGTATATAATGGCCGGCCAAGACACAAAGTATTGTACGGCTGTGCTTACTGTAGGGAGACATCCGAGGCGCGCGACAGAGAGGTGCCTTTCGGGTTGCACACTGGACTTTGCACCAGCGTAACAGAGGCTGCTTACGGGATCTGCCTTTCAGACGGGTAAACGCGCCTTCCCTTCCTACAACCAATGTTCTCCTTAGCTAAATCAGCATGCATTTGGTTTTATGAAAACATGCACAACAACAACGCAAGAGTGTATGAAAATAGGGAAGTGCAATGAAAGACAGCTGCTATACAATCATACAATCAGTCCTCGGTACTCGCGAATTAACTTTACCACATGAGCTTAAATGGATTAATTACTCCAATTATGATAAGTAAGCAAAAAGATGAATAAAACTGGGATGGGGCAGCAAGCCCGTGGCAGATACCTCGCAACTGTACATTCAGATATAGGACACACAGCTTTATCTTCATTACCTGTGTCAGACGGGAACAGTTTAAATGGCTGATGTTATCACGCTATTATATTTCGACTCACACGTAGCAGAAAAGAGAAAAACAAAACAATGTAATACGATACTGTTGCGAGACTGTACTTTTATCTCTAAAATTTGTAGTTCCGAATAATTACAACTGCAGTAGAGGATTTTTTCCATATCTGGCAACAGAAACAAATTTAAAAATTACGCTAACCTTGGTAGAAAAGTTTAAAACATCTGGCTGATCCATACCACTAACACTTCTATATGAGATAGAACTCTGAGTACGTGCATCACACATTTTATAAAAGTCACTACCAACACGTCATTCCATACTGTGTTTGCGAAGATTTAAATGATAGAAATTTCTTTGACTGTCTCCTACCAGGAATGATAAAGAAGAAAGAGTCGAATGGGTCACATCAGCTGGTCAAAAACATCTGGACACCTTTATGGTGGCTTGAAGTCTATTCGAAACACATTCAGTGAGATGTCTGAAGGTCTGCGGAGGAATGGCAGCCCTCTCTACCTTAAGAATCGATACTAGAGAGGCTACTGATGTTGCACGTTGGGTTCAGATCGGGCTCTGGGCAGGAATCTTATCATTCACAAGGCATTGCCGTACTCATACTGTTTTTATGACAGTGTGCATTATCATGGTGATAGAGTCATCGTCTCCGAACTATTTCCCTACTGTATGCAGTACACAGTGCTGTAACTTGAGTCTACATTTCCCTATTTAGTGTTTTCTTAGAAGCGGTACAGGGGCCATGTCCTAACTACGAAAATCTCGCCCATATCGTATCACTACCTCTAGCCGTACTTTTGCCACTAGGCATTATCCAGGCATTTTCCAATTCCAAACCCTTCCATCGGATTGTCAGATGCTATAGGATAAGTCATCACCCCAAATCAGTTGTTCCCCGTCGTTCATTGTACAGCGGTGACGCTCTTTACGCCACCTCAAGCGTCACTTAGCCTTAACTACATAAATGTGTGCTTTATAAGGAGCTGTTCGATTATAGTGCTCCATTGCCTTCAACTTGCTAGGTTTAGTGATTGAGCTAGGTGGACTACTGGTAGAACTTTGGCATGCTCGAATGATTTCACACGATTATCTACCACCACTCTCCGCAAGGCTCGATTCTTATTGTCCGTCAGTACATGTGGTCTGCCTTGTCTTCATTCAGCTCTGAGTTTTTCTTCGCGTTCTTCAATTTTAATCACATTTCAGAACCAATAAATTATGGTCAGAGTCGACATCTGCCCCAAGAAATGCCGTACAGTTCAAAAACTGGTTCAGAAATCTCTGTCTTCCAGTGTCTCCCAGTCTATTCCATATACACAACCTTCTTCCACGATTCTTAAACCAGATGTAGGTGATGATAACATTATCCCCTGTGCAAAATTCTACCAGGTTGCATCCTCTTTCATTCCTTTGGCCTAGTCCATATTATCCCACCATTATCCCTTCTCTTCCTCTTCTTACTACAGAATTACACACACACTCACCATGATTAAGTGTTCCTCTCCCTTACCTGACTGAATAATTTCCCTATATCATTGCAAATTTTTTCAATCTCTTCCTCATCTGCGGAGCTAGTTGGCGTATAAATTTGTATTAAGGTTGTGGATGTTGGCTTTGTGTCTATCTAGGTTACGATAATGCGCTGACTAGACTGCTCCTCGTAGCTTACCAGCATTCCCATTTTCTTATACATTACTAGACCTGCTTCTGCATTATCCCTATTTGCAACTCTACACTCACCAACCAGAGTTCTCGCTCGCCCTGCTGCGCACATCACAAAGTCACTATATAACTTCATCCTCTCCATTTTTCTTCATAATTTCTCTAACCTACCCACCTGATTAAAGGATCTAACTTTCTGCACTACGATGCGTCGAAAGTTATTTTTTGTTGTGTTGATAACATCATCCTCCTGAGTAGCTTTTTGCAGGGTGATCCGAATGGATGACCGTTTTACCTTCGAAATATTTTATTCAGATGGATGCCATAATCACCAAATCCATGCAGTTCAACTGCGTTCCATTGGGAATAATAAAATCTGTAGTTATCTCTTGCTTTTAGCCGTTCACAGCACAGCAAGGTCATGGTGACCAATGTTACAAGGCCAGATCGATCAATCATCCAGACCCATGCCCCTTCAACTACTGAAAAGGCTGCTGTCCCTCTTCAGGAACCACACATTGTCTGACCTCTCCACAGACAACCCTCCATTGTGTATGCACCTATTGTAAGGCTACCTGTATGGTTGAGGCACAATTCACTGATAGCCTAGGCATTGAGCACATGTAAGCTCACACACTCTCTCTCTCTCTCTCTCACTTTCACTCACACTCACACAAAGACACACACACACACACACACACACACACACGCACGCACACGCGCGCACACACACACACACACACACACACACACACACACACACACACACATATATATATATATATTCGTTGAGGAATGCAACTAAACATTTTAGTTGATGTTGCTTGTAGTCACCAACCACAAACACAAAAAAGCAAACTTTCACGAATTATCAAAAGTATACAGATATGTATTAGTGGACTTTAATATGAGAAGCGCCTACGCATTGCCTGTATGACAGTGAGAGCTCTGCTGAGGGCACTTTAGGTGAGGTGTCTTTTTTTTGGAATGGCAGCCCATTCTTCTTCAGGAGCCGACATTAGAGGAGGAAGAGATGTTGTACCCTGGGATCTGGAGCAGAGACACCGTTCTAATTCATCCCAAATGTGTTCCACAGGGTTAAGGTCCGGATCCTGGCCAGGACAGTCCAATTCAGGAATGTTACTGTCCACAAAACATTGTCTCCCAGATGCTGCTTCATTACTGGGTGCACTGTCACGCTGCTACAAGCAAACATGGTCTCCGAACTGTTCCCCTACTGTAAGCAGTGTACAGTGCTGTAAAATGTGTGCCGGCCGTAGTGGCCGTGCGGTTCTAGGCGTTACAGTCTGGAGCCGAGCGACAGCTACGGTCGCAGGTTCGCATCCTGCCTCGGGCATGGATGTGTGTGATGTCCTTAGGTTAGTTAGGTTTAATTAGTTCTAAGTTCTAGGCGACTGATGACCTCAGAATTTAAGTCGCATAGTGCTCAGAGCCGTTTCAACCACTGTTTTGTAAAATGTGTACATATCATTCCGCGATTAGCATTTTCTTAAGCGCTATAGGGGGACCACACCTTGCCACGAACAACACTTCGATGTCCATATCGCAACACAACTTCCTCCGTATTTCTCTGTTGGCACAATAGATGATGACAGGTAACGTTCATTGATCAAACCTAAACCCTTATACCGGATTGCCGCAGGGTATAGCGCGATTCGTCACTGCATATCATTTATTGCCAGTCATTCACAGCTCCGTGGCGACGCTGTTTACCCCAACGCAAGCATCCCATAGTACTGACAATACAAATGAGTGGCTTACGAGGAGTTGATCGGCCAATGTACCACATTATTTTTAAGTACCGACGCACAGTCACTGTGCTAAATGGATTCTGTGATCTCACGAGCGTTTCCTTCCGGTGATTTCATACAATTTTATAGAACCATCCTTCGCATTGCTCGAGGGTCCGTCAGTGCGTCAGGTCTGCCCTGTTCTGGTTTAGTTGTGGTCTTTTTCGCATTTCCACTTCACATTCACTACAGCAATTGTCGACTTGGAAGAAATTAGCTTTAAAATGTCCCTGACGTATCTGTTACTCACAAAGAGACAACGCCTACTCATGACCACCGATTTCGCTCTGCTACTACTGCTCCTGCCCACTTCCTTTTGTACTGGCCGGTCTGACTCTCGTTACATATGGCGGTGAATTCCGCGTTACGTAAGAGTGCTCTGGTACCCTTCATCAGACCAGTGTAAGTAGCAAAGAGTATTATGTTCCATATCATAAACATAAAATAATTCCAGTAGCCGCTGCCCGGGTTTACTGGAAAATATAATTCACAAGAAATAAAGAAACTAGGTAATGACAAGAGCGAGAGAGAGATCGTCAAACCATTATACAATAGCAGCAGAACATTTATCGTTACTTGAGCGGAAACATGGGTGACGTAGTGAGTTGGGTACTATCGTACTCACGAGCCGTCAATGCTAATATAGATAAACGCGTTATCATGACATGCGGTCAATAAGATGGTTAGGTGATTGCTCGTGACAGACTGATAACCTTGCATAAGCTTCAGAGGTTTCAGCACGCTGGTAAACTTCTACGACAGGTGCGTGTATTGCCGTATCATCATTTTAATAGGTCATGGTTGCAAAATACTAAGACGTAGTCGAAAAGTTTACAACAACTGTCAATTTACAAAGAAGTTTACGGCAATGTCGTCTGGAATTCATTCTTAAGAATTCTGTAGAATTGAGAGGTGAGAGGTTAATTGGGAGTTGTAGAGAAGGCAGTCTGTGTTATAAAATCGAAAGACATGAAAGGGCCATAGTTATGAAGAAGGGAGTGAGACGATGTTCTAGCCTAACCCCCTGAAACTCAGTCTGTAGTTCCCGCCACTAGCTGAGAAAACCAATGGGGAATTTTTAAAGGGGATAAAAGTTAGGGAAAAAGCAGTAAAATTTTGGGGTTTACTGATGTCACTATAATTCTGAGAGAGAGGGCAAAGAAGCTGCAAAATCATTTAAACGGAATTGGTAGCGCCTTGATAAAAGATTCTGAGATGAACATCAACGAAAATAAAGCAAGGCTAATGGAATGTCGTTGAATTAAATCACATGATGCAGAGGAACTTAGGCTAGGAAATAAGTCACTAAATGTAGTACGGTAGATGAGTTTCTTATTTCGGCAGCAACATAACTGATGATGTTTGAATAAAAAAGTTACAAATGCAGACTGTCAATAGCACGAAGCCTTTCCTGAAACACATGGATTTCTGAACGCATTTGACTGGAATGCAATGTTATATCGAGGTGAAATGTGGGCATAAACAGTACTGACCAGAAGACAATAGCATTTAAATTTTGTGCTACAGGTGAATTCTGATAATTAGATAGGCAACTTGAGTAACTAATAAAGAGGAGAAAAGAGCTCCATAGTTCAAGATGCTCAAAGAATTGTTAAGCTGATAAGACACATCTTGAAGCAAATCAGAATAGTTAATCTGATAGTGTAAAGAAGTGGTAGGGCATCAATGCATGACTATACAGGGTGTTTGGGATGGAAAGGTCAATAATTTACACAGTGATAGTATAAGTAATTCTGAACAAAAAATATTATATGAACATAGGTCTGCAAATGCTTCGTTAGGGAGGTATGGGTATTGAAAGGAACTTTAATTCTGCGAAGTTGATGTGTACAACGTGCAGGTATACGCAATACAACTGAACCGTAACGTGATTTTCTTGCAAACAATGCACTGGTACATGCCATGTTTTGAGCTAAGCAACCTACCACGTATTATAGTCACTTGACGTACGTAGTACAATCACCCGTTGTTTGCGCAGTTGTGCCGTGTAAGCCTCATTGTGTAGTGTACCGACGACGGATCAATGCCACACCTCTACAGTAATGAGGAATACGCAGATATCCGTCAAAGCGTGCACGTCCACAAACTTTGTAAGATCAGGAAGAAATTATCGCAAGTGCTGAGCCAAGTCCCGGTACGATCATACTAAGAATGCCCCTACGTATGAATGTCCCACAGACATGTGTATGGGAAACATTACAAGCGGAAAACCTGTATCCATTTCACATACAGCGTGTAAAAAATCTCCACGTTGGTGACAGTGCCCAACGACTTCAATTCTGTCAATGGGTAACTGAGAATAGTCATTTGCTTCCATACATACTATTCACTGACGAAGCCCAGTTTTCACGACATGGAAAACACAACACGTGCAATAATCATCGATGGTCACGGGAAAATACACACGCTTCAGTGGATACCAATTTCCAAGTTCGTTTTGCCACAAATGTTTGGTGCAGCATGTCGGTAACCTTTTGATAGGTCCATTTATTATCAATCAGCGATTGACTGGAGAGAGGTACCAGCATTTTTTGGAAAATTCATTTGTGGAACCATTGAAAGACGTTCCTTTAGCCAAGCGAATTGTAATGTACTTTCAACATGACGGTGCCCCTCCACATGTTACCTTACGTATGAAGAACCATCTCAACCGCACTACCCTAATCGTTGCTATTAACTGGCCTCCAAAATCACCTGACCTTACACCTTTAGATTTCTGTTAATGGGGTTGGATGAAATCAGAGGTGCACATAGTGAAGGTATATACACGATATGAACTGCTTCGTTGCATCATGTACGCTAATGAATTGATCAGAACAAACACAGGCAGTTGAGCAAGCAACACAACATGTTCTCAAATGTTCAAATGACGCGAAGCACTATGGGACTTAACATCTGAGGTCATCAGTCCCATAGAACTTAGAACTACTTAAACGTAACTAACGTAAGGACATCACACACATCCATGCCCGAGGCAGGATTCGAACCGGCGACCGTAGCAGCAGCGCAATTCCGAGCTGAAGCGCCTAGAACTACTCGGGTACAGCGGCCGGCCAACATGTTATCGCTAGAGCGCAAAAGAGCGTTGACGTCCATGGTGGGATATTCTAACCTGTTCTGTGAACTGTACAACATCTGTACGATAAGTGTTAAAGTCGTTTGTAAAAGACTTGGTACGTCCTCTTCAACTGATTACATGTGACATGCATGTTGTAAAGCGTTATGTACTAAATGCAAAGTAAATGAACATTAAGTAAAATGTGTAACATAACTGTACTGATCTGTAACATTGTTTTCAAGAAAACCACGTTACGGTCCAGTTGTGTTGCGTTTACGTTCACGTTGCGCACATCAGTTTTGTACGATTAAAGTTCCTATCAATACCCATACCTTCCAAACGAAGCATTTGCGGACTTACGTTCATGTAACATATTTTGTTCAGAATTACTTATATTATCACTGTGCAAATTGTTGACCTTTCCTCCCCAAACACACTGTATAGGAAGCACTTTCAGGCGGATGAAGGATGCAGTTGAATCAGCGATTGCAGAAATAAAGTAAGTTCGAAATTCTTGCTAACAGGTTTTGTTGCGTTAATTGGCTTGTCCAATTTCTGGCATAAAATATGAATATGTAGAAATGTAATTCAACGTGGTTCCTGATACAGGCGGTAGATGGCGTCTCAAGCCTGCGTTCTATTTGAACTGTCTTTGCGAAGTCCAAAGGAGCCAGTGACATTTGTTGCCCTTTGAAATATGTAAATGGATCTCTGCGTCCTACCGTAAAAAGACTTTACCTTTTCTTTGATTGTTATACTGGACAAAACCACGACCAAACAAGAATCGATTTTGTAAAGCTCCAATTGGGAGTGGGAGCTTCAATAAGAATAGTGCGTCTTACCCAGTTATGTTGCCCCCAGTCGTAAACCTCTTGTTCTGTGAATGTGAGCGCTAAATCTACCAATGACGTCCAGGAGTACATCACTGAACTCGCTTTCTGGAGGAACGGAGTTGAAACATCGTTCCGCCACGACATTTGCTTTTTCCGTGATGTTCCTAGTTAGATTCAGGTGAACAGCGGAATAGTTCATTCCCCATTCTCCAATCCTAACTTCCTCTCCATCTCCATGGAATTGGTTCGCACGTTCGCTGCCTTACCAGCAAGTTCCACAGTCAATGGATCACTGACATCTGAATACTGGATTCCTCGCAGTATCATCTTGAATTTGCGTTACTGTTTGTTTTCGTATTCGGTTACGAGTAACTTATAGTATGGGAAACTTTCACCTCCACTCAGATCTGTTATAGAAGTTTAATACATTTTCTTATTTCGTTCTCAATGACGGCACTCATTTTTTATATGCTGCAGTCGTATTCTGAAATTACAAAAATTACTACGTAACATCAAGGTTTTTCCTAATATGAAAACATGTTCCGACGCACAGTATGGTCATTCACCCAGTAACAAACACTGTACTGAAATTTAGAAACTTTGCAATCGAGAAAAACAAGTGAATATTGTACTTAATCGTCTATCTGTTACATTGTTACTCTATTACACACAAACAATCAGTAAGTGAAATCAAATCAAGCGGAAGTTATCATAAAACAGTTCATGATAAATGCAGTTGTGAAACAGAAGCTATTGGAAACTAAGGTTAATTTCCTTTTTCAAGATAGGTAAAATTATTAAGTCATTAAAGAAATTTAATTCATTTGCAAATATCACATGCTAATGTTAAGAGGCCTTCTTCTATTTCAAGACACAAGACAGTGCAAGACCGACGAAGTGTGGCTTAGCTGTCCAAATGATACATAAATAATTCAAAAAATATTCAGCATTTTGCTCAACGTAAAATTTTGTACCTGAAGAAATAACAGTTATAACAAATTGCTTTAATATATTACACAGCACTTACATGTGATGAACGCGAAATATTTATAAATACGACACAGAACACAGCCTCATGTATAATAACAAAAGTTGTAGAAAATAGCGGGAACAGCTTATGACGGTGTCTGAAGTGCATTCCATCATGTTGTTGTTGTGGTCTTCAGTCCTGAGACTGGTTTGATGCAGCTCTCCATGCTACTCTATCCTGTGCAAGCTTCTTCATCTCCCAGTACCTACTGCAACCTACATCCTTCTGAATCTGCTTATTGATCTCTTGGTCTCCCTCTACGATTTTTACCCTCCACGCTGCCCTCCAGTGCCAAATTTGTGATCCCTTGATGCCTCAAAACATGTCCTACCAACCGAACCCTTCTTCTAGTCAAGTTGTGCCACAAACTTCTCTTCTCCCCAATCCTATTCAATACTTCCTCATTAGTTATGTGATCTTCCCATCTAATCTTCAGCATTCTTCTGTAGCACCACATTTCAAAAGCTTCTATTCTCTTCTTGTCCAAACTATTTATCGTCCATGTTTCACTTCCATACATGGCTACACTCCATACAAATACTTTCAGAAACGACTTCCTGACACTTAAATCAATACTCGATGTTAACAAATTTCTCTTCTTCAGAAACGCTTTCCTTGCCATTGCCAGTCTACATTTTATATCCTCTCTACTTCGACCATCATCAGTTATTTTGCTCCCCAAATAGCAAAACTCATTTACTACTTTAAGTGTCTCATTTCCTAATCTAATACCCTCAGCATCACCCGATTTAATTCGACTACATTCCATTATCCTCGTTTTGCTTTTGATCATCTTATATCCTCCTTTCAAGACACTATCCATTCCGTTCAACTGCTCTTCCAAGACCTTTGCCGTCTCTGACAGAATTACGTCATCGGCGAACCTCAAAGTTTTTATTTCTTCTCCATGGATTTTAATACCTACTCCGAATTTTTCTTTTGTTTCCTTCACTGCTTGCTCAGTGTACAGATTGAATAACATCGGGGATAGGCTACAGCCCTGTCTCACTCCCTTCCCAACGACTGCTTCCCTTTCATGCCCCTCGATTCTTATAACTGCAATCTGGTTCCTGTACAAATTGTAAATAGCCTTTCGCTCCCTGTATTTTACCCCTGCCACCTTCAGAATTTGAAAGAGAATATTCCAGTCAACATTGTCAAAAGCTTTCTCTAAGTCTACAAATGCTAGATACGTAGGTTTGCCCTTCCCTAATCTAGCTTCTAAGATAAGTCGTAAGGTCAGTATTGCCTCACGTGTTCCAACATTTCTACGGAATCGAAACTGATCTTCCCCGAGGTCGGCTTCTACTAGTTTTTCCATTCTTCTGTAAAGAATTCGCGTTAGTATTTTGCAGCTGTGACTTATTAAACTGATAGTTCGGTAATTTTCACATTGTCAACACCCGCTTTCTCTGGGATGCGAATTATTATATTCTTCTTGAAGTCTGAGGGTATTTCGCCTGTTTCATACATCTTGCTCACCAGATGGTAGAGTTTTGTCAGGGACTGGCTCTCCCAAGGCCGTCAGTAGTTCCAATGGAATGTTGTCTACTCCGGGGGCCTTGTTTCGACTCAGGTCTTTCAGTGCTCTGTCAAACTCATCACGCAGTATCGTGTCTCCCATTTCATCTTCATCTACATCCTCTTCCATTTCCATAATATTATCCTCAAGTACATCGCCCTTGTATAGACCTTCTATATACTCCTTCCACCTTTCTGCTTTCCCTTCTTTGCTTAGAACTGGGTTTCCATCTGAGCTCTTGATGTTCATACAAGTGGTTCTCTTATCTCCAAAGGTCTCTTTAATCTTCCTGTAGGCAGTATATATCTTACCCCTAGTGAGATAAGCCTCTACATCCTTACATTTGTCCTCTAGCCATCCTTGCTTAGCCATTTTGCACTTCCTGTCGATCTCATTTGTGAGACGTTTGTATTCCTTTTTGCCTGCTTCATTTACTGCACTTTTATATTTTCTACTTTCATGAATTAAATTCAATATATCTTCTGTTACCCAAGGATTTTTACTAGCCCTCGTCTTTTTACCTACTTGGTCCTCTGCTGCCTTCACTACTTCATCCCTCAAAGCTACCCATTCTTCTTCTCCTGTATTTCTTTCCCACATTCCTGTCAATTGTTCCCTTATGCTCTCCCTGAAACTCTGTGCAACCTCTGGTTCTTTTAGTTTATCCAGGTCCCATCTCATTAAATTCCCACCTTTTTGCAGTTTCTTCAGTTTTAATCTACAGCTCATAACCAATAGATTGTGGTCAGAGTCCACATCTGCCCCTGGAAATGTCTTACAATTTAATACCTGGTTCCTAAATCTCTGTCTTACCATTAGATAATCTATCTGAAACCTGTCAGTATCTCCAGGCTTCTTCCATGTATACAGCCATTCCATCATGTGATTTTAAAATCAGTTAGTCGACTGAAGTACCCTTTTCCTTTACAGATATTGGCTGCTATGATTTCACGGTTTTGGGGACTCACATTCGTATGACTAGTGGTCATTTTCACTGTATGCAGTTACCTATGGAGCAACTTAATTGCTCCATCATTGGTAATGACTTGAAAACATCAAATATGATAAAGTGCTACGTTACGCTTATTGAAATGAATTTCTCATTTTATTTGGTTAGTTAACGAATGTGCACAGTCCCTTTCATAGTTGTTCTCTCTAATTTTATCTTATTTCTGTGACTAATTGAAGTAATAATAAAATCAAAATGTAAGCTTTTCTTTAAAAAAAGAATGGTCCTCATGGGAACAAATCCACACGTGTAAACCAAGGGTCACACATAATTTCAGTCTGTCAGCACCTCGCTCTTCTTTTCAAACTCCAGAACAGCTCTCTTGCGTTCCCTGTTGGTCTAGCACTTCTGAAATAAAGTGGCTGTTAGTCACTTACTCTGTGATGCATTGTATACTGTACTGAAACCTTCTGAATGCATAAAATTCTGTACTGCCTTAGGTTCAAATCTGGACCATTGCACCTGAACTGGAAGTTTAGTGAAATTTGTCATTAAAAATATATCACTTTTTCGAACCAACTGCTCAGTTCATTGAATCAATACTAGAAATAAGAAAAATCTTCAGAAGGGTTTAGAGTCACTTACTTTTGTAAAGAAAAGTTGATCATTCAGGAACACACATTTTCAATAACTTGCCAGCAGCCATAAAAAGCTTAACAACCAATGAAATTCAGCTTAAGAGAAGCCTGAAGCACTTATTGGTGGCCAACTCGTTATACTCCATCGATGAATTTCTCAGTATAACGAACTGATTTTGTGTGTGTGTGTGTGTGTGTGTGTGTGTGTGTGTGTGTGTGTGTGTGTGTGTAAAGATCAATCTAATTTCTGCACCATTTCAGTGCAGTAATTTGTTCATAGCAAATAGGTAATGAAGTCGTTCTGTTATATGTTTATTACCTTATAAATAATAAACATTTTTCAATTTTAAATTCAGTGCGTTAATGAGATCTTGGTAAATGAGTGTTGTAAAATGATCCTTTCATACAGTGTTCATAAAGAAAATGACGATCATTCCTCTTGGGACTTGTGAAAGGTACATTAACTTATTTGTTCTAGTTGTAAATATTTGTCATGCATTATTGTTTTCCTGACATGTTCTACGTCCTGAAGGATCTCCTCACTACGTATCAATTGAATGAAAGTAAATCTAATCTAATCTAAATTATTCTGCAGTCAACAAACATGCTCTCATTTAAGTACTTCCTACGACATCCTATTTGCAGGGTATGCTATTCCAGGGTGTTTGCGAGGAGCCTGTGTGAAACGCGAAACAGCGAAAGGATGGTAACGGCAGATCGAAACTCCGAATACTGCTCTGCGGCATGATTAGCTAGAGCCGTGATTGGGCACATAATTGTAGCTTAAACCGTTAAGACACTGTCCTCTCCACTGAAAAGAGTAGTTAATTTTGAAACATGAATTCCAGTACATATTTTATGCCAACCAAAGGAATTGCCTCAACGGTTACGTCACTAACCTCACTGCGTCACTGTAACGATGCAATCATAGACGCTGAGGAAAGATATGGTTTCCTTTGCAGGTATACATGAAGCCGGCACACTTCACGTACCGTTAATCACCTCTCCTCGCATTGCTTCTGAAGTGCCAACAGAGTCTTGAAAGTTGGCTACACTGCATCTTCTCGAAAGGTTGAGTGCAGCTGGGTGTTCGTGTATCAGTTGTTTTGAAAAGCTTGTATTATTGAGCTGTTACAGAAATGGGACAGTATGCAGTAAAACAGCGAATTAATACTGAGGGGTGTTACATAAAGACAGACTCAATCAAGAAATGTACAGAGATGTTTCAAGCGGTATATACTGGTAGGGAACTCCCCGCTACCAGTACTATTCAAGATCTGAACAACAAATGGAAGGCTGTATAATAAGTTCAGAATTTGCAGACGAATAAGCGACCGACAGTGGGGACCCCTGAAGCTATAGACAGAATTTCTATGGCCATTACGAGAAGTGTCCTCAAGTCGGTAAGGAGGTTATCGCAGCAGGTTGGTGTATCTCGTACATCGTGTAATTGTGCACTAAAAATGTTAAATTAAAAGCCTACCGTGTGAGTGCGGTACGAGAATTGAAATAATTGAATCAGGAAAAAAGCTTTCACTATTGCGACTGGCTGTTAACGTCAATTGCTAACTATCACTTGGACCCCTTCTTTTACTTCATGTCAGACGAGATCTGGTTTCATTTGTCGGGTAAATTAAACTGATAGCAGGAAAACCGCATATTCTGCATGAAGAACCTCTCCATTCAGAGAAGATAGGTGTTTGGTGTGCGTTGTTCGGCATGCGCATTACTGGCCCCACATTTTTCATTTACGCCTTAAGCAGTGCCAGATATCTAGAGTTATTTGACTCTTTTATGCACTATTAGCAAATGCAGAGAAGCTACAAACATTATTCCAGCAAGATGGAACAACTGCTCACACATCTAAGCAAAGTATGGCCCACATCACCATCGTTTTCCCTCTCGGCAGAAGCCTCTGGATTTAAAATCGTGTGATTTCTAGTTATGGGGCACACTAAAAAGCAAAGTGCATGGGGACAATCCTCGCACAGCTGACGCTCTTAGAGGGGACACTACTAGATAAATTAACAGCATCATGCCTGCAGAATTACACTGTGTTGCTGGTAGCGTTACGACACGAAGTCAGCGATCGCTGGACGCCCATGGCCACCGCTTTCAGCATCTCTTGTAAACAGGCAACTACATGTTTTTAACGTTATTATTATGTGTTCTTTTTTGGATAGTTCATTGTTACTTGAATCTCGAGCGTGAGGCGTACCGGTTTTATGTATGACAGTCTGTACTTCACGATAGTCGTTGTGTAACACAGATCACCAACAAATACAAATGATTACAATATATGTAATTAATATATGTGAATAAGCCTTTAAAACATACAAGTTAGTCTTCTACCATCCAGTATGCATCTTCGACTAAAACTTTCGTTGTTAAACTTTGGTACTAATATCAAGGACAGTACTGTTACAATAAACACCCATATTACATTACTCTACTGAGCTACAGACATCGGAATGTGACTTGTCACGCACATCGGCCTCAAACGCATCGGTTACTTTTATCCACTGTTAATATTCTTATATAACACTAACAGAAATTATGATTACATAATTCCCTTTCGCCTCATATCTCTCACAAGATCAATATTACATTTCTATGACAAACAGAACCAAAAATTCTTAACGTCTTCACTGTTACAATAGTAATCATTGTCCATTTGATCCTTGTGGCACAATAATGTTTTAAAGAACAAAAGAGATAAAATTTTCTGAAATACACAGTTCCTTTATTTCCTATCAGTGAACATATATGGAACTGGATCGTTGCCTGTTATGCATATACATCTTTACTTACCGTCACTGGTAAATAAAGTAAATATTCATGAATAATCCGGCTAACGCAACAGCTTTATAATTTCTCCATCTGTGCATAAGGGAAAAAAGCGGAAGTAACACCAAACACGTGAAACCATTTTCCTGCGTAAATGAGATTTCCGCGTCGAGCGCGAAAGAACATTCTTTCCAATCTGAAAAATAAACAGACGTTGCATACGCTGCAAGCAAAATACGTGAGAGAAATTTATTCACAGAATCAAATATTGCGCTGCGGAATAAATTAAGATATTAGAGCGAGTAATCTGTTTGTGTTTGCTTCGACATCAACTTATACCAAGTCGATGTGAATATTAATATCGTCTGTAAATAGTACGAATTTAATTTTTTTTTTCATTTTTATTTTCCAAAACTGAGGGCACATCTACGTCACGCTAAGGCTACGTCTCGGTTCGGAAAATTGAGAAGTTACAACGAAAGTACGAAACGTTCATTGATCTGTCTGCTGTTCCGCTGGAACAAGCTACATCACTTAAATCGTTTTTAATAGATATCATGGAGAGTGATTTCCGAGAAGTGGAAATGTAAGAAGATGAACATTTTATTTAAGTGCAGTAAAGTGAAATGATAAAGTATTAGCGAAAGATTACTGTATCACAATGCTAATTATCACTATGCAATAGTCTAATACATTTAAATAAGAGTTTCTGTACAGATACTCTTCATTGGAGCAGAGTGAGTTGCCCATGTTATACAGTGTACTGTGGAAGGTTGTTAAATATGTTTGCACCGATATACCTGTGGTATTTCTGTATTAATGATAGCCTTTGGAAGTTTTTATAAATGTGGGTTTTGGATATAAGACTGTACTCACAATTTTTACCGGTTTTTTAGAAGACGGAAATTTTAGTTTGAGACAAGCCATTGACTATGAGGGTGGTTTGGTAAGTCTAATAAATTTCCAAGAAAGAATGGAACATTTTTGTTGAACCTTAATGGTTGGTAAGCTTGATTATTACAAGGATCACATAGAGAATTTCAACAGTTGGTTGTTGGCAACGGTATCAATTGGTCAGTGTGAAAATGAAGATAATTGAGATTCGTGCTGTTACTAAACATTTTCGTTTGAAGGGTTGAACTGCGATGTGTAATCACAATTTGCAAGACTTTTTGCGCCGATTTGAGATTGTTGATGAAACCTGGCTGCATCATTACCCACCAGAATCGAAACGGCAGTCAGAACAATGGAAAAAGGCTGGTGAAAGTGCGCTGACAAAGGCAAAGACCATTTCTTCAGCTGGTAAGGTGAAGGCCACTGATTTTGGGAGTCCCATCGAATAATCCTGATAGATTACATGAAAAAAGGTAGAACCATAACTGGACCCCATTGTACTTCATTCTTAGAGGGCTTAAAACTTCGGTTGACTGGAAAGAGAGCAAGCTTGGCACTAAGTGACCTCTTCCTCTTACCAACTTGAAAGTTTGGCTTGCTGGGAAGAAATATTCGTCAAATGATAAAGTGATAGTTGCATTCAACGATTATTTTGCAGAATTTCACAGAACCTATTTTTTCCGATTCTAGTGAAACGGAGATAAGGAAGGATTGGCCTACCGGGACAGAACGGTATCGATGGTCTAATTTGGTTCAGAGGCTCGACAATATGCTTAGATTGCCAAGAGTTTACCAAACCAATGTCTGTTGTGGTTTAGTACGGTTCCAGCTGTTGTCGCGCGCCAGTCACATAGTCTGTCCTTATAGTCGTCGAATTCGCTGTTATAGATTTTTCTTCACGATTAACGTTTAGGCCCCCTAAATTTGTGTACAATGCAGTCGTAAAACAAATTGTTTACGGCGGTTACTGAATATTTTCTCAATAAATATGCGTTTGGGGCAGAATGGTCTACTGGTATAGTCCGTTCCTCTCCTGTTGCTTTTTATGCTTCATTTGACAAATTCTACAGCATTTTTGTCTTTCTCGTATGTAGACAGTACATCTTTATGTATGAAAAACGGAGTGAAAAAAGTGGTCCACCAATACCATGCATCCATCAACATTGCGCCAATCTTCCCTAATTTTAGTCCGGAAAATGTTACACCAATACTAAGAGTTACACCAGGGCAGAAACGTGTGACAACGAAAACCGCTATTCACGCATCAACTCTCTACGAGAATGAGCTACAAGAAGCGGCCAAAAAAATTCCTAGAAGCTAAGGAGAATAGAACAAATATCTCGTAGATAGCTCGAAAAAAGAAGAAGAAAAAAGAAAAAGAAATTGACTCTACAGAAAATGACGACGAAGATACGGGATATGTATGTTGCAAGGAATTATATTCTACTTCAACTGAGGATTGGACTGCATGTCAGAAGTGCACGCAGTGGGCTCATAACTCGTATGCTGGCAGGGACAGTGAGGACGATGCAGCCTAGCTTATATGTAAGATGTGTCATTGAAGAAATTGGAAAAAAATTAAATAAAAAGGCACTAAGTCCATTCCGCCCCGTGTATGGGGCGGAGCGTACTTAAAGACGCTTTCTTAGTTTGTTAGTAGAACAAACTAAATATATTACTTTACGTTATCTTCAGTTGCAGACTGTATTGAATAATGTTTGACTAAATGGATCCGAATTTTTCTAAAAATTCTTTTCATTACTGAGATCTCAAAAATTTGCTGCAAACTTTAGGCGGAACGACCTGTCCCAGTCTCCTGTAAGCAGGGTGTGCAAAAAATGTGTCAAGATCTTAAGGGATTTGTTCCTGATATCAAAATATTACAAAAGATTCAGACGAACATGAGAGTGAAAATCCTTCGTGACGGAGATATGAGAAGTTTTATCACTCATGCACAAATGTAATACATTAACCAAACACATTTACATTTACAAAGGCTGCTCTAAGTGACCACCTCCGGTTCCCGTGCATCAATTGAACCTGCGGTCCATACTTCGTTGTACGTTGAGGAATATTCCTAGTGTGTTTCGTATTTGGTCAAACACTTCTTGGATACGTTCCCTCGGAACATTGGCATTGGGCACGTGAGTCGAATACACCAAAGATTTTAAATGATCTAAAAGAAAAAAATCTGTTGTATTCAAATCGGACAGGACATGTAGTGGATGGCCTCGACCAGTCCACCTATTCGCAAACTGACTATCGAGATAGTGGGTAACTATCCAAGTATAGGGAGGTGGAGTGCCGTTGTACACAAACGTCGTCGTTGGATCACGTCTATAGATATATCAACAAGGAAATGAAGCAGCCCATGTCTAAAAAGCTGTAGATGTGTTTGTCCAGTAAGGTATTGCGGAAAGAAGTGGACGCCCTTCGTAATTATGAATTATTGCACCCCACACGCTGGACTGAAGCACTGGAGATGCCTATCTTGTCATACTCCGTCAAGATTTTCATGAGCCGAAACTTGATTGTTATTATAATTGAAGATCCCATCTTCATTCTTGCCCCCCTTTAAACGTGATACAGGTACAGAAGATTTTCATGCAAAATGTTCCAGGTCATCATGTGATTAAGGGCCGCGCGGGATTAGCGCTGCAGTTATGGACTGTGCGGCTGGTCTCGGCGGAGGTTCGAGTCCTCCTTCGGGCATGGGTGTGTGTTTGTCCTTAGGAGAACTTAGGTTAAGTAGTGTGTAAGCTTAGGGACTGATGACCTTAGAAGTTAAGTCCCATAAGATTTACCACACATTTGAATATATATATATATATATATATATATATATATATATATATATATATATATTGTGATTAATGCCTTCCTTTCTGGCTACTTTCCTTGTACTTATTGATGGAGTTTCTTCCGCAGTACGAAGAACGAGTTTTTCTTGGAGCTCAGACGTTCTTACATTTAATGGTCTCGCGCCATCTACAGTTTTCTTCTCAAATGTGCCTATCTGTCGCAAGCGTCGATGATGACGTACAAACTGCCTCCCAGGGTACCGACTGACGTGCTATGTCCGCATCCCCGTTTACTAGGTCATACACATACTGCACATCCGTCATTTCGCGTTGTTTTTTGATGGATGATACGTTAATACAGAACAAACTAAAATTACACAAAAAACTGTAAATACGAAAGAAAGTAAAAACGCACATTTGAGGTTAATTAAATTACAAGGGGTCACCACAGGGATTTGTTTTCATGACTCTCCGTAACGAAGCTCATACGAACAACACACAATGTCAAGAGTAAATCCATAAAGTTTCTGACACATGTTTTTACACTCCCAGTATTCTTTCCCCTGTTTCAGTCAATCGTTGCGTAACACTCAGTTGGAAGCTCTCAATTCTTGGTTCTATCAGTTTATCCAGTTTCCCCACCCTTAACTTCATAGCTTTCTCCAACTTCGTCAGTTTTAGTCTTCAATTTAAAGACAACAAATCATGTTCCAAGTCCACAACTGCTACTCGAAATATTTCCCACCTTAAAATCTGGTCTCTAAATCTCAGACATTCTGTTATACAGTCTGAAATCTTGGGGTGCCTCCAGGTCTCTTCTACCTATACACCCTTCTTTCAGTATTATTTAAACATGTATTACCACAAACCAACAACATTTATCTTTAGTTCTATGACTGGCATGAAAAAAGCTAATCTTTATGTTTCCGGGTGTGTTGATAACGAAAATGTTAATGGAGACGCAATATTAGCTCTTGTTTTGAAGTGGCCGGCCGTTGTGGCCGAGCGGTTCTAGGCACTTTAGTCCGGAACCGCGCTGCTGCTACGGTCGCCGGTTCGAATCCTGCCTCGGACATGGATGTGTGTGATGTCCTTAGGTTAGTTAGGTTTAAGTACTTCTAAGTATATGAGACTGATGACGTCAGATGTTAAGTCCCATAGTGCTCAAAGCCATTTTTTTGAAATGTTAACTTTATGTAATTGTAAATATAAGCTTACGCATGTATTTACCTTGATATTATCTCTCAGAGGTAGTTCAGTACAGGCGCAACAGCTTTGCCTGGCGTTCGTAGTTTTCTGCTGTTGATTCCGTGATTAGTGCCCAGCAGTAATCGGCTAACATTGGTGCACTCCGCTTTCTCTGGTATCTCGTTTTCATGTCCGAAATTTGCTGGTGGAAGAGTTCTCCATCCTCGTCGGGTAAAACACCACAGTTGTTGAGAAATAACTAGGAAATGTAACTTTAAGGACATGTCACTCCCCAGTCTGCGCTCTTATTTCCTATAGAGTTTGTTGACGCTAGAACAAAGATATCAAAAGCTAACTTTTTATCACCAGTCGGGATGGTGCTAAAATGTTCATCTTTTTACAGTTTTCGTATCTAAGGACCCACGAAACTCCCCTCTTTTATTTTCTCCTTACTAAGACGTGCAAATTTCTCGCGCTAACAGAGAAAGGCTTCCCCAGTCTTATCCATAGCCTCCATAGAATTGACGAATTTTTCTTTTTTTTTAGGCCCAAGTTTATACTAATGGAAGGGAGATTCCTGTTCATGGATTCCTCAAGTGCTTTTTGCATAACATTGTGAGATCCTGGTTCAAGCGATTGACGCTTAGGTCAATCTTTCTTTTTACAATGAAGTGCTTTGCCGCGGCTATCCCAGAGTCAGAGGAAGCAACATAACTGTGTGTAGCCTTGTTGTCGCCCAAGTAATAGGCCTATGACTTTCAGATCCTCAGAAATCTGCCACTTAAACTTGTTATAACTCAATGTAACAATTGTTTCATGATATAAGTTTCTTTCATGTAAAGTGCATACCCAATCGGAATCGAAGGTAACGCCTGGCTACTGTGCATCTGTGGAGCTGATAGGCATGTAAACTTGCACTACTTTGGTGGGCTTTGGCTCCTATCTCGGTTGGTATAATACTTTAACCGTGTTGTTGACATTAGCTTACCTGCATACTTGAGCTTTACTTTGGAGAAGTCGATGAACAACCTCTGTTGATCACTTTTGTAGTCAACACATATAGCTGCCATTAATCCCTATACATCATTACAAAATAAAGAGTTATTTTTAATTTCGAAAAATGGATAGAGTGCCATAAGGCGGTTGCGGAACGCAGTCACATTTACCGTCTCATCAAGACAATTACACTGTTATAGTCTTGACGTCAACAGTTCTGCTTTACCTCTCGGCAGTTTCAGATCTCCCACTAGGTCATTAAGTTCACACTGTGGTATTTTGTAAATCTCTGTATACTCATCATTGCACACAAAATCAGGATGTTTCGAAGACCTGGTTTTGAAGGTGACGGTGCAGCACTAGCTTCACTACCGCCATCGTCGCTACCGCAGGACATGAACAGGCAGTCCAGGCAGTAGGCCTCCGTGAAGCACTGGCGTCAATGGCCGACGGTATTTTGGGATACGCCAAGGAATACTTTTTGTTCTTAGAAACACTATGTGTTAATGGAGCTAGTACACAAAAAAACATATTTCACATGATTTTATGGTTCTCGCCAGATCATTGGTATAGCAAAGCCTATGGAAGATTTTCTACGAGTCTAACACGAATGGACTCAAAACACAAGGTATGCAACATACATAGGAACCCAGGGCTTTCCCTGGTTCCCGATTGTAAGGCCGAAGTACAGTCTGTACGCGTTGTTGGCCTCCTTCGAAATTTTGGTGTAACCTGTCCGCAAATGTAGCAAGAACTGTCAGCACTGTTTACGCATTCTCGTGGCATATTCAATCACGGGAATTATAATGACCACACGCACTGATTACACTTCAGTAACACGTTCTTCCAGATCACAAACAGAATACAGCTCTTAACAAACTGAAACTACGCTTAAATGAAACATTCTCCGTTCCTCCCTTCCTCCTCCCGTTCTCCCTGTCGCTAGGAACCCTGTCTAAGAATAGTGACAACATAAACGCAACTGTTGTTGCTTGAAACTTCATCACCCTATCATCAGTGGAATTTCGAAGACTCTACGGTAAGGGATTGACATGAAAGCTAATAATATATAATGATAATTAAACGTGATGACTGGGTGTTGTGTGCTGTCCTTAGGTTAGTTAGGTTTAAGTAGTTCTAAGTTCTAGGGGACTGATGACCATAGATGTTAAGTACCATAGTGCTCAGAGCCATTTGAACCATTTTTTGATAATTAAATGCACCCCCTTTAACTTGGAAACGAGAGTTAATTCGTGTTTCTCATTGTCGTTTTCGTTATCGGCGCTGTCGATATAGTTAACAAACATTTATTCCATCCCAGTTACATTTTCACTGTTGGTTTGTATGTTATGTGCGTAATTCTACCAGGCGGCTTCCTTTTCCCAGTCCATTTCCTTCTTTTCCTTGTCTTCCTTTTTCTACTACTGAATTCTACCACCCCATCACAATTAACGCCTTTTATCTCACCATACACTCTTTCAATCTCTTCACCATGTGCGGAGCAGACAGGCATGTAACTTGTACTACTTTGGTGGGTGTTGGCTTCTATCTTAGCAGCTATAATACATTCACTGTGCTGTTGATTGTAACTTAGATGTATCCCTATTTCCTTATTCACTGCCAGACCTACTCCTGCAGCATCCCTACTTTATTTTGTATTTATAACCCTCTAGTCAGCGACCAGAGGTCTTGTTCTTCCAGCTGTGAAATTCTCTAATTCCCTGCATAACTTCAACCTACCCCTCTTCCTTTGTAGTTTCTGTAATCTGCCTACCTGATTAACGGTTCTAACATTCCAAGCTCCGACCTGTAGAACGCTAATTTTGTTTCTCTTGGTAACATCCTCCTGAGTAGTCTCTGCACGGATATCTGAATGGAGGGCTCTCTTACCTCAGAAATTTTTGAGCCAAGTAGTAATCATCATTAAGCCATGCAATTCAACTGCATTCACTTGGGAAAAATAGTAGATATAGTTTACCGGTGATGCATGTGTACCAGAAAGAACAAAGGACAAAATATAGTGTCTTGTAGCACACCATATCTGATTATTTCAGATTCTGAATGTATATTATTTGCCTGAATGGAAATGAAAGGCTTCGTTATCTGACTGAAAAAAAATAATAATCTACTCTGCCTCCTGTTCCATGTCGCTTTGACTTTCTTACAAAGATATGGTACACAGAAACAAAAGTCTTCGCCAAGTTACAAAATAATCTGCGTAGAATCAAAAGTCTTGGGAAATCACAAAATGTTCTGAGTAGTATTTAAATCTGATTCATTGACTCTCCTGTATTATTTCACAAGGTAAATATAGCTTACGCAGCTGACAGCTCTGTTTGAAATCCTGCTGTTTCCTACTATGTTTTCTCGTACTAAGTGTTTATAAACGGCCTTAGCGCAGTGGTAACACCGGTTCCCGTTATATCGCCGAAGTTAAGCGCTGTCTGGCTGTGCTAGCACTTGCGCGCGTGACACTCCGGTCTGCCGAACGCCGTTGCCAAACGGTATGCACTCAGCCCTTGTGAGGCAAACTGAGAAGCCTACTGATTGAGAAGTAGCGGCTCCAGTCTGGTAAACTGACATACGGCTGGGAGAGCGGTGTGCTGACCACATGCCCCTCCGCACCCGCATCCAATGACGCCTCTGGGTAAGGAAGACAAGGCGGTCGGTCGATACCGTTGGGCCTTCATTTCTGTAAGTAACACTATTCACTCAAACCAAGTTGAAACTCGGCGTGATTTGTGAAGGGGGAGACAATTGGCTTGCGTGAACAGAACGTTATCTTCTCATATTTCTTTCTTTCTTTCTTAAAAAAGAAAATACTGTTAGTAACGACGTAGATCAGTACCAGTAATTCATTCCTAATCTTTGGTTCTTTTATGTGAAATAGCTTGACAATACGTTAAAATTTCTCCGGGAAAGTACCACTGCTAAATGATTCATTATGTAAGTAACTCAGTATATTACTAATTTTAGCTTAGCTTTACTTTATTATTTTACAAATTATTTCATCATAACTCCTTGGACAGTTATCAAGAGAGCAGACAACGTCAGAAAATTGTTATGGCGATCTAGGATAGCCGGCCAAAGTGGCCGTGCGGTTAAAGGCGCTGCAGTCTGGAACCGCGAGACCGCTACGGTCGCAGGTTCGAATCCTGCCTTGGGCATGGATGTTTGTGATGTCCTTAGGTTAGTTAGGTTTAACTAGTTCTAAGTTCTAGGGGACTAATGACTTCAGCAATTGAGTCCCATAGTGCTCAGAGCCATTTGAACCATTTTTTTTGATCTAGGATAAAGTGGAATTTGTCAAAATTAATTTGGATTGCTTTTCATACAGACTGTAAGCTATCTACGAAGGACATGTTCAAACCTACACTATCTACTACTGACAGAAGAAGGTTTTAAAACTTTTATGTTTACAGTTGTCTTTGATCGGTTTCCCATCTCTCTTTAAAGAAATCTCTTCGTTTTCCTTATTCATTTTTCTTGCTTCATTATTATACTATTTCCGAAACACTTCTTACATTGTTGATGGGGGAGTTTATTTTTTTTGAAAGTACATATGAAGACCTAGCATTGTAAACGTGCAAAGTACCAAAAATAATGCTCTGAGAGATAACAAAATAAAAGCAATATCGTATGGATTACGGTCCTAGCACGCACGTTTTTATAGTATTAAACATTTATTATCACCCAGGAAATGTAGACTATTGTTGATGGTGTTGAGATACCAACCAGCCAAAAATTTATTTTGAGTTCCTTTATTCAAAGGGTTCCATTACCGGGTTTAGAAATTTTATGATTCATCTTCAGACGGTTCATGCTTTCATTACAACTCTTTTTACAGATTGTCCTAAAATATAAATAATACATAATTATAAGTGCGCCACACAGATGGTTTCGTTACAGATTTTCATTGGATGCGACTTATGTGAAATGACGGTTTGTAGTGTTTGTTTTCATTATACGCGTCCAACAGATGTGAATACATTCCCACTGCATACTTCTGGTTGCACACATAGCAGGGAGGAAAAGAGCAGAATCCTTAACGAAACACCGTAAGTAACTTGCACACCAACTTTACAAACAAAACTCTGCTTTAACGTAAAACAAGCAAAAATGTACAAAAGTGTGCATCCAGTCTGCAGAATAACCTTAGCAACGGATCTTATTACCTGTATTGCTTTAATCGATAGGAAACGAATATTTTATTTTACAGATCACATTTAAGTATTCACTTAATATCCTTCTGTTCCACTAAACGCATTATTTCAGGCAAACGGATTCTCCCAAAAAATTGTTTTCCTAATTAAGAATGCTTTATGAACAATAACTGATGTCGTTCTTACTGGAAGCACCTGTGGCAGGTATTCACACTAATGTTGCAACTGCAAAAGTAACTCTGTCTATTAATCTTTCACGACTGAACTGATGAACCGATTTTGATGAAATTTGGTATGGAGATAGATTGAATGCCGAGAAAGAACATTAGCTGTTTTAGAGAGAGTGTAGCACGGCATATTCATTGATTTTAAGAATTTAACGCGAATTGAGGAAACACACTACTTACTCTATTGTTTATTTATTTATTCTTGAACATTTGAACTTACAATATTTCTGAAAAAGCTTTTGTTGGATGATACGTTCTACACACTCAGTACAATGCTTGTGAATTCCTCAACGTGTTTAATCCATACTTCCATACCAATATTATTAAATGCGAAAATAAATCTGTAACATTTTTACGATTAAGCTACTGAACCGTTTTCCCTGAAATTTAGTGTGGTGATAGCTTGAACGCAGAGGAGTAACATAGGCTAGAAAGTAGAAAACAATCAACCGCTAGGAAGGTGAAACAGGGATGGAACGTCAGTGAACATTAACCACATTCAAAAAGTATTAAGCTTGTTGTACAATGTAGATGTTGTGTAATGTATCTACTTCAGTACCTCATGCCCCCATGCGCCCATGCCCCACTGCCCCTATGCTCCACTGTACACACTGCTTGTGGTAGCGTCGTGCATTGGGGATGGGGCGAGCGCAGCCGCAGGCAACCTATATTTAATACTTTTCTGGCATACAGGCAAGCCGAGGAAGAGTTTGGGAGTTTTTCCCACCACCATTATTTTCGTCGCTCACATAGAATTCTTCTAAGTATCTACTGACTTCATCATCTAGGAGAGGCGAATCTTCTGCTCAGTCCTCAAATGTCGTCTTATTGTAATGTCCTGCACAAACGGCCTTGCCGCAGTGCTAACACAGGTTCCCGTCAGATCACCGAAGCTAAGCTCTGTCGGGCTCACTATCACTTGGATGAGTCACCATATGGGACGGCCGAGAGCTATTGTCAATAGTGGTGCACTCAGCCCATGTTAAACCAACTGAGTAGCTACTTGACTGAGAAGCAGCGGCTCCGGTAACGAAAACTGATAACGGCTGGGAGAACGACATGCTGACCACATGCCCCTCCATACCCCCATCATACCCCCATACGTGCCGGCCATTGCTACCGAGCGGTTCTAGGCGCTTCAGTCTGGAACCGTGCGACCGCTACGGTCGCAGGTTCGAATCCTGTCTCGGGCATGGATGTGTATGATATCCATAGGTTAGTTAGGTTTAAGTAGTTCTAAGTTCTAGGGGACTAATTACCTCCGATGTTAAGTCCCATAGTGCTCAGAGCCGTTTGAACCATTTGAAAAAAAATGGTTCTAATGGCTCTGAGCACTATGGGACTCAACTGCTGTGGTCATCAGTCCCCTAGAACTTAGAACTACTTAAACCTAACTAACCTAAGGACATCTCACACATCCATGCCCGAGGCAGGATTCGAACCTGCGACCATAGCAGTCGCACGGTTCCGGACTGCGCGCCTAGAACCGCGAGACCACCGCGGCCGGCATGAACCATTTGGACCAACATGCAGTGACGCCTATCGCTGAGAATGACAAGGCGGTCGGTCGGTGCCGTTGTGCCTTCGGATGGACTTTACTTTATAATGTCCTGCATTTGTTTCTTGGCTGCTGTGATTTGGGCACTCGCAGCGAAAATACATATTCTCAGTTTACTATTTTCAAAATAACGTTGGGATCCTACAATTATTTAACTCGCACACAACTAAAATAATTTCTAATGCCGTTAGAAACTTACATTCAGCACATTTCTGTCGAGCCGCTTGTCGAACACACATTTTTTTTCAACATAGGTTAGCTTCCTTAATATGTCTTATTTTAGCGCCACAAACGCTTCAATTTTATGCAACACACAGTTGTCCATTTTCTACACTGGGAATACACCGGAAGCTTGTTTCGGAGGTTTTAGGTACACAAAATACATTTATATCACCACTAAAAATTCAGACATACACTACTGGCCATTAAACTTTGCCACACCGAGAAGAAATGCAGATGATAAACTGGTATTCATTGGACAAATATATTATACTAGAAGTGACATGTGATTACATTTTCACGCAATTTTGGTGCATAGATCCTGAGAAATCAGTACCCAGAACAACTACCTCTGGCCGTAATAACGGCCTTCATACGCCTGGGCAATGAGTCAGACACAGCTTGGACAGGTACAGCTGCCCATCCAGCTTCAACACGATACCACAGTTCATGAAGAGTAGTGACTGGCGTATTGTGACGAGCCAGTTGCTCGACCACCATTGACCAGACGTTTTCAGTTGGTGAGAGATCTGGAGAATGAGCTGGCCAGGGCAGCAGCCGAACATTTTCTGTATCCAGAAAGTCCCGTACAGGACCTGCAACACGCGGTCGTGCATTATCCTGTTGAAATGTAGGGTTTCGCCAGGATAGAATGAGGGTTAGAGCCACGGGCCGTAACACATCTGAAATGTAACGTCCACTGTTCAGATTGCAGTCAATGCGAACAAGAGGTCACTGAGACGTGTAACCAATGGCACCCCATACCATCACGCCGTGTGATACGCCAGTATGGCGATGACGAATACACGCTTCCAATGTGCGTTCACCGCGATGTCGCCAAACTCGGATGCAACCATCATGATGCTGTAAACGGAATCTGGATTCATCCGAAAAAATGACGTTTTGCAATTCGTGCACCCAGGTTCTTCATTGAGTACACCACTGCAGCCGCTCCTGTCTGTGATGCGGCGTCAAGGGTAACAGCAGCCATGGTCTCCGAGCTGATAGTCCATGCTGCTGCAAACGTCGTCAAACTGTTCGTGCAGATGGTTGTTGTCTTGCAAACGTCCCCATCTGTTGACCCAGGGATCGAGACGCGGCTGCCCGATCCGTTACAGCCATGCGGATAAGATGCCTGTCATCTCGACTGCTAGTGATACAAGGTCGTTGGGATCCAGCATGGCGTTCCGTGTTACCCTCCTGAACCCACCGATTCCATATTCTGCTAACAGTCATTGGATCTCGACCAACGCGAGCAGCAATGTCGCGATACGATAAACCGCAATCGCGCGATAGGCTACAATCCGACTTTTATCAAAGTCTGAAACGTGATGGTACGCATTTCTCCTCCTTACACGAGGCATCACAACAACGTTTCACCAGGCAACGCCGGTCAGCTGCTATTTGTGTATGAGAAATCGTTTGGAAACTTTCCTCATGTCAGCATGTTGATAGTGTCGCCACCGGCGCCAACCTTGTGTGAATGTTCTGAAAAGGTTGTCATTTGCATATCACAGCATCTTCTACCTGTCGGTTAAATTTCGCGTCTGTATCACGTCATCCTCGTGGTGTACTATAACATTAAGATGAAATAAAAGTACATGCCTCTTCATTTTCATCCTGCAGAGAATCTAATGTTGGCCCATCGTCAATCTCTAGATCAACTATGGCTACGTTGAATGATTTAAGAAATGCTGAGAATCTGTCAATTGCGTCGTGGTCATAACCTAACATCAGGAAAGTGGGTGCACTGAGTGACCGTTATATAATTTATAAATGATAGAGCACAGCAATCAGTCGCCCTCTTTTTTTCTTTGTCTTTTTTTTTGCTAGTTTTCTTATGCAAATCCATATTTCGGCTAGTGGCTAGCCATTATCAATGCACAATTTTTTAAACTCGATGAATGTTAGTTGGGGCATCAGTCACAGTTTTTGAATACTCAGTGCTACAAGACACTAGCACCATTTGTATGTGGTATTTGTATATCGGTATTCTATGACTTTTGCTACTCACAGAGGTCCAGTGCGGCCTGTAATTATAATATGGCAACGAAACTATGTTAATGCGTTGATTTTTTTTTGCAGAACTTTACGCTGGAAAAAAAATTAGTTTCAGCTTTGGCCACCATGTACAAATCTGGCACTGTACGCTCCTCATCGACAATTGAACAAATTGTATAAGCATCAGTTAATACTAAAATCAACATAACGCTTTTCTCACTTGTTTGACCTGTTCTGCCCATGACCCATTCCTAAACCATTACATACCGAAACATTTCTATAACGTCTCTTTCGCATTCGCAGCGCCAGATTTCCACCTGCTGGCAAAATTGGAACTATTCCTTTCCAACGTAAATTTGTTTCGCATTAACCCATTAGAATGTGTACGAAGTTTTGTTGCCACACGATAATTACAGTCCACACTGGACGTCCGTGAGTAGCTGCATTTCAAATATAAGCATCTCTGGCCCATCTCACCAATACGAACAACGTCGTCCGCCATGCCTTTTCTTGGCCACGATAGGGCACTGCAGGCTTGTCTGCTGCTTCTAGCGCCGCAGCCGGGCAGGCCAGCAAGTGACGTCACTACCATTTAGTGCAGCTGCCTGGCTTCTACCGTATCGCGTCACGCCGTCTAAGCTTGCCCTTTGGCCAGACTATGAGTGCCAGAGTAAGGCTGCCACTGGAGGTATAGCAGGAAGGAAGGCAACCGTTCCCGAAGTTCAATTTCGCAGCACAACAGTAATTTAAATCTCTTAAGAATGCAATGAATAGGATATACAGGAAAGTTAAAGCGAAATGGCTGCTGGAAATATATGAAGAAATCGAAAAAGAAATGGTCGTCGGAAGGACAGATTCAGCGTATAGGAAAGTCAAAACAACCTTCGGTAGATAAAGAGCAAGAGCGCCAACATCAAGAGTACAATGTAAATTCCACCGTTAATCTTAAAGTTGAACAGAGCACATTGAAGGCTCCTACAAGGGAGATGGGTTGTCTGCTGGCGTGATTGAGGAGTAAGTGGGAATCAATAGTGGTGACACGGTGGATCCAGTATTAGAATTTAATAGCTCTTAGTAAGACTCGTAATCAAATAAGGTAAAAGGAATAGGCAACATTCCTTTGGAGAAAGTGGCAACCAAGCGACTGTTTAGGTTAATGTGCAGAATCTATGAGTCTATACATACCATCATGCTTTCCAAAAAGTATCAAACACCTAATCCCAATCACAGCAACAGCAGAGCGTGAAAACTATCATATAAAGAACTTAATGGCTAATGCATCGAAGTTGCTGACAAGAATAATGTGCTGAAGAATCGAAAATTGAGCTTCTGTTAGATGATAATCAGTTTGACTTTTGAAAAGGTAAGGCCGTTGTAGAGGCAGTTCTGATTTTGCGACTGGTATTGGAAGCTAGACTTACGAAAAATGAAGATGTTAAGAGGATTTGTCGCTCTGGAAAAAATGTTCGAAAAAAAGTAGGAATAACCAATAGCGAAGACGGAAAATAAACAAAATGTTGATAGTACTCTTGAAACTATTAATCGGAGAATCAATGACTGAAATAAAAGAAAGGTTCCACAATGGGATTATAATTCATGGTAAAAAGATATCATGGACTCGCCGATGACATTGCTACCCTGAATGAAGAGAGTTACAAGATGTGTTGGGGAACGATTGGGCATTTTAATGATTGCAGAATTTTGATGGAGAGTAAACCAAACAAAGACGAAAGTAATGAGGAGTATAAGAAATGGGATTAGTAACTCACTTAACATCAAAATTAGATACCACGACGTAGACAAAGTTAAGTAATTCTGCTGCCTTGAAAGTAATGCTTAATCACATGTGGCTAAAAAGCAAGACAGGTAAATTCTGAGTATAAAACATACGTGCAATGTAATTACTGAGTTAGAAATGTATACTGTTCTTAATCTGATTAGAAAGGGAATGCATTTTCTTTAAAAAACTTGGCAAACACACAACCGAATAATGATTATAATTAATTAGGTCCACTCTTTGAGTAAATCATAATGCGCCCTGAAATTCAATATTTCGAAGCTTGTAAGTTTTACAATGGCATCCAGATAAGTGAAGTCTACTGACATTTCAATTTGACGCTGCGTGTTTTTGAAAGTGTTTCACCACCAGCTTTGGGTTTTACTTATGAACTACAACAATATTTATCAGTCAGCATATTTACAGCCTGTACTTCCTAAAATCAACAACTAAACAGCATCAACATCAAAGAAAAGTATGCATTGTAAAACACCATATGTACACGTTCACGTACAGACACACACACACACACACACAAAACGAACATACAACAACAAAAACAAAAGAAAAAACACTTTCAGGAACGAAGAAAGACAGTGTTTTTATTGCTATGTTTCAGTGAAACTGGAGAATGTCAGCTTTATTTCGACACACAACACAACCAAAAATGGTTACAGAGAAGTAAAATTTCAAGAGAATATGACAGTCAACATCTCAAAAATAAAATGTTTGATAAAATTGTGTATCATTTATCAAGTACTAAAAACATATATTTGTTTTTTATAATACGCTAGTACAATTACAAATTTCGAAAATTCAGCTGTTGCATCAAAATATAATTGCAGAATTTACAGAACACACTTTGTAAAAATCTTCAAATTAAGTACTTCTACATATAAACTCTCTGTGTTATTTATTAAGATATACACAGCTCTCATCTTGGCATATCCAATTGTAATTACAATCTCTAAAGTTCAAACTCTGCACCAAAATAAAATGCACGGTACTACTGAAAAACACGAGGTCTGGCCCGTTGTTGATCTATTGAGTTGATTATGCGCTGAATATAGCGGCGATTGAGTTCTTCCACCTCAGTCACACTCAGTTTTCAGACTTTCAGTGGTGCTACATACGAATCTCTTTTCTTTCTTCCAACATCCTATCTACATCTTCATCTACATCTACAACTATACTCTTGAGGGAACTGTTAAGTGCATGGCAGTGCCACTTGTTAGGGCTTCTTCCTGTTCCACTCGCGTATAGAGTATATTCCGAGAGTTCTCACTTAAAGCTGGTTCCTGAAACTATGTAAGTAGGATTTCACGGGATAGTTTGCGTCCATCTTTACGAATATACACATACATATTTTTCAGTATCCCTGGGAAGGGTCAAACAAACCTATGACCGTCCATGCTTCCTTTTCTTTGTATGAGTTCAGTATCCCCTATTGCTCCTACTTAATATTTGTGTAGCATTTTTCAGACTAAAGGTCTCACGTTACTATTAATACTGCATGGCAGGTCACATGTACAGTTACAATATGACCTGTGAAGACCACAAAACACTTCCCTCAGGCAAATTTGTCGTTGCTTCTACATTTGTGAGTGACTCTGCCTCCAATATAACATGCTGCGTCCTACAAACCAAGAAAAAAGCAATCCAGAATCCCTCTGCATTGACCACTGCGACAGCACTCCCACTATTGACAAATAAATATTCCACAGTCTCACATATTCTGTGTTTAGCGACACCTGCTAAGAGCTCACCTTATGCTAAAAATATTGCGCTTGTGTTGCTGCTGATATTTCTTTTTCCAGTCACTGTCTGGATGTAATTAAACTGACTGTGTTCCAAATGTTTCAGTGCAGGCGGTATATATCGTAGACGCTGAAACATCGTATGTTCATTACTCAGTGCGCGTGTGAGCTAAGCTGCAAAAACATAAGAGTTCCACTTTCTGCCACCAGGTGTGAACACGGCGCTATAAGCAGTCATTATATGGTGTGGATGCTCGAAAAGAGCAGAAAATATCCAACGCATATAATGGTGGTTCTGCACTTTCATTAGGTTGTGGTCACATGTTACAACATGTGTTCCTGATCTATTCCCAACATGGGGTGTCCCGTTTCCCAAATATGCGTGGCTATAGCTGACTTTTCAAAATTATTAAGCCAGAAAGCATCGTTATGTTCTTTGTAACGTGCTTTAAAGGACCTACCAGTTTGGCCTACGTAGCTTGCCTGGTGCATGTTCCATTTTAGCGAGTTTTAACATGTTCTTTTACTTTATGTTATTCTGATGATGGAAGCTTGACTTCCGAAACGCGTCAATCTTAGTGTTTTACACTATAAACTAGTGGTTGAGCCGATATGTTTTCTAACATTGATTTTGCTTTCTATGCTTACTAGGACGTGCAGTATTGGTGACTGCTGCTATACACAGCTCAGAGTTCCCTGTGTCCATTTGTATCCTGTGCACTATTGAAAGGGAAATATTAATGAAAGTTACTTTAATAATTAATATTTAATTTTCCTAAGCATTTATTTCCCAATTCATGTGCCTAATTGGACTGGCGACCGTTCATTTTTTCATTTGTATTCGAAATTCACTATCTGCATTAAATCCCAAAGTTTAAAATTTGTTAAGTTTTTCTATTAATTGCACTATATTCAAAATTAGTCAGATACCTTCATTCATTAGGCACACACGCAGTCCGAATTTCCCAAATCCTCTCAGAGGGTAACATTAGCTTGTGTCATGGCAGGTTAGTGTTATACATGGCTTTTACCGTTACAGGGCTTAATGTTAGGTAGTTAGGGAAGAGTGACATTTAAGGAAGCTAGTGTTATAGCGTCCCTTTAGACCGTCGCCCCAGCCAAGGTTTCCACTGGCGCCACAGCAGGTAGTGCGACATTGTTCTGCTGGAGACCTGTCTGAAAGAGGTGCTGCCCTGTCTGCCCATTTCTATGAGCTAAGAATCATAAAAATCCCTCATGCTTTTAGCTCCCTACCAGGCTCCATCAATGTCTGCTCACGTCCTTAACTTTCTAGGGTCTCGCTCAAGGTGCGTCAGATTGTAACGAAATCTTTAATAATTTTCTGTATGCGAAAAATAGATGAGACAGTAACTTGTCCTCTCTCAAGCTGTCAGAAACAGTGCCAGGTGTCAGGGATTTCCTTAAACTGACTCGACCACAGAAGTGTCTTAGCAGTAAAGAATAAATGTTCTATCTTCATTCATGATGCGGCATTTCTTCACGCATCTCAGTGTATATGAAGTCACATCTCCTGAACCGTTTGTGGCACCATGATATAAGGTTGTGGGTGCGTGTATCTGCAGGTGTGGATAGTCTCTGTGAAATTTATTGAGACTGGAGATAGTAGCACTGAATTAATAAATTTTAACATCTTATATGTTATGTGGCAGTTTTTCACACATCTCAGTCTTTATGATTTCATATCTCTTGAACTATGGTTGGTAGGTTGTTCTTATCCAAACGGTGACAGTTGCCTGACAGTAAGTGATGAGTGTAACAGGTTTTGTTGAAATCGGTCCAGTGGTTTAGGTGGACATGCAGATACGAGATCGCGCGCGCACACACTCTCTCTCTCTCTCTCTCTCTCTCTCTCTCTCTCTCACACACACACACACACACACACACACACACACACACAGACACACACACACACATTTTTATAATATGTGTGGGTTGTATAAACATCAAGATATGTGCCTTTCTCATTTTTCGTAAGTGAACTCATTCTAGAAAATAATTTAAGGCTCAATGCCATTCGCCAAGCACTCATTTCCGTTTTTTTAATTTGCTCTTGCACATCTTCAAACAAGAGGTATGAAACTTTTTTTCACACTGCATTATCGCTTTTGGAAACGTAATACTAACGAGTGTGATAATTGCACGTATTTTTATTTTATATTGAAGAGAGGGGAACCTGATTTATTTCGTACATGACTTTTTCTATAAAATTTATATTGTATATGTGAATTTATTGTACGCAGAGAGTAGCAAATGATTCTAAAACACTATTCTAGGCATGATACGATATTGACAAGAAAATATTTCATTATCGTGAGATTTTGTTTAATACTACTCATTTGGTCAGTCAGTATGGTCATGTAATGAAAGGATGAATAACGTCAAAGAAGTGCATTTATAACGTTTCACAATGGACAGAAGAGATAAAAAGATATCTTTTATTGTATAACACATACAGTGGAATTCAGAGCTTCGGTTATTACAGTATCGTAGTCAATCCAATAACTGCGGAAAATATTATTGAGGTATTCGGTACCACGCACGTCAGCGTATGTAGCGACAGAGTTTTTTTCGAGCCATAATAATTCTGTTAATGTTGTAGAGGTTGTTGCTACGTAAAACGCCTAGTGTCTGAAGCTGTGAACACCACACTAGGCAACGTCCCATTGGAGGTCGTATGTTATAATGGGTCTACAGATTAATTCGGACTCCGATCCACGATGAAACTCTGTATTTTTCACATTGCTTGTTAGACCGCGTCATTGTAAAACACTAAAACAACTAATTGCCGACGTTTCGACCGACGTTGCAATGCTCCTCTTCGGGGCGATTAACTGCTGGATTCTGGACCATGATCCAGCAACTGATTGCCGACGTTTCAGTGCGGTTAGCTCCTGGATTCTGGTTCAGTATCAAGGAGTTAAACGTCCCGAATAGGACCGTTGCAAAGTCGCTCGAAACGCCAACAGTTAGTCCACTTACTGTTCTATAATGATGTAGCCTAGTACGAAACATTATTTTTGGTGCCAAGAATAGCGGTGTTATTCATAATGAATGAGATTTTCACTCTGCAGCGGAGTGTGCGCTGATATGAAACTTCCTGGCAGATTAAAACTGTGTGCCGGACCGAGACTCGAACTCGGGACCTTTGCCTTTCGTGGGCAAGGGCTCTACCAACTGAGCTACCCAAGCACGACTCACGCCCCGTCCTCACAGCTTTACTTCTGCCGGTATCTCGTCTCCTACCTTCCAAACTTTACAGAAGCTCTCCTGCGAACCTTGCAGAACTAGCACTCCTGAAAGAAAGGATATTGCGGAGACGTGGCTTAGCTACAGCCTGGGAGACGAGGTACTGGCAGAAGTAGAGCTGTGAGGACGGGGCGTGAGTCGTGCTTGGGTAGCTCAGTTGGTAGAGCACTTGCCCGCGAAAGGCAAAGGTCCCGAGTTCGAGTCTCGGTCCGGCACACAGTTTTAATCTGCCAGGAAGTTTCGGTGTTATTCATAGTTTAAATTGCTACTTAGCTATATTCACTTCACATCTGTTTGTTCCCATGTGAGCTATGTTTGCAACATATAATTTAATCAGGGGTTAATTAGCGGTCTTCATACACAATTCTACAGTAGCTTCTAATAAGAAGTTAGCAAATACAGTTTGAAATGTTAAAACCGTAAATTGCCCGAAACTGGATCTGATGTGATTAATTAGTGTACGAAATAGTTTGTAAAATATTTTTGTTCATCAAAATAGTAAACGATTTTACTGTTCCTTGTGTAAGTATCAGCGTAATATCCACCAACATCTTCATACTGCTGATATGTGAGGACGTCAAAACGTAAGTAGGAGTGGTTAGGGACTCGTGTTTCTGTCCCTTCTAATAGTAATGTTGTGTTTTGGAATATTTTATTAGGAAATTTTTACTTTTCTGTCAAATGAGAATATTGCACATTACGTTTTTGACACTATTTTAAATAGACGTATTCGTGTGCTCTAAATTTAATTCCGTGTAGACGTCAGTTCAACAAAGAAACAGTCGGCTCTCCCAAGTGGGCTCTGAAACAACACGAGAGGACTGGCGAATCTCGTCGACTAGCTGGAACCGCGCTCTTCGCCTGTCCGCGCCTGCCTGCTTGAGGCTCGGCCAGTTGGTGTAATTGAATTGAGGCAGAGCTCCAGCGCAGGAGTCGAGGGCGGCTGTTTGCCTGTCAGCCGCCAGACACGGAGCGGTGCAAAACAACACGCGGGGCCCCCACCTGCCAAATGAAAAGGGAAGGAAGGGCAGGGTTTGGAAGACTCGTATGCTCTTACACCCATCACTTTCAAACGTCTTATTACACTTCTATAGACTGAGGTAACAGAAGTCATGCAATAGAGATATGCGCAAATTTAAAATGGCGGTATTTTCGCGTACTTAGGGAATACAATTGTAGTGCAGATGTACTCAAGAGATTTATGTGTAAAGGTTTCTGACGTGATCATGGCTGCACGACGGGAATTAATAGACTTTGAACGCGGAGTGGCAGCTGAAGCTAGACGCATTGGGACACGTCATTTCGGAAATCGTTAGGGAATTCAATATTTCACGATCCACAGTGTCAAGAACGTGTGTAGAATACCAAATTTCAGCCATTAACACCCACGACAGAGAAGGCAGTGGCCGACGGCCTTCACTCAACCACCGAGAGCAGTGCCGTTTGGGTAGACTTGTCAGTGCTAACAGACAAGCAACACTGCGTGCAGTAAACGCAGAAATCAATGTTGGAGTACGATAAACGTATCCTTTAGGACAATATGGCGAAAGTTGGCGTTGATGGGCTGTGGAAGCAGTAGAACGACACTAGTGTCTTTGCTAACAGCACGATATCGCCTGCAGCACCTTTCCTGGGCTTGTGACCACATCGGTTGGACCACAGATGATGGGAAGACCGTGGCCTTTTAGATGAGTCCCCATATCAGTTGTTAATAGCTGATGGTAGGTAGGGCTCGACTGTGTCAAATGGTTCAAATGGCTCTGAGCACTATGGGACTTAACATCTGTGGTCATCAGTCCCCTAGAACTTAGAACTACTTAAACCTAACTAACCTAAGGACATCACACACATCCATGCCCGAGGCAGGATTCGAACCTTTGACCGTAGCGGTCACGCGGTTCCAGACTGAAACGCCTTTAACCGCACGGCCACACCGGCCGGCTCGACTGTGTCGCAGACCCCACTAAGTCATGGATCCAAGTCGTCAAGAAGGTACTGCATAAGCTGGTGGTTGCTCCATAGTGGTGTGGACTGTATTTACGTGGAATGTACTGGGTCTTCTGGTCCAAGAACAATTCGCACGAATAATTCGGTCACTAAGATCACCCGACACGAAACCAATCGAACCTTTTTGGGACATAAGCGTGAGGTCAGTTCGTGAAGAAAATCCTGCATTGGCAACCCTTTCGCAGTTATGGACGGCTGTAGAGGCAGCATGCCTCAATATTTCTGCAGGGGAGTTCCAACGACTTGTTGAATCCATGTAACGTCGAGTTGCTGCAATATGCCGGGCAAAATGAGGTGGGTGGTGGTAAGTTCCTATGTGTCCAAACTGCTGACGTTATCGGTCCCTAGGCTAAATCACTACTTAATATAAATTAAACTGACTTATTCTAAGGACAACACAGGCACCCATGCCCGGGGGAGGAGTCGAACCTCGGACGGGGGGCAGCCGCGCGAACCGTGGAAAGACGTCTGAGACTACGCGGCTACCCCGCGCGGCGCAAAAGGAGGTCCGACGCGATATTAGGAGTTATACCATTACTTTTGTTACCTCAGTATATATGGCTAACCTTGCATTTTTATGGTGTTACTGGATGGCTATAATTAAATTGACAATGTTCCACCGAGCGGTACTAGGCGCTACAGTCTCGAACCGCGCGACCGCTACGATCGCAGGTTCGAATCCCGTCTCATGTATGGATGTATGTGATGTCTTTAGGTTAGTCAGGTTTAAGTAGTTCTAAGTTCTATGGCACTGATGACCCCAGAAGTTAAGTCCCATAGTGCTCAGAGCCATTTGAACTTTTTTTTTTTTTTTTTTTTTTTTTTTTTTTTTTTTTTTTTTTTGAAAATGTTCCGATTGCTGCATTGCGAGATGTATACATCCCAGGATGCTGAGACATAGTAGGTCTGGTCACTAATCGGTGCGCTCGATGAATACGCTGAAAACAATTCCAGTTGCTGCCACCAAATGAAACTACGTCACTGTAAGCACTCAGGCTATGAAGTGTTACCCGTTTTGACGTCAGTGTGCTGTTCGTCGCTTAGTGACGCAAGTTGATTTCTTTTGGGATGTGACAGTTGATGTAAAGGGTTTAGAAGGTTGAAGTTTTCCGTATTAAATGCGGTGGCTATTGATAAGAAAGGCAGCAATAACAGCGCTGTATAGCGGGGATATAGTGACAGAAACTGCTGTTAGTAAATGGGGCAAAATAATACGACTAAAATATTTGAATAAATAGGTGAATAAGTTGGGCAGCAGGGAGCGGGAGGCGGCCCATTCCCATGGCAATTGTTGATGAAATTGCTGAAGTTATAGCCGGCAGTGCAGAACATGCCTCAAATTCAGGACTCCTCCGTCCTCTGGTCCAAGAACTATTTGCTCAAATAATTCGGCCACTCAGATCACACGACACGCCACCCATCGAACCTTTTTGGGACGTAAGTGTGTCGCGGGAATTCTCTCCCCTGGTCCACAGTTCAGAACATTTTGCGGAATATTTTGTACTGGTATCCCCACAAAATTCAAAACGTGCACAAATGAAGCCCCAAGTTAGGGCCGTGAATTTGCCCTTTGTTTTTTTCCACCCATGGCAGTGGATGATGTGTGAGTGGGGAATATCCTTTCGAATGACGAGACATGTTTTACTTTTCACTGTACCTTGAGTGCCACAGCTGTGGCATATTGGCTTCTATTCCGCCACATGTTGTGCAGGAACATCCACTGCACTCAACTTTAGTGGCTGTGTGGTGTGGTTTCACAAGCTCTTTATTTTCCGTCCGTTTTGCTTGGACAGGAAGGCAACTCGCGGGCCTGTAAGGTGTGCAGTGACGTCTGCACGTTATGAGGACGTCCTTGTGCAACACTTAATTCCAGCTTTGCAAGAACACAGCTATGTCCACACCATTATGTTCATGCGAGATGGGCGATATGACATGTCGCATGCCAGGTGAAAGGTTTTCTTCGAGAAGCCTTGGTGACGACCACATCATCACTAGGAAAGTTCAAGATGTGTGGGCTTACAGATCTTCCGACCTAAATGCATCTTATTTCTAATTGTGGAGTGATCTGAAAGGTCTTATCTATCAGGGTTGTATCAGGGCTCTTCCTGATCTGAAGGATTGCATACGACGACATAACGCTGTGGTTACAGCGGACATGCTGCGAGCTACTGTCAATTCCGTGGTGTATATGGAGCACCTCTTGTTTGAAGATGTGCAAGAGCAAATTAAAAAAACGGAAATGAGTGCTTGGCGAATGGCATTGAGCCTTAAATTATTTTCTAGAATGAGGTCACTTACGAAAAATGAGAAAGGCACATATCTTGATGTTTATACAATCCACACATATTATAAAAATGTGTGTGTGTGTGTGTGTGAGGGAGAGAGAGAGAGAGAGAGAGAGAGTGTGTGCGCGCGCGCGATCTCGTATCTGCATGTCCACCTAAACCACTGGACCGATTTCAACAAAACCTGGTACACTCATCACTTACTGTCAGGCAACTGTCGCTGTTGGGATAAGAACAACCTACCAACCATAGTTCAAGAGATATCATAAAGACTGAGATGTGTGAAAAACTGCCACATAACATATAAGATGTTAAAATTTATTAATTCAGTGCTACTATCTCCAGTCTCAAAAAATTTCACAGAGACTATCCACACCTGCAGATACACGCACCCACAACCTTATATCATGGTGCCACAAACGGTTCAGCAGATGTGACTTCATATACACTGAGATGCGTGAAGAAATGCCGCATCATGAATGAAGATTGAACATTTATTCTTTACTGCTAAGACATTTCTGTTGTCGAGTCAGCATAAGGAAATCCCTGACACCTGGCATTGTTTCTGACAGCTTGAGAGAGGACAAGTTACTGTCTCATCTATTTTTCGCATACAGAAAATTATTAAAGATTTCGTTACAATCTGACGCACCTTGAGCGAGACCCTAGAAAGTTAAGGACGTGAGCAGACATTGATGGAGCCTGGTAGGGCGCTAAAAGCATGAGGGAATTTTATGATTCTTAGCTCATAGAAATGGGCAGACAGGGCAGCACCTCTTTCAGACAGGTCTCCAGCAGAACAATGTCGCACTACCTGCTGTGGCGCCAGTGGAAACCTTGGCTGGGGCGACGGTCTAAAGGGACGCTATAACACTAGCTTCCTTAAATGTCACTCTTCCCTAACTAACTAACATTAAGCCCTGTAACGGGAAAAGCCATGTATAACACTAACCTGCCATGACACAAGCTCATGTTACCCTCTGAGAGGATTTGGGAAATTCGGACTGCGTGTGTGCCTAATGAATGAAGGTATCTAACTGTAATTTTGAATATAGTGCAATTAATAGAAAAACTTAACAAATTTTAAACTTTGGGATTTAATGTAGATAGTGAATTTCGAATACAAATGAAAAAATGAACGGTCGACAGTCCAATTAGGCACATGAATTGGGAAATATATGTTTAGGAAAATTAAATATTAATTATTAAAGTAACTTTCATTAATATTTCCCTTTCAATAGTGCACAGGATACAAATGGACACAGGGAACTCTGAGCTGTGTATAGCAGCAGTCCCCAATATTGCACGTCCTAGTAAGCATAGAAAGCAAAATCAATGTTAGAAAACATATCGGCTCAACCATTTGTTTATAGTGTAAAACACTAAGATTGACGCGTTTCGGAAGTCAAGCTTCCATCATCAGAATAACATAAAGTAAAAGAACATGTTAAAACTCGCTAAAACGGAACATGCACGAGGCAAGCTACGTAGGCCAAACTGGTAGGTCCTTTAAAGCACGTTACAAAGAACATAACGATGCTTTCTGGCTTAATAATTTTGAAAAGTCAGCTATAGCCACGCATATTTGGGAAACGGGACACCCCATGTTGGGAATAGATCAGGATCTCCTTATTTTACATAGACAGGACAAAGGCAAAAAGCTGGATCTACTAGAATAGCTGGAAATTGCGATACATAGCGTGGATAATCAGAACACATTGAATGAACAGCTAACTGGTGATATAAATAACTTTTTCAAACATTTCACTGGTTTCTTTTAGTAACTACATTTTTAGCAATTGGCAGGAGACCATCATTTCATGAGGTCCTTGGAACATGTATACGTTATCTGTTTGTATAGACATCGCTGTGACTTCCTTGTTTACTTGCGCGTGAGCTCACTCGCGTTTCAGTGTCGTGTTTGGCTATGTGGTGTATGGTATCAACGAAGACGCACGGGCGGCTTACGACGGTAGAGGAGAGAGACATGCGGTTAGGTGTTGAACACCATAGGCGACACCATTTTAGAGCTTTTTATATCTTGACGATTATGTGGAGATGCACCTTGGAAGACACGGCTGCAACAAGGGAAGTAGCCACGATGCTTTAATTTTATTATCAGTTTTATTGTGCCTGGTGCATGTTCCATTTTAGCGAGTTTTAACAGGTTCGTTTATTTTTTATTATTCTGATGATGGAAGTGTGACTTCCGAAACGCGTCAATCTTAGTGTTTTACACTATAAACAAGTGGTTGAGCAGATATATTTTCTAACATTGACATTCACAACCACGACCTCTCATCCAGTATGGATAAACTCAAAGCAATATCATACCAAATTCACACTAATAAGATCTACGCTTGAAATTGTTTCTTAGATCAGTACTGAACAGTTCCTGCAAGAGATGCAGAACTATAATTGGCCAGGAGGGGCTTCTGAATGGTTCATATGGCTCTGAGCACTATGGGACTCAACTGCTGTGGTCATAAGTCCCCTAGAACTTAGAACTACTTAAACCTAACTAACCTAAGGACATCACACACATCCATGCCCGAGGCAGGATTCGAACCTGCGACCGTAGCAGTCGCACGGTTCCGGACTGCGCGCCTAGAACCGCGAGACCACCGCGGCCGGCTGAGGGGCTTCTGACTTAACTGTCATACAAATACCACACTTAAAATATATAATACCACAATCACACTGTTTATACTTCCATTTATAGAAATATATTAGATTTCCTTAGTAGTAATAATAGTCCATTTATCTTTATAATATGAGAACAATATGGAGGGGACCAATAAACTGATACTGTATAACTGGTCAAACTCTATGATTATTTCAATAGCAAAATTCAATTCAACTAAATTTAATTCTTAGCTTCACTTGAAATAGTTTATTTTTACTTTTCAAGGCAAATTATCCAACACTGAGCTCAATTAACTTCAAAAAATCGTTAATGATAGTAATCAAGGCTAAATTATGTCTCAAAAACGTTTAACTTTTTAGGCAGTACATTTACACAGTCTTGCACTGAATTTTTGCAAAACGATACTTTGCAATAAACTGAGATCACTTTAGCAACATTCTAACTTCAACTCTTGCTAATCCTTGCACATTTGACAAACATAAATAAATCACTAGTTCATTTGAAAGTCCGCCCCCGGTAGCTGAGTGGTCAGCGTGACGAATTGCCCTCCTACGGGCCCGGGTTCGATTCCCGGCTGGGTCGGGGATTTTCTCCACTCAGGGACTGGGTGTTGTGTTGTCTTCATCATTTCATCCACATCCGGCACGCAGGTCGCCTAATGTGGTGTCGAATGTAATAAGACCTGCACCAAGGCGGCCGGACCTGCCCCGCAAGGGGCCTCCCGGCCAATGACGCCAAACGCTCATTTCGATTTCCATCCCCATCGACACGCTTATCGCCGAAGTGACGTCAACTCGAAAGACTTGAACCAGGCGAACGGTCTACCCGACGGGAGACCTTCGCCACACGACATTTCCATTTGAAACAGGATACTCGGTGTTTTGAACATTTAGGAGAGTATCCTGCATAGGTTCATGATCAGGATAAATGTTATGGTTCTAAACACAGGTTTGGATTATTATTAAAATCGCTCACACAAATCAGCTGGCCCATGCTCTGGTACATATCTGTATGCATGAAGTTGGTGGAGCAGTGGCGAAGTAGTGGTGGCAAGCGACGTGGCGGCTAACTGTACTGACGGCTCTTGATGTTTGAATGTTCTGTACAATTTCTTCTTGACGACAGGTTTTTAATGTATTAGAACCATTCCTTATCGCCGAGAGTACCATGCAACAGCCACATCCACATACAAGGTAAAATTCCTTGCAAAGCGGCTTCCAATTGTCTCCCTTGGCAGCGTCGATGTGTACCGTGGAGCGGCTAGCCGCTGACTGCCTCCTGTTCACACCAAGGAGCTGCCCAGTTCGACCACTAAAACCATATTTTACATCACGCCAAGCCACTTCTGTTGCGTAGGGACTTCCCTACAGATTTTACATTTTACAATACAAGTGCCCTAAGCATGAACCAGCTTCCAATATACAATATTTCTCTCCTAAATATACACATATCATAAAGTTTCATTATTTTAAACATCATTTAGCTTTTTCCATACATACATTACAATACTTTAAATTTCCAGTAACAAATCAATGACCTTAATCAACAAAGAATACACACTTCGTAATTACAGATACACAGTTACATAATATAAACCTACTTCTAATCGATATAAGTGTTACAACGCGTCTACACAGTGTAGTCGTAAACCGGGCATTGTGTGCAGAACCAAGCATAATAAAAATTCACAAGTTTTTGTGTGCGCCGATAGTGTAAATGGGCCAGTGAACCACTTTCCCCTCGGTTGTATAAGAAAAATTCGGTGTCTGAGAAACATTTGGAGACAGAATCTTTATCACGCCTCATAGCTAAGACTAACAAGCTCCAAGGCACAGAAGGTTTAGATAAAGATCTCTGAGATCGTATCTGTATTGTTGTTGCCGTGGGAAGAGACACGACTTCGGAAAAAATCATCTTCCCCCTCTGCGAAAACTTAAGAAAAAGCCAGTAATCGGCTGTTTCTTTTTCTCCAGAGGCGAAGGCTTCTTAACTCATGGCCTGGTTCGACATGAGTATGTGCTGTCTTGTGAGAGGGGAGATTCAGGGCCTCTAGAGGCCTGTGATTGGCTCAAGACGGCATGAAGGCGGTGTCGTTCGTGCACTTTGCGGGAATACGGAATTTTTTCCAGAGAGGTGCGAAGCACTCGGGTCCGGGACTTTGGTCTGGTAATCACTTCCGGTCAAAGCTCTGGCATGTGTGGTTATACTTGGGACTTGTCCTGAGACTGACTTCATTTGCGAGTATTTTAGACTGGGGAGCCTGTGGTGAAGTTTTTACTGTACCGACAGTGTGTCTTCAAACGTCTCGGACTACTCGTTTGCCGAGGGTACACTTATTCCTTTTTGGTTTACCAGCCTACCGTGATTTCAGAGCTCTGATAGAGAGTAAATTGCAATCCGTCTGCCTGATTGCTAGACCCTGAGATTTTTGCATTTCTTTCGTGGCCGCGATCGATTCACAGGTGCCGCTTCCACGTCTCACCTCCGCCGCACACATCTCGCCAGCTGCAAGTTACATCGCCGTACGAAGCAAACAGGGTAACTTACTGCCGCTCCGGCATTGTCAGAGCGTACAGATCTCAATCGCCACTTCTCTCAACTGCACCTATGTAGAGAAACTTCAGTAGATTTGATCAATCAAATTCTGCTCAGCACAGATTAGTTCAGAATGCGTTATCCACATTTTTAGGGCCAGAGTACTACACTCAGTCCACTAGTTAAACTCTCTCTGCTAGCCAGGATCCTTGTCCAGTGTAGTCTTAGATCACCTGTTAGCCCGCATCTCGTGGTCGTGCGGTAGCGTTCTCGCTTCCCACGCCCGGGTTCCCGGGTTCGATTCCCGGCGGAGTCAGGGATTTTCTCTGCCTCGTGATGGCTGGGTGTTGTGTGCTGTCCTTAGGTTAGTTAGGTTTAAGTAGTTCTAAGTTCTAGGGGACTGATGACCATAGATGTTAAGTCCCATAGTGCTCAGAGCCATTTGAACCATTTTTGAAGATCACCTGTTAGTTGTTTACGACATTCAATCAATAACTTGTTTAGCATAGTTCATGACTGGTTTTTCCGGGAAAATAAATGTTGTTTTACACTAACCCTTGCCTACATTCTCAACCATTTAAATAGTCCCACCAGGGTTACCTTTCATTGTGGCGTCCCATGCCAGGATCTCGGACTGATGGCACCTTCTGTGATCGTCAGTTCGCGTTGCCTATAGTAGTCATTCAATATGACGTGCCTTGCGCAGAATTTTGAATTGATGGCACCTTCTGTGACCGTCAGATCGTAGACAGTGTTGCCTAGTGAAGTTTCTGTTTCCCATGTTTAATGTGGTGGAGATGAATCACGTTGCTGGTGCCTAGACATGGTACTACTACTTAATTATTGTGTGTGTGTATTTTCAGATTGTGATTGTGACTTCTTTGACTCTTGATTGTTTGTTTCTGATGGTGAACGGCGTTGTGGTGTTTTGTTAGGGTGGACTCAGATTTTCGCTTGTGAGTATAGACAAGCGTGCTGTTATTTGAATTCGTTGTAAGGAACTAGGAATCAGGAGCTCACGGGAGCGTAATTAAGAGTAGAATCTGTGTGGCATAGGAATGTGTAGAGTTTAAATTCGTTTGGGTCAGAATTAGAGTGAATGCTTAAAGAAGCAAGGCACGTTTACTACAGAGTAGCGGAAGTAATTGTGTTTTCTTAACCATGGATCCACGTCAAATTATTAGCGGCGATCAGGCAGATATTAGACGGGATTCTCAGGTAAATGCAGTTGCAGAGCGGGCAGAAATGTGGAACGTAGAACCTGCAGAGTATGACGACATGCCTCAGTCATGTGAAGAAAGTAAACGGGAGAGCGCAGCAGAACGAAATGTAGGCGCTGCTAGTACGAGAGTCACCATCAGTGTGACTGTCAGAACAGAATCACGAACGAAACGTCACAGAGTGATGGAATCACGTTCATCTAGTCCTGGAGGTGTTAGCGGTAGATATCAGTTTAAGGCTTTCATGCAATTCATGCAAGAGGTACAAAGGAAGGGGCAAGAGGCAGAAAGGAAGAGACAAGAGGCAGATAAAAAGAGACGAGAGGAAGAGAAGACACAAATTCGTCATAAGAACGGTCACAGACGGTATAGATGCAGTCAAGAAAAAGATCGTTGGAAATCAAGAAGAACTAGAGAATGTCAAGAAAACGACAGCTGAAACGCGCGAGGTATCGGAACAGGCGAAGCGCGATGCCAAAACAGCGCGATTGGTAGCGCAAGTAGCACGAAAGGACGCATCGGTGGCCAAAGAACAAGTTAAACTGGCAAGAACTGAGGTGTGTAAGACAAAAAAGACACTTGCACATATCTCCAAAAGCAAGGCAAGAAAAAAAAATAGTTCAAGAAACACAAGAAAAAAGGAGTGAGGGGTCGAAGCTAATCGAACAGGCCGAAATCTCTGAAGTTAAAGATCAGCAACAAAACTAATTGGCTAAGGACGTTCGGCAGGCACATGAGCGGGTCGCGCAATTTCAAACACAATCTCGTCCGGTTGAACGTACACGTCTGCGGAGGTCAGAAACGTTATCACTTGAATCTGACAACACGAGGGGATACCATAACAGTGCAGGAGGATCCTTTGGGCACAGATACATGGAATCACATGCTGAAGGCCAGAGGAAAAATTTGTATAGCGGATATGTCGAACCTTTCGACCACAAACTTTTCTTGACCATACAGAATTTCCAAGTCTACAAGAAGGCAAACAACGCAATACATCTAGAGACCTGGATGGCAAAGTACGATCACGTGCTACCAGAGTCTTGACTACTGAAGTACAAGCTCCTGTTTATCTGCGGTTTCTTAGAAGGGTCGATTGTAGAACATACGCGGGGAGTTGCGGAGAGTTGACGCTCCTACCCAGAATTTAAGGACGCATTCCTTAGCACATACTGGTCGCAGGACACACAAAAAAGGATAAAACAGGGGATCATGTTAGGAAAGGACTTAAAAGCGTCAGGATTCCGCGGTCCTGTTAAATTCTTCTAATCCCTGGTCAAGAAGAACAGATTCTTGGATCAACCGTACGGTCCCAAGGAAATTATAAGGCACTGCTACATTAAATTACCTTTATGTTACCAGAAACTGTTCCTCGGTAGATGCAGCGATCCAATCGAAGCTTTCAAGAGTGTGCTGTGCGAACCCAACTATTTGAATGAAATTCACAAGTCACGGGAAAGAAGTAGAAATAATGACCGTAACTGGCCAGAATCAGGGATGACGATGAACGATACGGGGGAAAACATGGATCGAATCGAAACCAAAATTCAAACTTCAATGGGAATAACCAGCCATCATGGGAAAAACAAGAAAACGAGGAAATTATTATCATAACAACTACCGACGAAACGGAAACTGGGGAGAGCCACAGAACTCGAACCAGAGCCAAATTGATTCTAGAGACCAACCGCAAAGGAATAGCAGGAAATACAACGGTCAAGGTCAACAGAATGATCAACGTAGCGAATATGTGGAATTGAGGCCATCTAACCCATCGTGGGAGTCACGCAGAGAAAATTCAAACAGGCATTGACACACAGCCGCTGCGGACTCAGCCTAAAACAAGGCCGCAGAAACTATCGGAACGAGCGATATTAACCTGTTAGAGTGCGAAGATACAAGAGAAGGTGCAGTATGTAAATAGTCTCCATGGATGAATTGTTTAAAGTAATTTAATGTTGATACTGTGTTACTTAGCGTAATTTTCCATTTGTTCTATTTCGGTGTTATTTTGTTTGTTTGTCATTTCCATTAATTTTCAGCATGAGTCCTTGTTGAACGTGGTCAAATGAGTTGCGTGTTTGTGACATCTTCACGCCAACATTCACTGGCAGGTGACAAATTGAATTACAATTCTGTTGCAAGTTATATCTCATCAAACATCGGCACTTTTTGTGGCATACCAAACCAGGCACGTTGCAATACTGAGTACTCCAAACAACTAAGTACTGCTGTTATTTCTTTGGATCTCACAATTGCTGTCCGATTTCCGCTCCCAGGAGAGCAAGGAGATCTGTCGTAATTTGTCCGCAGTTGAGCATCGTACCCTGTAGTAGCATTCTCGTAGAAGATCCTCCACATGTATCACCATTGCCACTGAAATTGTTTCTGTTTACTTTCCGTGGTTTCTTGTACACTGCCCAAAGGACGGATGTTTTTCGTGGTGTCAAGACGGTAAATCGTGCCATAGAGCATGTGCGTCTCGATTTTCGGATGCGTTTCGTACAGTGTTAGCGGTCCACGCTTTGGGCGCTTGTCGATGGTAAGACTCGGTGTGTGTTACGAGCCATCGCCTGTCATGCGGTGTAGCCTATCTCGTGGTGGAATTTTGCCAGCACTACGTAGCGCCGTCGGCGAAATATTGTGTATGGGGAATTAGCACAGGCAAGCGCAAGTCACGGTAGAGTGGCAAATCCCAGATCTGGAGATGGATGAGACTTACATTAGAAAAAAATATATGTATATACATATATAATGCAGTATCCACGAACCTACTATGCTGTCATAGTAGGAAGAGAGGTGATACTCCTACGTGGCGCGTCCCAGGTGGCGGATATGGAAGTCCTCAGCGGTTTACCGGCGGACTTGAGTGAAATAAAATAGCTCTCGCGGACCAGACACACTCTCTGCGGCTAACAACCGAAGTTGTAAATCGGAGCTTGCTCCAACTAAGGTTGACAACCTTCGAAAGTCAAAAATGGAAAGGTCTTTTAGGAAATAAATTCCACCGTCCTGCTCAAAAAGGCAGGAAAAGGCTACATCGGATTCGGTGGGTAGTCAACTAGAAGACAGCAACGAATCGGAGCGTTCGCAACCATCAAAATACACAATAAAACACAAAAAGAAGATTAAACATGAGCAGATAAATTATATAGCAACACACAACATAAACTCACTACTTCAGACCGGAAAACTCAAGGAGCTCACAGATGAACTAAATAAACAAAAAATTTTATTAACAGGGATCCAAGAAATGAGAAACACCACAGAGGACCCATTCGAATCACAGGGATACAGAATTTATTATGGGAAACCAGAACCGAGGGCAGTGAAACAATGTCCCCAGTTTGGAACAGGGTTTTTAGTAAACATAAAAATAATAGATTCAGTAACGGATCTCCAAGCAGTATCACCAAGAATTGAGACTCTAAGCTTTAAAACAATGAATAAAACCTATACAATAATAAATGCTCATCTCCCAACAAATGAAAAAAATTGTCTTACAAAAACAAAGTAAGATATAGATAAATTTTGGGACCTTCTAGAACAAAGTGTGAACAGAGTAAATAAAAAGAATGTAAAAATCTTATTGCGAGATTTCAATGCTCAGTTGGGAAAAGAAAGGAAATGTAAAGATATAATTGGAAAATGGAGTCCACATAAATTTACGAACAGAAACGGTCAAAGACTTGTAGAACTCTGCAGAGAATACAGCCTTATATCTAAATCAACATACTTCAAGAGGAAGCCAAGTAAACTTAAAACATGGAAACATCCAGACTGGGGGAAGGGGAAGTGGCAGCTAGACCATGTCTGCATGGACAAAAATTTTCATAAGGAGATCCACAATGTTAAAGTACTGAGAGGCTCAGACCATTATATAGTTAAACTTAAAATCAAATTCACTCCGTTAAAGAAGAGGACCGGAAAAACTAATAAAATAAAAAGGAGATATGATCCACATCAGCTAATTAAAAATAATAAATACCAACAAATAACACAAACCATCAAATTAACAGATGATCTAGAACAATTAGTGCCTAATCTTAAAAAAGAAGCAGAGAATCTAGCTCTCTTGAACCCACGAAGGAAACATGCATGGTGGACATCAGAATGTGACAAATTCCATGAAGATAGACATTAAGTATGGTTAAAGTTTCAAACACATAAAACTGAAGAAAATGCCATCAACCTAAAAAATGAAAGAAAAAAATTCACACAAAATATTAGAAGAATCAAGAGAGGATTCCATAAAGATATTATAAACTCTATAGAAGGTAATTATCATGAAACCAACTCCAGGAACTACTATAAAATCTTTGGCTTTGGGAAACAACAACAACAATATGAGGCCCCTACACTATTACTGAAAGATGAAGATGGAAGAATGACACGCAGTAACAAGGAAAATGCAGAAATCATGGCAAAAGCATTTAACAAACTTCTGAACTGCGAGGAACCCAAAGAACCCTTACAAATCAACATAAATACCCCAATAAAAACCAAACCTAACAAACTAGACCCTCCATCTTTCCAAGAAGTAGAAAAAATTCTAAAAGAACAAAAAAATTATAAAGCATGTGGAGAAGATCAGGTTTTTGTTGAAATGTGGAAATATGCAAGTGACACAGTCAAGACCTCCTTACTCATGGCTCTAACAAAAATTTGGGTAACAGAACGATTACCTGAACTTTGGACCACAGCTATCATCCAACCACTACACAAAAAGAGAGATAAGAGCAACCCAGACAACTACAAAGGAATCTCTCTCCTAGATGGCACATACAAAATTCTATCCAAGATCCTATATGAAAGAATCAAGGAGCAATTAGAACAGGAGTTAGTGGAATATCAGGAAGGTTTCAGACCATGGAGAATCTGTGCAGAGCAGATAATTAGTTTAAAATTGATTATGGCATACTACAAGAAACGGAACAAACCTCTGGCAATAACATTTGTAGATTTTAAGAAGGCATATGACTGTCTCCACAGACCTTCAGTATTAAAAATTTTAAGAAATCTAGGACTCCATTCAAAACTAATTAAAATAATACAACTCACTCTAACCAACACCAAATCAAAAGTGAAGTTTAGAGGCGAAATTTCGGAACCATTCCTCATAAAAACAGGCTTAAGACAAGGTGACTGCCTATCACCATTACTGTTCAACTGAGAACTGGAATTCATAATGAGAGAATGGTACAAGGACAATCCAAAGATAATAAGAATTGGAAGTGCAGAAGGTGATATTAGCTTAAACTACTTGGGATTCGCTGATGATCTTGCTCTCCTAGCCAACACCGTTCAAGAAGCCACGCAACAAGTGAAATCACTACAAGAAATAGCAGAAAAAGTAGGCCTTAGAATATCATTTGAAAAAACGGAGATTATGCTAACTGATCCACCACTTGCAAACAAAATTACAATAGGAGAACAGGAAATCAAAACTGTTGATAAATTTAAATATTTAGGCGAAATAATAACATACAATCTAAGTGAGAAGCCATCATGGCAGATTAGAATAAAAAAACTGAACTACGCAAATTACATTACCAAAACTACATACAACAAAAGAAGCCTATCTATAGATGCAAAATTAAAACACTATAAAACAGTTACACCACCAGAAATAACGTATGCAGCTGAAACTATCTTCAAAACAACGAATACATCAGAAAATGACAGAATACTAAAAATAGAAAGAAGAATAATTAGGACAAGTATAAAAAACAGTATAAAATAAATGGACATTGGAGAATAGCATCAAATGAAACAGTATATAAGGAAATAGAACCAGTCATGAGCACGATCAGGAAGGAACGCATCTCATTCTTTGGACATCTGATGAGAACTCCAGGAAACAGTATTAGTAAAACAAATAATACAAAAATTGTGGAATAGCAAGAGCTACATTAAATGGATCACAGAAATTAAGGAAGATATAAAAGAACTCCAAATTACAGTAGATGACCTAAAAAACAAGACAGAGAAAACCAGAATACTGCAAGACCCGCAAATCAGACTACAAATGAAAATCAGTAAAAGGAGTACAGGAAGAGTGGTCTCAGATGAAGAAAGAAAGAAAATATCTGAAAGAATGAAGAAATATTGGGCAGACAGAACAGCAAAACATCTCCCATATAAGAATAGACTCTAATAATTATATTACCTAAATATCATATTAAGTTATTGTTGAGCCAAATTGTATCCCTCTGTAACAACTTGTTTACAACTTTGTATTTTTGACTAGAGTGGTCCAATGAAGGCCATAAAATAAATAATAATAATAATGCAGTATGCTTGTGCTTCATTCAAGCAGCATTAATCCTGACTGAGGAGACAGGAGGCATCCTTGTCTATGTAAAATTACGTGTACATAATCATAAATGCCACCACAAAGATTTCAGGCAAATCACCAGCACCTGAGTGAGTAGACGCACTTCCTGACCACTGCAGCATCAACAGTCAACACTGACAGACATCGAAAAACGAAAGATGAGTATACAGGGAATAAAATGCATGAAATTTCACTTTGGTAGAACTAGCAAAGGCATAGAGTAGTACAATAAGTTATTATTTAGTACTGGGAGAAGTCTGCACGTTTGGTGGAGGTATAGAGGTAGCGCCACCGTAAAATGAAGGTGCATGCCAGGAATAGAACTAACCAAAAACTAACAAAAACATGTGCACACACAAAGACACCTCACACCACTTAATATACGTCCATATAACATTAACAGGGCCCTGCAGTCACTAAATTTATTGGATTTACGTCCTTAGTAATAAAATAAATAAATAAATACATGAAGTAATTTTTTTTACTCATCATTATTTTCTTTTCTGTAAATTGATTGTATCAATGTAATGACATTTGTGAGAAAATATGGCACTTGACCACACTTGAGAGTTGGGCAGAGTTTGGAACCAACACGGCAGACTATACATCACAGCCAGCGAGGGGCGAATGGAGCGGCAACCGTAATGAGTCAGCTGTAGCAGCCCAGATGTGGGGGACCACCCGCTGCGGCAGAACTGGCCGCAGCCATCTTACACGCCTACGTCACTCAGCTCCATTGGAGGCTGCACGTCTCAAGCCAGTGTAGACGGTAGGATGCCACCTCCGCCGGAAACAACCTCCTAGTGGCCAACGACCCGCCAGGCCACTAATCGAGGGACAAGCGAGTTGTGTGGCACCTCAGTCGACGTGCGCGACAAGCCTAACCGACTCAGTGGGGTGCCGAGAGTAACGTGTCCCACTGACAAAAGGCGAGCTAATCCGATGTCCCGTGCCGGCAGGTGCACATTCCTGCGCAAAGGCGAATGGGTAGAGCAGGGCTGTCCCACGTCCTGCTAATACTGAACGGATTTCTACGCCAGGGGGCACGTTGCATGTCAAATGCAGCGCTGTCACAACAGTCGCCGACGGCTGACAGCTGCCCGACCAGGATGACGCCAAGGGTCCAGCTGCTGTCCAGAAGCTACCAAAGATTCCGGTTGCCGCCCAGTTGCCAGATGCTGCCAGAGATGAGGGGGAACACCAGAGATGTTCAAAATGGCTCTGAGCACTACGGGACTTAACACACCAGAGATGCCTGATTACCAGCAATTAAAATTGCGTCACCATGAAGGCGGTGTACAGCAAAAACTCAAAAGCGTATGAAGTTTTCTATACACTTAGATATGTAAATAATTAGATTTTCAGCGACACTGCAAAAAGCAGCTAAGGTTAATGTAGTATATATTCCATATATTTTAAGTAACGAGTTTTTCTTTCAGGAGAAAAGATCGTGTTACACCTCGCGTAAGAAGGAAAAACTCTTGCCCGCATAGTTCACGATTCGACAGCGAGGATCGTTACCCATCAAACCGCGGTCTATCTGTTATGACCAGACGCAACTACAATCGTTCAGCCATAATTGTGGTTTGTTTGATTGCTCTGTGAGAGGGCCCATTGGAACTACAAGAGACGAAATATTATTTCACTTTACTACATGAATAATAAAAATATTTACCTAACTTAACACAATTCTTTGCCAGAAGAGTGCTCTCATTGACTGTTAAAGCATCATCTGATGCATTAAGTAACCAACAGTTCTCTTAAAATACAATGATTTACAAAAGTACATTTTCATCTGAGATCTGAATACCTCTTTACTCCTACTCGATAATGTTGACTGCTTCCGTTTAGGCCACAAACTGCAGCACCGCGCTTCCATGCTCTACTCTAGATTGATATCTGTGAGAGGGCGCTGCTGTACTGAAGGAGAAGGCGTGTCTTCCTAAGCCTCTCCAATTAATCATTGCAGAGTGTACCGAGGCATCGCTAATGTTTCCGGTATCAAGGTGCGTTGCCGATTTTGGTGTGGCGCCGCGATCTTTGGATTGTAATACACTGTTGTGCCACTGTATTGCTGCTCGAGTTAGTCAGGTTCCCAAGAGTGTCTTCTGAACAGGTTCAGGAGGGCTATACTCAACGCCAAGCAAGCTCAATATGGCTCCCCAGCTACTAGCGCCGGGGAGGAGACACTTACTGTACTCACAGCTACAACACGTACCTACAGTCAGGCAATGGGCATTTTTCCAAAACGGCAAACATCTACACAGACAGAGCGATGACGACTTTAGCACCATGGATTGCCAGGACAGCTACCATTACCGCGACTTCCCTTGACTTGTGAGCAGAGAAAAGCGCGCCAACAGTGATTCGTCCAGCAACAACACGGCATATAGATATTAGGTCGTATTTTCAGATGAGTTTCAGTACAGCGGGCGTATTTGTGTTAGGAAACTCCGAGAAGAACAAACGTTACCAGATTACATTTGTCGTTGTCATACAGGCCTAGGACATAGCTTGATGGTATGAGGTACCATTGGGTACATATCTCTGGTAAGATCCGGTACTTTCCACAGCAGCCATTACATTTCTTACATGTGTTCTGTCTTCAAATTCTTCGTGAAACTAAATTTCAACAAGATAACGCAAGACCAAATGTTGCTCCCGGTTTTCTGATCTACCTCGCTACTGAGAGTGTTCGACTTTTGAGATTTCCAGAACTTCTCCAGGTCATTCACCACTGAAAACACTTGATTACGTCTTACCGGCAGACTGGCACTCCACGTCTCGCCAGCAAATGATATTGATCTCTGGCATAGAGTGCAAGCAAAGTGGACTTCTCCAACTTCAGTTCGACACGACAGGCAGCTTAGTGACGACAGCATTTCGGTTTCAATGCGCGTCTAGATTAAATAATGTAAGGTTCTGAAGTCAGTTTATAATTAAACTGATCGTTTCTTTGTACTGCAGTGAGGAATGTATACACCGCAGGATGCTGAAACATCGTAGGTATATTAATTGATCAGTGTACATGTGCGTGGAATATTCTGAAGAAATTTAAGTTCCACATTCTGTCACCGGATGAAAATATGGGGCGACAAGCGCCAGGATATGGTGTGGGAGCAGTAAAAGGGGAGAAACGATCAAAGAAACAATAATGGAGTTTCTGGCACGTTTACTGGGATATTGTCCAGCAAATGGTTCAAATGGCTCTGAGCACTATGGGACTTAACATCTGAGGTCATCAGTCCCCTTGAACGTAGAACTACTTAAACCTAACTAATCTAAGGACATCACACACATCCATGCTCGAGGCAGGATTCGAACCTGCGACCGTAGCGGTCACGCGGTTCTAGACTGAAGCGCCTAGAACCGATCGGCCACTGCCATGGTCCAGCAACATGCTGCATGTGTAACATGGCGTGGTCGATAGCTGATAGCTGCATATCCAGTGCAGTCAGAGCGATATCTCGTTGTAGGTTATCCTTCACATCAGGGAGAGTTTGAATGCAAACCATGATACACACAATCTTTTAGATGTCCCCACAACCAGAATTCACTTTGATTTAGATCGGGGGACCTGAAAGGCCATACATCTTGAAACTGTGGTCGTTATGGACGAAAAGCTTTCATCTGACAAGTGATATGTGGTGTCGCCCCATCTTGCATGAAACTAGTGGTATGGACACGGTTGCGCTCTCGCAAAACTGCAATCGCATGTTGCACGAGGAGGTACTTAAAAAGGGCAGATAACACTGTACATCTAACAGGACAGCGAGGCGTTCTCTCCTTAAAGAAAAACAGACCGAGAATGAAGGAGCTTGTGAAACTACACCACACAGTCACACAAGATGAGTGCAGCGGATGTTCCTGCACAATATGTGGCGGAGTGGAACCCCATATGCGACAGTACAGTCCGGCAGTGCATATTTTAACCTGGTGGCAGAAACTGGAACTGTTAATTTTTCAGTGTACTCCGCAAGCGCACAACGTAATGAACATACCTACGATGTTTCAGCGCCCTGTGATGTATACAGCCCGCACTGCAGCACTTGGAGTACCATCAGTTAGATTACAACCACCCAGCATTAATTATGACATTTGCTGTCTGTTGATATACTACCTATTCAAAAAAAGCCAACTGTGAAGAGCAGACTGAAACATTCAAACAAACGTTAAAAACGAGATATGACCAATAAGTCTAATTGGTGAGAGTTTGTAAAATTTTCTCTGGCGCATAACCAGGTAAATATTTCCTGAAAATCAGATATCATCATTTCAGATGATACATATACAGGGCGCCTGTAAAGTGTCACTACCATTTCCAAAAGTCATAACTTGTGGAGATAGAGAATCTTGTTTTGTTACAAAACGTTTGTGAGCTCTCAACATCCACCTCGATAGCTGAGTGGTCGCCGGCACGGTAGCTCAGTGTATTTGGTCAGATGGTCTGCTGCCCTGTTAACAAAAAACTGAGTGAATGGATCAATACTTGCACAAGCATCAGAAGAAAAAAAAGTGGTCAGCGTGAGGGAATGCCATGAAAAGGGGCCCAGGTTCGATTTCCGGCTGGGTTGGAGATTTTCTCCGCTCAGGGACTGGGTGTTGTGTTGTCTTAATCATCATCATATCATCCCATCGACACGCAAGTCGCCGAAGTGGCGTCAACTCAAAAGGCTTGTACCAGGCGACAGGTCTGCCTCGCGGGAGGCCCTAGACACACGACATTTCATTTCAGCTCTCAAAGATTTTCTCCTTGGCCCCATTTTGCAGATCTGTCTTGGAGGGCATCAAAATGGCGACTAGCCAAGAGAGAGTGCGATGTGTCATCTGGTGTGCAGAATTCAACTCTGTTAAAACGTATCTGCTTAATTATCGACATTAGTATGTGAAGACATCACTGGCAAAAACAAGTATAATTAGGTGGTTCAAAAACTTTAGAGAGACAGGCAGTGTCGAAAGATTTCCTCGCAGTGGACGTTCCCCTACAGCCAAACTCAAGTCCTCTGCGGTATGCATTCGTATGATCCGTGATAGTTCCATAGATGCTGAGAATGACTGACAGAAAAAGTGCCCGTTTTTAGATGAAGCAATGTTGCACATTTCTGGACATTTGAAACGCCACAGCATTAAGAAAACACACGTGGATATTTCCGTGACAGCCTGAAGATTAATGTTTGGTGACGCCTAACGTATGATAGTGATATAGCACCATTTTTCTTCACTGTGAAACAATAACCGTAAATGTTTACCTGGAGATGCCCGAATAGTTGCTGCTATCACAGACCAAAAAGCTGCAGTTGTGCGTCATATTCTAGCACGATGGTGCATTACACATTGGAGTTTAAACGTGATAAATATGTTTGATGACACATTTCCTGAGAGGTGGACGGATCGTGATGGTCGCATCGCATTGGGCCTCCGTGTTCCCCTGATGTCACGCCGTTAGACTTTTTGTGCAGTTACGTCAATGATTGCGTGTACACACCACCAATCAATGATATTGCTTCCCTTCATGTAAGAATCAGTTAAGGGGACATTGTACGTGAAATTCGTTGAATTTTGACACTCGCGAATATTGGAAAGCTGAATTTTCTGGCACCCTGCCTGAATTTACATATAAATATTTTCTTTCTTGGCAGTAATAGAGGCAATCAAACATATTGACAGAAATTTGACAAATCCTGAGCTATGGAAGAAGTGTTTACATGGGAAGACCCAGAATGTAAATGAGTTCTTCAATAATGTTGTGTGGTGTTGTGCAATTAAAAATGTATTTGTAGGCCTTATAAGACTTTAAAGTTAGCAGTGTCTGATGCTGTAATAACATTTAACGGTGGGACCTATGAAAGATTTAAGGTTCTGGAGAAGTTAGGGGTAAGATTTGGACAGAACAAAGCTAAAGGACTGCGGAAACTGGATGAGCTTCTTGTACATAAAGCGGAGTTAGCTGCTCAGCAAATGACAAAAGAAGCAAGAAAGAAAAGGAGGAGACAGGCTGTGGCTGTTGTGACACTGAAGAAGACACAGACTATGGGCCATGGCAATTCTAGTTCATAAAAGATGCATAAATGTAAGTCTGTATAAGGATTTGTAATAAAAAACATTTTAAACCTCAATATCTCGTAACTAAATTTTTTGTAATAAATGACCCGTTTTCTAAAAAAGTACTGATGGTAGAGACATGAAATTTTCACAGAATGCCAAGTGTGAGACTCAACACATATGGAACTAGAATAATTAAAATCTCCGAAGTATCCGTGTGGCTAGGGTCTCCCGTTGGGTTATACCGCTCGCCTGGTGCAAGTCTTTCGAGTTGACGCCACTTCGGTGACTTGTGTGTCAATGGGGATTTAATGATGATGATAAGGACAACACAACACCCAGTCCCTGAGTGGAGACAATCTCCGACCCAGCCGGGAATCGAACCCGGGCCGTTAGGTATGACATTCGGTCGCGCTGACCACCCAGCTACCAGGTGCGGACATATCTCCAGTTGTTTTCTTTTAATGTTCATTTATTCACAAAATTCTGTCAAAAAATTGAGTGTTTGAAAAAAAAGATAACATGTCCCACAATAAAATTTTAGTAATAATTCTACTTTAGTGTATCTAGAAAGGTGCATTCAATAACTACGGAAAATTGTAAGATGGTGTCTTAAAAAGTTTCAAAGATAATAGATGAGAAAATTCGATGATTTAACATTGGCGTCATAGGACATACAATGTCTCCTTAAGCAATGGGAAATGTTGATGCTGCAAAAGTGATTCCTACATGGACAGAAGTCGAATATCGACTTGATCTTCTGTCAGCGACGATTGGGAAAAAGAATGAAATTCTCGCATAAGAGAGAAAAATCTTTGAGAGGCGTTTTCCAACAAACCACGATGCTCCATCCTTAATAGTTCCAGTTTATGATTTTCTGAAATGATAGTAGGAATTCATGGACACCCTGTATTATTAATAGCAGTAGCAACCAGCACTGTTGCATGAAAGACTTTTGAATACAAGTTGAAACACGTAAAGAAAACAAACACATTTTTCTCAAAGTCGCAATGTTACCGGCTACACTGTATAATTGAAGAAGGGAAGAAAAGATATACAGAGAGAATTAAATGATGAACGGCAATGGAACGCAGAAATTTATATTAGCAAAAGAATTTTGTCCCCGTTCACTCTCTTTAACTACATACGGTACGAGGCTGGGTTCTTTTATATTCCTTCGTTGGGGCAGCAGTCAAGATATACGCGTTTCTCTGATGGAAGACATAATTTCCCTTGCTGAGTGCACTCCGTAGAGCGAGCTAAATGAAAACAGTTAATTGTTCTTTTCATGGGAGTGGACCCCAGCTATCGCCGCAGTATCCCATCAAGGTTAGTGCCTTAACCAGATAAAGTTAAGTGGGAAGCACCCATCTAATATGTCTCGTAAGTGCATTTCACCTTTCGCACAACATGCAGTTTATAGATGTAACAAAGTCTGTGTTACTATGTACAATATTTGCAGTATTTGTGTCGCCATCCCACACAGAAACATACTTTCAAGACAACCTCACCGCTGTGGCATTATCTGACGCTGATGAAGCATATTAATGTTAACACAACTGCACTATTCCTTAATGACGACCGTGTTCTTGTATAAGTTCCCCTTTACCTACACTGTGATTTACGTTACGTTACAGTAGCCAAAGGATCTTGCAGCCCAAACTTCCATCGATTTGTGAGCATTGTAAATACGTTCAGTACTATGCAGAACCAATATTACTGACGCAGGAACCCACTGCCATTTATGATTTACAGCGTTACTTTTTACACGTTGTCCTTGTTCAACGTCCAACCCTTTTCCCAGCCTTCTACTTTCACGTTACTCTTCTTCACAATTTACTTCTACATATCGAAATTCATAGTTCGCCGAAGTGTGTCAGTTCGCTTTGCTTTCCTCTGCCCACCTACACACGTACTTCAAGGTACCTTGGTAAACCTGATTTCATTTTCTACCAGCGTTAATAATGAGAGTTCAATTCTCTGGACCTACATGCATTTAAATGTTTCTCATTTTCTATCTTCAAACTTATTGTTGTTGACTATGGACAGATACATCGGCAGTTAGTATGTGGTAGTTTTGAGCAGAACCGTTGTAATGAAAACATATACAATAATGACCATGATAGCAGGTATTTACTGCTGATTACTATTTCTGTTATCTTTACCTAATGGCTTGGTTCAAATGGCTCTGAGCACTATGGGACTTAACATCTATGGTCATCAGTCCCCTAGAACTTAAAACTACTTAAACCTAACTAACCTAAGGACAGCACACAACACCCAGCCATCACGAGGCAGAGAAAATCCCTGACCCCGCCGGGAATCGAACCCGGGAACCGGGCGTGGGAATCGAGAACGCTACCGCACGACGACGAGATGCGGGCTTTACCTATGTTGGGAAACCAGTGCAACATGCTATGCTTCCAAGAAAACTCTTCAATTGTTAAAATAAGCTGATACCTGGCAGAATTAGGCCATTTCACATGGAGATCGTAAACTGTTTTGTAGAAATATAGTGTGCTGAAGAAGGATACTAATAATTCCCGTCACGTCATTAACTTTTCTACAGGTATATTTGTGCTAATATAGTTCTGGCAATTTATGAACCATTTAATTATCGTGAGTAGACATTGTAATGCAACTGATCAATGGCCCATTTTCGTTATGTTTTATATGTGTCAGTAAACGCAACCAACCAGAACATTCGATACGTAGAAATACTCAGAGTACCCTAAACACTAAAATAGAAAGATCATACAATACGGAGACACTTTTCTGAAAGCATATAAATTTGATCTTTTGAGTAAACAAATAGCAAAGTAATTCGTCAGACTTTCCCGGTAATCTGTTAACATCTTGTGGTGTTCGGCACTTTGCCGAATATCAACATCCTTCTTGCACATGATTTCGACAGTATGACTTGTTATCTTCATCAGGTGCCAGCTGAAACTCTCCGGTAGCACATGATGAAGATTACGAGTCATGTTGTCGAAATATGGTGCAAAAACGACACTGATATACAGAGAACACCCGATACCTCAGGATGTCAAATAGTAAAGTATTATTTTATTTATGTTAAATATAAAAATTTATAGACAGATATTGAGTACAAGATAAATATCATTACTTTAACAATTTTTAATATTTCACATTTAATTCAAACTCGTAATTACATTTGAAATTATTGTCATTATAGTTCTTTCTACAATTTATTCTGGGTAATCATTTGAAAACATCTGTAACAAAAATATTTAATAATATATATAATTTACCTGGATGTAAATATCGATATTCTGAAAGATCGCTGTGCTGCAAGTTTTTTTTTCTTTTTTTGCCTAAGATATTTTCGAGCCTCTTGAAAATAGACAGGAGTATGTTCTGCTCTAAGTTGGAGTATATATTTGGGGAGAGAGTGATGTGGTTGTTGTTGTCGCTCATTGTCATGTTGAACAGTCGTAATTTCATCGTTGTGGGAATATTAAAATATTGTATGCGAAATGAAGAAAATCAATCACTGGACATAATTTAATCACCTAGAATTCTTACCTGAAAGACAAAAACCTGGTTCATAGGTTCTAGCCGGGAATTATTCTTACAGCGAGACATGTTGTTCAGCGACCCATGTTTTCGGCGAGGAGTCACAAAAAACAGTTGAATGGAATCATTTAATAATACAAGATTTTCCACGTCATACATTTATTATCTGCATTATAATAGCTCTGCCATTGATAAAAAGGTGCACTTGCTTTGATGTTTTTCAAATTAGAAATCTTTAATGATTTTTCCCCTTAAGAGAGGATCGTCGCAACGTGAAGTATTACGTTAGAGCCGTGGCAATTCCATTGTTTCAGAGTCACTGCTGCTTAGCTCTGAACTTCTAGTGCCGTTTCTAACCAGAAGGGGATGGAACTACTGTAGTATGTTTTCTGCATGAATAATTTAACAGGACGGATGATACACCAAGTACTATAGAGATTGTTAAACAAGTTGAAACAGAAGAGGAACGTTGGAAGACCGTGTTTATGGTTTTTCCCATACAGTAGTGTGCTGTCTAGAACATTTTAACTCTAGAAAGGCGTTGAACTTTTCCCAGCCTGTAGGCACACGGCACCTACTTGACAGTGTCAAAGACAATCTCATGCGACTCAAGCGCGGAATATATCAAGCAGATTGCCAATGTTGAATAACGTATGTAGGGGAGACGATGGGCGCAGTTGCAGATTACCGCTGCAAGCACTAGTGAAGAGGTTAGCCATAAAGTTCCAGTTAACAGCTAGAAAAAATCTAGCTGACACATGGTACTTGGTCTTTGTCTTTCTCCACATGTAATAGTCATTTACCCCAACGACGGGTTCACGTTTTGCCCGAAACAAAGCCACTCCGCTTACACACCGACAACCAGCCCTAAGTATGGTTGCCAGATAGACCACGGAAGAAAGCCCCGTATGCTGCGCAAGTCTGCTCTCCGTTTCAACGTTAATCATATCACGGCTACGGATAACCGCGTGGCTAACGTTCTTATTCGACAGCTTCAACAAGAATCTGAGGAGGCGGGACACCAGGAAGGAGACGAAAGAGTGGCCTGTACGGGGAGATTCAGGGATTGTTCGAAGGAGTAGACAAGAAACAGGACACTGTGTCCCATATAAGAATTTATTTCTTTGAGATCACAAGGGTATGAAAGTCCTACACCTGTGTGATGGTGCGTTCTGGCTTTTAATATATCAACTGTTTGGTGCCAATAGTCTCGTAGTTCGGCGTCTAACGCACGAGATGTCGCTTAATTGTTTCAGTTGTGCATTGCGTGCCTTGTGTTTTGGAGGTTTTATACATTTTTTTTGTCTGCAATGCATAAGCTCGGTAAAGGCATTTATTGTTTTCCTTACATTATCTGCCATTGATAAAACATTTTTCAATTAGTTTAGTGATTCTGACTTAGAGCGAGTTTGTGTAGAGCATTTCTGTTTGTGTCTTTCGTACGTATTAGTGTCTAAATTTTTACATTTATATATTTTATTCGGTACTTTAATCTTTTCTTTATTTCCCTTGATTTGATATGAAATGGAAAACTTCACAGATTCCTGTTTATTTTTTGTGATGATTGCTTGCCTTCCACTTCTCTTTATATTTCTCCCAGTTGAAAGCTGCCCTACAAGAGCATGCTGAAAAGAAAGTTGGTCATATTTTCCTCCATTATTATAGTTCAACATAATGAATCTGTTTGCTACTGCAACGTCCAAAAGAAAAGAAAAAAGACGATGCCACCATTCGAGTGGCCTAAACCGATCATTCTCTCCGCCGGTAGAATCAATCTACAGCTCCCATTACAGCTGTGTCCTTCGCTACGTATGCTGCAAACATATAGCTGAGGTTGTAACATCTCTATTTTTTCTTGTGACGAATTTTATATTTTTTGGGTGGTGAGCAGTTGATAAAGCCGTAATTGGCTTATTATCTTGCCATTTTAGTGCAGATACCCATTTCTACGGATGATGATGTGCGCATGTATGCTTCTGGAAAGCCGGTCGGAGTGGCCGAGCGGTTCTAGGCGTTACAGTCTGGAACCGCGCACCCGCTACGGTCACAGGTTCGAATCCTGACTCGGGCATGGATGTGTGTACTGTCCTTAGGTTAGTTAGGTTTACGTAGTTCTAAGTTCTAGGGGACTGATGACCTCAGATGTTAAGTCCCATAGTGCTCAGAGCCATTTGAACCATTTTTTTGCTTCTGGAAAACATTTTTCCATCAAGCAGCACAAGTGGCTGGCTCTGAGCACTATGAGACTTAACATCTATGGTCATCAGTCCCCTAGAACTTAGAACTACTTAAACCTAACTAACCTAAGGACATCACACAACACCCAGTCATCACGAGGCAGAGAAAATCCCTGACCCCGCCGGGAATCGAACCCGGGAACCCGTTCGTGGGAAGCGAGACCGCACGACCACGAGCTGCGGACGCAGAACAAGTGAGCGATACAGAGAACGCAGTATGTGGAAGCAAGAGATTAGGACTAACTTCACATGTGGCTACTGGAAAGTACCACTATGTCTTCAGCCATATTTTGGAAAATTTCATAAAAATGTTAAGCTCTGAATAAACAAATTTGTGTGACTTACTACTGGTACTTACATTCTTCAATTTACGTATCCTAATTCCTAATCGAACAATTATTTTAAGTGGGGCGTATATGTACTGTTGGACTTGAGGAAGAATAAAGTTAGTGGATAATTAATTCCTCCTGGAGTCTAATGGGAGAAACAAGCCCCACCTAAAATAATTATAAAACTATAAACAAGAATAAAAATTTAGAAACTGGTCTGTTTCCAGTCTAAAGGCAAGAAACCAATTTTTACAGTTAATTCGCTCACGAAACGATTAAATGGCGACGTTCGTAAATCAGTGGGCCAGTGTGAGAAGTTCGTGAGTCTGAAACGCAACCACAGCCCCCTGGGGTACAAGCTTAGCTCTGATAGGGCGCAGCAAACTGTCGTCAAGGTGTTCACTGACTACGTAGGTCCCCTACCCCGCACACACAGGGCGCGCAAAATCTCGGACACCCTTGTGTTATGTCACTTGGCGGAAGCAGCGGCCAGTGCCCCTCGCGGCAGGTAGTGCCTAACAAAGGGACAAACCAGTCTGCCACCCTTCTTCAGGCTGCTCAGCGGAACGCGTCAGAGCTTTTAGCAGCTCACTGCAACATCCAGTCTTTACCTGCACATTACGAAGAACTTAGCCTCCTCTTCAACCAACTAAACTACCACGTAATCCTCTTATCCGAAACGTGGTTGAAACCACACATATCCTCTGCATCTATTCATCTCCCAGGGTACACATTTCTTAGGGCAGACAGATCAAAAAAGCGAGGTGGCGGCGTCGGCGCGTATATACGAACAGATCTCAAAGCGAAAGTCTTATGTACGTCAAATCCTGCTGAAGAAAAAGAGGCTGAATTCATGTTCATTGAAATAAATATACAAAGTCGGAAATTCTTGACTGGCGTCGTGTACAAGCCGCCAAAAATAAGCTCAATGAGTTCCTTCCAGTCGGAATTACATTCACTTCAGTGTCAATACGAACATGTCATCGTAATGGGTGACTTGAACATAGACCTGCTAAGAGACACTCCCTCCGCAATAAACCTAAGAAGACTGTTTAGTTGCAATAGCATGAACATTCTTCCATTACAACCTACACACCATACGGCGCACAGTCATACTCTTATAGACGTAATCGCAACGAAACAGACTGACAAAGTAAGAGATGTTGGTCAAACATCGGCCCCTGGCCTCTCAGCACATGATGTAATATTCCTGGCCTACTCTGTGCAGCCCCCAAGGATCAAATCGCGTTACATACCTTGTAGGAACATGAAACGTATTGACCTTGACGCTCTAACAGCCGATTGCTCAGAAATATCATGGCATCAAATAATCAGAAAACCCACAATCGACGGCAAAATTAATGAACTTGGTGATAAACTCACTGCCCTCTATGACAAACATGCACCTGTGCGCACAATCCGTGTAAGAAAATCTCCTGCTCCATGGCTGACAGCTGAATTACGTCAAATGATGACTAATAGGGATGCTGCCCACAGGCGTTTCAAGGCAGATCCGAAACCCAAGCGTTTCGAAGAATATAGAAACCTACAGAACAGAGTGAAACAATGCATTCGCAATGCTAAAATCAGGCACGCTCGCTCCCTTGTATGCAGCGATCTGACGCCCACGACTCTATGGAAGAATCTCCGTAGCTTGGGGGTCGGAAAGGCAAAATCGGAAACCACTTTTCATGTGTCAGCTAACGAATTAAATGAATTCTTCTCTGCACCTCTGAATACCAGCACAGCTGATAATTACCGTCCACAATAATCCCTAAACAGGATAACTAACAACGATACCTTCCATCAAAACATGTAACAACAAATACGGCAAGAAAAGCAATAATGAGAATCTCTTCTGATGCAATAGGCAACGACAGTATCGGTATAACCATGATTAAGAATGTTGCCGATATCTTAGTGCCTGTCTTAACTGACATATTTAATTTTTCCCTCGTGAACGGAATATATCCCACTGCATGGAAAAGAAGCCTAATTCGACCCATCCCTAAGATCAAAAACCCGCAACTGCCTAGTGATTACCGACCAATTAGCATACTGCCTGCTGTTTCCAAAGCACTTGAATATATTGTTCATGACCAAATCACTGAACACTTGCATGAATTCAGCCTATATGACAAATTTCAATCCGGTTTCCGTAAACATCACAGCACAAGCACTGCTCTAATTAAAGTAACTGATGACCTGAAATATGCCATCGACAATCGAAAGGCAACAATATTGACGCTACTGGACTTCAGCAAAGCTTTTGACACTGTTAACTTTGACATAATGCTCAGAAAAATGCAACAGCTTAATTTCTCTGAAAGTGCAATGAGATGGTTTGAAAGCTACTTAAAAGACAGACAGCAATGTGTTGTCTGCGTAAATGAAAAATCTTCCTGGAAACATGTTTCCTCGGGAGTGCCACAAGGATCAGTCTTAGGACCACTTTTGTTTTCTTTATATGTCAACGATATTTCATCGGTTCTGTCCTCCTGTAAATATCATTTCTATGCCGACGACCTCCAGCTCTACCTAAGCGTCAGACCTGAAGATGTAAACACTGCAATCGCTCAGATGAATGATGATCTGTCTTCAGTAGTGACATGGGCGAAAAACCTGGGGCTTAAACTAAATGCAAAAAAGACGCAAGTAATCTTAATAGCCCATCAGAAATTAATAAGTTCAGATTTCCGCGAACGGCTACCTCCTATTCTGCTCGACGGTACTCCAATACCATATCAGAAAACAGTGAAGAACTTGGGTGTAACTTTGGATGAGCATCTCAACTGGGCGGAGAATACAGTCGCTGTGTGCCGAAAGACGTCTGCTTGTCTCTATGCTCTCAAAAAGTTTCGGAACATATTTCCACAGGACTTGAAACGCCAGCTCGTGCAAGCACTCGTTCTACCGAACCTCCACTATTGTGATGTGATTCAACAAGGCATGAGCAGTGAAAACAAAAGACGGCTAGAGCTAACCATGAATGCCTGTGTGCGTTACACCTGCAACATTCGCCGATACGATCATGTTAGTGCTTCATACTCCCAGCTAGGGTGGCTGCGGCCGGACAAATTGCGCGACTACCACACTCTATGTCTACTCCACCGACTCCTCGAGGCGCAAACACCCCAGTACCTTGCTTCAGAGATTAAAAACCTGTCATGGCATCATAATCGAAACACGAGGTCACTCTTATTTGGTATCCTAGCTGTGCCCACTCACAAAACAAAAACTTTTGCAAACTCCTTCTCAGTTGCCGCTGTCCGCCTCTGGAACAAACTGCCCCTTACCTTGCGCAAAATTCAATCTCCTGCTGCTTTTAAGAAGAAGTTGAAGCATTTCCTACTATCATCCTCATAAAGTTCTCCACAAAATTAATGTACAAGGACAATCCCCTCATCTGTCAAATAGCAAAGCTAGCGTCTCCTATGTTGCTCCTGAGATGCCTTCCTCTTCATCTATCTCTATTAGCCACGCAATATTCTTTTCCTTTATATTTCCTTAATTATGTTTCATCATGTCTCTCTATTCTTCTCCTCCCTTCACCATGAGTCTCCATCATACTCCCTGCTGCCAGCACTCCTATCTCAAATCTGTCTGTTCAATAATGTCTAATTATAACAGTACTTGTGATCTAAGTATATAAACTTTATATGTATGTATTTTTCCAGGTGTACCTTTCAAATTGTTTATTTCACTTTTTGTACTAGATGTAGTTTAACATGCCTACTAAAACATATGAATGTAAAATAAGTAGAATGCCTGGTTAGATGTAAGAGAGGGCCTGATGGCCCTAATCTTGCCAGGTTAAATAAATCAAAATAAATAAAAAAAATAAATAAATTTTGAGTCCTGAGTCTTATGGTGGGTTTGATGCGGCCCATCACGGATTTCTCTCCTGTGCCTGTGCCGAGTCATGTCGTAACACATGTCCTGTTATCATGTCCCTTCTTCTTGTCTGTGTTTCCCACATATTCCCTACTTCACCGAATCTGCGGAGAACTTCCTCGTTTATTACCTTACCAGTCCGCCTAATCTTCATTATTCTTCTGTAGAAACACATCTCAAACGCTTCGATTCTTTTCTGTTCCAAGTTTCCAACAGCCCATATTTCACGATCATACAATGCTGTGCTCCAAATGTACATTCTCAGAAATTTCTTCCTCAAATTAAGGCCTATGTTCCATACTAGCCGACTACTCTCTGGCAGGAATGTCCTTTTTGACAGTGCTAGTCCACTTTTTATGTCATCCTCGCTCCGTCCGTCACAGGTTATTTTGCTTAACTTCATCTACTTCCAGTTTCCAAACTCTGATGTTAAGTTTCTTGCTGTTCTCATTTCTCTTTACTCTCATATTTCTTCGATTTTCTCTCAATCTATATTCTGTTCTCATTAGAATGTACATTCCATTCAACAGATCCTGTAATTCTTTTTCACTTTCATAGAGAACAGCCCTGTCATCGGCGATTCTTATCACTGATATACTTTCACCTTCAATTTGAATTCCACTCTTGATCCTTTCTTCTATTTCCACCATTGCTTCTTCGTATATAGGTTGTACGTAGGGGCGAAAGACTACATCCCTGTCTTACGCCCTTCTTAATCCTAACACTTCGTTCTTGTTTTCCAGTCTTATTGTTCCCCTTGCATGTTGTACATATTGTTTATTACTCAGCTTTCCCTACAGCTTTTTCCCTATTTTCTCAAAACATCGAACGTCTTGCACCATTACGTTGTACTAAAAAAGGTCATCGTGTCGGTGGTAGAGGACTCCTTCTCCAATTTTTCATGACTATAGCCGATTAGGGCAGATAGTACGATTAAAACAATTAAGCATCTTAGTCAAATCTTAGTCTCTATCTTTGGAACACTGAAACCTCTGATCAGCGACAATGCGCCAGCTTTTGTGACTATTGAATTTAAATAGTTCTCTGTTACCAGTGCTATTTCTTATGTAACCATCAGTCCCCACTAAGAACATCCCTCTTTGACGGAGCGTGGGACTTCATTCTTAAGTCAGCCTTGATCATCTCCCACGGAAATTCTCAGAGCAAGTGGGATGAGTCCATCGGATGGCCTAATTTTGCCTTTAACACGGCCGTGCATGAGACTCGAAACATCACCCGTCCAAACATACAATGTTCTCATTTAGTGTTAACTTGCCACTTTCCTGTCTGTGGCCTTTTGCACATCTGACGGAAGCTGGCTTATATAACAAGATGCGCCCACCCTCGCTATGGCCGCGAGACAGTATCTATTTGAAGAACTTTGGACGAAAAGCAAATGGGGACACAGATCTCTTTTAAGATACTGCCGCAGTTTGTGGGTACTTACGAAGTGATCCAAATCATGATCCCAGTGAGCTTCCCTACCCAGGACCTCTCCACTGGTAAATTAGACAGAGTTCATATCAACCAGCTGAAGGTCGCCACTGGGAATTACGTTGCTGCTCATGCCACACCGGTTCCAGCATAAAGGGGAGGGAGGAATACAATGAACTGTGTATGAAGCCCGACCAACGGGCTTTACAAGCATTGATCAAAAATGATAGTACATTGAGTTTCTAGCTGAAATCTAGATCTGCCAATAAAAAAAATCTCAAAAGGACGACTCATAGCTGAAATCTATTATTTACAAGTTAAATTCTTATCATCTCGTCGCTAAACCAACGCTTTCTGTTAGAGATTGCAAAATTTTCTTGATAGACAAACTTACTCTGTAATAATTGTAACATGAATTTAGAGGCAGGTTCAGTTGGGTTGCCAATACCCCTAATTATCGGACGTATCAGGTATCCAGGCATATGAGTCTTAATTTGGGCATTCTTAGTACAAGGCCAGGACATAAAACATAGGGGCAATCGCCTATACACCTTTCGAGCTCCTTCGCGTACATTCAGGTGGGATCATAATCTATTTGCTCAATGTTGTTCTCCTTAAAAAGTTGCTTTGTTTAGCGATATAATCTTTGCTGTAAACGATGTCCTATGTATTGCCCTCATCAGCCCGTACAATTAATGCTCCTTCTGACCTCAACTTCTTATTAACAGAATTTGGAACTACCTGATCTTGAGTGCTATATATTTTATTGGTAGCCTTTTCAATATTATTGTTGGCCTTAAACATAATTTTTAGGTTTTCTACCTTGTTGCATGTGGTCGCACCTAGCGCAATTTTTAAATCTGACACCAGAGACTTAATTGTCCTATCATGTAGCCGCGGTTGAATGTTATATTTAAACCCCTTATTTAATAAGTCCTGCTGTTGAGTATCGAAGTCTATTTCCGTCAGATTTACTACTCGCTCAGCAAAGGGAAAATGAGTATTCATGTCCTTGTCGCATCTGTAAACTGGACAACAGTAAACTTACCTTAATTTCTGCGATTTATTCCCATGTTTCTGAGCGATTAAGTGACTATTTTCCCAGACGACACCATTCGAAACTTTCAGCACATCATTAAACGATGCTCAGGAAAAGTTTTCACTACGGAGAAAATAAGCGTCAGATGGTAAAACATTGAGTCTATCTTTTTCTTTATAAATGGAACTAATTTCACTACTAATAAGAAAGAAAACTGAATTCGAGATTGAGAAGGCTTCTGTGAATATAAGTTCAATATAATATGTATCAATGAGAAACTCATCCCAGTGCATCTCCGTAAACATTTTAACGTACGAAGAAATCAGTACCCTAGTAAGGATGTACTGGAATTTGCAGGAACACTTCTTGTCAGTGAAATATTTTTGTATGCACACGCTGCACAAGCACTCTATAATTTAGTTATTTTTCTCCGCAAGACTGTTTCTAATGACATACGTTGACTTGCTTTTTTATGTCATCATTTTATCTAGTTATTTTGTATTATATAGGGGTAGCTTAAAGTACTTTTGGCTTCATGTGGTTGCTATGGTTTTCTTACATGTATCTGGGGACCTCTTGTTACACTAAACGCGATGTTTACAACTTGATCTGTCAATGTAGTATTTGTGTGCACGTAAAGGGTCATTGTGTTGCGTGCGGCTCACACCGCGTTTACTTTGTAAGCTTGGCCCTTTTTTGTACTACTGTGGCGATGCCAGCTGGTATGTTCAAAGTAGCAGGAGGTAGTGGGTGAAATTTTTCTGCCCCTTTTCTGTACCTTCCTGATGATATATCGGCGGTTTTCTTTTCTTTCAACTTCGTCCACCTTGCATTTAACTTATTTTTTAGGACGGATGAATTACATGTCCAGTTACTGTTGCGATAAATTCACATTTTATATAGCTATATGACGATTGGGTTGAATACCCAGCTACTTTTACGTAACTTTCTATGACTTTGAGTTCACTGTACCTGGAGACGCGCAAGATAGAACCATGTCCCTTACTCTGTTTGTTAAACTGGCTTCTTATTTTCGTAGACAATCTGATGATGTGCAAAAAGGGTGTAACGCTTCACTGACATTAAATAATTTCGCAATGAAGACTGTTTTTATTCAGTGAAGTCTTAAAATTTCGTTAAATTACTTATTTAATTTGATGCGGCATAGTCATTTCGATGAATAACGAAGTGAAATTCAGTCCTCTATCAACCGAAGATATCAGGGTGTAAGATGTGAAATAAATAAAAATTTTCTACCAAATAGTTCCTTAAAATCGGATGAGATGCATTTCTTAGCAGACTGCATATCCATTTCAGCTCTTTGCCAACAGTTCGCATAACACAGCTGGACGGCATACACAGGACAAAGTAACGACATCGCGTCAATCTGCATATTTTCGCGGTCCAAGGCATGCCACGTCCCCGTCAGATCGTTCACGAAGGACGGGATGCTAGGTGTGGATCATTCACGACTAAATGTGTCCAAAGGAACGGTACACTAAATTTAACAGTAGCACCGAGGAGCGACATGAATAGCCGTTGACTGTTTCCTTCAGGTCGGTCTTGCTCTTGCCTCGGGGGGCGTTTGGTTAGCCTCCTAATCTGTTTGGTCACTAATTCCTAGTTACTCGTTGTAGGTCTCCGGATCCTCGTGCCTGCCTCTATCTCGTTCAGTGAGTCTTGTCGTTTTTGGGGTTGTTACCCATTCCTCGTTCCATTCCCTCGAGTCCTCGTTTACACCACAGTTTCGCTCGATTGGTCTCGTTCTTTTCCTGGTAGTCACTCGCTCGTCGTTGGTGCCCCACCGTTGTTCGTTCTTTTAAATTCCTTTTTCTCTCTGCATGATCTTATTGAACAGAACTTTCTCGAAATCTAGATTGTTCTTTGCACACACCGTCGAGCGTTCATGACCAGCAATTTATAATTTTTTTTTCATTAGTATATAGTTAAATTAAAACAACAAATGCCGCTTCGTTGAATCTCTTCTTTATTTCTGATATTTCGTGTTCTTTTTGTTTTCGGATTTCAGCATCTGAGGCTCAACTGGTAATCCTTAGAAGAGCCTGAGGCAGGCGACAGGACGTCCATTGGAATATACGGGGTGAATCACCTAAAATATTCACTGCAAATATTGCGGAAATAAAAACTGATGTTGATGCCCGGTTTTCACAGAATGGATTGTTAGTCTATGGTTCGTATTTTTTGCGAATAAGCAGATTTTAATAATAATTATATAGTGTATTTTTAATAAACATACACTTTTTAAATGGAACAATACCCATTGACATTAATAGACTAAAAATGATGTAAATTAGAATGTCTGTGGTGTTTGTTCCAGGATTCCAGGATTGTAATGCACGTCGGTTACGAGAAATCATATTTTTTAAAGGTTTCTGCACTAACACTTGCTTGTGCAGTTCAGCCTGTGTAGTTGCTGGGTACACTGTTTGCTTATAGTGTGCTTGTGTGTTCCTTGAGTGCATTGCGTCTTGCTAGTCAGTTAGTGTGTGACAGTCCAAGGAGGAGGCCGTGAGTGGACGATGGGGTTTAGTAATGCAGAAATAGCAGACATACTCATCGTGTATCCACATCTAATCTACTTTGGTTCTCTGTAAATCACATTTAAGTGCCTGGCAGAGGGTTCATCGAACCACCTTCACAATTCTCTATTATTTCTATCGCGTATAGCGCGCGGAAAGAACGAACACCTATATCTCTCCGTGCGAGCTCTGATTTCCCTTATTTTATGGTGGTGATCGTTTCTCCCTATGTAGGTCAGTGTCACCAAAATATTTTTGCATTCGGAGGAGAAAGTTGGTGATTGGAATTTCGTGAGAAGATTCCGTCGCAACGAAAAACACCTTTCTTTTAACGATGTCCAGCCCAAATCCCGTGTCATTTCAGTAACACTCTCCCCCATATTTCTCGGTAATACAAAACGTGCTGTCCTTCTTTGAACTTTTTCAATGCACTCTGTCAGTCCTATCTGGTAGGGATCCCACACCGTGCAGAAATATTCCAAAAGGGGACGGACAAGCGTACTGTAGGCACTCTCCTAGGTAGGTGAGTTACAATTTCTAAGTTCCCTGGCAATAAAACGCAGTCTCTCGTTAGCCTCCCCCACAACATTTTCTATGTGTTCCTTCCAATTTAAGTTGTTTAAGTCTATTTAGTTGAATTTATGGCCTTTAGATTTGATTAATTTCTCGCGTAACCGAAGTTTAACGAATTCCTTTTAGCACTCATGTGGATGACCTCGCACTTTTCGTTATTTATGGTCAACTGCCAATTTTCGCACCATTCAGATATCTTTTCTAAATCGTTTTGCAATTTGTTTTGATCTTCTGATGACTTTATTAGTCGATTAACGACAGCGTCATCTGCAAACAACCCAAGACGGCCTCAGATTGTCTCCGAAATCGTTTACATAGATAAGGAAAAGCAAAGGGCCTATAACACTACCTTGGGGAACGCCAGAAATCATTTTTGTTTTACTCGATGACGTTCCGTCAATTAGTACGAACTGTGACCTCTCTGACAAGAAATCACAAATCCAGTCACATGACTGAGACGATATTCCATAAGCACGCAATTTCACTACAAACCGCTTGTGTGGTACAGTGTCAAAAGCCTTCCGGAAATCAAGAAATACGGAATCGATCTTAAATCCCATGTCAATAGCAGTCAACGCTTCATAGAATAAAGAGCTAGTTGTGTTTCACAAGAACAATGTTTTCTAAACCCATATGCACTGGGTGTGAATAGACTGTTCTTCTTTTCGAGGTAATTCATGATGTTGGAACACAATATGTGTTCCAGAATCCTGCTGCATATCGACGTTAATGATATGGGTCTGTAATTAAGTGGGTTACTCCTGATACTTTTCTTGAATATTGGTGTGTCCTGTGCAGCTTTACAGTCTTTGGGTACGGATCCTTCGTCAAGCGAACGGTTGTATATGATTGTTAAGAAGGAGTTAATGCATCAGCATACTCTGAAATGACCCTAATTGGTATACAGTCTGGACCAGAAGACTTGCTTTTATTTAGTGATTTAAGTTGCTTCACTACTTCGAGGATATTTACTTCTAGGTTACCCATTTTAGCAACTGTTCTCGATTAGAATTCTGGAATATTTACTTCGTCTTCTATTGTGAAGGCATTTCGGAAGGCTGTGTTTAGTAACTCTGCTTTGGGAGCACTGTCTTCGATAGTATCTCCATTGGTATCATTGATTGTTTCTTGCCGCTAATGTACTTCACATACGACCAGAATCTCCTTGGATTTTCTGCCAGTTTTCGAGACACCACCTCCAACAAATACTGCATGATCAGTGCTCTTATGTTCTACTGAGTCTACATTTTCTTTGAATGATTCTTCAGCCATTACTGTGACATCAGGTGCACGATAAAAATATCCGAAACTAGCAGAAGTTAAATTGAGTCCATGTAGGCTGCTTAGTCGCGTCCACATAACTTCACTATCAGACTCAATTCAATGTCGATTGCGCAACATATTTGTCGATTGCGATGAACACTTTCGGTTTCTAATCTGTCTTTCGATTTGCCTCATGAAATATTTCGGAGCTTTCCAATTTGGGTTTCCGGTTCCGAGTATAATTTGAACGTGACGTCTTTCCTGGAGAGTGGTAAATTTAAACCCCTTCTTTTAAGAAACCTTCATCAATTTAATGTTACAATTTTGAGATTCTAAGTATCTTTACTTTGGATGTGATCTGATTTTGTCCTCGGTGTATCGACCGGAGAGCACTCAATTAGCTAGCCTAAAAAAACGCCATGTACTCTCCATAAATACTCTAATACCTGAGTAGCTGCTCCCTGATCTATCGAGGTGTGCCCTACACTTCTTATCCCAACCGAAGGACGGTATGAATGACGGAAGGCAGGGAGGAGGATTAGGGTTTATCGCCATCGCCCCAGCCAAGACCGTCACAGAACTGACGGAGTCTCCGGTTGAGTTCCCCCACCATGCTCAGAACCGAAGGACCCAATCAATTTTGAGAATCATTTTAAAAACTGTGATCTCTGTTTACACGCTGCCAATGAGGCCAGAGGCCTTCATCACCTCCATACCGTACATTCGAATTCAGGATGGTCACATAACCTAAGCGACAGACATCATTGCTGCTGACATGAGCTACAACTTCAAGATGACTGCACCCGATTGCCACAAGGGGAGTCTACCTAAGGTAAGGAACGAAGAGAATGGCAGAATCGGCAAAGAAAGGACTAAGTGGAAACACTGACAAGAATAAGGGACAAGATGATAGGACATCTGTTAAGACTAAAAGGAATAATTCCATGGTATAAAGGGGAGCTAAAGAAGGGAAAGATCTGTAAACGGAGATTGGTGTACACTCCGCAAATAATTGAAGACTTAAGGCAAAAGTGCTGTTCTTAGATGAAACGGTTGGATCAGGAGACGAATTCGTGGCGGCGTGCAGAAATCCAGTCGAAGACTGATGACTCAAAAGAAGAACGTAGAGAAGGTTCAAATGGCTCTAAGCACTATGGGACTTAACATCTGAGGTCATCAGTCCCCTAGACTTAGAACTACTTAAACCTAACTAACCTAAGGACATCACACACATTCATGACCGAGGCAGGATTCGAAGCTGCGACCGTAGCAGCAGCATGGTTCCGGACTGAAGCGCTTAGAAACGCTCGGCCACAACGGCCGGCGCAGAGAAGGAACAACGAAAGTTTCACTATCGCAGCTGAATTTGAAGCATGCACATGCGATTTTAAAATACTGATCAGTGGCATTTTTAGGTTTTCTGAGTGCATCATATGTGTCCTTTACTGATTCATTGCTTGTAACTGATGTATACTTTCAGCTGCTTGTAAATTGCGAGTGACTGAAATTTGGTATCAAACAATAAAAATGTTTCCAGAATGAGATTTTCACTCTGCAGCGGAGTGTGCGCTGATATGAAACTTCCTGGCAGATTAAAACTGTGTGCCGGAACGAGACTCGAACTCGGGACCTTTGCCTTTCGCGGGCAAGTGTTCTACCAACTGAGCTACCCAAGTACGACTCTGTCGTGCTTGGGTAGCCAGGAAGTTTCATATCAGCGCACACTCCGCTGCAGAGTGAAATTCTCATTCTGGAAACATCCCCCAGGCTATGGCTAAGCCATGTCTCCACAATATCCCTTCTTTCAGGAGTGCTAGTTCTGCAAGGTTCGCAGGAGAACTTCTGTAAAGTTTGGAATGTAGGAGACGAGGTACTGACAGAAGTAAAGCTGTGAGGACGGGGCGTGAGTCGTGCTTGGGTAGCTCAGCTGGTAGAACACTTGCCCGCGAAAGGCAAATGTCTCGAGTTCGAGTCTCGGTCCGGCACACAGTTTTAAACTGCCAGGAAGTTTCAATAAAAATTTTGTTTGACACAAGCAGTAGTTAGTATGTTCAACATAGCAATCTGTTGTTTCCCTTGTTCGGTACACAGTTTTCCCAACCTGGTGTTTACTATCGTAATTGGAAAACCATGTTTCACCAGATTTGATTGGAATGGTGGTAAATTGCTTATCGGACACGATAATGCATTTGCATGTCAGGCTGGGGCCATTGAGACGGCAGCAATATGGTGCCCCCATCGATCCCCGCATTGTGGGGCGTCGCAGGAAACCACGCAGTAACGGCGAGGCCTGGCTATTAACGCGGCTGAGGCGGGGCTTGTGCGCCGTAATCGATAGCCACCTGCCTGCTGCGCTGCCGCTGCTGGTGGGCCACGCCGCCGCCGCCGCCGCTGCCTCTGCAGGAGTAAACAGCGCGCCGAGGACCACCTGCCGGCAAGGCGGGGCCGCCCGAGGCGAACCGGCACAGCACTGGGGAGGCTGGCCAGGCTGGTCTCCCTCAGTCAAGGGGGTTGCCAAGGCATGGCTCCGGTAAAGTACTCAAACAAAAAGAAAAAGCAGGTTTTGCATCATGCTCGTGTCTCTCAATGTACACTATGTGTTCAGAAGTATCCGGCCACCTGCCTGAAAATGACGTTGTCGCACTCCATCGGTAATGCTGGAATTCAGTATGGTGTTGGCCCACCCTCATCCTTGATGACAGCTTCCACTCTCACACGCATATGTTGGGCTGGAAGCTTTCTTGGGGTATGGCAGCCCATTCTTCATGTAGTGCTGCACTGAGGAGAGGTATCTATGTCGGTCGGTGAGGCCTGGCACGAATTCGGCGTCCCAAAATATCCCATAGCTGTTCTACAGGACTCAGGTCAGGTCTCTGTGCAGTCCAGTCAATTACAGGGCTGTTATTGTCGTGTAACCACCCCGCCACAGGCCGTGCTTTATGAACAGCTCCTCGATCGTGTTGAAAGATGCAATCGTCATCCCCGGATCGCTCTTCAACAGTGGGAAGCAAGATGTTGCTTAAAACATCAATTTAAGCCCGTACTGTGATAGCGCCACGCAAAACAACAAGGGGCGCAAACCCCCTCCTTGAAAAACACGACCACACCATAACACCACCGCCTCCGAATTTTACTCTTGGCCCTGCATACACTGGCAGATGACGTTCACCGGGCATTCGCCATACCCACACCCTGCAATCGGATCACCACGTTTGTACCATGATTCGTCACTAGACACAACTTGTTTCCACTGTTCAATCGTCCAATGTTTACGCTCGTTACACCAAGTGAGGCGTCGGTTGGCATTTTCCGGCGTGATGTGTGGCTTATGAGCAGCCGCTCGACCATGAAATCCACGTTTTCTCACTCCCGCCTGTCTTAGTACTTGCAGTGGATTCTGATGCAGTTTGGAATTCCTGTGTGATGGTCTGGATAGATGTCTGCCTATTACGTATTATGACCCTCCTCGGCTGTCGGCTTTCTTTGTAAGTCAACAGAAGAGGTCGGTCAGTACGCTTTTGTGCTGTACGTCTCCCTTCACTTTTCCACTTCACTATCACATCGGAAGCAGTGGACCTAGGGATATTTATGAGTGTGGAAATCTCGCGCACAGACGTATGACACCACTGACACCCAATCACCTGACCACGTTCGAAGTCTGTGAGTTCCGCAGAACGTCCCATTCTGGTCTCTCACGATGTCTAATGACTACTGAGGTCGCTGATATTGAGTACCTGGCGGCAGGTGGCACCATAATGCACCTTATATGAAAAACGTATATTTTTTGTGTTCAAATGGCTCTGAGCACTATGGGACTCAACTGCTGTGGTCATAAGTCCCCTAGAACTTAGAACTACTTAAACCTAACTAACCTAAGGACAGCACACAACACCCAGCCATCACGAGGCAGAGAAAATCCCTGACCCCGCCGGGAATCGAACCCGGGAACCCGGGCGTGGGAAGCGAGAACGCTACCGCACGACCACGAGAGGCGGGCTTTTTTTTTTGTTTTTTTTTTTTTTTTTGGTGTCTCCGGACGCTTTTGATCACATAATGTATGTGACCTTAGAATGCAGGAGACCAGGAAACATTAAACAAGCCTTATGGCACTAAAAAAACCAAGTGTAACAAATTATCGATTTAATAAAAAATTGGCCGGGTGCGAGTAGGTCTCTAACACTCAAGATCCCGTAGAAACTTAATTGTGTACTGAGACATTCATCCATTCCTGGAATCGAGTATCTCGACGATTTTTGCCTGTTACCAACAGTGATACTGGAAGATATCGGTCCCAAGGCTTTCGAGTATGTTTCGTTTCAAATTTTAAGTCCTATAAAAACTGACAAAACAAATGTTCTGATTATTTCCTGCATTTGTACTGTGAAATATTTCTTCTTGTTAAATTTCATGATCCTATATCAATAGCAAGTACCTTATAGGTTTTACTGAGTGAGATTATAAATATCAAAACATGTGGCATAAATATACACACATCAAAAAAAGTTTTGCATCACCTCGGTTCCAAGAGTTCCGGAACCTGTACAGAAATTTGGAATAAAAATCAACATAAACATCATTTCCGCCCTTTTTATTGCTCATGAAAACCACACATTGCATGTTCTATCACCATTCAGCGAGACCTTCTACATCTACATCTACATCTACATTTATACTCCGCAAGCCACCCAACGGTGTGTGGCGGAGGGCACGTTACGTGTCACTGTCATTACCTCCCTTTTCTGTTCCAGTCGCGTATGGTTCGCGGGAAGAACGACTGCCGGAAAGTCTCCGTGCGCGCTCGAATCTCTCTAATTTTACATTCGTGATCTCCTCGGGAGGTATAAGTAGGGGGAAGCAATATATTCGATACCTCATCCAGAAACGCACCCTCTCGAAACCTGGCGAGCAAGCTACACCGCGATGCAGAGCGCCTCTCTTGCAGAGTCTGCCACTTGAGTTTGCTAAACATCTCCGTAACGCTATCACGCTTACCAAATAACCCTGTGACCAAACGCGCCGCTCTTCTTTGGATCTACTCTATCTCTTCCGTCAACCCGACCTGGTACGGATCCAACACTGATGAGCAATACTCAAGTATAGGTGGAACGAGTGTTTTGTAAGCCACCTCCTTTGTTGATGGACTACATTTTCTAAGGACTCTCCCAATGAATCTCAACCTGGTACCCACCTTACCAACAATTAATTTTATATGATCATTCCACTTCAAATCGTTCCGCACGCATACTCCCAGATATTTTACAGAAGTAACTGCTACCAGTGTTTGTTCCGCTATCATATAATCATACAATAAAGGATCCTTCTTTCTATGTATTCGCAATACATTACATTTGTCTATGTTAAGCGTCAGTTGCCACTCCCTGCACCAGTGCCTATCCACTGCAGATCTTCCTGCATTTGGCTGCATTTTTCTAATGCTGCAACTTCTCTGTATACTACAGCATCATCCGCGAAAAGTTACGTTAAGTAGTGTGTAGGCTTAGGGACCGATGACCTCAGCAGTTTGGTCCTTTAAGAATTCACACACATTTGAACATTTTATTAGACGGAGGGGGTCCGACAGCCGATCAGTTCCAGTCATTCCACCAGGAAGGAGGTACACGGCTCGTGTTGTCTGTAGTTCAACCATACCTAGACGATCAATACTGCTGTTCGATCGCGTCCGCATTGTACTTTGTGCCAGGAAGGGCTCTCAACAAGGGAAGTGTCCAGGCGTCTCGGAGTGAACCAAAGCGATGTTGTTAGGAAATGGAGGAGATACAAAGACATAGGAACTGTCGATGACATGCTTCGCTCAGGCCGCCCAAGGGCTACTACTGTAGTGCATGACCGCTACCTACGGATTATGGCCCGGAGTCACCCTGACAGAAACGCCACCATGTAGAATAATGCTTTTCGTGCAGCCACAGGACATCGTGTTACGACTCAAACTGTGCGCCTGTGCGCAATAGACTGCATGATGCGCAGCTTCACTCCCTACGTCCATGCAGCGCGGTACAGATGGGCCCAATGACATGCCGAATGGACCGCTCAGGATTGGCATCACGTTCTCTTCACCGATGAGTGTCGCATATGTCTTCAACCAGACAATCGTCGGAGACGTGTTTGGAGCAACCGGTCAGGCTGAACGCCTTAGACACACTGTCCAGCGAGTGGTGTTTTGGGGTGACATTATGTGGGGCCGATGTTCGCCTCTGGTGTTCATGGAAGGCGCAGTAACAGCTATACGCTATATGAATGCCATCCTCCCTCCGATAGTGCAACCATATTGGCGAGTCATTCGTCTTCATGGACGACAGTTCGCCCCCACATCGTGTACATCTTGTGCAATCAAACTGTGCGCCTGTGCGCAATAGACTGTATGATGCGCAGCTTCACTCCTACGTCCATACAGCGCGGTTCCTTCAGGAAAACGATATCGCTCGACTAGAGTGGCCAGCATGTTCTCTGGACATGAGCCCTATCGAACATGCTTGGGATAGATTCAGAAAGGCTGTTTATGGACGATGTGACCTAGCAACCATTCTGTGGGACCTACGCCGAATCGCTCTTGAGGAGTGGGATAATCTAGACCAAGAGTGTCTTGATGAACTTTTGGGTAAGATGCCACGACGAATACAGGCATGCATCAATGCAAGAGAACGTGCTACTGGGTATAGGAGGTACCGGTGTGTACAGCAATCTGGAACACCACCTCTGAATCATTTATTCCGGAGTATAAATGTAGATGTAGAACTTCACTAACTTACGTTAGGGACAACACACCCATGTCCGAGGGCCCTCGGTCTAATAAGCGCTGCTCATGCATGGTTATTTAGATACTAGGTAGCGTTTAGTGACTTCTCTGAACAGTCAAAGGGACTGTGTCTGTGATACAATACCCACAGTCAACGTCTACCTTCAGGAGTTCTGGGAACCTGGGTGATGCAAAACCTTTTCTGATATGTGTAATATCTTTTAATTTCAGTCAAGTAGAAGCTTAATATTTATACAACACCAAATGGCTGTAGAGCTCAATATGTGACATAAATTTCAACTTGATATCTCTACTCATTCCTGAGAAAAGAAGGTCTCTACAGATGGCCATATGTTTCCACTGCATTGACTTGGTAACTGTGCCTAACAGTTACTGCTAGTGGAGTTGCTCTTCCGTACAGCAACCTACACGAGCAAACCAGCTGCGTCTTCACCTGCGGTTACGCATACTTCAGGTACTTCGTCTATGCACGGCTCCGTTTGAAAATAATGTGTAAGGGGGTTAGTCTGTATTGTTGCCCCGGATGATGATTACACGAATATTTTGTATGGATTTGTAAGCGGTGGGTCCTTGAGGTACGGCAATACGCGAACACGAGAAGTAAGTTTAAACAGTTTTATTAACCAAGGCGGATTATGAAACACGCACGCTACGCACACCCATCATCATTGTGTCTGACATCCTAACACTGGCTAATTACGGTCATATCGAAAGGCTCCATGGTGAGCTAAGAAAAGAGACATATTCGCGCCCGAGGCTGCGCTACTTAATACTGCCCGCTGCGGACGGCGGCCAGTCGCGTACTCCCTCTGCCTCGCACTGCGGCCGGACGCGCGTCTACTGACCAAGCAAATTGCAAGCACTCCAGATAGGACGGCTGGGGAGCGCGTGTCCGTACTGTACGGCTGCGTGCAACCCGTAGACCCTTACAAATGCTTTGATGTAGTCAGAGGGTCGAGACGCACACGTCTGCTTTCACGCCCCACAGCTAATCGCTCCAAGTGATAACCTGTAGCTCTGGTCCTGCAATCAAACAGTATGTGCATTGGCTAGGATTGCGAATTAACAAAACACACAGAAATATAAAATAAAAGATAAACGAATAACGTAATAAAACGGTTTTATCTAAGGTCTGTAACTGATGTAGTCGACAGAGTATTGAGGTAAAAAATGTTAATTCAAGAAAGGACACCTCAAATATATGTGAAGTGGTCCTACGGTAAACAAGTACAATACGGAAAGAAATATTCTTCTAAAGAGCAGTCACGTTATGTTGAGAGTACTACGTGAATGGTAGCAAAATCCCCAAACTAAGTAGTCATCAAAGACACATGAAAGCTGAGTCCATTTGGTATTCACATACATGAAAACGTATCATCATTCAATATGACGATTTACAAATTAACACACTCATTACAAACAATAGTAACTCATACTCTTTCTATCCTCAATTCCAGCATACCTATAGGAAAATCGTTAGAGTACGACTCTCGAGCATATTCAGACTTCTCGAAGTGTGCAGTTCCTTCATAAGTCAAAACACTGTAGCGGCCATTCACCACCCAGATTAAATAACCTGTATGACTGAGTCATGTACGCCACTTTAGGCAGTCCTCCTTTCTTCCAGCGCTCAGAATTGCTCTCTTGAGCTCTTCACTCGAAAACCCACTCTCCACTTGACACCCGTAGTGTTCTGCTGTCTACTTTTCTAAAACACATCATTCTTAAGCTCAAAATACATCATTTGACTTCAACATGACCACTTTACCACACTAAACTGATATATTACAAAAATATTCAAATAAAAGAAATTTTATAAACATTTGGTCATACTCATATCATTCATAATGACTGCAAATAAGGGTTTAATCATTTACATACAAGCCAGCATTCTCGAACAAGCGGGCTAATGCTAAACGTGAATAGATTGTCATTAAATATTGTTTAAGCAATTCTTTACACATGCTTGCCGGAAGAGTCTTTTGGCACTCTTATACAGAGGTGATAGCTAACATACACGACTGACCACTTCTTAAATTAGTATGATTTTGTATCATCAGTTGCCATTAACATGTAAATAATGTTACTAGAAAAATAGCAAACTGTCGCTTAAATAACTTATTAAGTACGACAAAATATGAGCTGTTCATGTTCTATTAATTTGCTGTGTAATTCTGGTGAATAAGATGTTCTTACTATATTTGCATGATAAGAAGGATATAAAAGATGTGATAAGTCAATATATAAAATGCCATCTTTCAGCTTGTCTGATACTTATCAATTTTTGGTGCATCTCCTGCACAAAAGTCATGCGAGCATCAGCCACCTACATTCCCACCTTTGGGATTTATCCATTCCCTTGTCTCTGCGTCTGAGCTCGCCTGGGGCGGCCGCATGCTTCCCTCGCCCAAGCGACTCGCACCCAGCCCAACGAGCAAATTCAGCGCTCCTCAGTCCCTGCTCTTGGTGGACGAATAACTAGCCAACATACTTGTAACGTTACAACTCAGAAATTTAAATTTTTACCACCACCAAGTGATTGTAGACCTTGATAGGTTTGTTTGCAAATAACTCATCTGCTACCAGTCACGATTTTCTTTATTTTATTTTTCTCACGACGCGTTTCGGGAAATGATTCCCATCTTCATGTGCGTTTTTTTGTGTTTGTTATGTGATTTTTAGTTGGTTGTCGATCTTCTTGTGAAGTTAGTGGCGAAACTTAGAAGAATTTGTACTTACAGTTTCCTTATGGTCCTATTGTACTGAGTCTCACTCACACTTAACAGCACACACAACTTGCTGTACTCTTTAAAACATTGTAAGTACCCTGTTTAGGTTTTCTTATTGGTAACGCCACGTAGCGCTCTGTATGAAAATCACTGGCTGTGCTGTGTGCAGTCTGTGGCTAGTTTGCATTGTCTGCCATTGTATTGTTGGGCAGTTGGATGTTAACAGCGCGTAGCGTTGCGCAGTTGGAGGTGAGCCGCTAGCAGTGGTGGATGTGGGGAGTGAAATGGCGGAGTTTTGAAAGCGGATGATCTGGACGTATGTCCGTCAGAGACAGTAAATGTGTAAGACTGGATGTCATGACCTGCTATATATATTATCACTTTTGAACACTATTGAGGTAAATACATTGTTTGTTCTCTATCAAAATCTTTCATTTGCTAACTATGCCTATCAGTAGTTAGTGCCTTCAGTAGTTTGAATCTTTTATTTAGCTGGCAGTAGTGGCGCTCGCTGTATTACAGTAGTTCGAGTAACGAAGATTTTTGTGAGGTGAGTGATTTGTGAAACGTATAGGTTAATGTTAGTCAGGGCCATTCTTTTGTAGGGATTTTTGAAAGTCAGATTGCGTTGCGCTAAAAATATTGTCTGTCAGTTTAGTGTTGATCAGAATAAGTAAAGAGAGTAATGTCTGAGTACGTTCAGTTTTGCTCAGCTGTTTGAAAAGCAAATAACGTAAGATGTTTATCAGCACAATCATTTATTAATTGTTCTATAGGGACGTTTAATATGTCGACCCTTAGCCGAGGATACCTCACTGGAATCTTCTGATTTTTTTTTGTAGTTTGTGTAATTAGTGTAGCTATTGTTTATTGCTAGCGCATAATTATAGAAATTTCCTTTGTAGTTGCAGTTTTTCATTGTTGTACAGTAAAACAGTTGTGGCATGCACGTAGATTTGCACCAAGTATTTCGCAGCTGCGCTTGCAATTAACTATATATTATTTTCAATGCTATATTAATGTGTTTTCTTATTTTGCTCTTCAAATTGTGCTTTTCTGTGTTATCGTGTGAAATATTGTGACAATAATAGCGGGTGAAAAACGTAATTCTAGGCTCCAAAGTAAACTGAGAAATGACAGTGAAGACGAAAGCAGTGCGTCAGCGCCACCGTGTAATGAATTAACTAATGTTCAAAGTAGTAATTTGGCCATTGTGCATAGGGAAATGAAGCGGGCTGCAAATAATGGTGTAGACAGGGAAACAATTAGTGAACAGGGAAGCATTATCGATCGATCGGTCGGCAACAGCTCGCCTCAGGAATCCGAAATGACAGGACACAATCTCGCAAATACTGTAGATTCAGGTTTCCGGTCCTCACCGTTTTCTCAAATAAGTCAAGACATATTTTCTGCTTTTCAAAATGTGAATATTTCCGGTTCAAATGCACTACAGAATAGCACTGAGGAACATCTTTCAGACAGCAGTGCATTGTTATCACAGTTAATGCAACAAATGGGACAAAGGCTACAAAAGTTAGAAACAACGCTTGAACAAAATCAGAAACAAATGGGATAAAATCATCAAAAGTTAGCCACAATGGAACAAAATCAGAGACAAACACAGCAAAAGCTTCAAACGTTAGACACAATGGAACAAAATCTTCGGAAGTTGGACACCACGCTTGAACAAACACGTGAAAATTTTACTACTGAGTTACATAACATTGAATTGAAATGTCAAAAAGTCTGTAATGACGTAAAAACACAAATTTGTGAGCACTTTCACCTTTTTTTATCGCGGCATAAAAATGCATTACAGAATCACGAAGCAGCCATAAAAGAACTGCAAACAATTGTTCATCAAAATCATGAGACCTTGCAAGCTAAAACTGACACAGTTGCATCTACCGATTCGGTTACGCAACTTGCAAAAACTCAGGAAAAATTAAAGGACACAGTAGATAAGATTTCAACACAAATGGACACTCTGAAACTTGGTTCAGAAAAACCCACAGAGGAAATAATTTCACTATCGGATAAAGTAGCCGAACTTTCAGATCAGTTCACTAACTTATCTACAAAGGTAGATGATGATCTGAATGACACAAGACCTGTAGCTTTCACTGACACTGAAGAGTATGAACAAATTAGAAAATTCAGACAAAATCAAAATCTAATCAATTCACAGTACAAAAACTCAGGAAAACTTAAAGGACACAGTAGATACTCTGAACATTGGTTCAGAAAGACACATGGAGGAAATTAGTTCATTATCAGAGAAAGTAGTTGAACTTTCGGATCAGCTAAATAATTTATCTACGAAGGTAGATGATAATCTGAATGACACAAAACCGGTAGTCTTTAATGACACAAAAGAGTGCGAACAAATTAGGAAATTCAAACAAAATCAGAATCAAATTAATACGCAACACCAAAGAGAAATCTGGGAAGTACAAGATCAACTGACACAGGTAATACAAGAATTACATATTTCAGAGGACACTCGCGCTCCAATACTGGAACAGGGACTTAGAAATACGGAACAGCCACAAAATAATAACACGGGGTACTTCGGAAATTATGAAAGAAATTGTCTAGGTACACCGAATTTTGAGATGGAACCGCCGAAACGAAGTAACAATGACCGATATGCGACTCGCCGACATGATGAATTTGACTATAAGTTGTTCGTTACTACACGTAAATTCAAAACATTTAAGAATTCTGGCAACGACATTCATCCACAAGCTTCATCAATTCATCAATTCTCTCATTGTTTTCCTCCCAACTGGTCATTAGAGCACAGATTAGAATTTATGTGTGGCTACTTAGAGAATGAACCAGCTGTAAGCGTGCGATCGGTCATTCACGATTGTCACAGTGAAGGAGAATTTTATCATGCCTTCCTCTCAGCATATTGGTCTCAAGCTACACAAGACCGAGTAAAACATAGCATCATAATGATGAAACATTTCGAACAATCTGAATTTTCCAGTCTTGTGAAATATTTTGAAGACATGTTGCACAAGAATCAATACCTGTCAAACCCTTACAGTCCCTCAGAACTCATCCGCGTTTGCTTAATCAAATTGCCTGAACATTTACGACACATTATTTTGGCTGGACGTTGCAAAGACGACATTGAAGCTTTTCAGGGACTCTTACAGGAATTATAAATTGACACTGACAATCGCAGAACGCGAAAACAGGAACACAACAATTACAGGTCACATCCGTCACAATTCCACGATGACAGAAATAATAAATGGACACGACAGGGCTATTCTCACAACACAAATCGTGACCAAAACAGACACCACCCATATGACAACCGTTGGCAGAGTAGTAATAATTACAGGGAAAGATCACCTCTCCGCAGTAGTGACTATCACAGAGACAATCAGAGAAACAGACAATATGGGAACCAAAATAATTATTATCAAGGTAGACAGAATAACTTTAGACGCAACGGTCCAGCGCGCAGTTACGATTCAGTGAGAAATTCTCCACCACGTGACCGACAAGAAAGAAACTATGGAATCTACCGACATGACGACAGACGATATGATCGTAACGACAGAGCTGAATTGCATCAGAACTGGTGGGATTCAAACAGGGCAGGGCCCTCTCGACAAGGTGAATTTGTAGCAGTTAGGTCTCCAAATCCCAATAACGACGCGCGCCGACAAAGAGACAATAGGCAATGACTCATACCGCTGGCAGCCACAAAACGTACTTATGAAACTGACGACGCAGCTGCCGTAACTAGTAATTACATAAAAATGGAAGACATTAGGGACATCTTACTCCAGGAACACGGCGTAAAACATAACAACATTGCATATCCTGTGATTCACATTACAGTAAATGACGTAAAATTTACGGCAGTACTTGACTCTGGCAGTCCCATTTCAGTAATTAGTGAAACAGCCTTTAGAAAATGCAACAAATCGAACGATTACCCCACACTTTCGTACGTAAGATTAAATTACAAGGTGCAATCTTTGGAAAAAGTGTAGATGTACGCCAACAAACCAACTTAGAATTCTTTTGTCAAAGCCACAGCTTCTCTATGAACTTTCTTATTGTTCCATTATTGTCGACGGAAATTATATTGGGAGTAGACTTTTTGAATGAATACAAAGCAATCTTAAACTTTCACGATGCTGAAATAAGTTTAGAGAAAGAAGGTAAGTCAATAGCTTTGAAATTTGAAGATTGGCTCTCAAACCATGACGAAGAAATTAATCGGCTTTACCTACTTGACACTAACAATCACTCTGCAAGTACTGACAGGGATGATATCGACGGCGCATTTGATACTAATGAGTTAATTCAGAATAAAATTCAAACAATTGAGAATTGTAATGACACTGATAGGCAGGACCTTTTTGAGATTTTACAAGCACATTCCACAGTTTTTACTCACAAAACAGGAACAATCAAGGGATTTCAATACCAATTTCGTGTTTGTGAGAATACTAAATTTTTTGTTAGACCCTACGTAATTTCCGGCACATTATAGTGACCGTGTTAGAACAGAAATACAATCTATGCTGGACGAGGGCATTATTGAGTCTGCAGTAAGCTCATACAACAATCTATTACATGTTGTTGAGAAGAAAAATGGATCGATCAGGCTTGTCTTAGATTCGAGACAAATCAATACTATCATAATTCCTGAAACAGACAGGCCGCAAACGATGGAAGAACTTCTTCAAAATTTTAATGCTGTAAAAGTGTTGTCTTCTATTGATCTCAAATATAGCTTTTATCAGATCGAACTTCATCCAGAATGTAGAAAATACACAGCTTTTCTTTGTTTCGGCGTTTGTTATCAATTTCGGAAACTTCCTTTTGGTTTGAACATTCCTTCGGCAGCAATCATTCGAGGGCTAAATTCCATATTACCTGAGTTCTTAAAATGTCACATCACCTTATATGTGGACGATATTCTAATAGCAGAAGCTTCATGGGAACAACATAATCGCATCCTCAACAGTTTGTTACGTATTTTTTGCAGAATCTGGAATTACAGTTAACTTGGAAAAGTCTGAATTCGGTAGGTCAAAGGTGAGTTTTTTGGGACATATTATTTCTTCTGAAGGCATTCAGCCGGATCCTGAAAAGTTAGAAGCAATATGAGCCATTCCAGTTCCATCCACAAAAAAACAAGTCCGCAGTTTTCTAGGTCTCGTAAATTTTTACCGACGTTTTCTGAATATGCAAATTTTAGTTACACCAAAACTTTGTTCTCTCACTGGAAAAATACTATTAGGAACTGGGACGAACAAGCACAGTCGGAATTCAATTCTTTGAAAGAATCGCTACTTAACGCGCCAATACTAGCTCATCCAGATCTGTCACAAGATTTCTGCCTTAGCACGGATTCTTCTAAAGTCGGTCTTGGTGCCCATTTATTTCAAGAAGCCACAGAAAATGACACTACTGTTCAGAAAACCATTGCTTTTGCTAGCCGAGTGCTAACAAAATCTGAAAAAAATTATTCCGTTACTGAATTAGAAGCTTTAGCTATCGTTTGGGCAGTTAACAAATGCCGTTTCTTTCTTTCTGGTAAGCACGTAAAAGTATACAGTGATCATCGTGCATTACAATTTCTTATGTCTTCAAAATTAAATCATGACAGGTTAAAACTTCGGGCATTGTTTCTGTAAGAATTCCACTTCACAATAGTCTACATTCCCGGCAAGGAGAACATTGTTGCGGACGCACTGTCATGCACACCAGCTGGGCTTGAGAAAAGTAACACAGAAGGCAACCTCGAGAAAAATTTCGGTATTCTTTACATTCAGAATGTCGCCTTTGAAAACTTCATCACCACATCTTTAAAGGACATTGCTCATGAACAAGATAAAGATCCAATTTGGAAAGACATCAAAAGTCAGTGGCATAAAATACACACACTCAGATTCGGCATTATTATCTGGTTAAAAACAAAATACTCTTCAAACGCTGCACTGTTGATGACAAGCTATGGGTATTTTGCATTCCAGACGATTTTGTTAATAAGCACATCTGGTACATTCATTTCAGCTACGCACATTTTGGTCCACGAAAATGTTATCATATTCTTCGAACGACTTGTTATTTCAACAATATGGAAAAGATAATTCGAAGAGTCTTGTCTATTTGTAAACTTTGTCAAAAGGCGAAACCATCTACTATCTCACATCGTGCTCCGTTGTTTCCTATCATTCCTTCTAAATTAAAAGAATTTGCTGCTGTTGATCTCTTGGGACCCCTTGTCAGACCATAGAATGGATTTTCGTACGTTCTAGTCACTGTTGAACTTACTTCAAAATTTGTTTCTTTCACTCCGTTACGTAAAGCCACTGGACGGTCTGTATCCAACGCCTTTGTTAAAAATTTCTTATGTGAAGTTGGCCACGTTGCTAAAGTCATTTCAGATAACGGACCGCAATTCAGATCTGCTGTTTGGTCACGCATGCTTCGGAGTCATTAAATCAAACTTGTTTTTATTTCATTGTACTCACCACATTGTAACCCGTCTGAACGGATTATGAAAGAAATCAATAAGCTTTGGAGACTTTATTGTCACAGAAAGCATCAGCATTGGGACAGATATTTACACTTATTTCAAAATGTGCTGAATGAAATGCCTCATGACTCCACTGCTTTACCACCTTCTCTTGTACTGAAGAATGAAGAACCACCGAACAGAATCAGAGAGCTTCTACCTTTCACGAATACACGTAAACTTCGACACAAAGACATAATTGATTTGGCTACTAAAGATATAAAATCAGCAACAGACAAAAGGAGAAAACTACATGGTAAAGCAAATGCAAAGAAATTATATATTGGTCAGAAAGTTCTCATTAAAGCTCACTCATTGTCACTTAAGAAGAAACACTTGAGTCACAAATTCTTTCTAGTTTACAGTGGACCTTACAGAATCCGACGCATACCACATGATAATTGCGTTGAAGTTGAAACTCTGCGTACTAGGAAGAGTAAAGGTTTACACCACATTTCACAAGTAAAACCGTTTATTGAAAGATAATCTGCTTTTTAACTTTGTCTTTGCCATAACACTTTTCACTTCACATTTTTAGTATGTTTTGTCAGACATAGAAACTGTTAATATGCAACAATGTTTGAAGTTAAATATCCAGTCAAGAACCAAGAGAACTTATTTAAACAGAAATTACGAATTCATTGTTATAGTGAACAGACGACACACTGTTGTTATTTTTACATTCTTGCTTGTTAGTTCCACGATTACGTAACGACTATCAGGCTTACATACTTAGAACATATAACAGTATTGCTAATGAGATTTTATTGCAACATTTTTGTTTACTTGAAAATCTATTATGGATTTAAAGTGCTTTCTGAGAGATACCAGATGACACAGTGGTTAGTTTATTTGACAGCTACATGACTATATCACGACGCTACTAATGTGTGACACAATTTACATTGTTGCTTTTGCACTGTATCTGTTTTACATCTGCACAGTTTTTATGTATTATTCTGAAAAGTAAAACATGTTTTAGTAGTAACTTTTGTGGTATAGCAACAATGAGACAGCTTTTTCCGTAGCACAACAATACGTTACAGTATAGTATTTTCTTGATCACGGTAATGTACGTAATAACTACGATATCTATACGCATAGCATTTCTCTTTTGTTTATAATGAGGTACGTACATTGACTTCTGCAGAACTTAGCTTTCGAAGGACGATAACCACGACATTTCCACAGAATTATCTTACAGCAAGACGCACATTTCGCGTTTAAGGACCCGTATTTGAGTGATTAAATTTGTACTTAAACCATTTATTTTTCAAGATTTTTGAATTACAAAGAAAGTTTTCCGTGATACATTTCATTCCATTGCTGTAATCTGTAACACCTGAGGGTATAATTACATTAATCCTCAGGGTGGTACACGCTTACTTTGTGTACCATGTGTTTGGCAAGCACAAGGAACCCTAGCTAATATGGTATTTGCTTATACATCGGTACCATATTTCTCTAACACAGAATTACACAGCTATCTGATTATTTAACAGAGAAACAAACATTTTTTTTACTATGCCAGTGACACATGTTTACGCAATTACACAGTTGGAACTTCACATTTATGAAATTGTATTTTGTCTGTACTTTGTGAACTGTTCATATTTTTTCGGAACCATTGTGATACTATGAGAGCTTTGAATGATATATTTGGTATGGGATCACGATTTTTAAAGTACGATTGAGGTAGATGACACTATTGAAATGAGCAGAGAATTTTTTTTAGGTTTTGAAATTATTGCAGAAAGCTACGACGTTTTTGAGATTTGGCTGAGTTTTTATGATGTTATTATTACGATGACAATGTGTATTATGCTGTTGAGGTATGTTTATGATCAATAAGCTGATGCTATATGAGCAATCTGATTATGCTACGTATTTATTATGATGAAATATTGAAGTGTCGACACAAGATTGACATATCGACGAATATGTATATGTGTAATAAGGTAAGGAATAATGAGTAGTGGTTAGGGACTCTGATTTGTGAAAAAGGATGTTGGAGACCAAGAATCGTACTTTAAGAGTTAAGAAATGTGTGTAAATGCGTGAATGTTTCACACTGCCGACGAATATTTTTTGGAAGATTATGTTTCTACACATTTGTAACGCAAATTCTCGACCTGTGAAATTTTTATATGAGACTGTCACTGTACTGCAAACTGGTGTCGTAAATATTTCGGTAATAAAGCCAAGTGACCTTGACGTAATGCGTCGTGAGCGGCCAGCTGTGCCAGCCGCCTGGAGAAACAGCCATTAGGTGGAGAAAAAACAGGCCATTAACCTCGCTATTGGCATTCCTTTGTAGAAAGCATCGCAAATACGACACGCTCAATACTTTGAAACATATGATTACTCGTATTTTGTGCTACTTACTGAAATGCTTATGAATTGATGGGAAATATTCGTACATCTGCACACCTGATTATGACAAGAGTCTTTGTACGAGAATTGAGAGAATTTCTACTAACTTATGAAATGCCTCATGAATACTGAATGATATTTTTATGCTTTACTTTGTACATAGTTGCTTATTTTATTTGATATCTGTTTTCCAGGTGTGTTGCATCATTGGTTTTACAAAATAAAATTAAATGCATTTGCTAATGTGAACACTTTTTGTCAACAGATCTGTTAGATAATAATTTTATGATCCACATTCTTCAAAAAAAAAGGAGCACTTGGAAAGGAAAGAACAATAAGAAGGGACTAGTAACAGTAACTGCATACATAATTTTCTTTTCAAGTACTTGGTAATTTTTATGGTAGAATAAGTTGTGGTACATCACTTTAATGACGTAGACATTAAAATGTGAATATACATTTTCCTTACCTGCATTGTTGTCTTTGGTGTACTATTTTTTCTGCTTGTGGGTTTGTCATGATTAGATATAAGTTATTGCATTTGCTGCTGGTGTTTGCCACACATAGTGCTACTGAATTTAACTTTGTATTACTCTTTTAAGCCAGTTTTGCTATCGATTTACTTTTTTCTTTTTGCTGCACATTGCCTTTTATTAGTTGTAATATTGCATTTGCTTTGCTAATTTATATATATTGCTGCTTGCTTTGCCAGTTTGCATTCATTGTCATTACTGTTTGTGTTAATTGTTTTGTGCTGCTGCATTGCCTCGTACCTTAGTTTATGCATCTGAGCTCAGTAGATTTAAGTTAGATTAAGAGGGGGTAGACTATAGAAGAGAATGAGTTGCGATGAATTGGAACAAATGCATTGAGAGGTCTTACGAAAAAAGTACAGAAAGCAGGTATAGATAGCACCTTTTGAAATAATGAAGAACGAAGGGAGATCCCCAAGAAGTAAAGAAAGCTTTGTTTACAAGATACTGCAGTACCAAATGTTACACTGAAAACAAACCCTGTCCTTTCCTCCTGTGTTATTCTGCTCTGTGTTTGTGTACTCTTGTGTATTTGTGTTTTTCCTGTCTTTATGTGTTTAGCTGATGAGAGTTATGTTGTAGAATCTTTCTAATACTATGTTATTTACTTTGTAAAGATGTTTAGACATTATTTATCTGTTCTGTTTTGTTACTCATGTCTGAAGTTGATGTTTCAAAAGTTATTCTGATCCTTTATGTATGTACTGATGTCATAATCCCTGTAACACTGATGTATATGTTATTTCGATTCTTTTGTAAAGCCCGTATTACTACAAATGTTATCTGTATTGTTATGTTCTTAATGATGTATTTTGTACCTTTGTTATTATATTCTCATGTTATACAATTGTAATTGACACCAGTTCATCAAGTTAAGTAACTTGTAAGCATTCATTTCACTGCGCATATTTCTGTTGCGCATAGTATATGCACAATATGTGGAAAAAAGAGGACTGTTAGTGTTTGGACGTGTGTTAATAATTCAGCAAGGGACTGGTTAACAGCATTGCTGGTTCTGACGACAATTCCAAAAACTTTGTGAGTTCACAAGTGGTGGTTTATGGACTTGCTATATTGTATGCAAGACTTCTAAGGACAATTCCAAAAACTTTGTGCGTGCACAAGTGGTGGTTTATGGACTTTCTATATTCTCCACAAGACTCTTCGATGGTGATTGTGCACCTGCACAGTCGCAACAGATGGCTGCTAACCGTCTCTACAAGGACTACAGTGGGTCTGCATCTTTGATGGCCCACCAATACCATTATTTCTACAAGGACTGCACTGGGTCTGCACCTCTGGTGGCCCACCAATACCGTAACCTCTACCAGGACTACAGTGGGTCTACTCTGTGATGACCTACCTACCAATATTCTTCGAAACTTCGACTGACTCTGCGGTGGGTTTGCTCTGTTGTGGCCCATTACCTGTCTGCATGTCAAGAGTCAGCACTGTCTTTCTGTTGGAAGGACAACACAACTTCTTCAAGACTGCAAGGAAATCCACTACTTCCATATGCATTTTCTTTTACTGCTCAGACTTTGAGAAAAACACTGCTATTTTACTGTGATGAACGATCAGGACTGTCTTTATGGACTGTGAGAAAATTTTATCTTTTGACCAACATTGTATCAATAAGTGTGTGCATCTGATGAACGATCAGAACTGTCTTTATGGACAGTGAGAAAATTTTATCTTTTGACCAACATTGTATCAATAAGTGTGTGCATTTGATTTCTTTGTTATTGTAATTGTGAAAAAATTTTAACAAATATGTATTGGCCAGTGCCCAAAACAATTTGTAAATTTTTTTTGTGGGGAGCAAGGGTGCTATTTAAGTAGGCTGTTTAGGTTTTCTTATTGGTAACGCCATGTAGCGCTCTGCATGAAAATCACTGGCTGTGCTGTGTGCAGTCTGTGGCTAGTTTGCATTATTGTCTGCCATTGTAGTGTTGGGCAGTTGGATGTTAACAGCGCGTAGCGTTGCGCAGTTGGAGGTGAGCCGCCAGCAGTGGTGGATGTGGGGACAGAAATGGCGGAGTTTTGAAAGTGCATGATCTAGACGTTTGTCCATCAGAGACAGTAAATGTGTAAGACTGGATGTCAGGAACTGCTATAAATATTATCACTTTTGAACACTATTGAGGTAAATACATTGTTTGTTCTCTATCAAAATCTTTCATTTGCTAACTATGCCTATCAGTGGTTAGTGCCTTCAGTAGTTTGAATATTTTATTTAGCTGGCAGTAGTGGCGCTCGCTGTATTACAGTAGTTCGAGAAACGAAGATTTTTGTGAGGTAAGTGGTTTGATAAAGGTATAGGTTAATGTTAGTCAGGGCCATTCTTTTGTAGGGATTTTTTGAAAGTCAGATTGCGTTGCGCTAAAAATATTGTGTGTCAGTTCAGTGTTGATCAGAATAAGTAAAGAGAGTAATGTCTGAGTACGTTCAGTTTTGCTCAGCTGTTTGAAAAGTAAATAACGTAAGATGTTTATCAGCACAATCATTCATTAATTTTTCTAAGGGGACGTTTCAACATCGAAAACATTTTACGTAAACAAAACAGTTGCACAGATGTTCCTACAAGTAGTCAACAGAGATGACGTTATAGGTCTTCCATAGAGTATGATATACTTTTGTGCAGAGGCTATTTACCTCTACAATTTCGATCGTAATTTACTTATATCTACTTTACAATTGTGGTTATTTCTATGTGTTACTATTTTTATTTAAACAAACTATCGGAACATCTGAAGAAATTCACTGATTCACTTTCCAGTTTATGGTTCAATATTTTATCTTCAAATTTTCTGTAATGTGAATATATCTCCAGTTCTTCTAGCAAATCCATTTTATGTCCTTTATTTAGTTGGTTGAGTACTTTGACATTTTGCTCTATTTTATTGTTCTGGTTATCAGTGACCTTTTCAAATCGTCGCTAAACAGGTGACCATTTATCTGCTCGTGCTTCGAAAGATTAACATCTTTTTATATCACTCGTTTATTTACGAGTTCATAACTTATTGTCTGATGCCAACCTGCATATCCAAACAATCGATGTTTAAAGTCATGAGACTGGCTCTGTTTAGGACCATATGGAACTGTTAGAGCTCTCGGAAATAAAATTACGAGTATTTATACTTATCAAACCCACAAGCAGCAATAAGTAATGCCCGAAATTTTTTTTAAAAAAGAAGACCTTAGTATACACAGACAAATGTCCTTATGGTGCTTCACATTTGATGTTTCCTCTGTGTGGAGTTTGAACCGTTCTGGCAGATGGCAGAGTCATAGTACAGCGTCAAAATGGTGCCTAAATACGACTCATGTTACAAGCAGCTTGCTGTTATTGAATTCGTGTGTGCAGAAAAAGAAACCGTGTTTAACATCCATAAACGTTTGTGTGCATGTATGGCGATGCGGCAGTTGATAGGAGTACACGTCCTGTCACAGACACTGCTCCAGATATGTTGAATCGTGTGGATGCCATTATTCGTGCCGACCGGCGCATCACAACTTGAAAATTGGATCTACAGTTGTCGGTCAGCATTGCAAGCGCATCTGCAATGATCTAGATCCTCGGATATTCAAAGAGGTGCTCACGATGGGGTCCACGAATGCTCACAGCAGATCACAAGACTCAAAGAAAGGCCATTTCATCTGAATTGTTGGAGCGTTTTGAGACCGACGGAGAGGCCTTTCTGTCACGGATCCGTACGGGGAACACACTTTGAAGATGACAAGAGTGTCACTGATGCAGTGAAAACATGGCTACGCCTACAGAACAAGAGCTTTTAGCATCAGGGAGTACATGCTCTTCTACAACGCTCGCGTACGGCCATGGAACGTGGTGGAGACTATGTAGAAAAATGGGACATGGACAAGACATGTTGATGTATATTGTCACCAAATTCTGACTCTTAACGATAAATATGTTCTGAGAAAAAAATGTGGGGCATTACTTACTGAGCGACCCTTGTAGATTTACTATAGGTAATATATTGTTATCTGGGGCGCTGGCCGTGTAATATATAGCCTTCGCCAACATGAAATATCCCGCGGTCAAAGGATCCACGGGCAAACTTGTAAATTTTGTTTAGTTTTCGACGATGGAATAAATCAATCTTGAGTTGGTGCATAAGGTCACAGCATTTTTCCATACGTTTAATAAACAGAAAACGTACACATAACAGCGACTTAAGTCATCAATAATATATTCTCCTTCAGTATTCAGAACCGTCTGACCACGCTAGGGTAACTTAACGATTCTGCGACTGTAGAAATCACGTAGTTTTGTGGCGAAGAACTCGTCGAGCCATATTCAAAGGGCATTTTTCTCCTGAAAGTAAGTTAGGCAGAGAGCTGAAAAGGTGGAATTCTGAGGCTGCACGATTGGATGAATAAGGTTGGTGCTGAATGACTTCCCAAATCAACTCCTGTATACTTTTTTTTTGTCAGTATAGCAGAATGTGTGCGGGAGTTATCGTGGAGCAGCATCACTTCATGCAGTCTTCCTAGTCGTTGTTCTCGGATTACGTCTGCAAGACGGCTCAGTTGTCGACAACAAATGTCAGCAGTGATGGTTACACCTCGGGGAAGCAGTTCGTCGCTGTTCCACCAGATGCACAATATAACCTTTCGTGGATGCCCGCAGATCTCTGTATGGGGAGTTGCTTCTTTGTTTGGGCTCAACCATTGCTTTCTTTTCCTTATTCAGTTACCACCAACGACACAGGATAGGAATGGTTGGTGTTGTTCTGCATACAGTTGCTGACGAGTAAGCAGAGATAAGCTGATTGTTTTGATTTTGACTTAGAGCACGCGGTACACATACACCAGATTTTTTAACCCGCCCCTTTGCATGCAGATGTCACACGATGGAGGAATGATCACAGTTCATCACATTTGCCAGTTCTCGAGTACAGTAACTTGGATTATTGTCTGTTAATGCATTAAAACGATCTTCATAAAACTCTGAAGGTCTTCCTCAACGTGAGGAGTCCCTAATGTCAAAATGATCCTCCTTAAAATGAGAAAACCATTTTCTTACTATGCTCTGACCAGTGCCATTATCCCCATACATAGCACAATTTTTTCAAGCTGCCACCGCTGCTGCCATCCCTCTACAGAACTCAAACAGAAGAAAATGTCAGAAATCAAATTACTCCACTTGGCACTCCAGTTTCTAGCTCCAATAGCTCCTCTCACTATCTTCAAATGACAAAATGATAATATGTGAACTCAAATAGTAACAGTGAACTACAAATAAAAGACGACAATCGATAAATAAACCCATAGGAACAGGAAAATCAACATACAAAACAAAAAACGCTCCGAACTTATGCACTAATTTAATTGTTTGAAGACGGCAATATACGTATAATTAGTGTACGTGCATACGAACACTGACAAGTGACTTGTTCTTGAGGTGGACCATAGAATAGGAACATCTAAAGAGTGGCCACAGTGTACTACTCATGTCGCAAACATCAAACCGAAATAGTCACGAGATGTTGATAAGACGCTGTTGCTTGCTTTAATGTTATATGTTTTTGACCTGTTTTCAGAGATTTATTTATTAATAACCTCAATATAGCTGAGTAATTCTTGTTATGGATGTCAAGTGGAATTCGTCGAGGGACAATAATTTACTTTTTCACAGATAAGTAAGACAAAGTTGTAGTAGTCATGTTAGTAAGAGGCTCTTTATTTGTTGAAAAATATCGTGACACAGTACAATAACGAGTTATTATCGTAGGGCTGTTTTATGGTCAGATACAGGGTGATTCAGCTGTCCTTACCAACGGGTTTCATGGAACCCACAACGCCTTGAAATACCAAACACAAGATTCTCAAATTGTGTCATGCGCTTCATAAAACTATTAGCCCTACTGAAGAAATGCACACGAATTTATGTAGGAAATTGAACGTAATTACATTTTGTACAGGGATACTTTTTCCTCTTTTCCGAATTATTCAAAAAAACATACTAAAGTAACCTTCAAACGCGTTTTTCGTGAAATATTCAAAACCATTGCCTCCACCGAAAACTTATACCAATATAAAATTTAATTGCATTAAATTCCCTACAGAAATGTCCTGTTCATTTTTTCGGTAGGACTAATAGTTTTGGCGCACCAAGTGTGAGCATATAAGAATATAGCGTGTGGATTTTGAAGGCATTGCGGGTTGCAGGTGAATCATTCTGTACTTATGAGGCAAGTGCGAGATAAATTTCGTAGTGTGTAGGTGCGCAGTTAGCTAATTCGTTGAATTTGTATTCTTTTCGACCAGTTTTCTCCTGCAGATTATATTTACGTACGATAATCAGAGGCATTACCTCTAGATTATACTCGTCTCCAAACGAATGTGCTTATTTTGAAGTATTCACAATAGGAAAGTGTAGCGCTAGTACCTGCGAGATGGCTAGTGGGTATGCAAGACAGATATAATTTTGCTTAGAGTGAAAGAAGATTAAACATATTGAATCAGAAAGTTAAAAACGGGAGAGTTTTATCGCTAAAAGTATTTCAGTGTTGAAAAATCACTAATTTAGTGCATGTCACAGCTAAAGTTTCGATCCTTTTCGAAATACTTACACTTCGTCATTCTAGCAAACTATTTCACACTGTTTAAGTTAAAGGGCTTTTTCTTTCTCTTGTTCAGCCAAAAGATTTGCAACCTTTTTTGTCACTGAAATCTATTACTGTACATGTTTTTTTGGGGCTTGGAAGGTACTGTATTTTTCTTCTGGGTTTTCATTAGCACAACAATCACCGTTCGAACCACAATTCATGGAATCGTCAGTTTTATTAACTAATGAATGACATATTTTATTAGGTCTTTAGGAGAAGTAGGTGATTTCGTTTGCATACGGTATTCTTCATATTTCATCTTTGCAAGGTTTAAAATTTTACTGAATTCCACATCACTGTGCAACTTTGGATCCTGCACAAAGACAGATGCCATTGGCAAGCATATACGAAGAAAACGCAAAGATAATTCAGTTCATCTCCACTGTAAACACTTAGCGATACCCCATAGGGAACTGCTAATTACTGTGGATATTAAATGAATGGCGAATTCTAGAGAATAGTAACTCTGAACGATCGTGACAGAGAAATCTCAAATTTTCTTTACAAATTAAGATCGCGTCGTGTCGTCTTGAGTGTTTACCGATGTGCCGACAACCAAGGAACCAAGGATATGCGCCTGCCGTGTTGGCATGCGTTGCCAGTTACAACTGCTATAGGGGTGAACATTCCTCCCATTGACTGGCGAGATAAGAATTTCCCAATTTTAAGCATTTTTTTTTACATACTTACATGTGTCTTAGCAGCTACAATTTTGACATTGTGTGTCTTTCGGTGTATTCTTCCTGTACAAAAAATTTCAGGGCAGGTTTTGACATGCCCGATGATTTCCTTGTGAGACCTCTGAAACTACACCATACATAAGAGAAACAACAAACAGGAGTTCACTACGTACAGGAAACCTACAATCACCAGCAAAATTATTCACAACCAAATCAATTGCCATGCAATCCATAAACAAGCCAGTTACAATTACTTATAACACAGACTATACACAACACGCATTAACATGACTAAATAGAACAACTAAACACAATAAAGGAAATTGCTCCGAAGAATGGCTATGTTGCAAAGACAATAGATAAAATACAGAACTAAATGCAAACACAACTAACACATTACCTGGAATCATGCCCACAAACAAATACAACATACAATAAATCAGAATACAGTAAGCAACAAATGGCATACGATGAAATATAACAACAACACACAGTTTGGGCGAGATATTAATGAGACAAGGATTCGACATAGCATACCAGACTAACAACAAAGTACAGAACTGGTACACAGAAGTCCACTTGTAATTGCTATCAATATACATAGGCCAAACATGTAGTAATTTTAGAACCCTATACGCAGAACATCTCAGAGCACTGAAAAGTAATAGCTCCTACTCAATATTTGCTGATCACCTAATAGCATCAGAACCACGACCAACGAATATAGAAACTGATTCAACAGTTCTTAAAACTAGTGACAGATTGTACTACAAATTAATAACAGAAAAAAACTATCATATTCAAAATTAAGAGCCTAAAGAAAGAGCATACGAAATGAATACACATCCCTGTACAACAAATTACTCTTTCCCACAACAGAAGAACCAAATAAAAACTCCACCTCCCAATAGAATACCATCATGTTTTAAATTGAATTCTCGTCCACTCCACTCACCCAGCCTGCCACCCCATACCCCCCGCCTCTCTCTCTCTCTCTCTCTCTCTCTCTCTCTCTCTCTCTCTTTCTCTCTCGCTCTCCCTCTCTCAAAAAAAAAAAAAAATGCACATAAAAGCTAAACAACAAACATCAAAAACATTTTGAAATCGCGTGCCACTATCCTAATACATACGCGAAAGGGAAAAATGAACACCGCATACCTTTAACAACACTTGACACGACGGCAGAAACCTTGCGCTTTGCTGACAGATTGTGCAAAATACACTCCTGGAAATGGAAAAAAGAACACATTGACACCGGTGTGTCAGACCCACCATACTTGCTCCGGACACTGCGAGAGGGCTGTACAAGCAATGATCACACGCACGGCACAGCGGACACACCAGGAACCGCGGTGTTGGCCGTCGAATGGCGCTAGCTGCGCAGCATTTGTGCACCGCCGCCGTCAGTGTCAGCCAGTTTGCCGTGGCATACGGAGCTTCATCGCAGTCTTTAACACTGGTAGCATGCCGCGACAGCGTGGACGTGAACCGTATGTGCAGTTGACGGACTTTGAGCGAGGGCGTATAGTGGGCATGCGGGAGGCCGGGTGGACGTACCGCCGAATTGCTCAACACGTGGGGCGTGAGGTCTCCGCAGTACATCGATGTTGTCGCCAGTGGTCGGCGGAAGGTGCACGTGCCCGTCGACCTGGGACCGGACCGCAGCGACGCACGGATGCACGCCAAGACCGTAGGATCCTACGCAGTGCCGTAGGGGACCGCACCGCCACTTCCCAGCAAATTAGGGACACTGTTGCTCCTGGGGTATCGGCGAGGACCATTCGCAACCGTCTCCATGAAGCTGGGCTACGGTCCCGCACACCGTTAGGCCGTCTTCCGCTCACGCCCCAACATCGTGCAGCCCGCCTCCAGTGGTGTCGCGACAGGCGTGAATGGAGGGACGAATGGAGACGTGTCGTCTTCAGCGATGAGAGTCGCTTCTGCCTTGGTGCCAATGATGGTCGTATGCGTGCAGGTGAGCGCCACAATCAGGACTGCATACGACCGAGGCACACAGGGCCAACACCCGGCATCATGGTGTGGGGAGCGATCTCCTACACTGGCCGTACACCACTGGTGATCGTCGAGGGGACACTGAATAGTGCACGGTACATCCAAACCGTCATCGAACCCATCGTTCTACCATTCCTAGACCGGCAAGGGAACTTGCTGTTCCAACAGGACAATGCACGTCCGCATGTATCCCGTGCCACCCAACGTGCTCTAGAAGGTGTAAGTCAACTACCCTGGCCAGCAAGATCTCCGAATCTGTCCCCCATTGAGCATGTTTGGGACTGGATGAAGCGTCGTCTCACGCGGTCTGCACGTCCAGCACGAACGCTGGTCCAACTGAGGCGCCAGGTGGAAATGGCATGGCAAGCCGTTCCACAGGACTACATCCAGCATCTCTACGATCGTCTCCGTGGGAGAATAGCAGCCTGCATTGCTGCGAAAGGTGGATGTACACTGTACTAGTGCCGACATTGTGCATGCTCTGTTGCCTGTGTCTATGTGCCTGTGGTTCTGTCAGTGTGATCATGTGGTGTATCTGACCCCAGGAATGTGTCAATAAAGTTTCCCCTTCCTGGGACAATGAATTCACGGTGTTCTTATTTCAATTTCTAGGAGTGTACATATGTAAAGGTTAGAGACGAAAAGAATGATAGAAATAAGTGCTGTAACACAACTCAAACAAGGGAAGCCAGATCGCAACAAGACTATCAAACGGCGTCCGGTATAAGGCGGAAATTTTTTCCAGTTTTCCCCCCCAACAGTTTTTGCACTTTATAGGTCCAATACCATAGAATTTATTACATAATGTCTGAATATTTCCTGTCATCCTGTGTTATCTTTCAGTCAACGTTTTGTGCATATTGTTGTCCTCATCTATTCCTTGGAGAACCTCATTCCTGTTCTTGTCCATTCAATTAATTTTGAACATCCTTCTATAATCCTACGTCTCAAATGTTTCGATTCTCTTCTTTTCTAGCTTTCTGAGGGTCCATGGCTCACCTCCATACAGTAAAAAACTGAAGTGGCAAAAGTCTGGGAATAATGATCTGCACATACATAGATGGCGGTAGCATAGCGTACATAACGTGTGGAAGGGCAGTGCATTGGCGGAGCTGTCATTCATACTCAGGTGATTCATGTGGGAAGGTATCCGACGTGATTAAGGCTGCACGACGTGAATTAATAGACTTTTAACGTGGAATGGCAGCCGTAGATAGACGCATGGGACATTTTATTTCAGAACTCGTTAAGGAATTCAATATTCCGAGATCCACAGTATCAAGAGTGTGCCGAGTATACCAAATTCTACGGACAACGGGTTGGCCGACGCCGTTCACTTAACGACCGAGAGCAGTGACGTTTGCATACAGTTGTCAGTGCTAACAGAAAAGAAACTTTGCGTGAAAAAACCACATGACGAATGTATTCGTTAAGGTAGTGCGGCGAAAATTGCCGTTAATGGGATTTGGCAGCAGGCGACTGACGTGAGTGCCATTGCTAACGGCACGACAGCGCCTCTCCTGGGCTCGTTGCCATATCATTTGGACCCTAATAGACGATTGGAAGACAGTAGTCTGGTCAGATGAGTCCCGATTTTAGCTGGTAAGGGCTGACGGTAGGGTCGGAGTGTGGCGCAGACGCACGAAGCCATGGACCCAAGTTGTCAAAAAGGCAGTGGTAGCACGAAATGGACTGGGCCCTGTGGTCCAATTGATCCGATCATTGACGGGAACCTGTTATGTTCGGCTAGTTGGAGACTATCTGCAACCATTCATGGACTTACTGTTTCAAAAGAACGATGGAACTTTTGTGGATAACAATGTTCCGTGTCACCGAGCCGCAACTGTTCGCGATTGGTCTGAAGAGCATTCTGGACAGTTCGAGGGAATTGTTTGGCCACCCAGATCTCGCGACATGAATGCCATCGAACATTTATGGGATTTAATCAAGAGGTCAGTTTGAGCACAAAATACTGCGCTGGCAATAGTTTCGCAACTATGGACGGCTTTAGAGGCAGAATGGCTCAATATTTATGCAGGAGACTTTCAACGACTTCTTGAGTCAAAGTCACGTCGAGTTGCTGCACCACGCCGGACAGAAGGATGTCTGACTCGATATTAGGAGGTATCCAATGACTTTCGTCACCTCAGTGTATGCTTCAGGACGAAATTTTTCAGAAATTCCTTCCTCAGACCAATGTTAGATACCAGTAGTCTTCTTTTAGTCAGGAATGCCCTCTTTGCCTGTGCTGGTCTGATTCTTATATCCCTCGTGCTTCGTCCGTTACGCATAATTTTTCTTCCAAGGTAGTAGAATTTCTCGACATCGCCTACTTTGTGTTCACTAATTTGGATCTCTTTTCTGCTACTGCTCTTTACTTTCATCTTTGTTTCATTTATTTTCAGTCCATATTCTATGCTAATTAGGTAGTTCAATTTATTCCAAAGTTTCTGAAATTCCTCATCACTTTCACTGAGGGTAGCAAATGCCATTAGTGATATCATTCATATCCTTTCACCCTGAATTTTAATCTAACTCCTTTCATTTCCTTCATTTCTTTGCTGATGTGTCGAATGAACAGTAGGGGGAAAGACTGCGTCCCTGAGATACACGATTTCTAATCCGTGCTCTTCATGGTTGGTCTTTCAATCCCGCGTGGTTTCCTTTTTCATTCTTCTGTATACTTCGATTAACAGTAAAACTGACAGTGCGATGGTTTTCTCTTTATCTGCTCTTGCTTCCTTCGGGGTTGTGTCAATGACACTATTCCAGTCGTTTGATGGTTTGTCTCCGTTCTCATAGATTTTAAACAGCAACTCGAATAGTCGTTTGCTTCCCACTTTCCACAACGATTTTAGTAATTCTGTACCTTCTGTCTTATTTGATAGCAAGTCAGTTTTTTTGCAGCTATTTAGCTTTAGTTTCTAGCACATTCTCCTGATTTCGTTTCTGTCTTACATTGCTATGTTCTTTTCTTTTCCTGGATATTTTTTGTATTTTTTACTTTCGTCCATCGGTTGAAGAATTTCTTCTGTTACCCAAGGTTTCTTAAAATGTAATGCCTACACTGGTATTAATTGTCACAAAATCTACAGCCTCTGAGAAATTCAAAAACGCACCTCATCAGTCCTCAATTCTTCATTGTCTCGCTTCCTTCAGCATCGATTCATCTGGATGATTCTCTTAAACTGAGCATACTCTTCGACATTACTAAATAAGCAGAGCAGAGAGGAATAGGAAAACATCATAGCGACATTATCGAACGCAGATACGAAACTTCTCTGAGATGAAAAAGGGTAGATTGTTATGGCTCTGAGGTTGGGAGCGAATATCTTGGAAACGGCTAAGCTACTCTGCTGTTCGTATGCCTCAGTCGTGAGCATCTATGGGAAGTAGGTAAAGGACGGTGAAACGACGATCAGGCGACAAATTGATGAACATCGACGCCACATTACAGAACGTTAAGGTAGGAGGCTTGTCTCCACTGTAAAGCAGAATATGCAGTGATCTATGTGTCGTATCCGACAGAGTATAATCTTGATGCTGGAACAAGTGTTTCGGAGCAAACCGTTCACTGGGCGTTGTAGAAAGATAGTCTTCGCAGCAGACTATGTGTTACACATTGACCAAGCAACATAGCCAATTATAACTGCAGTAGATACTAGATCAACTGTGTGGTTTTATTTTTTCGACGTGTTAAAAAACGTGTAACTGCATCCCGCACCTGTTACGTTACGTAAGGTAGAAAACAGATTTACGCGATTAGTAGCTTGAAACAAAGACAGCGCTACTTTTACTTCTTAGAGAGTCCTGTGGTCCACAACCTACAGTTATTCATAATTATTAAATTTCTCATACGCATTTTCACTCGCTCCCGTCATCTCTTTCCTTTTAATTAATTGTTACATAAATGTTTATTCAAATAGGTTGTAAGAGACGAGGAGCACCTTTTCATAACGTATGAATGAAACCAAGATAAAAATACAGCATGATTCGTTTCACCCCAGTTTTGGTGTGGTCTTTAACGCCGTTGAGTCAGATCGGGACATTTACTATTCGTTCCCATAGTAATTTAGTGCTGGAAAACATGAAACGGATCAAATCCTATTATGTGTAACGCTGCCGACAGTTCAAAACGTGTTATGTTCAGGACATATTTCCCAGGCTGAGTTATTAATCCGCTCTTTTGGTGGCTCTTCCCGCTATTTTCATTACGCAGCTCACAGTGTGGTGTTGACTGCATGACTCTACACTTCCGATCACCATGGATAGCTGTTTACCAGTGGGAGATAGATCGAAAAGAAGTAGAATGAAAATTAGAGCTGCTTAAACGGAAAGACAAAGTGAAGAAGTTGCTCGGTAAGTAATAACACCTAACGTATTTTACGAATGATTATTTTCAGAGAAATTTGTAAGACGGGAGCTTTGATGTGTTATTCGTGTGGAAAAGAATACATAAATGCATATTTTTATACTTTGATTGAACTTTATTATCTGTAGCTATGACGTGAGGCGACACATTTCACTTTAGGTACTTCAACCGAGATTCACGTTTAAGTAATTTTGAACCGCCATCTAATCACAAAAAAGGGAGACTAAAATGAGGAAACATCCCATTATTCTACCTCGTGAAAGTAAAAAATAAAGTTTACAGTGTTCCGTGAAAGTTGCGTCTCCAGAACTACAAAGAACTGAAAAGCATTTTACAGGAGACCGTAGAGAGACAGGTGATAAGGTACATTCGCTGCATTGCCTGTTCGCATGGCGTATTACATGTTCGTGATCGCCCTCCTATCTCTGCACCGCTTTCCACTTCAGCTAGACCGACCTCCTTATGTTACTGAGGCTTTCGCTGTTTTAGGATAATCTGAAAATGTGGCAATCGCAACAATGACTGTTTCTACTTTTGGAACATGTTAATAACTTTATTTTCTTACATGCCGGGCTGTGCCCAACATTAAAATCAACAAAAAAATCTACACCTACATCTACATCTACATTTATACTCCGCAAGCCACCCAACGGTGTGTGGCGCAGGGCGCTTTACGTGCCACTGTCATTACCTCCCTTTTCTGTTCCAGTCGCGTATGGTTCGCGCGAAGAACGACTGTCTGAAAGCCTCCGTGCGCGCTCGAATCTCTCTAATTTTACATTCGTGATCTCCTCGGGAGGTATAAGTAGGGGGAAGCAATATATTCGATACCTCATCCAGAAACGCACCCTCTCGAAACTACACCGCGATGCAGAGCGCCGCTCTTGCAGAGTCTGCCACTGGAGTTTGCTAAACATCTCCGTAACGCTATCACGGTTACCAAATAACCCTGTGATGAAACGCGCCGCTCTTTTTTGGATCTTCTCTATGTTTTGTAAGCCACCTCCTTTGTTGGTGGACTACATTTTATAAGCACTCTCCCAATGAATCTCAACCTGGTACCCGCCTTACTAACAATTAATTTTATATGATCATTCCACTTCAAATCGTTCCGCACGCATACTCTCAGGTATTTTACAGAAGTAACTGCTACCAGTGTTTGTTCCTCTATCATATAATCATACAATAAAAGATCCTTTTTTCTATGTATTCGCAATACATTACATTTGTCTATGTTAAGGGTTAGTTGCCACTCCCTGCACCAAGTTCCTATCCGCTGCAGATCTTCCCGCATTTCGCTACAATTTTCTAATGCTGCAACTTCTCTGTATACTACAGCATCATTCGCAAAAAGCCGCATGGAACTTCCGACACTATCTACTAGGTCATTTATATATATTGTGAAAAGCAATGGTCCCATAACACTCCCCTGTGGCACGCCAGAGGTTACTTTAACGTCTGTAGACGTCTCTCCATTGATAACAACATGCTGTGTTCTGTTTGCTAAAAACTCTTCAATCCAGCCACACAGCTGGTCTGATATTCCGTAGGTTCTTACTTTGTTTATCAGGCGACAGTGCGGAACTGCATCGAACGCCATCCGGAAGTCAAGGAAAATAGCATCTACCTTGGAGCCTGTACCTAATATTTTCTGGGTCTCATGAACAAATAAAGCGAGTTGGGTCTCACACGATCGCTGTTTCCGGAATCCATGTTGATTCCTACAGAGTAGATTCTGGGTTTCCAAAAACGACATGATACTCGAGCAAAAAACGTGTTCTAAAATTCTACAACAGATCGACGTCGGAGATATAGGTCTATAGTTTTGCGCATCTGCTCGACGACCTTTCTTGAAGACTGGGACTACATGTGCTCTTTTCCAATCATTTGGAACCTTCCGTTCCTCTAGAGATTTACGGTACACGGCTGTCAGAAGGGGGGCAAGTTCTTTCGCGTACTCTGTGTAGAAACGAATTGGTATCCCGTCAGGTCCAGTGGACTTTCCTCTGTTGAGTGATTCCAGTTGCTTTTCTATTCCTTGGACACTTATTTCGATGTCAGCCATTTTTTCGTTTGTGCGAGGATTTAGAGAAGGAACTGCAGTGCGGTCTGTGAAACAGCTTTGGAAAAAGGTGTTTAGTATTTCAGCTTTACGCGTGTCATCCTCTGTTTCAATGCCATCATCATCCCGGAGTGTCTGGATATGCTGTTTCGAGCCACTTACTGATTTAACGTAAGACCAGAACTTCCTAGGATTTTCTGTTAAGTCGGTACATAGAATTTTACTTTCGAATTCACTGAACGCTTCACGCATAGCCCTCCTTACGCTAACTTTAACATCGTTTAGTTTCTGTTTGTCTGAGAGGTTTTGGCTGCGTTTAAACTTGGAGTGAAGCTCTCTTTGCTTTCGCAGTAGCTTCCTAACTTTGTTGTTGAACCACGGTAGGTTTTTCCCGTCCCTCACAGTTTTACTCGGCACGTACCTGTCTAAAACGCATTTTACAATTGCCTTAAACTTTTTCCATAAACACTCAACATTGTCAGTGTCGGAACAGAAATTTTCGTTTTGATCTGTTAGGTAGTCTGAAATATGCCTTCTATTACTCTTGCTAAACAGATAAACCTTCCTCCCTTTTTTTATATTCCTATTAACTTCCATATTCATCGATGCTGCAACGGCCTTATGATCACCGATTCCCTGTTCTGCACTTACAGAATCGAAAAGTTCGGGTCTGTTTGTTATCAGTAGGTCCAAGATGTTATCTCCACGAGTCGGTTCTCTGTTTAATTGCTCGAGGTAATTTTCGGATAGTGCACTCAGTATAATGTCACTCGATGCTCTGTCCCTACCACCCGTCCTAAACATCTGAGTGTCCCAGTCTATATCTGGTAAATTGAAATCTCCACCTAAGACTATAATATGCTGAGAAAATTTATGTGCAATGTATTCCAAATTTTCTCTCAGTTGTTCTGCAACTAATGCTGCTGAGTCGGGAGGTCGGTAAAAGGAGCCAATTATTAACCTAGCTCGGTTTTTGAGTGTAACCTCCACCCATAATATTTCACAGGAACTATCCACTTCTACTACACTACAGGATAAACTACTACTAACAGCGACAAACACGCCACCACCGGTTGCATGCAATCTATCCTTTCTAAACACCGTCTGTGCCTTTGCAAAAATTTCGGCTGAATTTGTCTCTGGCTTCAGCCAGCTTTCTGTACCTATAACGATTTCAGCTTCGGTGCTTTCTATCAGCGCTTGAAGTTCCGGTACTTTACCAATGCAGCTTCGACAGTTTACAATTACAATACCGATTGCTGCTTGGTCCCCGCATGTCCGGACTTTGCCCCGCACCCTTTGAGGCTGTTGCCCTTTCTGTACTTGCCCGAGGCCATCTAATCTAAAAAACCGCTCAGTCCACGTCACACAACCCCTACTACCCGTGTAGCAGCTTGCTGCGTGTAGTGGACTCCTGACCTATCCAGCGGAACCCGAAACCCGACCACCCTACGGCGCAAGTCGAGGAATCTGCAGCCCACACGGTCGCAGAACCGTCTCAGCCTCGGACTCCCCCCGGTACGCACACGGAGTGCACATTTGTTTTCTTCCCCTCTCTTGCTGCCATATCCCTAATGGGCCCCATTACGCGCCTGACGTTGGAGCTCCCAACTACCAGTAAGCCCACCCTCTGCGACTGCCCGGATCTTGCAGACTGAGGGGCAACCTCTGGAACAGGACAAGCAGCCATCTCCGGCCGAACATCAGTATCAGCCGGAGGCAGAGCCTGAAACCGATTCGTCAGACAAACTGGAGAGGCCTTCCGTTCAGTCCTCCGGAATGTCTTTCGCCCCTGCCACACCTCGAGATGACCTCCCACTTTACCACAGGTGAGGGATCAACCTCAATGTTAGCAGTATCCCGGGCAGCCACAGTCGTAGTCCGATCGGGGGATGCGTGCGCGTGGTAGCCATGCGGTCTACGGGCACCTTGCCATGGTTCAGGCGGCTACCCCCGTCGGTGGTTCTAGTCCTCCCTCGGGCATGGGTGTGTGTGTTGTCCTTAGCTTAAAAAGTTCAAGTTAGATTAAGTAGTGTGTAAGCCTAGGGACCGATGACCTTAACCGTTTGGTCCCATAGGAACTTACAACAAATTTTTTCTACAAACAATTTGAAACGAAACTTTAAAATCATATTATATGAAAACATAATTGCAGCAAAATGTGTTTTGTTCAGTGAACTTGTCCAAAACGTATTAAGCGCAGTTTAAAAATTAATATGGCGGCTTCATGAGTTGGGAAACGATTTCAGTCATGAATAATTTTGGAACATAATCTAAAGATATACGTCCTGATGTCTAGAATTTTTGACTTGCTTCATTGGTTAGAAAAGGAAACTTTTTTCCGCTTCCTGTAAGATGTGATCTGTACGCTTCATACGATTTAAAACGAAGCTCCTCAGAAATAGCCTATATCTGTGACGGTAAATATCTGAATAAATGAATAGGGAAATAAAATCTCTGAATACGGAAACCCATGAGGATAATGGAAGAGAGAGTGTGGACAGCGAGATAAATCCTTCAAACGTTCGTATTTTATACCGCTCATTCAGATTTGCGATACGAATTAATCTGCTGTCGCACGGGAGCCACAAGAAACGACACTTTACGCACGTGCTGGCCTTGCTGTTGTCAGAACGATAACTCTCGTAAAGCGCAGGTGAAATCAAAATTATGGCTCTGTGCTCGAGATATCGTGCGTAGACGGCACCTGTCGCGTCCGCTCGGCCGCCCTCGGCTGCGCTCGGCTGCGAGCGGCCGGCCTCGCCGGCTGGTCCAGCGCCGGGCGCAGAGTGCTGCGGGCGCGTGGATGCTGCGCTCCCGGCCGTGACGTCACACGGCGCTGCGTTGCGAGCTCGGTGAGTGCTCCGGCCTGCACGTCCGCAACCTCGCTACGTACGCGGAAGCCCAGGGGGGTGCGCAGCCATGAGGGGCGTGCGGGTGAGGACTTCCAGCCTGGCGGCCACACTGGTGTGCGTGACGCTGCTCTCCGGACACGCCCCTGCCGAGAAGATACCCATTGGTGAGTGAAAGATTTACCGGCATGCAGGTGCAGTGCGATGACCTGCAGTGTCTCTTTGTTCTTGACGTGCGTGGTTGCCTGTGCGATTTGAACTCAAATTAGATTCCGATTTATTACAAAATTGAAAATTAATCAGTATGACCTTGAAATAGTCAAATTTTCTCGACCCATATAACAAGTAACTGAATTAATATGATTGTTAGTAAGTTTGTGTGTGTGTGTGTGTGTGTGTGTGTGTGTGATAGAGAGAGAGAGAGAGAGAGAGAGAGAGAGAGTTCGCGAGTGCCGTGTACTAAGTCAGCAATCTGATTCTGTGCGTCACATTTAAATTCTGAAATTGCAGCTGACACATCAAGAATGCAGCACTAAACCACGATATTCGAAATCTGATATTTTCCAAGAATTTTCTACTGCATCTTCAGTTTCTTAGCTGCTCTTCTGTTTTGTCACCATGTACGATGGAGTGCGCTTAATTGTATAATGTGTCAGTTAATTTACGAAACTAATTCACTTTCGTAGTAAATACATAGTGGCTACATGCGTACTATTTATATGGGTTGTTTTCAGTTGTACTCTTCTAATACTGAATTACATTTAACTTTGTAACTGAAATACACACACACACACGCGCGCGCACACACACACACACACACACACACACACACACACACACACACACACACAGTTTTTAATATACTACTGTGGTCTTGAAGGTAATGTGAGATATAAGAATTTTAATTTATTTTTAAGATTGATTTACGGTCTATAGCGGTCTTAATTGTCCTGAGAGGCGCTCCATCATAATTGTAGATAGACTAAAGAAACATAAGTCATGGTTAGTGGGTGTGATGTTAAATTCTGGCGCTAATATTTTCTAGAAGTCTGAAGATCTGTTAACCACAAAGCGAGTGTAAAAAGTACAGAAACGGAAAATAGAAAACCTTAATCCATCCTACGTGATTCGGTGTGTTTGAAGGGTTAAGGAAAAGTACTAAAATATTACGAAGAAAGTGCTGTGTCATTTACCGCCACTAGTTACAGTTTTAGAAAGTCGTTCACATAATAAACCTGACAACCGATAAAAAAAATTGCTTTTATCAGTAAATTCTGGCCGTAACGTACGCGACTGTATTTCGACCTTGAAATGTATCAGAAAGAGGTTTTAAAGATATAGAGAAGTAAATGTAATCATACGGGAATGCCAGTGGAAGAGTCTCCCCTATTCTCTAATTACCACACGATAACTGCCGAGATACCTGTAGCTATAAGCTAAGGAAAGCGTTTTCAGAATATGACTAATAAGGATTCAAAATAAACACATGTAAAATTAGAGTATATGATCGTAGGTAGCGACGAAAAACAACCACTCTGAGCCTGCGAATCTTAGCCTTATTTTTTTAACATCTACTTATAACTATACCTGGTAAAGGAAAAAATGCAAAACATTTTAAAATTAAAACATGTCAAGGTAGTAAACTTATTCGACAGTTAAACTCAATCATTTGGAATAATAAGATGACAAATAAAACTAAAATGGTCCTATACAAAATACTAGAAAGCATATCTATTAGAAGTTTGAAAATATAAAGAAGGGAGAGAGAGAGAGAGAGAGAGAGAGAGAGAGCAATTTGTATAAATGAAAATGGCAGTACTGGAGGCAAAACTGCTGGAGTTTCACGACTAAATCACATTGTAACCTCCCACTCACTTATCGACCTTAATGACAGTGAAAAATTAAACTGCATGTACCTAATGGAAATTTGGGAAAAGCAATCGTCACCGAAGTTTATCTGTCGGTAAAGAGGGAGGAAAGGGTTACATCTAAATGAAAGAAAAAATGCCAATGAAACTGGTGGAAATTAATTTTGAAAAGGGTAAAGTTAATAAAGAAAGTAAATGTGCGGCCGTTACGTTAACATTCAACTAGCGGTAATTAGATATTTGAGATTTGGGGGAAATTACGGTCGCCAGTCCTATGGACAATTACTATAGTAACTGAAAAAGAAAGGTTATTACACATATAATTAGCACTAGAAGCGTGGCAACTGAAGGTTGACACGTGTAGTGTGAAAACTGAAAGTTTGTCAGAAGTAATAAATTTCGCTACACTCTGACTTAATTTAGCAAAAGAATTAATAAAACCAGAAAATTGAAAGTTAATTTAGTGACTGAAATTAATAGTGAACTTTGTTTCTGAAGCATATCGAAATTCAGTAAGATACGGTTAGTCTTGGACTACCTCAACAATCATTTCAAAAGCTTCTTGAATCTACGCAATTTAGAAATAAGAGATTTAACTTTGAACTTGAATTAAATGATTCTGAACAATTAACAATAGTAAAATTTAGTACGTACCAAGCTGAGCTGCAGTCACAGGTAGCTAAAATATGGTAACAAAACTCACACTCATAATTTGTGCTTGTGTAATCTAAATATTGTAGCCAGCTATGAATACTTTAACTGAACTTTGAAATTAAAGCAGTGAAATAGAATAATATTGCTTTAATGCTGGCGTTTGAATTTCAACGACACTTGGGTTCATTCCGGAAAAGGAAGGGACCCTGCTTTGTAATGCAATTGGGACAATGAGCAACAAAGGTTCATGCTACGTTGTTGTAATTTTGTGATTTGAACAGTTTTAAAAGCTGAGGTCTGCCATACAGTTCTGAAACTTCACGTGCTTCCAGTCTTCCTTGTTGGTTGATTGAAGGTTTGAAGCCGTTGATCGAAGATATGGCGACAGTCACTCATTGTCGGTCGTCGCTGTTGCAGAAGCTGGATGTTGGCGCGCCTTCTTCTCGACACGGTCACCAGGCGAAACGGGCTCTAGATGTGCGCCAGCTAATGCTTCCCGTCCGCGACACCGTGTCAGAAACTAACATAGCAAGTCGAGCGCAATTACATGCTGCCAAACCCCGAACGCGCGGCAACTCGCGGGAGCTTCACACAACACACTTGTTCCACTGCACTACCCCAGCCAGACTCCCTCTCTGCTCAGCCCGCGCTCCACGCGGCAGAGTTAACACTACCAAAGATCCTAAACACTTTCGTTCTCCACACGACCTATCGATGTATTCGTTCGATAGTATAGTTTTCCCTAGGCAAGACCCAGCGTAAAATACAAATAATATTTACAAAACAAACCAATTATACATCGACATAAATGCATATATATACAAATAGTAAAACAATTACAATATACAAAGACACAGAAATGTTATATCTTCAGGTAACAAAATAAGGAAAAAAATTTGCAGTGCAATAGATGGAAATTGAAGGATATGTATTTCCGGCGTTACAACATCAGAACTGAAGATATCAGATAATTATGGAAACCGAAAGGAACATCGTGGAAGCTGCACGGCCATTTAGAACAAATACATGATAGAATCAAAGAAGTTATGCAGGTGGACCCCAGAGGAAAACAGGAGTCGTTGCCGCCTAAGAGACAGATGATAGAAGTAAAGGAAGATATGGGCTCTATAGCTCTGAAAAAAAACTCGAAAGACTATAAATTGGGGATCATGAGAAGTGATAAGTGAGCTTTAAGTAACCCGCATTTTATGTATATCATAATTAATAGCTGCAATTATGATTGGGGAATATACACTGAGGTAACAAAACTCTTGGGGTACCTTGTAATATTGTGTCGGACCTCCTTTTGCCCAGTGTAGTGTAGCAACTCGTCGTCGCATGGACTCAACAATTCGTTGGCAGTCCCGTGCAGAAATATTGAGCCATGCTGTCTCTATAGCCAACCTGCCTCTATAGCCTAGCTGCGAAACTGTTGCCTGTGCAAGATCTTGTGCACGAACCGACCTCTCAATCATGTCGCATAAATGTGCAATGGAATTTATGTCGGGCGATTTGGGTGACGAAACCGTACGCTCGAATCGCTGCATAGTCACATTCGTTCGAACTGTTCTCCAAACCAAGCACGAACAATTATGGCTCTGTGACATGGCACATTGTCGTCCATAAAAATTCCATCTTTCTTTGGAAGCACGAAGTCCATGAAGAACTGAACGCGGTCTCCAAGTAGCTGAACATAACCATTTCTAGTCAATGATCGGTTCAGTTGAACCAGAGGACCCAGTTAAACACAGCCAACACCATTGTGGAGTCACCAGAAGCCTATACAGTGCCTTATTGACAACTTAGATCCATGGCTTCGTGAGATCTGCGCCACACTCGAACCCTACCATCAGTCCTTAATAGCTGAAAACGAGACTCTCGTGACCAGGCCACGGTAATTGTCTAGGGTACAAATGTGGTCACGAGTACAGAAGAGGTGTTAAAGGTAACGTCGTGCTGTTAGCAAAGGCAATCGCGGCGATCGCCTGCTGCCACAGCTCATTAACGCCAAATTTCGACGCACTGTCCTAACGGATACGCTCATCGTCCGTCTCACGTTGATTTCTGCTGCTAATTCACGTGGTATTTATGATTTTGTTCCAAGCAATGTTACTTGTCTGTTAGCACTGACAGTTCTGTGCAGACACCGCTGCTCTCAGTCGTTAATTGAAAGCTTTCCGCCTCTGCGTTGTCCATGGTGAGTGGTAATGCCCCAAATTTGGTATTCCCGGCACATTCTTTACACTGTGGATTTCGGAATACTGAATTATCTGACGATTTCCAAATGGAATGTCCCATGCGTCTAGCACCAACTACATTTCGCATTCAAAATCAGTTAACTCCCGTGGCGCGGATATGGTTACGTATAAAACCTTTTCACATGAGTCACCTGAGTACAAATGACAGCTCAGTCAAATCACTGCCCTTTTATATCTTGTGTACGTAATACTACCGCCATCTGTATTTGTGCACATCGGTATCCCATGACTTCTGTCACAGCGTGAGGTGGCGCATTCGGGAGGAAGACTGTTCAAACCGGCATTCATCCATTCTGATTTACGTTTCCCGTGATTTCCCTAAATCGATTCGGGCAAATTCTCGGATGGTTCCTTCGACCGGGAAAGACCGATATCCTTCCCCATCCTTCCCTAATCCGATGGGACCGATGACCTCGCTGTTTGGCCCCTCCCCCTAATCAATCAACCAACCATGACTTCTGTCACTTTAGTGAATACGATAATGAACGTCAAAACATTCTCGTAAACACCGTACCGCAACGAGTAGTTTGAGATATAATTGCCAATCTGTGGCCGTAAGCTGCTAATGACTTCGATTTGAAATCAATGTATTTTAATTGTAAACTCTGCGAATAAGTCCCCATCTACCTCGGCTCAAATTTAAGCCATTGTACGGGGTTTGGGAATATGTTAGACGCATAATCCGGCACTGGCGGATTTTGCTGCTCAACAAAATGACATGTAAAGCCCCGAAGTGTTCCATTTCGAATAGGTACGGCATCAATAGGCCGAGTAGCGTTGGAATCTTGATCTGCAGGATCCTCTTGATCCTTTAGATTTTTTTCTGTCTGGGGTCATCTCAAAAATGAAATGTTCAGCACTCCCGTTAATACGAAGAAATGCAGCAGCAAGTCATTATTTACGAACCGTTACGAGGGTGTCTGACAAAATTCTTTTACTAGCAGCAGAGACGATTACAGTATTGTATCCATATGCGAGGGCGACACGTAGGATGACACTTAACAGAGCGTAGAGTAAATTGTAACACGTAACGTTCAGAGGTTGTATTGTATTTCATGTTAAGTTGGGCTGCGGGAGAAATTGGTGCCCAGTTACATGATGACTTAAGTTGAAAGTTTACATTTCAGATCATTTGTAGTAAATGGGACAATACTTTATAATGAAGTAAGTGGCAGATTGTGACCACAAGTTTGCAGTTAGCTCGCAAAAGGTTCGCTATGGGCCCATGTTTAATGAAAGGTTTCTGTTTCTACACTTCCTGACAAAAGAAAGACGCACATAGAAGTGGAGGCGGAAACGAGATGAAACTTCCAGGGTTCGGAGGGTATGTCATGTTGTTTCAGTGAGTACTAAATCGAGTCACGTTTACAATGAGTTTGTCGGCCGGGGTGGCCGAGCGGTTCTAGGCGATACAGTCTGGAACCGAGCGACCGCTATGGTCGCAGGTTCGAATCCTGCCTCGGGTATCTATGTGTGTGATGCCCTTAGGTTAGTTAGGTTTAAGTAGTTTTAAGTTCTATGGGACTGATGACCTCAGAAGTTAAGTCCTATAGTCCTCAGAGCAATTTGAACAAGGAGTTTGGCAGTATATGCCCACTTATCAGTACGGCGTTGCATGCCATATGTGGACGAACATTTTCGTGTTGAATAATGGCACCAGTATACTGTCGTGTGAGTGAAAGCACATGAGGACGCGGGCTGTCGGTGACGTGCCGTCGTGTTGTCAGAGATTCCTGAGTGACTACTAGCCGTGACCTTAAGTCATATCCGATGCATCGCCACGACAGGGTGCCAGAAGTAACAGCGTTGTGCCTTTCCAAACTATGGAAAGGATGGGATATCTTCCCAGGTTGCTGCAGTACTCGCCGCAATGATAATCCGGCGTAGAACAGGACGTCGATTCACCGCTGGACAAAATGCGACGCCTTTTATCAGCCATCCGTGCTTGCCAGTCCAAATTCAGCGTCTTTTTTTAGCGGCAGCGTACGTATGGAACAGTAGTTTGTTCTCCGGGTGTTGCTAGTCTCCGAACAATCGAGCAGGTAACATAGAATGTAGAAAGGAATCCGTTACCTCTTCTCGGACGAGAGTACGGTGGTAACTACACTGGACTCGCCTTCGGAAGGACGACAGTTAAAATCCTTGTCCGCCTATCCAGATTTAGGTTTTCCGTGATTTCCCTAAGTCGCTCCAGACAAAAGCCGGGATGGGTTCTCTGAAAAGGGCACGGCCGATCTCTCCCCATCCTTTCGCAATTCGGACTTGTGCTCCTTCACTAATTACCGCGCTGCCGATTGAACGCTTTACTCCATCTTCCTTACTCCTTCCTTCCAACTGCAGGAGCAGTTGTGAAAGGGTTACGACGTGACTGGAGCACAATACGGCGTTGCTTCCTATTAGTAGTCAAACGTGGCCGACTGGAACCTAGACGACAGTAATGTCTTCTCTCACGCTCCCATACATCCAATACTGGGCCACTATCACATCCTAAAGACCCACAAATCTAGATATTGTACGATTTGACAAGCCGGCCAAATGAAGACCCACAATGAGGCCACTTTGAAACCTCTGTCAAGTGCTGAAAAGACTGCCTCACACGAGCACGAGGCACATCAGTGTTCTTCGCAGTGAACACTCAACATCTGACACTGTTCGCGCCTATCACTTACCCAAGCAGCCGTGATAACAACACTAAACACGAGAAACCTAATGCACTCTCCTTGCCGTTCTACCTGTCACAGAGAACTTGAACTCTGATTATTTACGTAGCCACAGATGAAGTTTCGTTGGCATCTGATGATGTCTCCTGGGTGCTTCATCTTTCTTCTCATGAGCATAGTATCGTATGCTTCTACCGTAGTCAGTTTTCACTGTTAATTACCTGACACCTGGCATAAATTCCTGCCGGCCGCGGTGGCTGTGCGGTTCTGGCGCTGCAGTCCGGAACCGCGGGACTGCTACGGTCGCAGGTTCGAATCCTGCCTCGGGCATGGGTGTGTGTGATGTCCTTAGGTTAGTTAGGTTTAAGTAGTTCTAAGTTGTAGGGGACTTGTGATCTAAGATGTTGAGTCCCATAGTGCTCAGAGCCATTTGAACCATTTTTTGTTTTTAACCATAAATTCCTCCCTACCAGATGAAAAGTTCAGCTCGCTATGTCAGTGACAAATGGCGAGCATTTTACTACAAATTTGAATTTTCACTGGGTGTAAAACGTCACACACAAGTTTAGACACCAGAAAACGAGACTGTGCTGCGAGTTTGTTCATTCAACAAATATTTTGAGTTATCGGTGGTCGCCTTCTGCATAGGTCCCAACTGAATCTACACGAGACCGCAATCTTTTCTTCGACTCCTGGTAAAAATTTTGCACGTAGTTCCTCCTAGTGAGTATAGAATCTCCACCATTTTTGTCCTCCGTCCAAGCACGGAAAGAAACAGTTCGTTCTTTGGAACTTAAGTGAAGTGATCGAGTAAGTTGAAACTTGAAACCCGCAGGACACAGTTAAAGATTGAGAAATGTTCACCTGCTAATGTCCAGCTACAAATGTAATGTGTCAAGTTCCTCTTTGTCATTTTTAATTACATGCAGAGATTTGATAACTATAATGCGACATTAATGGCAGTGACTTGTGCTACGCTGAAGAAACGTGTGCCGTGTTTTGGATCGGCATGTGAGGTGGCGCGGTGGTTTAGGATTCGGGGTTCAATCCTTCGCCCAGCAATTCAGATTTTGTTCCTCTTTGATTCCCTAAAACACTTCAGGCCAGGGCCGCTGTGTGGAGCTGTTACGGAAAGCGTACTAGGCAGTGGGAAACAGAGAACGGCAGGATGAACAGTGGGCGACGCGTCCGCCGGTTTCAGATGCATGTGGTTTATGACACAGTGGAAGTAGCGAGTAACACTTTCGACAGGCCCTCTCTCTTAATGCTGGTTGACAAGGTAGCACCTTGATGGTTCTGTAAAATATTTGTGTCCTAAGATACTAAATTACATCAGCAAATCCAATTTTCTGAGGTATTAACTAGTAAGTCACGAGACGTAGCAGATCAATGCGTCGATGATTCCCGTAAGGCGGAATGCCTTGACCTAAATGTCAGTTCACACTTACATTCATTCCACTTTTTTCATTAAATGTTGAGCACGTTGGTCAGTATTTCCAGTATTTTCCTATGCGCTAACTTCTTGCCAAAACATCAACTGGTTCCGTAGAATACCCATACTAATATTATAAATATGGAAGTGTGTTTACCTGTTACCACTTCATGACTAAACAGCTGAACCGATTTTGATGAAATCTATGATGGATATAGCTTGAAGTGTATAGTACAAGATATTTACTTAGTTGAGGATATAACACAAATTATAAAAACACGTTTACTCATTGAAAGAGCTTTTTACTCTTTGACGTTTGAACTTTATTGTGCTTGTGAAAATTCTTTTGTTGATTGATATGTTCTACTGTACGTAACACGATGCAACGTAGTGAGTATAACGCTTACGCAATCCTCAAAGAGTTTAACCTATACTTCCATAATAACATCATGAATGCGAAAGTAAGTGTGTCTGTAACGTTTACGCGTCCAAGCCGGTGAAAAAATTTCAGTGGAATCTGGTATGTATGGAGATAAACTGGACCCTGAAGAAGAACGTAAGTTACCGCTCAGAGGGCGAAGTGAGGAATGAAACATCTTTTTAGTACATCAACGGGGGGAAAACATGTGAAAAATCGTTAAATTTCTTGCGTAATATACACGTTGTATAATGTACAGCTTACTTCAGTAGTATGATGCATAGATGCCCGCTCGTGCCCACTTCCTTACGCACGCACCGCTCGGCAGCAATACCGCATGTGCCTTCATAGCGTAACTTGCGGCAGTCACACCACGAACTCTGCTGAGCCAAACAGATAGATACATGAGTGCTGCTGACGTTATTGCATGTACAGCAGCGTAAGTTCTCACCATCACTCATCATAGCAAAACTACTGATATGCGAGCGCAGTGGTGTGTAACAGCTGTTTCATTAGTAATTAAACAGAAGCTGCTGTCTTCAATTTACGACACCACTTTCATGCATAAAGTGATAATGGAATCACTATGCGTCACAGTATACATCCTCGTAATTCTACGACCCAGCTGTCACAGCTTGATCCATCTTCTATCAGTAAACACTCCCGCTCTCATAGCCCAGATGGGCGGAGGTAGAGGAAATATTTGGCTACTCGCTTGGGCGGTACTGTGGAGAGATCTGTTTTACGAGTATGAAGACACGGCGCCTCAAATAAATCCTCGCCCGGTATCTTTCATCTCCGGCCTCTAACGACCACTTTTCATTCACTTTTATTCCTATTTCGAATCACCCTTGAGTCCAATATAAAACAGTCATTTGATGACGAGTGCCTTTTATAAAGTTTCTATTCACGAATGATAAATCTGGATAATGCCCTATGCGGGAACCCTAACAACGAACCGATAATTTTTATTTATTTTCTGGAATGGTAGTCTTCGTAGAATTATAAAGCTGACGTACAGCTACGGTATAAGAAAAACACATTGATCTGTACAGCCACGACTGATACTCTTCACATGTCCTATATGATAGCCGCGCGGGGTAGCCGCGCGGGGTAGCCGCGCGGTCTTAGGCGCCTTGTCACGGTCTCCCCGTCGGACGTTCGAGTCCTTCCTCAGGCATGGGTGTGGGTGTGTTGTCCACAGCGTAAGTTAGTTTAAGTTACATTAAGTAGTGTGTAGGCTTAGGGACCGATGACCTCAGCAGTTTGGTCCCATAAGAGCTTACCGCAACATTTTCCTAAATAATAAAACGACATCTACATATACAGGGCATTAAACAACTATGTATACAAAATTTTAGAGTTTTTAGAGACGATAAAAATGAATGTTTTGATGCCGGTGATATACAGACACAGTGTTCTAACTGCCGCGTGGCGAATACTGTTTTAGCGATGTTGGGTGCTGAGAATAACGTCCATTTATACTGTCAAACAGGCAAGCAGCTCTTTTGGATTGTCCAGTGGTGTCTCGAACACCATCGCTTCAGTTCCATGCGCGAAATTAAAGTCATGGGAGGCCTCACAACACATAGCCAGTGATATAAAGGAACATTTAGTCAATGTTTTCGCTAACTGTTCGACTGGGAGGACACCTGTCCTCAACGGTACGAACAGTTTGAGTGGTGTATGCAGCACCACAGTCAGATGAAGTTTCATAAACAGTGAGCTGGCGTAGCCACAGATCATCTTTAACAGAACTCAAAAGTGACAGGAGACACATTGCAGAGTATTTCAGTTATTATTATAAAATATTCTGCTCTGAAGAAGGAGATGCGGAGCACATAAGGGTGAAACTGAAAAGCGTAGTAAATTATGCCTTAGACAAATATGCGTCGAGCAAGGTTATGAGAGATGGGAAAGACCCACCGTGGTTCATCAGCTATGTTAGAACATTGCTGTGAAAGCAAAGAGAGCTTCATGTTCGATGTAACCGAAGTCAAAGCGCGGTCAGCTAACACAAGGTAAATGAAGCTAAAAGGTGCGTAAGGAGAGCGATTCAAGACGCATTCAATGAATTAAAAACAAGAGTTGTGCCGAAGGATCTAACTAAAAATCCTAAGAAGTATTGGTCTTCAGTAAAGTCAGTAAGCGGTCGAAATCATATATTCAATCACACAATGACTATAAGTAACTGAAACGGAGGACGACAAAGAGCAGACCAAAATTCTGAATTCGGTCTTCCGAAATTGTCACCTTGGGAGATCGCAATGCAACCCGCTTCTCAATCATCCTACGACTGCCGATATGCCAGATGTTTAGACAAACTACGCAGAATAGAAAATCAGCTGAATTGCTTAACACTGGAAAGGCAACTTGACCAGATGAAGTACGTGTGAGGTTCTACAGAGATTATTCTACAGAACTTCCTCCCCTTCTCGCAGAAGTTTCTCGTAATTCACTGGAGCTATGAAGGACACCTATGGACTGGAAAAAAGCACAGGTCATTGCCGATTTCAAGAGGGGTTGTACGTGAGATTCACGTAATTATAGCCCTATATTGCTGACATCAAGCTGTTGTAGAATTGTGGAATATGTTTCACGCTCAAGTGTTATGACGGTTTTGGAGAAAGAAAATCTCTTCTATAAAATTTACGATTAATTCCGCAAACAGAGATCTTGCCAAACTCGGGTTGCCCTGTTCTTCCATGACTTATCCACAGCGCCGTATACATCAGAGTTATTGTTGATGCTGTCTTCCTAGACTTCGGGAAGGCATTCGACACTCCTTAGGAGTGTCATTTAGTGAAAATAAAAGTACGAGCTTACCAATTTTGGACCAGATTTCACACTGAATTCAAAACTTCCTTGCATATAGAACTCAATACTTAACAACACATATTCGACAGGTTCAAAAATGTTCAAATGTGTGTGAAATCTTTTGGGACTTAACTGCTAAGGTCATCAGTCCCTAAGCTTACACACTGCTTAACCTAAATTATCCTACGGACAAACACATACACCCATGCCCGAGGGAGGACTCGAACCTCCGCGGGGACCAGCCGCATAGTCCATGACTGCAGCGCCTTAGACCGCTCGGCTAATCTCTCGCGGCTATTCGACAGGTGTAAAGGTAATTTCAGGAATGGCCCACACAACCATGGTAGGTCCATTACTTCTTAAAAATATAGAAGAAATCTAGTGGATGACAGAAGAATTTTATTAGTCACCATCTTGCATGAAAACAGTGGTTTCCACACAGTTGCGCTCAACCAATTCAGGAGCCACATGCTGTACTCTAGAAGGTCTTCATAATGTGAATAAGTCGCGGTATACCTAACAGGCTCTCTGGGGGTAATCTCTTCAAAGAAGAACGGACCGAGAATAAAGGTGCTTGTGAATCCACACCACAGAGTCACATATAGCGAATGCAGTGGCTCCTCGTGTGTAACACACAGTTTAACAGTACCCCAAATTGGGCAGTTCTATGTATTCCCTGCACCCTGTACAGTAAAACGTCCTTCGTCACTCTACAGAAAATTTCCCAACCACATGTCATTAACTTCGATCCGTGTCAGGAACCGAAGAGCAAATTCAGAACATTGCTGACAATCATGAGGTTTCAGTCGCTGTACCGTCCGAATCTTGTACGGATACTACTGCAATTTAGACATCAAAATTTTCCGTACTTTTTGCCATGGGGCGGAGAACTCTCGTGACACTACACGAGTACTAACACTAGCCTGGGCACGTGCTACACCGTCAGCTGCAACAATGCCAATTTCTCCAATAACTGCCAACGACATACAATGCCCTCCTCCTCCAGGTGCCACACCAAGTTCACCCGTATTTTCGAACTGCGTTATCATCTTCCTTAAACCATTTAATGACATCAGGCCTCTCCTCAGACTTTTCAGTCGACGATACTCTCAATGTAGCACTGTAATTGTTGTCTTTCACATAAAGCAGCTTCACCAACAGCGCGCGGTCTCTCTCCTCCAAAGCCATCCTGTTCACTCACCTTACGACTTGTCAAATGACAGCGTGTATGTCATATCGTCAAACAAAGAGCCAGATTTGCACCTGAAACCAGTTTTTTACCAGTGTAAATCAGTTCGGTGTTGGCATAGCTACCAATATTCGCTGCCATACGAGAATTGCAGCCCACACTCGACTTCAGACACTAGCTGCACTAGTAAAGATCACCATCTACGAATTTAAGAGACATCATTAATAGCGTACTTTAGTCGAATGACTACTTAAAACAAACTTTAAGAAAAGCACAGGCTAGAGTAAGATTCATTGAGAGAATCTTACTAAAATGTAATTTATCCACGAAAGAAGTGATTTACAAACTCCTTCGACCAATTCTCGAATATATCTCATCGGTCTGGGAGCCTTACCAAATAGTATTAATAGAAGTGACAGAGAAGATCTAACGAAGAGTAACGCTTTTCGTCACGGAATCGTTTACTCGACGAGGGACGTTATGGAGATGCTCAACGAACTCTAGTGGCAGACGCTAAAACAGAGGCGCAGTGCATCGCGGAAAGGTCTACTCTTGCCGCTTCCAGAACTTATGTTCAAAGAAGAGTTGAACGGCATGTTAATTTGTCCTACAAGCAACTCCGGAAAGAGTCACGACGAGAAAATAGAAAAACTTCACGTCACTCGGAGCTTTACCGACTCATGGAACAGAATAGGGAGGAATAGACAGTGGCCCATAAGTACCCTCTACACTCACCGTAAGATGACTTGCGAATTACAGATGTAGATGTAGAAAAGACTGGAGAAAGATGCTAATATTTCTTCTCCTTTTATTTCATACTTTCCAAGCAGGTAGTAGAAACGTAATTGATGCAGTGGCGACACTGTACTTCCGGTTATGGTCCGAAGCATGACGTATCTGCGTCTCACAGGTGTTCAGATTCCTGTTGTAAGCTTTCCACATCAGATGAGATACACAATCTTCAGACCAAAGCTCTAAGGATCCCAGTGCTTTGGGATCGTGGGTGACACTAAGTCGCATCCAAATGCCGGTCAGCGCTTAATGTTACGCCCCAAACTGCCGTCATTACATTTGTGGATGACAATATCCAAAAACGATAGCCTTCCACCAATCTCAGCTCCATTGTAAACTTTGTGCTGTAATGAATGTTACAGGAAAGGGCATTAACTCCAAGTGGCTCTCTACAATGGTGGTGCTGCTAGTAATATTCGCAGCTCTCTGAATACTCTCTGTTGCGTTACGTAGGGGCAGCAGCTCCAAAGTAATTATAGTTCGACAACACTTAGCAACATGCCTACGTGAATCTCGAAATATTGCGTCAACGTAATGTCATGGCTGCAAATCCAAGCAGAGTATCACACATACGGATCTTACTGGTGCCACATTGCTTATTAGTTGTCAACATTACAGCAAGCAACGTCCTGAAGGACAGTTCTACATGTGGGCGCCAAAACGGTTCTTCATTCATTGGGCCGTTCTGAAAGTAAGTCTGATGAATGCAATAATGTGTTTCAATAGCGGTGTTATTAGCAAGACTAAAGATAAATCATTTAGGCATCCACTCACGAGATAATGGCTGCCTAATAGTCCTAGCCGCTATCCACTGTCGGCGAGTAGCCAGCCACACTAGGAAGAGATGCAAAAGCAGCTGCCGAGGAGTCCAGAATGAAGAAGCGACTCTTCAGAGTGCGGAGACGTGACAGCTCTACTGAAGTATGTAACTGAAATGTACTGACAAACATATGCTGAGTTGAAGTTCCACCGAAATTTCGTCTTTGATTAACCAGAAACTAAATATTCCACATTTTGAGAGGTAGCAATGTGGACCAAAACAAAGAAAAAATTATCAATCACATGGACCCTGAAATGCATGTTCCCTGAAGAGAAAAAGAAACTGGTGCACCTGTCTAATAACGTGTAGGGCCCCCCGGGCACGCGGATGTGACGCAACACGACTAATGTCTGAAGTAGTGCTGACGGGAACTGGCACCATAAATCCCGCAGGACAGTCCATAAACCCGTAAGAGTACGAGGGAGTGGAGATCTCTTCTAAACAGTTTGTTGCAAGGCATCCCATATACACTCTATAATGTTCATGTGTCGGGAGCTTTTTGGCCATCGGAAGTGTTTAAACTCAGCAGAGTGTTCCTGGAGACACTCTGTAGAAATTCTGGACGTGTGGGGTGTCGCACTGACCTGCTGGAATTGCCCAAGCCCGTCGGAACGCCCAATGGACATAAATGGGAGCAGGTTGGTTCAAATGGCTCTGATCACTATGGGACTTAACAGAGGAGGTCATCAGTCCCCTAGAACTTAGAACTGCTTAAACCTAACTAACCCAAGGACATCACACACATCCATGCCCGAGGCAGGATTCGAACCTGCGACCGTAGCGGTCGCGCGGTTCCAGACTGAAGTGCCTAGAACCGCTAGGCCACTCAGGCCGGCAATGGAAGCAGGTGATGAGACAAAATGCTTACGTACGTCTCACCTGACAGAGTCGTATCTAGACGTATCAGGCGTCCCATATCACTCCAACAGCACACGCTCCTCACCATTACAAAGTCCCCATCAGCTTGAACATTCCCCTGCTGATATGCAGGGTCCATGGATTCGTGAGGTTGTCTCCATACCCGTACACGTCCATCTGCTCCTTACATTTTGAAACGAGAGTCGTCTTGATCAGAAAATGTGCTTCCAGTCAACAACAATGTCGGAGTTAACGGACCTAGGCGAGGCGTAAAGCTTTGTGTCGTCGAGTCATCAAGGGTGCACGAGTGGGACTTTGGCTCCAAAAACCCATATCGATGATGTTTCGTTGAATGATTCGCACTCTGACGCTTGTCGATAGCCCAGCATTGAAATCTGCATCAATTTGCGGAAGAGTTGCACTTCTGTCGCGTTGAACGACTCTTTTCAGTCGCCGTTGGTTCCGTTCACGCAGGATCTTTTTCCGGCCCCAGCGAAGTCGGAGATGTGATGTTTTACCGGATTCCTGATATTCACGATACATTCGTGAAATGGTCGTACGGTAAAATCCCCACTTCATCGCTATATCGGAGATGCTGTGTCCCATCGCTCGGGCGCCGACTATAGAAACCACGTTCAAACTCACTTAAACCTTGATAAGCTGCCATTGTAGCACCAGTAACCAACCAGCAACTGCACCAGACACTTGTTGCCTTATATAGGCGTTGCCGAACCCAGCGCCGTATTCTGGCTGTTTACATATATCTGTATTTGAGTATGCATGCCTGAATCGGTTTCTTTGGCGCTTTAACGTATATTAAGAACTTTCAGTGCTTTTTCATCTTCGCTGCAGTGAAGCACATCAATTCCACCGTAACACGTTGCTATTAAAAGCGCCCTACAGAATACAGTGAACAAATGAGACCACAATACTCTGTTATTATCCTGAATACGCTATGCAGTAAACACCTATTAGTGTTGTTACTGTAAAACGTATTCAAAGTTAAGGGTAAATACAGCACATACATTTATACTAATTCAACCAGTTCGTATTTTGATAAATTTGTGAGATGCTTTTGCATTTATTTTTATCTTGTAGTTACTAGCGTAATCAAAGTATATTATTCTACAAGGGAAATGGCAGAGATTATTTTGTGTTATGGTCTAGCAAGTGGAAGCAAGCGATACTTAAAAAATATCCAGAACGTGAGGTACCATCTGCACGGTTATCCAGGCGCCTTTTCCAACGACTAGCAAGCTCTGGCTCCATAGCCTCAACAGTGGTGGATCGTGGCAGACCTCGTACCATTCGTATTCCTGTTGTGGAGGAGCGGATTTTTCAAAGAGTGGAATGAGATCCTGGAACTAGTGTATGTAGGATTTCAGCAGAAGTCAGTCATCCTCTAGTCTGGGTGATCATGCGTGAACGGTTGCTCTACTCACATCATAAATAGCGTGTCCATACCCTTCGTCCACAAGATCAGTCTGCCAGAATCCAGTTGTCCAACGCACATTTCAAAGATGTGGTTGTTTGGCAACACAAATGCTGTTTACAGACGAGCCTGGTTTCACACCAGATGAAATTGTCAGTTCTCACGATCAGTTCGTGCGGACTGGTAAAATCCACAAGCAGTTGACAAACAAAGGCATCAGCGCCGATTTCCAAGTAATGTATGGGCAGGAATTATTGGCGATACCCCAATGCACTTCACATACTACCAAACGAATTGACTGGTGCACAGTATCGCCATTTTCTTTCAAACGGCTTGCTTGATATGCTGGAGGAGGCACCGTCCAACAACGGATGGACATGTGGTTCATGCGTGACGGAGTACAAGCTCATTTTCTCCGAAATATCCAGCAACACAGGCACTTGATGTAAATGGATTAGTCAAGGGGGTCCAGCCCCATTTATGATGTACAAACACCACAGGAACACACCGTCAATCCATGCCAGCCCATCAGTGATCAACCTGGAGTTTTTCAGAGACTGCGTGTTTCCCTAAGACGTCGGACAGAAGGATGCTTTACTATGCGTGGACACGACATTTGTCACCTCCGTTGCCTATGTCTTACAAGTGCGGACCGTATGTAATGAGAAGCAGATTACATTATAAGCTCTTCTGTTTAATACTAACAGAATAATATGCTCTCATTTGGTTAGTGCATTCTGTTCATCGTTCGTAATAGCAAAGAGCTTGCAGTACAACAAACTTCTTTCACAGTACCGAAGATCAGCAAGTGCTCTTAGCTCTTAAGGTTGCATCTTAGAACCCATGTTGACTGGACATCTCTTTCTTAGTTTATGAAGATGGTACCTGTTCTTTCGGACATGCCCGAAAGAACGGATACCATCTTCATATAGCTAAGGCTAACCGGCCATTGACCTTCTTCTTCTGTGCTGGATGCACATGCATTGTCCGAACTCTTACAGAACTCAGCAAGATTGTCTGCCGCGAGTAATGAGCGTAATGGGCTTGGGCACAACGAATGTAGTGTGTGGACATTAAGTTGGGAAGGTGAGTCTCACGGAGCATGCAAGGGATAAATCCCTGCACTCGCACTATCCTCTGTGTCCTCGGTGGCTCAGATGGATAGGGCGTCTGCCATGTAAGCAGCAGATCCTGGGTTCGAGTTCCGGTCGAGGCACACATTTTTAACTGTCCCGTTGATGTATATCAACACCTGTCGATAGCTTAGGGTCTTGATTTAACTATCATTCCTTTCGTGGTTTGGTCCGTACTACTACCTCTCACAACACGGGATACTTTTTTCAGTACCCTGTACATTATCACAATGGTTTCAGCTGTGTTCATGCATAACATTTTTTTGGAACATGCCAGTGCAGGTTCTGCATGTATACTACTTGATGGTACTTTTTAAACAAACAAGTGATTAGGTTAAACAGATTTTTGTGATTTCGTCCGATACGCTTCAAACTATAAAAAGGTATAACATACTTCGGTAAGCGTTGAGAACAAACTGTCTGTATGTCATTCCACGAAATATGATGTAACATCTCACACCTAACCCGTCTGTCACATGACTCAGTTTGTTTAGTTTCGTCGTTGTAATGTATGTATTTTTCTTATCATGTTTCAGTTCATATTTTGTTTTTCAGTCAATTAGGTGCTCAGTTGAGCAAACGTATCTTTACCGTTAACTAATAGAGAGGCGCTGAGGTGTGTTGTGTCTGACGTTGCTCAATGTATTGGTAATTTCATTAAAAAATTATGTTGCCATTATTTCAAGATCAGTCTTTCAATGTCATTTACGTTTCACGTTCGTCCAGATTGTATAAGCGAAGTCTGGAGAGCAAATTGCTGACCTGAAAAGGAATATGAGAAACAAGAAATAGATTTTTCTTAAGTATACTATAGTGCACGAGAAAACGGTACTGAAAACGGCCCTGCTTTGAAATTGTTGCAAAAATTAAACTATCCTATATAAAAATGTAATACTGCTTTAGATACTTTTTGGTACAAAATTCCAACTTTCTAAGAACTACATCTATATGACTACTATGCAATTCACTCTTAAATGTCTGGTAGAGGGATCATAGACCCACCTTAAGACCATTTCTCTACCGTTCCACTCTCGAACAGCACGCGGGAAAACGAATGTTTAAATATTTCCATGCGAAATCACTTCTCACTGTATAGATGGGTGTCAACAAAATACTTACGCTTCGGAGGACAAAATTGGTGATGAAATTTCGTGGAAAGATCTCGCCGCACCAAAAAAACGCTTTTGTTCTAACGACTTGCATCCCAACACTTGTATGATATGAATTCTCTACTCTTTTCGCAATAAGCACCCCATACCGCACAGCAGTACTCCAGAAGTGGACGAATAAGAGAAGTGTAGGGACTCTCTTTACTAGATCTGGCACCTTTTCTTAGTGTTCTGCCAATAAAACGCAGTCTTTGGTTCGCCTTCCCCACAACATCTTTTTATGTGATTGATCGAATTTAAGTTGTTCGTAATTGTAATCCGTTAGTATTTAGTTGAATTGACAGCCTTAGATTTGTGTGAGTTACACTGTAATCGAAGTATAGCAGATTTAGAGTCAGTGGCCTCACACTTCTTAATAATTAGAGTCAGCTGCTGCTTCTCACATCATACACACATATCTTGTCTAAATCATTTCGCAGTTGGTTTTGATCATCTGATGACTTTACTAAACGCTAAACGACAGCGTCATTTGCAAACATTCTAAGATAGTCGCTCAGATTCTCTCAGAAATCGTTTCTACAGATCAGGAAAAGCAGACGGCTTATGAAACTTCCTTAGGGAAGCGCTTGGTACCTGGTCGTGCGAATGTAGAGGGCGATTCTGATAAATGGGTACAAACAGCAGGAAAACATTCTTCAGAGTGTAAGGAGCGAAAAAGATCAAATGGCAGGTACACCCATTTGAAGCTAAAGATAACAGATACTTGACAGTGTAGGTTTCAGTGATGTAAAGTACACATGAGAACATACCAGGCAAGTGGAAATTTTGTGCCCGTATTATTGATTTTGTTCCACACTCAAGAGGGCATCGAACTGGAGCACCGTCACGTAGTATTCACATCAGCAGTCGTACAACCAAAGGCACGTCTTCCAGCAGGGAGGTGTAGTCACCCACAGGAAGTGTAAACGTGCCTCGCCTGTGAGGCATCATAGAAGCATGGCTGGATCCAACCGGTGGTGGCCAATAATACCCGACCACACACTGAGGGTGAACCGATGCTAACGATTAGCTGCCATCATGCAGTGGGGATTCTCCGTAGCTAACAGGTGGGAGTTGTGAAGGCTGACGATGCCGCCTGCGTAAAAGTACCCTCATCCGTAAATGGGATGGGTGACAGAAATCCCGGCACCGTGGTCGCCTGCGCGATGAACCAGTGACTGCAGAGTAACTTAGAAGTAGATATCCTCGTTGTGGTGAAGCAACTTAAATCAACAAAAGCGAGGCCTGTGGTCCACACTGTATAACAGTCGGGTTCCTTTCTGAATACGCTGGAACAATAACTCCCTCCTTAGATATCGTATACAAACACTCGCTCGTCGTAAGATTCATACCCAAAGATTGGAAAGTTGCACAAGTCATACCAGTGCCCAAGGAAGAAAACAGGAGTGATCCGATGAATTACAGACCCATGTCGCTAACGTCGATTTGCAATTTTATTTTGGAGGAATCACCAAGAAGAAAACGATCTATTGAAAAATAGTCAACACGTATTCAGAAAATATCCTTCTTGTGAAACACAACTAGCTCTTTACTCTCGCAATGAGTTCTATCGACATGAGAGGTCAAACAGAAGCTTTCGACACCGTTCCTCATGAGCGACGTCTAATTAAATTGCGTGTGTATGGAGTATCGTCTCAATTGTGCGAATGGACTCCTGATTTCTTGTCGGATACGTCAGAGTTCGTAATAACTGGCGGAAAGTTGTCGAATAAAACAGAAGTAATACGAGTACAAGGCGTTCCCCAAGTAAGTGTTATAAGTTTCCTGCTGTCCCTGATCTACATAAACGAGTTAGGAGATAATCTGCGCAGCCCTATTAGATCATTTGCGGATGGTGCTGTCATTTTCAGTCTTGTAAAGTCAGATCAACAAAACAAATTGTAAAATGATTTAGACAAGATATCTGTACGGCGCTAAAAGTGGAATTGAATCCAAATAATGAAAACTGTAAAGTCATCCACATGAGTACTAAAAGGAATCCGCTAAATGTCAGGCTGCATATTCAAATAAATGCTTAGGGATCGTGGTGACGAATAACTTAAGCCGAAACAATCACATGGATAATTTTGTGCGGAAAGAAAACCAAAGACCGATTTATTGGCGGAACACTTAGAAAATACGACACATATACTAAGAGACTGCTTAACACCAAGCTTGTCGGCACTCTTCTGAAGTATTGCTGTGGGCTGTGGGATCCACATCAAATAGAATTGACAGAAAAAGTTTATAGAAGGACAGCTCGTTTTGTGCATTATCGCGAAACAGAGGAAAGAGTTCTACGGATGTGATACACGAATTCGAGTGGCAATCATTAAATCAAAGACGTTTATCGTTGCGGCAGGACCTTCTCAAGAAATTTCTATCACCGAATTTCTCCTCAGAGTGTGAAAATATTTTGTTGGCATCCACCTACATAGGAACCAATGAGCATCATAATAAAATCAGAGAAATTGGTGCTCGCACGTAAGATTTAAGTTCTCGTTTTTCCCACGCTGTTCGAGAATTGGACGGTAGAGAAATAGCTGAATGTAGGAGCTGCCAGGAATTTAACTTCGAATTGCAGAGTAGTCATGTAGATGTATGTGTAGATATAGATGTAGATGTAGAGGCGAGGTAATAAGGTTTTCCTGCGCCTTAAGTGTTACGGATAGTGACATCTGTCGCTGAGAACATTCCACACGGTTGTCTTGCTTACCCCATCCTGCTGAGCCACCTGTATGAAGCTCATGCTGGAGTTATTGTCAAGTCTTTTACCTCCACCTTCAAGTTAGTGTATCTCTCTTTGAATTGATTTCCGCCCATACGTGCATTATGCCTTTTTGCACCTGAAACTGTAAGAAATTTTTCCTTAGAGAATGTCAACGCTCATCAAGATCACTATGTAGAGATTGTTATGCATCTGAACCTGGTACTTTCAGAATTTACAAAAAAAATGAAATTTAATTTTTCATTTACTGTTGTGTTTATCAGACAAAGGTTCCCCTGTACTCTATTTCCTGTCGCACACTAGATAACTCTGGTAGATTATATTTTTACCGTTGCCAATAATGCAGGAAAGGGCTAGAAACTGTAGTTTTGCCTCGATGTAAGTGCGTAGAATACCGCGTCATGACATACTGACCCAACACCACGAACTATCATAGATGTATCGTCTGCTTAGGACTCTTTCATGACTTTCAGAACTACACAGGAGAAAAAAATCACCATGTTGCATATAAATCAGAACAGACTGTTTAGAACAGTAGACTGATAAGCCAAAACATTATGACCACTGCCCACAGCGACGTTGGATGTCGCCTGGTGGCACTGCGGGTACGTTTCGCGTTAACAAAAGTATGTAAATGGAGAAGACAAAGACAAGCGATCACCCTAGCGAAAAATGGGCTGGAAATGGGAAATCCATTTAGATATACGACTTTGACAAAAGGCAGATTATTATTACGCAGAGCCTGTGAACGAGCATCCCGAAAACGGCGAAGCTGGTCGAATGCTCACACGCTACTGTCATGAGCGTCTACGAAAAGAGGTAGAAGGACAGTGAAACTAGCACTAGACGCTAAATGGTTGGACGTCCATGAGTCTTCACAGAGGGTGGGGTTCGGAGGCTTGTCTGCTCTGTAAAGTAGATTAGGTGGTGCTTTGTGCCATCTCTGGCAAAAGAACACAGTGCTGGTGTCTGCCCAAGTGTTTCGGAGCACACCGATCATCGTACAGTGTTGAACATGGAGCAGCAGACCACCGATAAGTGTTGACCAACGACATCGTCAATTACAATTGCAGTTCGCAGGGGACTATCCGGATTCGACCGTCGATCAATGGAAAGGTGTTGGCTCTTCGGATGAATCACGTTTTTGCTACACTAGGTCGCTGGTCGTCTTCGTAAACGTCATTGTCAAGGTGAATGGCCCCTCGAAATGTGCAATGCGCCACGGACGCACGCTGGTGGGAACAGTATTAGGCTATGGAAGACATTCTCCTGAGCTCGCATGCGACCTGTGCTAATAATCGAAGACAGGCTGACAGCTGTGAACCACCTCCACCCGTTCATGTTTGATTTCTTCCATGACGGCAATGTCATCTTTCAGCAGTATAATTGTCCTTGTCTCACAGCCAGAACCGTGCTACAGTGGTTTGAGGATCATTACAGTGAACTGATGATGATGTCTCGGCGACCAAATTCGCCTGACATTAAGACTATGAAACGCATCTGGGTCGCTATACGGTGCTATCATCGAGTACTCAAATCATCGGCCTGTTACTTACTGGAATTTCATTACCTGTGCCTACACATCTAATGCCACATACCTGCACAAACCCACCAACAAACTGCCGGAACCCTGATAAGCAGTATCAGTGACATTCCAAAGACGGACGACAAGCTATTAAGTAAGTGGTCATAATTTTTGGCTCTTCGGTGTCTACACATCCCAGTCTGCCAAAGCGCTTTAGTTAGTAGCTGTATCACAATATATCATTCTCTAGGAGACATTCAGATTCTATGCAGTTTTTCGACAGTCGGTAGGTGTCTACTTTGCTTTCTGTGGTTGTTATTATTACGATAGATACTCCTTAATATCGGATTACGGGTAAATGTGGCAGCCACATCCGTCAGAACCAAACTACAGCTTTCACTGAGCTCGATCAGTGAATCCAAATGTTAATTTTCGATTTACTTCTGTCCTTTATTTACACTAGGTAACTTCATATTTGGAAGTGAAACATGGACGATAAATAGTTTATACAAGAAGAGAATAGAAGCAATCGAAACGTGGTGCTACACAAGAGTGCTGAAGATTAGGTGGTTGGATCACGTGGCTAATGAAGAGATACTGAATATTATTGGGGAGAAGAGAAGTTTGTGGCACAACTTCACTAGGAGAAGGGATCTTTTGGTAGGACACGTTCTGAGGAATCAAGGGATCACCAATTTAGTATTTGTGGGAAGCGTGGAGGGTAAAAATCGTAGAGGGAGACCAAGAGATGAATACACTAAGCATATTCAGAAGGATGTAGATTGCAGTAGTTACACGGAGATGAAGAGGCTTGCACAGGATAGAGTAGCATAGAGAGCTGCATCAAACCAGTCTCTGGACTGAAGAGCACAACAACAACAATCTGTTATTAATCAAGACCAACTTAAATTGAAATGTGTACTATCAGACACCGAGAAACCAAAATAAATACTTCAAAGGTTTCCTTATTTCTTCGACCGAAAGTTGGTTACTGGAAGTACTGTAGGTGATGCAGCGAAGAGGTTCGTTGCGGTTAAAACGCCAGAACGCAGATTACATTATGACAGGTAATGCAATAAAAACAAACCAATCAATAATTAACAATGATTTTATTTAGCCAACGTTCTTATGGACTTGTACCTCATCTACGTTGGTGTAAATAGTTTATTTTACATTAATACAGACTTTGAGAAGCACAGTTGTAGAGCAACCTGCTTGGATAATGGAGCATACAGGGTTTACGAAGTATTGTTAAGATTAATTTTTGTCTACAGTGGACACTCAACAACAGACGTACACTCTATCCACAGAACAACATTAAGTTCTTTTTTTTTTAAATTATTTTTGATCAGTAATTGCTTCCTCCTATTATTGAACTACCTGTTACAAAAGTCCACCTATACGTTTAGTATACAATAACGACAGTGTAGTCGGTGTTCTGTAGCTCCTTTCTCCTCATTTACGTAGCGTGGACTACACATATTGAGGTTGGTCTTCTCTCCTAACATTGGAGCGCGTTTTGCTAAGGGCTTTCGAAGTCCCAGATTTTCTATTTATCCCAGCCACCACTGATTGATGTTCTAAGCCCTAGCTCACCAGTTTTCGACTCAACCTTGCTACGATGTTTTTGGTAATCTTCGAAAAATGATCCTGGCTCTGAGGTGATCAAATGCTGGCTGGTACCCCAACAGAGGATGGACCGGATATTTTGGTGTCTTGGTTGTTTCTCAATCGCCTACTATTTTCTCTACGGATATCAATATTTATTTGCCAAATGAGAAAAGCAGTTCCTTCTGTGTAGCAGGATGCAGGCGGCATGGATAACACAACACGCCGCGTTAAGAGCCACGTCCATTCACGGCAGAACGTCACCCACAATGGGCATGCATATTTAATGCAGATTAACACAGAACAAGGACAGACATCTTCACTGCGGAAAGTTGTGATCCCCGAGTTGTAACTTTAACATTCTCAGTGTGTTGTTTCTAGAACAGCGTAGACCTTAAAGTTTGTAAAGTACTTTCTGAAATTCACGGTGTTGTCGGCATTGTAGAATGTTACCCTTTCGTTAGTTTTCTAGCTTTCTTGTCATTATTGGCCTCCTATAAATTACCGGAAGTTTGCCAGAACGAGAGGCAAAGCACGTAGAATGCTATTCATACCTCTCTTCACATTAATAACTGGACTGCTACACCGTCGGCACACTAGCTGTGCTTTCTAGCGTCAACACTGAGCGTGCCGAGTTCAACGTGTTGTTGAAGGTTCTAAAACGATGCGACTTTTGTATACAATACGTGTGCCTCAACGTTGTATACGCGATCACAGGGCGCTCCAGTGGCAGTTATCGGCTGTATCTGGTTCTCAAATAACACATTCTACGAAATGGACTGGAGTAAAACTCGTACGTTGGCTCTTTTACAACGCACATTTTTTTCCCTCGGCCGGACACTAGTCACGTTATGTCTGTAATATACTGGCATAACAACTTCAATACACAGGAAAATGTTATAAGACAAACAGAAAAGTTCCATGCCCAGTCAGTGACATCGGCTTGTAAAAGTTCCATTACAAATAGAGCAACACAAATTTCTGTAGTTCTCCACACAAGATAAAAATTATCTCAGCATTCCCACTTTTTAGTAAAACTCTAGGGTCATTCTTACTTGATAATTTTCCCATTCGGTAGCAGAATTTTTACAACATGAGGAATACGAAACTTAAGAAAGTGAAAACATCTTACTGTAAGCAATACAAGCAGTCATAGATTAAAAGCCAGTCGAACAAACTCACCCCTCAGAAAAAGCGCACTTATATTTACATGACATCGAATATTATAGAATATACGTTCATGAAACTAGTAAAAAAGTAGCAGTACATATCAGAAATCGCAAAGGTTATTAATAATATGGTTAGAGCTAGTGAGACACGAACCAGCAAGCCATCACATGATAACGTCCAATTCTGCGACTCTGCTCGTTACCTTACAACGACCAGGATTGATTTACGACCATACTTTGCATCTTACCATCTCCTGAAAAGTTTAATCGGAGATATTTTGCTGACATTTAATTATCATAGCAAGAATAATGTATTTTTGATGGATCTGCAATGTGCCGTTGCCTTGAGACGGCATACATAATAACGCGCAACCTACAATAATTCTTTAACCACCAGTGTGACGTTTCCCGTCATTTACAACAAATTTTAAAATTAATGATGGGTCTTCGAGAGATCCTCAATTTGCCGATGCTTAGAAATGTCATATATGCGTATGGACTTCAACTGAAAGCCAGTATGGCGTCTCGCGACTCTGTACTGAAGAGAGATGGCATGTACAGTGTGTCCAGAAAAGGGCTCCCTGATTTCAAAATTAAATATCTCGAAAACAAAGATCGATAGAGGAATGCAGTAAACGGTATGTTTATTGTGAAAGCTGGAAGAAGTTTATACAGCAGTTTGAAATAATAGTTACAAAAGCTGTTAACAGATGGCGCTTATATAAGTGAAATAATCGTATGAAAATAATCTTTGCAAACAATCACATCACAATGTTTTCAAAATGTTCACCATTGGCACTACAGAGGTGGCGCAAACGAAGAATGAAATTCGCCATCACATTTCGTAGTGTCTCAACCGAAATGGATTCACATGCTACAGAGATCGCCGATTCAAGCTCGTCCAGCGTGGCGGGATGCTTCGGGTAGACCATGTCTTTCACTGTGCCCCACAAAAAAAAAGTCACAGGGAGTCAAATCCGGCGAATATGGGGGCCAATCCATGCCGGCACCAGTAAATTTGGGATATTCCAAACCAATGACTCGATTCCCGAAGTATTCCTCAAGAAAACGAAACACTTGTTCGGTCCGATGTGGTCGGGCTCCATCTTGCATAAACCATTCAGTACCTGGTCGATCCTCTAACGCTTGCTGTGTGGCGACAAATTGTTCCAAAATTGCAATGTAACATGCACCAGTGACCGTTTCTCGAATGAAAAAAGGGCCAATAATGCCTCTGCTGCGTACTGCAGCCCACACAGTAACTTTAGGAGAATACAGGGGTTTCGCTACACACCAATATGACTTTTCGGAACCCCAAAATCGCCAGTTCTGCTTATTCACGTATCCATTCAGGTGGAAGTGTGTTTCATCTGTAAACCAGATGCAGCCAACATCAAATCCTTCACTATCAATCATTGTGAGCATCTGATTAGCAAAGGCAACCCTTTCTTGCACAGATCGTAGGGGTATGGCCTGGTGCGTTTGAATTTTGAATGGAAACATGTGTAGGCTCTTTCTCAGTATTTTCTGCGTGCTGGAACGCTTCAAAGCAGTCTCAGATGCAATTCTACGGACGGGTGACATTGGATTTCGCTGAATAATTCCAGAAACTGTGGCGATATTTTCAGGCGTAACTGCGGTTTGCTTGCGGCCAACATGCCCCACTAGATCATCAGTTACGCTGCCTGTTCGTTGAAATTTTGCGAAGAGCGTACAAATGGTTTTCGCATCGGGTCCTTTTGGAACATTAAATCGTGCCTGAAATCTTCGCCTTGTTGCCGTAGGACTCTCTTCTAACCTGTGGTACTCTAGCACCAGAAAAACGCGTTGTTCAATGGAGTATATGGTTTTAATCTCTTCCTTCGGTACGCTAACCTCCTTTCACGTGTCAATAGTGGAACTGATCGCTCTGGGCATCGGATCACTTTTTATACTAGGCATTACGCATGGCGATTGCAGCGCCATATGTTAGCAGCTTTTGTAACTATTATTTCAAACTGCTGTATAAACTTCTTACAGCTTTCATAATAAACTTACCGTTTACTGCATTCCTCTATCGATCTTTGTTTTCGAGATATTTAATTTTGAAATCAGGGAACCCTTTTCTGGACACCCTGTATGTGACGTAGGTGCGGTTCTTCCATTTCATTGGTCTTTGCTCTAAGGCACGTTTGGAATATACAGCATGCTATACGTATATTGCTCTGCACCTTCGAAAAGATTCCCCAACATGCTTTTACAAGGCTATGACGTCAGGATCACGGTACGCTCAACGCTCAACGTCCGAATGCATGGTCCGTGTGCTGATGGCTTAAAGTTTGTGGACTTGAATTCCTAACGTAACTCCTTAGAGCCCAGAGAAAAAACAGAACCGTCGAAGGTAAATCTGTGGCATCGCGTATTGTAGCCCCAGTCAATGTTCGGAGTTGTGGAACACTTTGAAGCCTTTCAAGCGCATTCACAAGAGTTAATTGCACCGTGTTCTTTCTCAAAGTTACAATGAAAGGTGTTGGATGGGTCTGTCGTTCGGTTTCGTCACATATCGGATTTGTCTGGAGCACTTCATGTCAACTCCTCTGTTTTTCATTTCTGTCAACGCCAGCGACCTAGCAGCCGTAGTGTCGAAATTGCGTGGTGAAGCCAAACGTTGCAGTTTCTGTTGGTAGCGCTGAGCGCGAGGTCCACGAGAAAGACAGGCCACGGAGCGGATATGACGAAGGTAAGCCTGAACTAGCTGCCTCGCTCAGCTCAGCAGACAAACTGCGTTTCTACAAGTGTTAACGGGTAACTAGGTGTGAAAGTACAAACGAGAATCTACATCCGAAATTCAATATTACGAAGTCTTACGGTTTGTTATTCCTGCAACGATCGCAAGCCCATGGACCTACTAATCATTTGTTATGGCTGTACCGGGAATAATAAAATTAAACTCATACCAAAACCTTTATTGTTTGCAAGAGGCACCACGTCTTGTGTAGAATGAGGAGTATTAAGCGGGAAAGACCAAATGCAATAAACAAATCGCTATTCTGGCGCTACGAAAGACTGTTGACGAACTCTGTAAACAGCAGAGAGGAAATTAAACAAAAATTGCTTCGAGAGATTGCTAGAGAATTTCATGCATATTCACAACAATGAACATGCTTTCGCTCATGTTTCCTTCTTCTGACTCTCCGTGCTCGCGCGAGCGCTTCAGTATGTGTGTGTGTGTGTGTGTGTGTGTGTGTGTGTGTGTGTGTGGTTGAGTTGTTGCGGGTGGGTGAGAGGGCGGGTGAGAGTAGCTGCATGCAGCAAGCACCTAGAGAAGAGGAAGCCGAGGTCAGGCCGGCTCGTAGCGGCCGGCTATAGACAATTTCCGCCCCGAGTTTGCCTCACATGAACGCCACACAACAGGCTGCCGAGGCACACAATGGCTCGAGCTCAGCACAAAGGTGCCTTCATGCATCATAGGGCAGCGAGAACACGCAGCAGTGCTCGGCACTCTCACCGCCAGACGCAGCAGGCGAAATTTCATCTGCAAGACATCGTGCAGCGATATTTTGTGTCTTTTAAGGCCACAGAACTTCACTGACAATCTCATCGTACGAATTTCCCCCCACCGAGTGTGTGTGTGTTGGGGTTTATGGGCGCTCAACATCGAGGCCCCCCACCGATTTGATTCATATTGACAGGGTGTGTATTACGGCTGCTATTCGAACATTGATGTATCGATATATCTATATATCGGCGATGCTTTTTACGCCGATGTATCGTTATATCGATATCAGAGTGGAAACATTAAGTTGTTCTTTTGAAATTGTAGTAGAACATAATCCTACTTTCACTGGGTGAAGGAGTCTAACTTCTTTAGAGCTTTCATCACGTCCAGTCTGTATGAATTAAGTGGGTGTCACAAAAGAAGAAGTCTAATTGCACGGGGGGGGGGGGGGGGGATGTGAATGGAATAACAAGATTTCCGATGTGAAGAAATAGCACACCAGTTGCTTTAAAAAAAAATTAACGCAACTCGTGTGCTAGTTCTTCACATTGGCATTCTTCAAAAACAGTTGCTGAAGATCAGGAACAAAAATCTGAATAATAAGACTACTTTTTGCTGTAGGCGGAGGCGTGTGAGGGGAAATGCTGACGTACGGGCGCGAGGCGCACGAGAAATACAGGCCGAGGCGCGTACTTAACGAACGTAGGCCTGAGCTAGCTCGCTCGCTCAGCTCAGCAGACGAAATGCGTTTCTAAGCCATAAGTCGGTAGTGGGTGTTAACGTAATAACGAGAATTATACCTTCTACTGGAACTGCCATTGTGGAATCTTGCTGATTATTATTAGTACTGCAACAAAATAAACAACTTAGCAGTATGATGTAATTTAAGATCTATGCTCAACATAAATAGTTATAACGATTTGTTTATTGCATTTGGTCTTTCCCGCTTAATACTCCTCATTCTACACAAGACGTGGTGCCTCTTGCAAACGATAATGGTTTTGGTATGAGTTTAATGTTATTATTCCCGGTACAGCCATAACAAATGATTAGTAGGTCCATGGGCTTGCGATCGTTGCAGGAATAACAAACCGTAAGACTTGGTAATATTGAATTCCGGAAGTAGATTCTCGTTTGTACTTTCACGCCTAGTTACCCGTTAACAGTTGTAGAAACGCAGTTTGTCTGCTGAGCTCAGCTGAGCCAGCTAGTTCAGGCTTACCTTCGTCATATCCGCTCCGTGGCCTCTCTTTCTCGTGGACCTCGCGCTCAGCGCTACCAACAGAAACTGCAACGTTTGGCTTCATCACGCAATTTCGACACTACGGCTGCTAGGTCGCTGGCGTTGGCAGAAATGAAAGAAACAGAGAAGTTGACATGAAGTGCTCCAGACAAATCCGATATGTGACGAAACCGAACGACGGACCCATCCAACACCTTTTATTGTGCCACTTACATGCAGTGACCTTTGCTTGCAAAGAGGTTATCGCTAAGCGTGAATGTGCATCGTTTCCCATTTCAATTCCTGTTCTAAGGGAGACAGGCTGGCTGCTAGCTTGTTGATGTACAGCAGTGTTTTTCAACCTGTGGGTCGCGATCCCCTGGGGGTTCGCAAAGCCTTGCTCAGCGGGTCGCGGTCGCAGGGGAAAGCAGCTGCAGCATGGCTAGTAACGTGTGGTTCACGACGATCATCTGCTACGGTAGATTTCATACAGAAGTGGCAAGGTTTTTTGAAAGCACCTTGCAAATTCGCTCACGTTCAGATCTAGTACTTTTATGGTTCTACGGGTCGCCAGAAAATTTTTACTAGGAAAGGGATCGCATATTCAAAAAGGTTGAAAAACACTGATATACAGAATATCTAGAACATATAATAATAAGAATATATAACATAAATATACGGCTCTAAAACAGGCAGTATATTTACAATGTGCAGCCGATATTTTTATATGTATGTACGTCGTTATTTCTCCCGTCGATATATCGATATAGCTTCTCGATTAATCGAGAGCCGATGACGATACCTTTTTAAAATCGTTCTCTCGGATTCCCGATATTTTTAAAAAATATCAACTGTCCTAATTTGTAGGGCACGATATAACTTTTCCTTTAGGAGAATGGGGAAATAAAATTTTCTTTAAATGGCGTTTGTACTTCAGATATGGGAGAGCGGAAACGTCATAATTAACAGTCCCTTTACATAAGTTCAAAGTACCAAATTTGATTTCAGTTAGACACAGTACTGCTAAAATTTACAATAATTCCTCAACTGATAATTTTCATTGAAAACTCTGTATAATTTTTATTCAGCTATGTCTGCCCGAGCGTAAAAATACATCGTTAACAATACGTCAATAATTGACTACGCGTTGGAAGTTTAAGCAGACGTGCTGTATGAACATTAACTTAGAAAAGATCTATAAAAGAAAATGTAGTTTTAGAACAAGATTTATACTTTAAGTAGAGTTGATCTGTGACTGTTGGTGTCTGACCTAATATTGTAGTCAACGTAATGCTACCAAATACTGATGAGCTGCAAAGAGATATTTGTTAATATTTATCAGTAGGAGACAATGTCATATTCCCTGGAATAAAACAAGTTATTATTTCACTTAATTATTATTCAACCAATGAAATTACGCTTGTGGATTAAAGCAGATGCTTACATGCTTGGGTCAGGATACCGAAAGGAAGACAGCAATAGGCGGTAATCGCTTTTTATCGTTTATCAAAGGTAGTGCAGAGTTCACTGATACTAGATTAATCACATCCTTCCTTTGATTTTCATAGAATTAAAACTCAAATTTAGGAGAAATGATAAAACTAATAATTATCACTGTCCAAAGCGGTATTCATAAATCATTATTTTTGTTGAGAAATTTGTATATCGATTTGGAGGCATTAGAACGGCTAAGACTTCAACATATGTAGACAGGAAAACGCAACTCTCAACCATTTTCAAGGAGACCGAGTTTCAAAATGTAGGGCGTCTTCATATAGGGTGAACATTAATAAAACCGACAAATTCTAATGAATTACAATGAAATGAATACCCTTAGGTGCATACAGGCGTTGATATGAGTCAGCGGAGACAGCTGAAAATGGGATAGTGCGACTGCAGGGACTTATCTCTGGCACGCCTCCCGTGAGACCCACATTCGCAACGTATTGTCCCACACTATATTCATAGTGACCCTGCCCATGATACTCATTACTTGTTGCTCTACTGCCGATTCCCGTAAGAGTTCGGGCAATGTTTGTGCATCCGCACAGAAGAAGAAGAGGTCAAATGGCCGGTGAGCCTTTTATATATATATATATATATATATATATATATATATATATATATATATATATATATGAAGATACCATCTTCATATATAAACTATAAGAACATAATCCTGACTCAAAATGGGGGAAAATAGGTTCTATGAACATGTGTCCGGAAATGTACGGTGTGCTTGCGACGACAACAAATCGTCCCGGAACACAGTACAGAGCTGCTTCACATCCACGTCACAACAGATGTTCAAAATGGTCTCCATGGGATGCAATGCACGCTTTCACATATACCCGTCTTACAGGATACAAATAATCGTACTTTGGCCTACACCATGTTGGCGTGCCACTTTCCAAGAGCTTTTACCAAGGTTCGTCTCAATATCCCGTAGAACCCGGTCCTCCAAATTCGGTGTACTCACAGTCCGCCACCTTCCTGCACTTTCGTCTCTCCGAAGGGACCCATGATCACACAGACACCCAAAAGGGTTTGAAATGTTGTGCGATGTGGTAATTGTTTTGGTACAGGCGTACTGCCTCTCAACAGTTTCTGTCTGCTTGACGGTATACAAATATCATCTCAGCTTGTTCCCGAGATGAATATCGGACCATTCTTCTGTTTACATTACTCTTCGTCAATCAGACGGCCTGCAACACACAAGGAACACACAGCCCGTGGTCAGAGGAACTGTCATTCGTCAGCGCCATCTACTGTGGCAACCACTGATTTCCGGACACATGCTCATAGGACCTTTTTCCCTCCATTTCAGTCAGCAACGCGTTCCTGCACTTTGTCGGTATCATTAATGTTCACACTATATATTTTGTATGGCCGCAAATATTCAAGCAGTCCACACCCAAGCCTGTCAGCGAGAAGCTTCATGAGGGTGGGGCCTATGTATTGAACTTTACTGCTGGTAGCTTTATTTTTTTCATTCCCAAGTAATTCCTAAAATAGATTTATTGTGACTGTGCAGATTATCAGAAATTAATGATTCACTTAAAATATTTACACTGAATAAAGGAGAAAAAAATTTTTGTAAGGAGACTGGAAATAAAAAATTAGTACACGAGGACTTCCAATCAAATCAGTATAGTCATTTCATTAAAACTATTGAATATCCATTTTTGACAAGCATAATGCGTAACCTGTGGAGCACTGCAGGAGTCAGGATGACACAGACGATATAACTTGCAAAACAGTAATCATTACGACATACAGCACGTTTGAGGAATGCCGCGTTTTTGCATGTGCATGTTTTTCCCGTATGTCTATTGCAAACCAGTCTGGGTTTAATTCACAAATGGTTCTCATTGATCATACACATTAGCGGCTTACCATGGATGTCGAAGCATTTCACCGCATTCTGATAAAGACGACTGAAGGTGTACACTTAATTAAATTCTTGTGCAATCTTCTCTAAAAGTTATAATTCTGTTCGATGATGTGCGTGCGATTTCATATCCGTTTTATAAGGCTCTCCGCCACATGTAAAAATAAATCCGTGCCAACGGAATATATTTGGGAGGGATTTCGTTTATACTGCATGTTGACAAAATAACATGCGAATAAAATCAGAAAAAGTACCGGTAGCCAGATACGATCCAGGGACCTCACGCATATGAAACTAACTGCTTACGGCAGTATAGAAGACATTTTCCAACTCCTACTTTCCATTCATTTCTGGCTACGTCTTAATCCTCACAGAAGTTCTCTGACAGACTTTGTGAGACGAGCACTCACGGGAGAAAGCGTATTGTGGGGAAGTAAAGTTCGGAAAACAAGAGAAGTGTAGTTGCAGAACTGAAACTGTGACGGCAGGTCGTCAATCGCGTCTTTGTAGCTCAGTGGTCAAGAGGTGTTCTTCGCGAAAGGCGAGCTTTCTGCACCGGCACACAGTTTCAATGTGCCAGGAATCTACAAAACGTCGCGTACTCCGCTGCATAGGGAAATACCCGTTCTGGATACAGACAATTACTTCGAAATTTCAAAATACTTTTTGTCCATGTGCCTAAATATGAAAACATTGAGCTTGGGACAAAATTCAACTGAACAATGAAAAGATGTAAGGTGTGCCTGTGTATGTGGATGTTAGAAAACTGAATTACTCTATTGACTTAACTTAAGAACACTGCTCTTTTAACCGAAGTCGTTACCAGCAGCAAAATGTACTGAGTCCGCTTACAGTACAAATACAATATAGTTACTTACTTCTAGCTGACATGGAGTCTATTGTCGATGGCTAATTGTAAAAAGACAAATGAAAAATAGCGTACTGTGAGCTTCGATTCTATCGAACCCACCACTGTACTCTCGCAGACCACATCGTAGGCTAATTTCCCGTGTTAACTTATCGTTAGGAAAATCATTCAGGGCAGCCACGTCTGCGGAATATCACGCCCTCGTAGGAGACCCGCTTTCAGCGACACTCACATTGATTTTAGCGAAGAAAGCACTCGCTGCAATTGAACCTCTTCGATTTTAAACAGTTTAAAACAGCATATGACCAACACAAACTATTTTGCCAATGAAACAGTGTAACTCTCCTAATATATCCTCCTACGACCTGGCGGCAATTGTCATGAACTTTTTAAAGATATTTTAGATTTTCTTTAAAAATTCGTCATTTTTTAGGAGTATCTTCTACAATCGACACTGCGTCTTCGTGATGTATGAGTAAGCATTAGGAAGAAAGCGAAAAATGTAAAAAAGTATTTTATTGGTAGTTTACTTAACAAAATACAGCATTATTAGGCAGATATCACTTGTATCACACACTCATCACGAATTTTAAAAAGGAAAAAATATGAAAACTTTATTGTTGATGACACTCAGAGAAACAGAGATTCTGTGATGTTAGTTTTGTCAATCCTGTACTGAATCCAGCCGTTTGAAATCCCCACATCTAGGACGTGAAAACTATTTTTCACAGTCCCTTGTCCTTTTCCTCTTTACTGACTTCAAGTTCTCAAATGGTTCCACTGAAAAGAGGAACTAAAATTTTTTCCAAACTGAGCTTGATCTATATCCTTTAAGAAAATGCTCGTGTTAACATAGTATCTACTTTTATTACAAAAACATACTATTGTATTAGATAATGACATTTATCAACAATCACAAGAACAAATGTTTTGAAAATTAGGGAAGATAATCACCACTGATGCCTAGGAACCAGTGTTAGAAAATGTGGCACCAAATCCCAGCATCTACTACAGGAGAAATTTTTTGTGCGGATAATTGAACATGAAGGACTACCAAAACTTGACAGCCAGCAAATCCATAAAAATAACACTTATAGATATTGTCTACAATATATTCAGGAAATAAGCTCAGAAAATTACACAGTAATGAGGAAGTACTCATCTGCCAAGTTAAGACGTCTGAAACAAAGCTGCTACTTGACTCCAAGTGACTGCACTCGTCGTTTCTCCCCACAGATAGTTGCTACAAGCTGTCTATTCAACTGGACCGCAGCTATTACAACAGAAAATGCAGAATCTTTGACATAATTAATAAAATTTTCCGAGCTATTATACCGTGGTCGAATGGATTTCACCTTGAAACCCAACGTTCCGTGCCCATCTCAAGAGGATATTTCCAAGGGGCTCGTAGTTTCTTTGAATGTCCAATTCACACCCTGGTTCGCTACTGACTACAGTAAGTTTCCGCTTCCGTGTGCTTTCTCGCTGTGGAGTGACGTCACATGTTTTGAATGCGCGAGCAAAGTTGGCCTTTGCCGACTACCGTAGTTCGCTGTTGCCATCATCCCATGGTGGAAGACTGGTACACATCTTCTTCAGCTCCGGAATCCAAATGTTATTCAGTTTCACGCCCTCCTCCTTTCTATTGAAATTCCTGTGGTGTTATACAATCTCTGTGGCCTCTCTATACAATCTTGCATGGTATCCACTTGTCACTGCCGGTATTTGAGTCCTATCAGAATGAGTATCGTGGTCTCATAGCTGCAAAGCACGTTCCGCAAGAGCTGATCTGTCAATCTCTCCTCTTTCGTTTTTTGACCGTTCTTTTTCTAGTACCCACACAAACCTCCTCACAATTACATGGAATCCTATAAATTCTCTTGAGCAGTGAAAGTAAAGCCTTGAACAGCTATGCTATGCAGAAAATATCAATCTTTATGCCCAAGAAAGCAATTTGTAAACGCAGTCTTACCTCTTACATTTAACAGAGTAAATAGACACAGACACACACACACACACACGCATTCATTCTTACATAAGCTAACAGCAACGAAAATGGATTTGCAACAGATTCTATTCAAACATTAAGTGATGAATGATTCATCTACAAACTGATTAAGGATTGAATAAAGTGTTTGGCTTCGGCCTACAGGTTGCAGCAGTGCAGATGAGGAGTCTCCTCAGGTATGTGATCATTGACTCTAAGCATAAGGAAACAAATGAATAATTCAGAACAGCACACGAGATATGACTGTCATTCCCACCTAATATGTCAGTAAAGTACCAGATCACTCCACAGTATACGGAGAAGGCAGAGCTCATCCGTAACGGCAGACATCGACTTTCCTTTCTACAATTGGAACCTAACTTCATCAAAAGAGAAAATATTTATTACTGAAGTTTTTAAATTAAGTAGATTGGCTCTCATGCAGCAGAATATTCACGTGCCGTAGTTGGCATAAACTAATCAGCGCAATGATTCTTTTACAATTCAGAGCATGACAACTTTGAATATACAGCACCGCCAATTGAAAAGATACTATCTGCTCCCATAATCATCTCCCATTTAATAGAAATAGATCGTCCAATGAGGTTTCATTTTGCCATGCGGTTCGATTGCCCCAAGACCGAGCGCGGAATAATCGCGAAAAGACTGTGCAAAACTTTAGAATTCACTGCCGGAATACCCTAACCAGTCGCTTAACATTTACAACGGCAAAAAACGAGAATGACATCAAAATGGCTCTGAGCACTATGGGACTGAACTTCTAAGGTCATCAGTTCCCTAGAACTTAGAACTACTTAAACCTAACTAACCTAACGACATCACACAATCCATGCCCGAGGCAGGATTCGGACCTGCGACCGTAGAGGTCGCGCGGTTCCAGACTGTAGCGCCTAGAACCGCTCGGCCACCCCGGCCGGCGAGAATGACATCACCCGATACCATCGCTATCGCGGAAATTCTGATGCATTTCGCACCAACGGAAGCAGCTCTTCGTCCCAAATCAAGAAAAACCGGAACAGAACACGAAATGGTGCAATAACATTCAGACACGGAATACCACGTGACGAGAGCTTCCTGTTGTCTGAGAGCTAAAACGACCTGCTACATGTGTGTAAAACTTCAGTCGACATATAAAGAGTTTGCTCTATAAGCTGATTTCGATCAGTCAGACCAGAGTTTAGCAGCGACATAACAAAGATGATGCCATGAATTAAGAAAAACGAAAATATGATGACTAAAAACGAAACTGCCAAACGAACAGGTAACTTTCAAAAGGTGCAATTTTTTTAAACAACCTGTTGATAAAAAATGATGTTTTGAGTTGAAATTATTACGTGGCTATACCCTTTTCCCCGTGCCAGTTATCGTGGTGACATAATTACGGGTTAAACTACATCTTATGAACTACCAACTGCTTTTCATCTATGTCGTCTATGTCCCTTTATGAATTACCAGATTGCCTGTCTGGGTTTCTCTGCGGCTTCTGAAACAGACCCCAAGTTATCTCCGACAAGAGCGGGGAAGTCTCATTACGTAGCACATCACAATTTTATTTTTCTAACTGAATGTGACCTGCAGGCAGAAGTAGGATCACATCAGTATCTTCATAAAAGAACAAAACACATCCCTCAACAGCCTCGACGAGGGTAGCAAGCTTTATGCTCGTAATTATCAGAATTCTTCAGCGTAGTGCATTGCGATCGCGTCTTCATCACTTCAATATATACAAGTAAATGTATTGCGATTTTATTTAAAATGTAAGAAGCAAACTATTTTTTCCTGCTCTTCTTCCACGGATAGTTTATCACTGCCTACACAAAAGTGTTTAATCTCTAGAATTTTACTTCCCGCGACAATGTCTGTTACCTATTACAGAAATTATTACCTGTTGTTTCACACTATGTTGATCTTCTACTTTGGTTTCCACATTCATCAGTGAAAATCAGTAATGCCACCTGGGGAAAACTACATTGCCGTTACTGGCACCGCGGACCCCTGAATTAAATTGCTGGGTAACTAATCATCTAACACCGGGACTGTGATGAGTAATTACATAGTGTGGTTGTTTTTATGTAAGTAATCAACACGTGCAACGCTTCATGTCCTCCTTCCTCTCTGTCCGATTTGTGCTTTTCTGCTACATGCGGTATCGTCTCCCTTCTGGTTTGCGTATTTTCGTCAATGTCCTACCCCATCATTTTTCTTCAGTAATTTTATACAACGTTAACAAGTCCTGGACCCTATAACCCATGTCGACTTAACGCAAGGATCTCCTTAGCGTACTGTCCTCGTCTACTGTTTTAAATCTACTTCATTTCATTCTTTATGTGTTCACTTAGTTTGTACAAAAATGAGTTTCATATTTTTTCAGTTTCTTCTTCTACAGATTTCCATTTGTAGACGTTTCACTCCAACACGATTCTGTAAGTCGCACGCGAACTTTCAGGATATTCATTCTAAATTTCATGTTAGTATTTCACAGCAGGTGGGCTCCTTTCTGGTGTACAGCTTTCTAGTCGTGCACCCTCTGATCATTCGTTTATCCTGATAAGCTCAGTAAGACATTCATTTATCTCCTACTATTAAGTTTCATCACTACCTTCTCAGCGTGTTTTTCCTTATCCTAACCTTTACGCTAATTCAACCAAATCATCCTCAATTTGGTGAGGAGCGCCACGTCATATCCAAATTGTAATATTAGTACCTTTCTCTCTTCCAGTATTTATTCTTCATTGAAGAGTTCGTTTTCTTTCCTATTTCATTTCAGGTCAAACAATGGTGGCTATAAGATGTTTCCCTTTCCATAGATTTTATTAGTATTACGTACGTTTGGTATCTTTAGTAGGACCCTCGTCTCTCTCTGCACATATTTCTCATTCATTTGTTTTAAAGTACGATCTGAAAATCTATGCTGCGACATAGAAGTTTCTCCTTACATAGCACCATACATGACAAACATCACTGTGCTATTCCACGGATAGTTTATCGTTGCCTACACAAAAGTGTTTAATCTCTAGAATTTTACTTCCCGCGACGAGCCTCTTCATTTCCCCCTTCCCCAAGCTATAAACATCAAAAGTTTCGTTTTTTGAAAATGTGTGATAAAACTTCAGTGAGAAATAATGCTACTCGATTGTTGATACTGAAAACAACATCACGCCCCTGGCCATTGCATCACGACGGTCACCCATTGTCTACATTTACATCTACATTTATACACCGCAAGCCACCCAACGGTGTGTGGCGGAGGGCACTTTATGTGCCACTGTCATTACCTCCCTTTTCTGTTCCAGTCGCGTATGGTTCGCGGGAAGAACGACTGTCTGAAAGCCTCCGTGCACGCTCGAATCTCTCTAATTTTACATTCGTGATCTCCTCGGGAGGTATACGTAGGGGGAAGCAATATATTCGATACCTCATCCAGAAACGCACCCTCTCGAAACCTGGCGAGCAAGCTACACCGCGATGCAGAGCGCCTCTCTTGCAGAGTCTGCCACTTGAGTTTGCTAAACATCTCCGTAACGCTATCACGCTTACCAAATAACTCTGTGACGAAACGTGCCGCTCTTCTTTGGATCTTCTCTATCTCCTTCGTCAACCCGATCTGGTACGGATCCCACACTGTTGAGCAATACTCAAGTATAGGTCGAACGAGTGTTTTGTAAGCCACCTCCTTTGTTGATGCACTACATTTTCTAAGAACTCTCCCAATGATTCTCAACCTGGTACCCGCCTTACTAACAATTAATTTTATATGATCATTGCACTTCAAATCGTTCCGCACGCATACTCCCAGATATTTTACAGAAGTAACTGCTACCAGTGTTTGTTCCGCTATCATATAATCATACAATAAAGGATCCTTCTTTCTATGTATTCGCAATACATTACATTTGTCTATGTTAAGGTTCAGTTGCCACTCCCTGCACCAAGTGCCTATCCGCTGCAGATCTTCCTGCATTTCGCTACAATTTTCTAATGCTGCAACTTCTCTGTATACTACAGCATCATCCGCGAAAAGCCGCATGGAACTTCCGATACTATCTACTAGGTCATTTACATATATTGTGAAAAGCAATGGTCCCATAACACTCCCCTATGGCACGCCAGAGGTTACTTTAACGTCTGTAGACTTCTCTCCATTGATAACAACATGCTGTGTTCTGTTTGCTAAAAACTCTTCAATCCAGCCACACAGCTGGTCTGATATTCCGTAGGCTCTTACTTTGTTTATCAGGCGACAGTGCGGAACTGTATCGAACGCCTTCCGGAAGTCAAGGAAAATAGCATCTACCTGGGAGCCTGTATCTAATATGAACAAATAAAGCGAGTTGGGTCTCACACGATCGCTGTTTCCGGAATCCATGTTGATTCCTACATAGTAGATTCTGGGTTTCCAAAAACGACATGATACTCGAGCAAAAAACATGTTCTAAAATTCTACAACAGATCGACGTCAGAGATATAGGTCTATAGTTTTGCGCATCTTCTCGACGACCCTTCTTGAAGACTGGGACTACCTGTGCTCTTTTCCAATCATTTGGAAACCTCCGTTCCTCTACAGACTTGCGGTACACGGCTGTTAGAAGGGGGGCAAGTTCTTTCGCGTACTCTGTGTAGAATCTAATTGGTATCCCGTCAGGTCCAGTGGACTTTCCTCTGTTGAGTGATTCCAGTTGCTTTTCTGTTCCTTGGACACTTATTTCGATGTCAGCCATTTTTTTCGTTCACAGTCGCCTGCGCAGCGGCAAATTGGAGTCAGGTTGCATTTTAACACAGTTGTGCTATTTTAAAGCTCCGGTGCCGACTTATTTCAGTGAGTAAAGAAAGCTCCCGGGAGATGGTGGAAAGCCATTCGAAATAAAGCCCTACTTCACATTTTTTTCACTTCGTCAACATCGAGAACAAGTTGAAAACTGACAATTATTGTTTGTCCTCAGTAGATACTGTTGGGAGAGATCAGGGTTAACACATGATGTTGACGCACGTTTAGTCAGTTCGAAACCGCTGTTCACAAACCACTCATACCCTCGAGGTCCACTTTTGTTGATGATTTCACGAAGACTCAAATCCCTGTCTCGCAATCCAACGCAACTGTGCGATCTAGCCATCTGTGTTACTACAGAGAATGATGACGCATAAATTCAGCATGTTCGAACTCTTTTTCGTAATTCGAGGTGAACCTCTGATTACTAACTTTGATGGCACAATGAACAAGGTAAATCTGAAGTCAAAACTCAAGTGTGATCTAGTGCTGATTCCCGTTACAAATATCACGATGACGAAAATCGTAGGAATGATATTGATGGCGTAGACCTGAAATCAGCGTACTCCCTGTTGTCAACTGTTTCAGTTTATAACTCCCACGGGTGCAATCGAAAACTCGAGTTCAAATAAAATCCCGTTACAACGGAGCTCCGTCTCTTATTGCTACTGTCACCCTACCATTGAGGAACTATCGTTTCTGTGTTTGAAGCTAAAACTTTTTGGAAGGTTAATAATGAACAAAATAGGGGGATCTACTGACAGCTGTCTAGCTGAAGAACAGTCTGGCTTCCTCCCAGCCGCGCGGTCTAGGGCGTCTTGTCACGGTCCGCGCGGATCCCCCTGTAAGCTTACGGAGCGATGACCTCAGCAGTTTGGTCCCATACGACCTAACCACAAATTTCCAAATTTTGCCTTCGCCCAGGGAAATCTTGCACAAGTCAGGCTCTCAACCTGACTCTATTTACGCTTTTTGAGAGCGGGCTCCCAGTAGGAGTAGTGTTCATTCACCTAACTGCAGCATACGGCGCTGTAACATTGGGAACTTTCATTTCTAAAGTACATCGGATAGAAAACAATGTTTCGGAGAAATTCTTAGCAAACTGCAGTTTAAAATAAGATTCTTACTCAAAATCCAACAAAAGAGAAACACATATGTTCTTCACCATCTCCTCCCTGTAAAGGTGGAATTATCACAGCGTGATCCGGCGGCAAACCCGTGAAGACTATTTACAAAAGAGAAACAGATGGAGAAATCAAGAAATCAGATGAATGAGTTGCCACAAGGTAGTGTGCTGCCGGCACTGCTGTTTAACATACACTGATCGAAAGAAATCGCAATACTAAAAAATAAATTATGTACAATAATGAAATTTCGGGAATACGTTTGTCTAGGTAACTTATTTAAGTGATTAACATTTCAAGATCACAGGTTAATGTAAGCACGAGATAAGCCATTGCAAATGTGAAGTCTGGTACATTAATAATCGGCGCAACCGCCAGAATGTTGAAAGCGACCATGCAAATGTGCATGCCTTGTGTTGTACCGGTGTCGGATGTCAGTTTGTGCCATGGAGTTCCATGCCTGTTACACTTGATCGGTCAATACACGAACGATTAAAGCTGTCTGTGAATGACGTTGGAGTTGTCGTCCATTGATGTCTCATATCTGCTCGACACTCTGTTGAGCATGTTGGATTACAGCGCGGCATGAGGGCGAGCGTTATCCTGTTGGAAAACACCCATGGAATGCTTTTCATAAATGGCAACAAAACAGGTCGAACCACCAGAAAGACGTAAAATTTAGCAATCAGGGTGCGTAGAATAAACCCAGAGAGTGCTCCTACTGCCATATGAAATCGCACGTCAAACCATAACTCGAAGTGTAGGTCCGGTATGTCTAGCACGCAGAAAGGTTGATTGTAGGTCCTCACCTGGTCTCTTTCTACCAACACATGGCCATTGCAGGCACCGAGGCACAACCATATTTCATCAAAAAGCACAAAAACTTCCACCTGACCTCCAGTGAGCTCTCGCTTAGCACCACTGAAGTCGCAAATGATGGTGGTTTGGGATGGGATCAGTGGAATTCACGCTACAGGGTTCAAATGGTTCAAATGGCTCTGAGCCCTATGGGACTTCACTTCTGAGGTCATCAGTCCCCTAGAACTTAGAACCACTTAAACCTAACTAACCTAAGGACATCAAACACCCATGCCCGAGACAGGATTCGAACCTGCGACCGTAGAGGTCGCGTGGTTCCAGACTGTAGCGCCTAGAACCGCTCGGCCACCCTGGCCGGCCACGCTACAGGGCGTCTGGCTCGGAGCTGTCCTTGAAGTAAGCGGTTTCTAACAGTTCTGTGTGTCAGTGTGGTGCCGGTCTTCTTGCGATCGTACATTCTCCTGACGACCGCTGGCAGCCATCATGTAGAATGGTTACATTCGTGACATGCCTTTCTGCAGTATCGCAGAAGGAACATCCAGCTTCTCGTAGCCCTATTACACGACCTCGTACAAACTCAGTGAGATCTTGATAATAGCGTCTTTGCCGCCTTAAAGGTGTTTTTGACTAACATCACCACGTCCACTGCCAAACGTAACTATCGCTAACACGTTACGGCGTGTACTTAAAGCAAATCTGATTTGCATCATCATAGTGGCGCTACTGGTGAGACTCTCATGCGACTGGAGTGGAATTTCGATAGACATCATGTTTCAGATGTAGAAACACGCCTATTAACTTTCTTTTACGTCGCACAATTCGTTCTTGGTGTTGTGATTTTTACCGTCAGAGTCTATATTAATGACTGTCCTATCGGCGAAAAAACCAAATCTTTCATTTAGGCAGATGATAAGGGAACTGCATACCAAGAAAAATCTTATAATGAAGCTGAATATGGCCTCACAACTCTCAAAAAATACCATAGACGTAATCGTCTAAAATCAAAACGCAGTAAAACGCAGGTGTACCTTCTTCGTGTTAGCAACCGAGTTGCAGGAGAGGAGTTTCTGAAATGGTACGCGCTTGAACAACTGCCCAATCTATCCTTTGTGGGGATTTACTTTCGACAGAACCTTAACATATAAGAAACAAACCGAGACAAAAGGTAGAATACATACGGTTGTGGCATCCTGAACAAACTGGCATCTGCAAAGTGGGGAGCCAGTGCGAACGCACTCAGTTCCACAGCAGTCGCTATCGCCTTTTGAGCAGGTGAGTACAGATGCCAGTTTTGGGAAATATCTCACCACGCTAGAAAAATAGAAAAATAGACACGGTGCTAAACGACACCTGCAGGAAGATAGCTGACTGCCTGAGACCTACTAAGGTGGGCAATTTATATTCATTACCGGGGTATTGTCCCACCAAATATCAGATCACCAATCATGAGCTAGAAAGGAAGGAACAAACATTGAATGACCAGCGTCGTCCGCTACACAACCATCGTGCAGTGTTAAAAATGCTTACATCCAGACGAAGTTTCATATATTCAGTGCAACTAAATGTAACTTCCATGGCAAGAAGGATATTCAGAAGTCTTTACTGCGGATGAAGCTCTACCTCAGGGCTCCCACCTAGACCGGCGACACATAAAAACATTGAACCAACTTCAATAGCACGGGGCGATCAAAACAACTTATGAAAAGATGGGGCTCACAGGAACTGGGAAGTGTGAGTGTGATGAAACACAAACAATGGAACAGCTTTTAAAGTGGCTATTAAGGATAAGCGCAGAGAGTACACTCAAAAAGAGCTCCTGAATTTTATCGAGACTGCTGCAGGTTACAACGGATTCTGGATGAGCGGAATATTATACATCTTATCTTTTTGATTACGTATTTCTGTATTTAACTAGTATGTTTTTATACAAAAATACCTATTTTGCATTTTAAATTACGTACTTGGCCATTATTCAGTTGCTATATATATTATGATGTAGTTCGTACAAGAATAAAAGAATGATCAAATGTGTGTGAAATCTTATGGGACTTAACTGCTAAGGTCATCAGTTCCTAAGTTTACACACTACTTAACCAAAATTATCCTACGGACAAACACACACACCCATGCCCGAGGGAGGACTCGAACCTCCGCCGGGACCAGCCGTACAGTCCATGACTGCAGCGCCTAGAGCGCTCGGCTAATCCCGCGCGGCCAAGAATAAAAGAAACTGCGTCACCGAACATGGAGAAAACGACCTACATAGATCTGTAACAAGAGGAATTAACATTCGCTGGAAGAAGTTAATAAAATCTTTCGAAATGTTACTTTCACAGGAAAAAAACGATCAAATTTATATGAATGAAATACTATCGAGAACTGTACATAGTAATACAAACACACTGAAACGAAATTTACCTTAAAAGTGACTACATACAGTTCAGTGATGATCTGACGAAACTCGGTACAGACACAGGAACAGCCTCCTGACAATCACATAGTTGCCTACCAGGCGAAATGTACACGTCACAACTTTTGTTAATGATGAGGTTCTTCACCTGTCCCTCCATCTGTCCTTTCAGACGTTAAGTGGCTTCTCTTACCAGTAGTGTTCCACGTTTACTCAAGCGATATAGTCAGTTCTTGAAAATTTTATTAGAAAATACTTCGGACCTTCCCCCATCTTTAGCAGCGCATGTGTCCATTTATAAGAAGTAGCAGAATGCGACGTCGCTACTCTGTGTTGTCGTGCTGAGAAGTTTTTATAAAATCACTTGTTCGTCACATAATTATTTTCGTACTTTTTTTTGTTTAGTATCAGATATCTTTCTATGCAGGAAGTGTTTGTACCAACAATGTATGTCTCAGAAGTAAATGTGATACCGGCAGACACTAAACCTCTGCCGGCCGCGGTGGTCTTGCGGTTCTAGTCGCTGCAGTCCGGAACCGTGGGACTGCTACGGTCGCAGGTTCGAATCCTGCCTCGGGCATGGATGTGTGTGATGTCCTTAGGTTAGTTAGGTTTAAGTAGTTCTAAGTTCTAGGGGACTGATGACCTAAGATGTTAAGTCCCATAGTGCTCAGAGCCACTAAACCTCTCCGGCAGCCACTAAACCTGTCTACAAATTTCCTAAGATAGAAGGAAAATGAGTCGTTTGCTTACGGATAATATTCGTTAATAATCTACACCATATGTCATGTTATATTGCGCGTAAAACAAAACACAGATTGTGTCCGAACTCTAGCAGAACTCTTTCGAACGGTAAACGCAAATGTTACAGAGTGTTTCTGTATAAGGAACGCTTGGACCCAGTAGCTCATTGTAGAGTAATTCCATTTGTTAACCGAATTTCATTTTGTAACTGTGTTATGCAGAGAATATTTATTCCCACAAGAAATTTGAAGTATTGAATGCTTTTCTTGGCTCTGAGTACTGTGGGACTTAACTTCTGAGGTCATCAGTCCCCTAGAACTTAGAACTACTTAAACCTAACTAACCTAAGGACATCACACACATCCATGCCCGAGGCAGGATTCGAACCTGCGACCGTAGCGGTCGCGCGGTTCCCGACTGTAGCGCCTAGAACCGCTCGGCCACTCCGGCCGGCGAATGCTTTTCTTGTTTGTAAACGTTTCTAATGGCTTATACTATTAACTCTATCCGCAGAGGAAGTCCTCTTGCATCAATCCCTAAGGGTGAAATTTAACAACTAGACGGCATATTAAAACGTGAAGGAACAGAAGAAACGACATGCCATCACAGCTTCTGCCAGTCAAATGGAAACTACGAAACTTGTTCACTTCTGTTGAGTTGAGTGCAAAAGAAATTCACGAGCGCAATTCTATTATCGTAACAAGGCCAGTAATCTCATTCTAAAATGTAACAAAATCAAATGAGGATCAGAAGCGTGTAGCGTCAGAAGGAGGCTAGACTTAGGGAACCAGTTCTCGAGCGCAGTATGCAACATACAATTGCTTTGGTCATACCGCTTGCAGAGATCGTGAGAATACGGCAAGAGAGATTAGCGCTTAAACAGAGACATAAAAACGTTTTCCTCACCCTGCATGTTAATGGAATACGAAATGGAGTGGCTACTATTGATGTGAATATTTTCTTGCATGATAGTTCGCGGTATATATATGAAAATATCTACCGTGTAGATAAGGTAAGTGAGAAAGAACACCGTTACTTTTCAGAGACCCAAAGAGAATTTACCAAAACTACTCTTACGTTTACAAGTTTTCGGTTCTGATACTTGCAGATACAATTTAACAGAACTTCACAGCGTTTTTATTGCGGATAGATTTTTATTAGTGTTACTGAGAAAGACAATGAACCTAGAACTTTTCTTGTACTGATGTGGCTCATAATAATGCTGTTTGGTTATTTCCGCTATTCTGTAGCTCCACTGACACAAACCCAGTCTACGGAACAGATGACCAACCGAGCAACGCCACATGTAGATGTTAGACAGTAGACACATCTTCAAAACAAGATTCTGACTGTCTGAAAGCGCACAGTAAGTACAGATTGGTTTTATTCGTGTAGACAGACTGGAGTTCGGTCACTCGGCTATACAGCTAACTGATTAATAATGCAAGCGCCTCGGTTATCATTTCAATGAAAACATTAATCTGAGCTGTTTCGAAGTTTCACAATTTTGGTTTTCACCATCACACGTCCTTTCGAATCCTACAAATATGAAACGCACAGGCACATTACGGCACGATTGCCGGCCCGTGTGGCCGAGCGGTTCTAGGCGCTACAGTCTGGAGCCGAGCGACTGCTACGGTCGCAGGTTCGAATCCTGCCTCGGGCATGGATGTGTGTGATGTCCTTAGGTTAGTTAGGTTTAAGTAGTTCTAAGTTCTAGGAGACTGATGACCTCAGATGTTAAGTCCCATAGTGCTGAGAGCCATTTGAACCATTTTTTGAACGGCACGATTGAACCCCACAGCCAAACCCCTGTCAGGATCAGAACTCGCACCGACTACGGTCTAATTTTCATATTGTTGTGCCCAGGATTTCATACCCGATTGAGCGGCTTGTCTGTTAATATTTTCCTACAAAAATATCAGCTCCAGAGTTTCAGGTTGCAACATGACATCTCTAAAAATAATTTTTAAAGGAAAAAAAGAAGTATCACCGTGACAGTATACTGCGCCGTGCGTTTCATGTCTCCTTTCTTTATCATTGTGCTTCAGACAGTCGGCTGCTATCTGAACTGTTCTGTCAACGGGCTGGAAACGTACCGGACCATTACTTAAGTTAAAGGATTCAAGTTCCCATACTTATGGAATCGAAAGCAAATAAGAGTATTGACAGGTTTTTGGTAGCTCGACACAGTCCCGCGAAGAGAAAAAGTTTCAGTGCGCTAGTAGCGGGAGAGATTGACAGTTTTAATTTCCGATTATTTTGCGACCTGTCTACCCACGGACAGCTGTAGGTGGCATGGGACTTTATCCACGCAATGTTTATTTTGCGTCACATTTCGAGCTGTGCTGCTCTGTTTTCATTCAGGTTCGCAGATCTGAATCTAATATTCTGACGTTGTTTCACTACGTCTAATTACTTTTCAAATTGTTAAATTCCCTTATTTATTATTACTGTTGAATCATTACAAGTGCTGTGCACTGTGTATTTTTGTCTTAAAATCCAGAGTTCCTATCGGGTTTTATGAAATGCAACAGTCGTTCAGATGTTCTTACGGTGCGATGGCCATGCAAAATTGAATATTTCAAACATGAATATCTCCAGTAACGCAAAACTCAAATTTTATTTAGGTGTGATAGAGTACAGTGATGGAGAATCTATAAGTGTCGCATCTTTATGGCTCTGTTAAAAGAAAATGAAATCAGCTCGAAACATTTATATCCATAAAATTGCATGTTCAGTACTTGAGAGTTACATTACCCTCTGTGTCTCATACTCAAGAGTGGCACGGTCTCAACAACCTTCTGGCCACCCAAATTTTGGTTTTTCGAGGATAATCCACCGATTACACTGACTGATGCTATGGTTGCTATGAAACAGACAAGGCCGATTCCCTCCCTCCTCAGTAGAGCCTAATGGAGTCCTGCTGACCACATTTGGAGTACCACAAAAAGTAAACTAGACCCAGCATAAAAGCGCGAAAATAATATAGGAGAGAACTTAACAAACTTTGGTTTTACGTAAATACTGTTGTGGCTCTGCGATATGCATTAGTATTAGTTCTTTCTTTGAAAAGCAATCGTGTCACGGTGTATAGATTAGATAGTAACAGAAGCTTTAGAAATTTCCTAGTCTGAGAAAAATAAGTAGTCCGTACCAATGTATTATACAGTCAGCACAGATTTCGCACAGTGTACAACTACCGATGTGAGCATCTGTCATTTTGAACTGCATCACACCAAATAAAGGCACACACAACCACCCACCCATACACACACACAATTACAGTTGTGAATACCGCTTTAAGAACACTGATCAAATGGCTCTGAGCACTATGGGACTCAACTGCTGAGGTCATTAGTCCCCTAGAACTTAGAACTAGTTAAACCTAACTAACCTAAGGACATCACAAACATCCATGCCCGAGGCAGGATTCGAACCTGAGACCGTAGCGGTCTTGCGGTTCCAGACTGCAGCGCCTTTAACCGCACGGCCACTTCGGCAGGCAAGAACACTGTTTTAATAAGCCAACCATGTAACCCTCTACAGAAACTCAGGACTCGCAGTACTATTTTAAGTTGGTAATTTGGAATAACATTTATCTAGTAAATTATTTTTTACTGAATTTCGAGTACCATTGTACTTAGGTACTAAGTCCATTTATAATTAAGACAGGACGGAATTAATGACACTTAGCTGCTAGAGGATATCGATTTACATCAATGAGGAAGTTGAAAATTTGTGACAGACCGTGATTCGAACTCGGGTTACCTGCTTACTAGGCAGATTCTCTAACCACTAAACCATCCGGACAGAGTGGTCATCGCAACTTCACCGACTGCTCTAGCACGCCTCCCGTCAGACCCAAATTCTCAACCTGTGCCACACACCACCGACGTAGTGCCCCTGCCAGTTATTCTCATTACTAACCCCATTTCACCGGTTCAAAATGGTTCAAATGGCTCTGAGCACTATGGGACTCAACTGCTGAGGTCATTAGTCCCCTAGAACTTAGAACTAGTTAAACCTAACTAACCTAAGGACATCACAAACTTCCATGCCAGAGGCAGGATTCGAACCTGCGACCGTAGCGGTCTTGCGGTTCCAGACTGCAGCGCCTTTAACCGCACGGCCACTTCGGCCGGCCCATTTCACCGGTTCTCGTAAGAGTTCGAACGCAGTTTGTATGTGCACTGGAGAGATCATTAGCCAGCCTCGCCTTAATTGTACTATACGTGGCGTCTGTTTCTTCGGACACGCCCAAGAGAACAAAAAATGGTTCAAATGGTTCTGAGCACTATGGGACTTAACATCTGTGGTCATCAGTCTCCTAGAACTTAGAACTACTTAAACCTAACTAACCTAAGGACATCACACACATCCATGCCCGAGGCAGGATTCGAACCTGCGACCGTAGAAGTCCCGCGGTTCCGGACTGAGCGCCTAGAACCGCTAGACCACCGCGGCCGGCGTCCCAAGAGAACAGACACAACGTAAATACCAGTCATAATTATTAGAATATGAAATGATTTAACAGTTGTATCGTAATTATTATCAAAGTTACAACTTCTGTTGAATAAAAAATCATATACAGTAGAATAATCTCTAGTAAAACAAAATACAAAAATGCTGAATTAACTTCAGAACACCGCTCTTTTAACAGAAGTTGTTATTGGCAGCAAAATGTACTGAGTCCGCTTAAATACAACATAGCTACTTATCTGTAGTTTGCAAGGAGTCTATTACCGATAGCTAAATGTAAAAAGACAAATAAAAATTAACGTACTGTGAGCTTCGTTTCTTTCAAACCCACCAGTGTACTCTGGCAGACCACATCGTAGACTAAGTTCCCGCGTGAACTTATCATTAGGCAAATCATACAGGACAGCCGAGTCTGCGGTGTATCACGCCCTCACAACACACCCGGTCTCAGCGTCACTCACATCGATTCGAGCCACGAAGTCCTTGCTCCCATTCGTGCACTCGCTGCAATGGAACCTCTTGGCTCTCAAACAGCATACGACGAACACAAGCTGTTTTGTGAATAAAACCGTGCAATTCACTTAAAATATTCTCCTGAGACCTGGCGGCAATCGTCATGGACTTCTTTTTAAACAGCTTTTACGCACCAGCTAAATCATTTTAGTATTTTTTAGGAAAGTCGTGATTTTCAGGAGTGTCTTTTACAATCAGCACAGGCTTTTGGTGGTGTATAAGTAGACATCTGAAAGAAAGTAAAAAATATAAAAATACTTTATTGGTAGTTTACTTAACAAAATACAGTCTTATTAGGCAGATATAACTTGTTTCATAGACTCATTATGAATTTAAAAAAAATACATATATATGAAAATTTTACTTCTGATGTAACTCAGAGAAACGGTGGTTTTGTGACATTAGTTTTGTTAGTCCTGTACTGAATCAAGCTATTTGCGGTTCCCAGATCCAGAAAGTGAAATTTTTTTTACAGTCCACCATCCTTTATGTCTTCACTTACCTCAAGTTCCGAAATGGTTCCACGGAAAAGGAGACCTAAAATTTCTTAAAAACTGAGATTTCACCCGTATCCTTTAAGAAAGTTGGATTAACATAGCAGCTACTTTACTCACAAAAATAATAATACTGCATCAGATAATGACATTTAGCAACAATCACAAGAAGAAATGTCTTAAAAAATATCAAAAATAATCACCACTGCTGCCTAGGAATCAGTGTTACAAAATGTGGCCAAAAATATCAGCGTTCATTATAGTGGAAATCACCATTTTGTAATGATAATTAAACATGCCAAAATGTGTTGAGAAGGAAATCCATATAAACAACGCTTATAGATATTTTCTACAAAATATACATATTTTCATAAAAAACGTGTAGAAAAATAAACAATCGTGAAGGAGTACGCATCTGCCATAACACGTCGGAAACAAACTGCGCAAGTGATGGTACTGGTCGTTTTTCACGCCAGATAGTTGCTACAGGCTGTCCCTTCAAATGGACCACAGCTACTACAACAGAAAACGCACAATCTTTGATAGCAGAGAAGAAAACTCTGTATTTACTATAATGGACGTCAGGTCTCAGGAAAATATATCTATATTTACAGCTTCGTCTCGCTATTGCCATTACCACTTCGAAACTTTGAACAACCCAATTTCAACAAAACCTACGAGGGACTTAGACCTAGGTTTTACTGATACGGACATTGAACATTGTTCAAAATGTTCAGATGTGTGTGAAATCTTAAGGGCCTTAACTGCTAAGGTCCTCAGTCCCTAAGCTTACACACTACTTAACCTAAATCATCCAAAGGACAAACACACACACACCCATGCCCCAGGGAGGGCTCGAACCTCCGCCGTGACCAGCGTCCCAGGTATTGAACATTGATGTAAAAGTTCCAAGGGTGGGTGTGCTGATGGCAGAAGCCGAAACGACGCTGTAAATAAATGAATATATAAAGCAAACTAGACGATTTAATTCTCAAAATATCCACAACTATTACAGACTCACTCAGGAAATTTATTTGCTTCATTAATGAACACAACCGTTTCTCAAACCATTCTCCAATTTATTTTTTTTTTTTTTTTTACATTTAGCCTGTAAATTTTACTGGGAAAGTATGACAAAAACATAATAAAAATAAACATAATGAACAATAATATTAATAACATTTACAAATACATAAATATAGGCTCAACTGTGAATACTACGTACACAAACTTGTACTAACGTTGGCGCTGTACAGCTTTCTGAAACCACGCACTTCTTGCATTAAAAAATATTTTAGGTGATTCTTTTTACGTCAGTTGGAAAACGAAGAAGTTCCACAGAAACAGATACAGTAATACAATGCGTAGTTTCAAGTTTCCTATTTAAAATTACAATCAAACCACTACAACAAGCATAGCGTTATCTGTTCACACATTGCGAAAACGTACGACGATCACCACCGGAACACGGAGCGTAGGGGAAACAGGACCGAAAAAATCTGATTTGTAAAAAAAGTGTATTATTGATGGGCAGTGTAAGTTACGTGACAGGATTTATTACAAGACCAATATTTTCAAGAAATAATAAACTCTATGTAGAACTCTTATCAGTCAACTTCCCATTATGTTGAGTGGAAGACGTGAAAATTTGCATTCTAGACATAGATTGGCGAGGACGTTGAAGGCAGCATATATACGCCGACGCAATGATTAAGACATTGTGGCAAGGAACAGAGGATGCAGCGAAACCATCGGAATAATGAGGACTTTAAATGTAGCTGGAAGACAAAGCAAATTATTTGTGAGGGATAAATCCTTACGTAAAATTTTATTAGTCTTCTTCAACATACGGGTGATGCTACAAAGGGCTCATGTATACAAGCAACACAGTAAAGATTAGCAAGCGTTCTTATTTTCTGGATGAGATCAAGTTTAAATTTAACGAAAAGATCAGGCATAGTCGACTGCCACATTTCAAATATCAATAAAACGCAAACTATTAAAGACAGGAGAGACTTTTTATTTTTGTAAAGCACATTTTTAAAGGTTATGTGATCCATGTTCTACAAACGACATCGGCCAAATGATATGCATAATAGTTCTTGGTATGTCTCTGGAGGTATGTCACACCAGATATCTATGCACACATCAAGCAATTCCGGTAAATTACGGACTGGTTATTTGCGAGCGCGGAACTGGCGACTGGTAACCTCCCAGGTTTCACATTAGACGTATTTTGTGAAAATATCAATGTGAATTCACTATCAAGCTCTTCAGACCACTGTGACATAACTGTGGCCTTGTGATGCGAACAGTTATGCCGATGGAAAATACTATTGCCGCCGGGAAAAACATTAAACATAATGGGTCCATGAATGGGAATAATAAGAAACGCCACAAGTCAATTTCTTGACAAAATTGAGTTACCTATGAATTTGTACTTCAAGCAAAAGACAAATTGTTCAAATGGCTCTAAGCACTATGGGGCTTAACATCTGAGGTCATCAGGCCCCTAGATTTAGAACTACTTAAACCTAACTAACCTAAGAACATCACACACATCATGCCCGAGGCAGGATTCGAACCTACGAATGTAGCGGTCGCGCGGTTCCAGACTGAAGCGCCTAGAACCGCTCGGTCACAGCGGCCGGCAAACAAAAGACACAAAGGCCGCTCATGATATAGAGAAGCCCCACACGTTTTCGCAGTTTTTGTTTGCTACGCTGTCATTGTATCACATAAACAGGAAAGAACCTCTTCCCCCCTCCCCCCCCCCCCACACACACACACCACACATACAAAAGCTATGGGCTTCCCCAATATTTTACGTTATCAGTCAGGACTGTTTTAGACAGAGGGAACATATCGTATGGGCCTATAAATGACCAAAAAAAATGAATGCACAAAGGTGATTTCTACCAAAACAAGAAATCATCCAGGACTTCTACACGGACATGTAAAACTGGCCAACATGTTTTAAAGAATGGACCATGTGTAGATCATAATTCCAAAGAGAATGAAAAACAGGCATAATTTGTTTGATTTTTGTCCATGTTTTCAATAAAGTATGAGTTAAGTAATGATTTATTCTTAATTGTTACAAAATACCGAAAAAGCCCACGTCAAGAAAACGTATCCCTATGGTCTACAGTCAATTGACATTCATCCTTCTACATTCAATTTAAAGCTTGAGTTAAGTAATGATTTATTCTTATTTATTAAAAATTCCGAAGAAGCTCACATGTTCACTAAATAAATTTTAGCTTAACGTCAAGAAAACGTATCTCTATGATCTACAGTCCATTGACATTCGTCCTTCTACATTCAATTTAACGACAAATGAGAAGAACCCGGAATTTCAACATAATTTTAAGACCTGTAATGTTTTTTTTTTTCATCCCCTGGAAAGTATAGTATTTTGAAGGTATGCAGGGTTTCTCAGTATTCCCATTCATGTTGTTGTCAATAGTGCTCACGTAGTCCACAGCTGACATGGCGCCTTCGATTATTGCCCCATGTCCCACAGATGCACTAGTGAATGTTCCCCATAGCATTATACCGCTCCCTCCGAACTGCGTCTGTGGCGTGGTGCACGTTTCAAGCAGCCATTCACCCGGGTGCCGGCATATCTGAAAACGACCATCGACCTGGCGTAACAAGAGATTCATCCGACGAGGCATCACATTTCCGTTGTTCCACGACCCAAATTTCATGATTCCGAACCACCTGCAAATCGTAACGGATCGTGATGTTGGGTGAAAATGTGAACACGTAGAGGTCGTCTACTGCAAAGCCCTATTGTTCAAAAATATACGCTGACGGTGTGTTCCGAAGCACTTGGGCCTGCACCAGCATTATCTCTTGTTGTCAGATGTGTCACAGTCACCGATTACCTTGGATCTCAGAGCGGAGGCGTGGACGTCCAACTCCTTGTCGCCTACTCGTGTTTTCACTTCGACTATTTTCCGTAGTTGCTCACGACAGTAGCGTGCGAACAGCCGGCCAGCTTCGCCGTTTCCGAGATTCTCGTTCCCAGGTGCCGAGCAACTGTAATCTGCCCTTCGTCAGAGTCTTTTAGGTTAGAGGTTTTCCACAGTGGGCCGTGTCGTCGCCAGAATGATTCCTTATTCATCTCTGCTCCGCCTCACGCATCACGTGCCCGCAGCACCGCGACATTCAGTCTCGCAGTATCCAGTAGTCATAATTTTTTCCTCATCAGTGTTTATTTATCTGCAATTTTTCGCAGTATCCATTTTTCTTCAGTTGAACTACTTTCTGGGGTATTCTTTGTCGCAATATATAGTCTCAGAGCACTTCACGCGCACTTCATCATTCCTCAGTACTTCTGTTGTGGATTCCTGGTATCACAGGAAAATGACCTCTAAAGTCGAATCTTACTAGTTCAAGAGTAATAAATAATTGTCAAACTTTAATTAAAACTTACGGTCCAGGGGAAACCGTTGTTTTAATCTTCAACAGCTACACTTATTCGTTGGTGAATGGACGAGCTGCGGTAATGCCCAGAGGCACAAACTTGAAATACTGTTGTGTGCGATTAGTTGGGGAAGCGAACTGCCACACTGCCAGACCTGAGCTATTCCTGATCTCCGCACTGTTCCTTCACAGGCTTGGGGTCGACTGCCATTGCAGGGTGTTACTCACTTCAAAAAAAATCACTGAGCAAGGTCACGAAATGGTGAAAGACTGAGTAAGCATTCAGTACGTGAGGGTTCAAATCCCCGTCCAGCCAGCCAGATTTTTTTTGTGGTTTCCCAAAATTGCTTAAGGGGCTCCGGAAAGGCTCAAAATCATGAAAAGTTCAATTTTTACTTTTTTGCGTTTTCTGAATCTGCAGACTATTACCTTTTAATAGATATATAATTTATTCAATTCCGAAAACTCCAACTATTTTTAAATTTTTTTTGAAATGTGTTCTACATGGGCGTGACCCATTGTGGCGCTGTTAAACTGCTGTCAAATGGTGTTATTATTAACGTCCGTGTTCATCAGGTACATTTTAGTGATGTGAGATAAAGTATGTGTTGTGGCTAACCTGTCATGGTTCAATATATATCGCTGGTGTGATTGTCGATTGTTTCATGTTTATTTACTCTGTCGCTATCTCGAAAATATTCGTAATTAATTCTGTTTCTTGAGTCTCTGTTTTGTTGAAGTATAATAATGAGTAAAAGTAAAGTTATTAGAAATCCTCTGAAGGCTTTTAAGAAAAGGAGAAATGTTGGAAAGCCAAAGGTATGTGTTATTACTGTAAACAATAAAGACGATGAAAATCCCCAACATAGCTTGTGTCCCAAAGAAGAAGACAGTTGGTGTAAATATAACAAAGGATTGCTAACTGGTGAAGTGTACACTCATAAGCATAGTCTGCCTCATGCAATAATGGAGGTGATAAAACCTATTTTCAGAGACTTAGCAGCACCTGAACTGTTGAAAAAGTGTATTCACGGAAAAACTCAAAACCCCAATGAAAGTGTAAATAGTGTTATATGGTCAAGAATCCGCAAGACTGTATTTGTTGGAATAGAAATACTTTACTTTGGTGTGTATGATGCTGTTGCGACTATCAATGATGGCAACATTGTAAGGTGCAAGGTATTTAGAAAAATGGGAATGAAGATAGGTTCTAACATGGTACGAGCGTTGCTTGCTTTAGACAAGGAACGCCTTCGGGCTGCAGACAGGGCTGTAAAGAGTCTAGAAATACAAGCAAGAGTAAACAGGAGGAGGAACAAGAGGAAGCTGGAGGAGGAGTTTGCAGAGGATGAAGATAATCCATCCTATGGACCTGGAATGCACTAAAAAGTTAATCCAATCTTTGTCGCTCGATTCCCAAAACTTTTATTTTCTCATACTAATTACATGTTTTCTAAGGATCTTCCAAACATATTTGTTTCAAACTTTCAGTAAATGTTACACAGTACCTTCTGCATAATTTAACACAGCCTTTTTCCAAAAAACTGTATATTTTTGAATATATAAATAAAAAATTGCAAAAAAATGTTGTGAATTTTCATTACAATTGAAAAAAAATCATCTTTAATAACTGAACTAAAATTTTGTAAACTCCTTGTGTTAAGTTGTAGCCCATATTCCAATAAATAATCTGTAAAAAGTTCAACTTCCTACCTCAAATACTTTGTGAGGAAAGATGTAATTTATAAGCGTTATTTTAACATTGCAAGTATAGGGCGTTCCGGAGCCCCTTAAGGCAATTGCTCCGATGGTTTGTTGAAGACATGGCCAATTTCCGTCTGTATCCTTTCCCTAATCCGAGCTTGTGTACCTTCTGTGATGCCTACGTCGCCAACTGAACGTCTAACCGTTTTCATAAAAAGCATGACACGCAGCAATTATCCCCCAGCTAACTATTCCGATGAAATGATAGCCATTTTCCATTTTTTATCCTTTTTCAAGCATAGCATAGACAAGAAATCAGAGATAATATCCAGAAGAGACTAAAGTCGCTCTGATGTTTCGAGGGGACCAGCGAACTTTAAAACACAATGAACTGTAGAACTGACAGAATTGTCTGTTCGACACCTCTACGCTGTAGGTAGACGTCGTGCGAGGACGTGCAGTGTTTACGTCCTAGTAGTGCAGCGGTAGTCGGGCGAGAAAAACGCACCACTGGAGAGTAATGAGGCCTCGTGTTCCAACAGCAGCAGCTGCAACTAAGCGCAACTGTGGAATGTATATGCTGAAGACCCAAAGAAACTGGTACACCTCCCTAATATCATGTAGGGCCACCACGAGCACGTAGAAGTGCCGCAACACGACGTGACAGGGACTCGACTAATGTCCCAAGTAGTGCTGGAGGTAACTGATACCATCAATCCTGCAGGGCTGCCCATAAGTCCGTAAGAGGCTCAGGGGTGCAGATCTCTTCCGAACAGCATGTTGCAAGGCATCCCAGATATGCTCAATAATGTTCATGTTTGGGATGTTTGGTGGCCAGCAGAAGTGTTTCAACTCAGAAGAGTGTTCCTGGAGCCGCTCTGTAGCATTTCTGGACGTATGGGGCGTCGTATTGTCCTGCTGAAATTGCCCAAATCCGTCGGAATGCAAATGTACATGAATGGAAACAGGTAATTAGACAGGATGCTTACGTACCTGTCACCTGTCAAAGTCGTATCTAGACGTATCACAGCTCCCACATCATTCCAACCGCACACGCTGTAATTTTTCCTCCTATCTATGTAATTATGTAGTTATGTAGTTCTCGATTCATTCGAGCAATCAATCATTCATAATAGGAAACACAGTCATAACTCAGTCACTCAAAATGATTCAGAAATTTTACTTGTTAGAATGAAATCAGGCGATGATTCTTCTTCTCTGCAGGCTCGTGCTTTGCGGCAGTCTGATAATCTGTACAAATAAATGCCTCGCATTTTTGGAAGCGTTGTATAATCTGTCGGGAAACCTCAGATCAAGCGGATATTTGGGTTTGATAAAGTTTAACCTTCCGAAGAAGTAATGGAGCTCTTGGATTATTAAATGCAGGTTCGTATCCAGTCTTTCGGAAGTTCCCTTCTGATTAACAATTACGCAATATATCGATGAATATCATTAATTCTCAAATGTCATATAATGTAAATTGTTACACACCTTTTGTATGAAGGAACAATATATATATATATATATATATATATATATATATATATATATATATATATATATATTACTCCTGGAAATGGAAAAAAGAACACATTGACACCGGTGTGTCAGACCCACCATACTTGCTCCGGACACTGCGAGAGGGCTGTACAAGCAATGATCACACGCACAGCACAGCGGACACACCAGAAACCGCGGTGTTGGCCGTCGAATGGCGCTAGCTGCGCAGCATTTGTGCACCGCTGCCGTCAGTGTCAGCCAGTTTTCCGTGGCATACGGAGCTCCATCGCAGTCTTTAACACTGGTAGCATGCCGCGACAGCGTGGACGTGAACCGTATGTGCAGTTGACGGACTTTGAGCGAGGGCGTATAGTGGGCGTGCGAGAGGCCGGGTGGACGTACTGCCGAATTGCTCAACACGTGGGGCGTGAGGTCTCCACAGTACATCGATGTTGTCGCCAGTGGTCGGCGGAAGGTGCACGTGCCCGTCGACCTGGGACCGGACCGCAGCGACGCACGGATGCACGCCGAGACCGTAGGATCCTACGCAGTGCCGTAGGGGACCGCACCGCCACTTCCCAGAAAATTAGGGACACTGTTGCTCCTGGGGTATCGGCGAGGACCATTCCCTGGGCTACGGGCTACGGTCTCGCACACCGTTAGGCCGTC